>NW_027616335.1:10477500-11077500 GCF_053564925.1 Oryzias latipes
ACTTATACTGCAGGTTTCTAGTGAGATAAAGTTTGTTTGTTAGGTTTATGATGATGTGGTTTGCGATTTTTATTTATTCAGGAATCTTAACAGGACAATACCTATGAGTGTGTTTCTTTCGAGAAGAATCCAAATCCAGTTAAAGCCACACAATAATACAGGACATTTGTTTCTTTAATAACCCTAGTATCATATAGCAGTTTGTTCTCATACATTGTCACTACACGAGGTTATAAGAGGAATACTACCAAAACAGCAATTGACGAAACAAAGTAGAGAAGAGAAACAGATTCCAATAATCTGTAAGTTTAATACTGATTCAGTGTTTAATTTACAACGGTTTTCCTGGCAACAGAATAACAGCATAATTAGTAAAGGTCATTCTTTACTCGACTAACGATATTTGCTTTATACTTTAATTAGTTTTGTTTTAATTTGATGTACTTGTTAATCATCACATTTAGAACCGTGCAAAGAAAAGTCTTGATCTTCAGTGAGTAACACAGAACAGCTGATTTTTTAGAACTACTGATGATAAATCAAGACCTTGCATGTTGGTTAGGTTTGGGCTCATTCAGGAAGTGGTAATCACATGTCATTAGCTCTCATCTTGTCAGATTGCCCTGACAGATGAATGAAAGAAAAGCAGCCGAGAAGACGTGAAGCCATGATCCCGACACATCCAGCTGAAGGCAGATTAAAGGAAAGCAGTGCGTCTATCAAAGACTCTTAAGCTTGTCTGTATGATTGTCCTCATTCACAGCTTTGAAGGATGGATTAGTTTTAAATCAACATTTCAATAACCAATTATTCAGTCACAAATTGTGACATTTGGGGAAATAATCCAACGTAAAAAGGATCTTTTTGCTGTCAATATCCTCCAGTTTCTTGGTTGTTGAGAGGTAACCAGATAGCTGTGACACAATTTACAACAACAACATACATGACATACAGCGGTCTCTCGCTAGATTATGGATTACCATGTGGGGTCTTGCTGTTTACTTTTATCAGCATAATTTCGCTATTTTTTTTTTAATTCAACATTCTGATTGGCTGTTGAATTTGTCAATCAATCAATCTCCTCTGTGGTGTCTCCTGTACAGAATGCATTCAGTTTGCCAAATCTACATAAATCTTCAGTCCCTATCGGATCTTTATTTTTATTTACTGGACTTGTTTTTTTTTTTTGTGAAGCTTTGAACTTTGAGAGTTCAAACAAGAAAAAAAAAGTATGAAAATGTTCATGTCTATATGAGAAAAGTATATTAAGTGTGTGGTGAGGGGCTTTACAGCTGAAGACATCTATAATTTCACTTTGCGAATTTCACGTATTGCTGTTTTTTTTTAGAATGTAACCTCAACGATAAATGAGGAAACATTTACATGCCCTTTATTGAACTATTAATGTTAGCTCAAATACATAGAATTGCATCTCATTTAGAAACTACAACTGCTGGAGAGGAATGCCCTTCCTGGATCAAACCCTCAATCTACTGGCTAAAACCCAAAACAATGCACACTGGGCAACAGTCGGGAGGATATTCAACTGTAGGAAGACATACAGCCTGTGTCACATATGAACACACTTTGGATCCATCCATTTATTTTGGCAAACAGCCCCTAGAATGGTGAGAAAGGTAGAGGGCTTGTAACCAGCTGGTTGCAGGTTTGAGCTTAGCTGCCATCACAGTCCGCTTGCGTCAAGACCATCCAATAAAAACTGAATACACAAGTCACAAATGGTCATATGGATTTCTTTGCTGTGGGGATTTTTTTTAAATGGGGAGCAGCCAAAAGAAAAAAAAAGTTCATTTAAGATCGGTGTGATGAAACCAAAAGCTTCAATGATTATTACTTTGACTCCTACTCATTAAGTGACAAAGGAACTGAAAAAAAGGCCCGTGTTGATCTTGCTTTAGCGGCCAACATATTTCAACGGTCCATCCCTCATCATCCAATATCCAAGACTTCCAATACGAGTGACATGCATAACACCACCCCACCCCCTTCACCCGGTCTGCCTGTACCGCCCTTTTACCGCACCCCCTTCCACGCCACGCTGGCAGCAAGGGCAGGGCAGGTGGCCAAGCCCGTCAGTCAAAGAACCATCGCCACGCGGCTTCACCACAGACACCAATTACCACACAGCAGGGGCGCGGCCTGGCAACCGCATGGCAACCACATGGTCCAATCAGGGTACACAACAACAGGGAGCAAAAACTGCCAAGAAAATTAAACGAAGCAATGTGTGTGTATGCATGCCAGTGTGTTTGTGTGTGTGTTTGCAGGGCAGGCATGTTGGAGCTTTCCAAAGCTAAGCCAGTACAAATCAGGGAGCTAACAGAAGACAGGTAGTCACTGTGTCCTTTTAATATCCGTTTGCTTTGTTCGCTGTGCTGTTTCAGTTCTAACAAAACATATCTTAATCATTCTGTGAACAATTTCTCATTGAATAATTCTAACATGATGCACGTGGGAGAGTTTTTGCCTTTTAATGTGTTTAAATGTGATGGTATGCGACATTTTTGCACCTGCAAAAAATGATGAACGCAAGGGACAAAGTCCTAAATGTAAACCAAGTAGCTTTGAGCTTTACTTTAAAAAAATGTAAATAAATAATATTATACAAACAGTTTAATTTAGATAACACTGATACTTTCTGTTTAATAAACTCTTTGGTCTGAAAAGCTAATAAGTATACAAACCAATTCAACAGGTTTCAGTGGATTAAGTCAGGAAAATAGTTTTTAAGCAATTTATTTATTTAACCGTAAGAAACTATATTGCATTTTTGCCTTTGACATTGTACAGAATATGTATCTATATTAACAAAATAAAGAGGCTTTTACAACATTTTGGAACATTTTTCAAATGAGGGACAATATCCAGAAATTGCAACATTTCTCATGCATACAACTTGGTTGTATTACATTACTGGATTATATTTTTTTATGTTGTAGATATTTTTTGAGGGGGGGGGGGTGTTTGTGTTAATATGGACAGTGTAAGGGACACAATGAGGAAAGAAAGAAGAGGAATTTTAGCCTTTTTCTGCACAAACTTACCCAACTTTTATTTGAGTTTATAGTAAGATGCAGAATGTAAAATTATGGAAAAGCAAAACACAATTTGGAAGAAGCCCCGAGTATAAATAAAAAATGTGAGTTAAAAAACAAAAAAGTCATTTCTTCTGCACTAAAGATGTTGAAAAACTGATGTGATACAAAAAAATCTTTACCTAATTCAAGAGATCAAAAAGCTAACCAACAAACTTGTTTTTGGCACTTTGAATCAAATCATTTGCATATTTGGGATGTCAGTTGCATCACATCGTATTCCAAAAACACCAAAGTGGCCCAAACTTGACTTTATTTTACCAAAAAAAAACAAAAAAACTCTTAAATCAAAAAGTGTTGACATTTTATCACCAAAGTCATACTTGCTTACAAAACCACAAAATGCCTCTAATAAAAACTGACCAAATTATTCATGGAGTCTCCTTTGTCTTTTGCAGTGAAGCACACAAACACTCATCGTCTGTGAGGGGCAAATATATTTTAATAAAACCACTGAGTTGCAACCTCAATTTCATTTTGATGAATTTCCTCCTGCGGGAGAGAGCCAAGCAGAGGGCGGGAGGGCAGAAAGGCGGGAGAAAGAAGCAGGGTTATGGGGGGGGAGCAGATAGAATTTTCATGATTGTTATTTTTGTTATTATACAGAATGGGGGTGTGGGAGGGTAGATAAATGACGTTGGTTAATGTGAAACATTTTTGCCGAACACTCCATTATCGGGCAGGTTGGGCCCGTCGAGGGGGTTATTTTTCCAAGGGATCTTTGGCCCTGGTAATTAAGCTCCATTCACCACGTCCTGTTCCCCGAATTAAAAATTTGTCATTAAGTGGAATTTACCATAATGCCTTTTTATCTGCCGGCGCTTCAGCTTGTGTGAACGTGTGTGCGGGATTGAAACGAAGGAGGGGCAACACGAGAGGGCAGCCAACACACTGTGAAGACATGCTCACAAAACACACACACACAAACTCTCACACACACTTCGGGGAAAAAGGCAAATTGAAAAACTAAAGTAATCCTGGACAGCGGCACAAGTTTGTGCGATCAAACACACAGGCATTTACAATCATGCCTGAACACAACTACCCTTCAATCCTAGAAATCCAATGCCTTTGGCACAATTGATTAATGGTGCTTTAAAGTTTTAATTTAGATTTTTCTTTTCTCTTTCGTTCTTCTAATGTATGCTGCATCGCCTTCTCTGTCACACACATACAAACACAGACAAAGAGTCTGTGTGTTTACGAACTTTTTCCAGGGAGATGGCCCTCATAAGCAAGGTACAAGCCAAGAATGATTGAATGGAAGAATCTTTGTCTCTGTAGGCTTTATAAACAATACAATTATTAGTCTTTAATTAGAGCAGCTCCTCTGCGGGGACAGGGGACAGACAAAGAACAATAGAGGATTAGAAGAGGAGCTCCTAATATGGCTCTTTTATCACTTAATTCAGATACAGCTCATAAATGCATCCTGCTGGGGTTTTTTCTTTGCATTTGACAGTCTAAGGTTATGATTGGATGACAGGTTTAACAGAGAGAGCAAACCCTCAACATTTTTTTTTACTTCTTTCTGTACAGTTTGGTTTAAATAATTGAAATTAGATTACCATAATCAAAAACAAGAAAATAGAATCATATTTTTTAAATCAAACTTTCTAATACCAAACTGGTTTACAGTGCTGGGTAAAACGGCCAAACTACTGATTTGATTTAAAAATTTGGCATTTGGTTTAATTTGACAATTTTCCGTTCTTAAACCAAATATATCTGGTTATGAAAAAACAACTTAGTGTAATTAGGGATTCCTACTTAACACAAGATGAGCTTTCTGTTAAAGAAATAAACATGTTTACATTGAAATTAACCTGAAATCTGTTTATGCTTGGAAAAAATATAGTAGGAATTGCTTTAAAAATATATTAATTGAGTTTATGAATGTATCTAATTTTCCTAATGATTTTTGATCAGATTTGGTCATAAAATTACTCTAAACCCATCTGAACTAACTTAAAAAACATTATTCTATTATTTCCAGGTCACCAAGTGTCAAAACTTAGAAACAACAGTCAAAAGAACAGACATAACAAATATTACTTTATTAAATAATGATTGGCAAACAAAACTATCGTTAATCTCCACATTGTTACAACTAAACAGATATTATTACCAAAACAAATTGACAGGAAACAGCATTTCCTCTTCCAAAATAAATAATTCTTCAGTTTTGACGTTGTGACCTTTAGATCAAAGACAAAAGAAACAACTGAATGAAATAAGTGGGACCTTTAAAAGTCAAAACATGGAAATCAGTGTGAGGATAATAACCTACATGAGTCATGTCACTTTGACCCTAAGAATGCAACAAAAAAGAGGGAATATACAAAGTTAATAAATGAAAGCTAATAATTGAAATTTAAATACTCCATATCTCTATAGGACCCATGCATTCAAAGACCCTTAAATGAAGAAGAGCAGGACAAGGAGTTAGAGGGGGAAGAAGAAGTGTGGAAGGGTGAAACAGTAATAAGTTGAGAGGATAGGAGTGGACAGATGGCAGAGGTTATGCCTGGTTGAAACGGCAACACTGGAGGAGGGTCGTGTGTGCGTTTGTGTGCGTAACTGAGAAAATTACGTTGCTTTCCAAATATAAAACATACATCAAACTCATATCAGTCAATCTAAGGCAAATTTCATTTAAGACCAAACCCAGTGCCCAGCAGAATTTACTAAATATAGGCTAAAATAATTGCACCCCGAAGCAGTTGACTGGCAGATAAAGTCCAGCTAAGGTAAACTAAATAGCCGACTGAATGACATCATGCTGTCAAAGCCTCCAAATGTATGTCAACAGTGCAGGAAGGAATCTGCAGGAGACGCAGGCGGAGGGATGGGGCGTCTTATTTAGTGTCGTTTAATTTGCTCCTCTCCTTTCCATCCATCCCTTGGCTTTTCTGACAGGTAATAAAAAGCAGGAGCTTTCCTGACAAGCCCATTTGAATTTGGATTGAATAATATGACCGTGGGGTTTCCCACAGAAAGCTCTGTCCAAGCGTGCAAGGAAGCAC
The DNA here is from genome assembly GCF_053564925.1 of Oryzias latipes. Lineage (NCBI taxonomy): Eukaryota > Metazoa > Chordata > Actinopteri > Beloniformes > Adrianichthyidae > Oryzias > Oryzias latipes. Next base: position 10,483,643 of record NW_027616335.1, read on the forward strand.
CGAGACTGAAGACAGTGGCAGCTCCAATGCTTGCAACTGCGAGTCTGTTTGTGTGCACTCAGCACTGCGCACACACGCATGTGCACACACAAACACACACTTGCTGGCATAATGGTAGCTAATGCAACTACTATAATGAATTCCTGCAACTACCCACCATGCCAATCCAATATGCTTTCCTCCACATCTGGGCCTAACCTCCCCACCACTCACTCTCCCTCCCTCTCCAAAAAGCCCTCCATCCCAACTCTTCCCCCTGCACTCACCTCCCTTACCTCCAGCACCACCTCCTGCTCTCCAAAGCTGCTGAAATCCCATTCCCCATGGGGCAGGCTAAATTGAATTGCCGTGTTTATAGGAACAACAGGAGCGCTGCTTTAATATACCTTTGAGTTTATGCCTAATGCCTCCCTGCTCATACGGCAGGAGCTCCAACCCTTAGCTAACACGCACTGCTTTTATGGAAGTGGAAAGAGACAGAACGGCAAGGGATAAGGGTAAAGAGATCGTGCTTGTTTTTGTAAACGGCGGGAAAAGTAATAAGTCTGTTAATATATCCCAAAGACAAACATGTATATTTGTTCCACAGCACCACAGTTAAGGACCATCCCTTTCCTAAAAGCTGTATGATCTCGTACATCTCAACGATGAATGAAAACAAATGCTAAGACCAAAAAAAAGGAGGCCGGAAGATGTATATATTTTTTAGATTAGTAAGTAATTCTGAATAAATATCTGGCATATCAGTGTAGGGAGTCGGCCATGCATGTCGACTTGCAAACATCCTCCATTTTCTCCTCTTTCTCTGTTCTCCCTCTTGTCCCCTTTCTCTTTTGGCCATGTGTCAGCCTACAAAAGGCTTGCAGTACAAAGGCAGGAAACAGGTCTGAGACACTCAACCCAATTACTATTGATCCGTCTGCACTCAAGAGGACAGAAATGTGCTTACCTGCATGCCCACACACAGCCAAACAAACACGAACAGGCTGATCTTTCTCCATATAACAAGTCCTGTAAGGTTGCAAAGAGTTATTTGGCTCCAACTGAATTTTCACACTCTCTTACAAAAAAGTCTAAAACTGGGTAAAAGGGACTCTAATACAGTACCTCAAAACAACAAAAATCTGTGTCAGAGTTGGTATTGCAAAAAGCACAACCAGACAAACTCTATGGGCACATAAATCTTTTAAAATGAGGCAAAGTGATTCTTCTTTTTATTTCTAACTGCTGACATTTATTTTGTTGAGTCTGGACCCCCCCCCCCAATTGAGTGTTCATATATGAAAAATGCAAATAAAATAAAAAAGATATTCAGAAAACGTATAGGAGGCTGGAGCAAACACTTCATCATAAAAGTGACCTTACACAAAATACACTAATTGTTTGAATCTACTTTTTATTTTCACTATTTGCTTTTTTTCTGACACAATTATTAGGGGTGTAATGATTAATCAACTTAATCGATTTATATTCCTACAATTCAACCAGATTGGTTTGGCTGAGGCAAGTTGTCAAATGAACCTATACCATTATAAAATCATTTCAAAATGATATAATTCGATTATAATCGATGCTGGAAAATACCATTTAGATTGAGGCACAGTTGGTTAATTTTTACTAAAACGTAAAAACAACAAAGTGCATCACAGCGGACAAAACGCGTGATGACAGCAAAAAATGATTTGCAAAGACATGAGACCAAACAGTGTGGTCGAATGTTCTAATAATGTTCCATTTTTTAAATTATTTTGATGTGGAAAAACAACAGTCGGCTGAACTTTATTAAACGACAATATGAATGGATTTTCCATTCATTCTTGTTTACTTGCTTGTTTGTACACATATTTCATTTACACTCATCTTGCAAGAAATACAAGGAATCTGGAAAACTTCACCTGCACCGTTGAGTAGCCAGGTGTTCACCTCTGAGTCACACTGGTTGAACTTTTTGGCTAAAGATGTCCTGGATCAATTTAAGGTCAGTGAATCGGATCGAATTGGATCATTCAAAATAAACCAACATCAACTATGAGCCGTATCGACAACCACAAATTATGAAGCAATCGTTAAAATGAACTGTTAGACCTGTAAAAATTATGCTCTTATTTCAACTGGTATCTAAAGCCAAATATTTTCAGTTTTTCCTTTGGGGTATTTTAGTTTAATACAACCATTTTATTGCTGTATCTTTAAATAGTTTTAAAAATGACCTTATAAAAGTTCAACAGAATTAAATCGTAGTGTGATCAAGTACATAATTATAGAGTACATCTACATGATTTTTCAATAAACAACCTTAAAGATGAACACTAGGGATGCCAAAATTCTAGGTTTAAAACCAGAATCGTGGGTAAATGTTCATCCTTAAAGAACTTTTATGCATTGCGATAATACTGGTAAAGAAGTACCAACTTATTAGCTAAAACAAAGAAAGCTCTATCCATATGTTAATTTTTTTAAACAAGTATCGTCTGACTTCTCGCCTAAAATCTTTTTAAATGTGAAAATCTCAGCTAGATGCACTTGCTGTATGCACTCACACACTCACAGGCATTCAAAACCAGTCCCACATTAAGAGTATGATGAACTATGAATTTGGTCTGTAAGCATGTGAAGAAATATCAATGACTAAAGTCCCCAACGAGTCGGCAAATATCTCCTCCGCTCTGATTTTATCCACAATAATTAAATTTCTCTCCCAACGCTGACTGGGGCTTTATCAGCCGCTCGCCACCACAATCTCGGCATTTCATTTAACCATAATCCCCTGGATAAAGGGGCGGCCTAGGTGTGCTAATGCACTGGCACACGTGCATGCAGCAACACAGGCAATGGGCAAAGGCTTGATAGACATTCACAGACACACACTGCAACAAACCACGATGCAAAAGAAAAAAACGTTTCGGGGCTAAGAGAAGTCCTGACACTTTTAGACATGTGAAGTGATAAAGTGTTAGAATAATAAAAAAAAGCCTGGCCACATTCGTGATGCATGCTCAGAGGTACTGGAGTAAATCTTGCCCTTGCGAATCTAAATACTGTCACATAACCAAGACCTGGTGTTGATGTATGGAAAATAGGGCAGAGGAGAATACAGAGCTGACATAGATTGGAGGAAGAGCTGAAGATTTATGAGTTCCTTCTGACAAAAATCCTTAAAGTACCACTCAGATCCTATTTTGATCTATTGTAAAAGCGTTCCCAGTGGTCCTTTAATTGTGATTATGCTGTTTTTAGCCAAAATCAAGAAACCTACGTCGTTTTCTAGGACACAGTTTCGGCGTTGCTGCAGTTCATCAGAAATTTGCCTGAGGTGTGGGAGGGACTTTTGCCGGGGAGTAAGCCAGCACTGATTTCCCATCATCCCACTGTTTACACAGTCTCTTGCTAGCCTACAGCCTCATAGACCCAAGCTAACATGAGCGGTCCAACAAAGATGGCAAACAATATCGGAGCTATCCAGCCGTACAGTTTTGAGTCAGATGCCGGCTCAGACGAGGAAAAGGAAAGACCGACATGGATCTAGTCGTCTGAAGTTGATGCATCAGAATGGACCGGAGTTGGGAGTTTGTGGTCCCCAGATTGTAGTTTGTACGTAACTACTACTACAAGCTTTTTTTTTTGAATTGTCTAATTTGTCTACTTCCAATTCCCATGATTTCGATAAATACTCCGAAACGCAGTTTTAATTTTCATTTTCTTGATGCAAGTCCTCCATCATGAGAAAAAAAATTATACAGGACATTAAAACAACAAAAACACAATTTTCAGAGTTGATCATTATAATTAAACACAAAGAACATCAAGATCTAGAATACATTTGTGTCCATTTGTCAACAAATGTTCCAAAAACATAAAATTTACCACGATGACATAATACATTAACAGTTTTTATCATTACAGATTTATCTGCATTCCTGCACCAGTCTAAACCTTTCCGACTCATATTGTTAGACATACGGTTTAGATCTGTATTTCAACCTTTTTTTTCCAAGCAATCTATGATCTGATGACTAATTATCCTGTTTGATATCTAGTGTTTGGATGATCGATTTTTATCATGACACCATTTCCCCAAACACCTAAATTTGAGTCTCTTAAGCTGTGAACTTCTATTTCATGGGATTTGTTGCTATTTGCTCCCTAAATGGTAAAATGGTATCTACTTTTATAGCGCTCTTAGAAGGCCCAGAGCACTTTACAGCCACAGCCCCATTTACCCATGCACACACACATTTAAAACACTGATGGCACTTCCACTGCTGAACACTGGCGCCAACCTATAACCACCACGAGCAACGTAGGGTCTTCCCCAAAGACACTTCGACACACGGGTGGACAGGGCGATAACGAAGCCTGCGATCTTTTGATTATAGGTCGACTGTAGGTCCCTTTGCACCACAGCCCCATTTGTAATTCATTTAATTTAATTGTTTATTTTAATCAGTGCCTCCCTAAACTCAGGTTTAGTATAAATGTCAGCCTCTATGACGAGGATCATGAAAATCCTGAACTTAAAAGCCTTCAAACAAGGGTTACATGCTACAATCAGATGGAAAAAGTGGCTACAGAAGCTGATGGAAAGTGAGCATGGGTGAACGGACTCAAGGATGAGGAAATATGTAAAGACTGCATGAAATTAGGAGTTGGTGCCAGTAAGGCCAGACCAGGCCCAGCTGGTCTCTGTCTGACGAGGGTCTTAATTAAGAGACATGGGCAGAAGCCTTGGAGTGGCCACATACACACTGCCAAAAAGCCTCTGGAGAGAAAACTGCTAAACAGGGACACTTGTGTGTATATCTGTGTGGTACAATGCCAAGAGTCTTCCTCTCGTGCACACACGTACTAACACACACACACAACCATCCTCTGGGACCTTCTGAAAAACATTGGCCAGCTATTATTAGGTAACCTTTTGCATACCGAAGCAAGTGTACCCACCCTAAATGTGTGTTTGTGGTTCTCCCTCTTATCCTGTTGACTGTTAAAATGAACTTATGAATCCAAAACGGCTCTCCTCTTTGCTACTGGCAGAGAAAAGGGGGAGAAAAAAGTGACAGAAAGAGGAGGTGTAGATTGGCAAGAGGGGGAGAGAAAAAAAAGAGGTGATTTTATGGATCCATGACTGCCTTTTGCCCATTGACCCCTCCTTTGCTTGCTTGTCTTTCTCCTCTACCTCATCCCAAAAACGTATTAATATTAATACACGTGCTCCCTACCCCTTTCTTTCAAATCCCCTCCCAAAAATAAAAAAAAAAACACCTTAGGCTACCAGTTAATAAAGCCCTTTCAAGGACCCCTCCCTGCCCAAAAACTAAGAAAAGACAATAAAGGGAAAGTTGGTTGGTCAAATAAAAGAACAGAAATTATTATAGTCTCATGGGAGCTCCCTTAGTTCCACTGTAACCCCCCACCCCACACAATAATTTGATTTCCTATTAAGTGATTGCTTAATTATAATGATTATTATTGGTAATTGTAATTGACATTTTTTGTCCCCTGCTACTCTCCTCTCAACTCATCCCACCTCGCTGCCAGAGTCGTCTTAAAGGAAACACCCAGGGGAGAGAAGAGGTGGAGAAGTTCTGTCCTGGTTGGTGCAAAGCAGGTCAGTAAAAGCCCAAAAATGATGCAACGCTTTTAGAAGCCTGGAAACACAAAGCCAGTTGTACAATTTCTCTCAAGCTTTATTTAATCATCTATTATATCATTTCTGTGAGTATTTGGTCAAATGTGTCATTCTGTAGCTTCAGGGCACAATGTCTGTTCCAGTTCTGGATGGAAAAAAGGGATTTGTTTTACTCTCAAAGGGATATACCGGTTAAATAAGGGTTCAAGGAGGAGGTGGGGATTCCCTGTTCACCTATCACCCCATCCCACATACACACATTTAACTACAGTAGGGACCCTCTGGTCTCCAGTTTATTACACATTCCTGCAGGCTAGAGTTTTGCAAACAGGCTGTGGTAGGATTTCATACTAACTCACATTCATTCCAACAGCTATGACACTGATTTTGACACACAAAAACTCAAATCAAATTTCTTCGGAGAGCCCATTAATATTAGGAGTTGGAAACAATTTCATTGAGATCACATTCTTTATCTATTCTGAACTAAAGACGGAGAATCTTCGGTCCTCTGGGCCAGGGCACGGTTATTGGGCTCACCTCAGGCGTGGTGAGGCCGACATTGGCTCCGCACTTTTTGTCTTTGGAGGCACACACCTTCACACTCCAACACACACAACACATCCAGACTCATATCACACCTTCACTTTCGATCCAAAACGACACCTCATTTTAACAAGAACCACAAAAAAAAGGCACAATAAATAAGCATAAAAATATGAACACAACCAGAGTAAATAGATTTGAATTAAACTAATAATTACAAAATAAATTTCGAACAAGTTTTGTAGCTAAATCATTTAAATCTGTACTACTGTACTTAAAAGTCTCCTTGAATAATGCCTGCAACTAACACATAGAGAAGTGAGAAGTGTGTAGATGTTGCTATAATGTTTTCTGCTAGATTATATTTAAATGAAACTTCTCTGAAGACAAACAGTCTAATTCATACAAATGAGCACCTGCAGCCACAACCGCAGATGTCTGTGGGTGTTCAAGTCAAAGTTTCCAGGAAAAAAATAGCCACATTTTCATAAATTATTTTGACAAAGATTACTTTCAAACAGGATGATCTGTCCTTTCCAGATGCAGATACATGTGGCATATAAATAAACATATATATGTACATACAAACATAAAAGGTGAAGCAGAAAAAGCCCAGATGACATCTGAATCTCTGTGATGGCAAAGAGGACTTAAAAAGACTAGTTTTGTCAACGTGAACAGACAATTACAGGCAGAAATTACTTGTAAAACATTAAAGTAATACAATTAAAATTCATTATAATATTTCAACTTAAATTAAATGTAATTAGATAATATCTCAAATTTTAAAATCTAACAAATATTGTTCGAATTATGTTTACATATTTTTGCATTTTTTAATGTCTAACTACAAAAGATTAAAGCTCTAAAGAAGTGGATAATAATGTGAAAAGTCTTGTTACATATAAAAAAAAAAAACTTCAAGGTTCAACGCAGAAAAAAACATTGCTAGACACGAAGACTGAGACAGATTTCCGTTTGTGCATACAAAACCCTGGACCTCTGAGCTGCGCTGACGTCTACGCTGAAACTCGCCACTGGCAGACGGACGCCGCAGCCAATCCTTTTCGGGGCCCGTCTCCTGCAGCTTTCCACTACCCAAGAATTATCCAAGAAAGCTTCTAGATCCTCTAAATGTGCTTAATTCGAATTTAAGGAGGCTTATGTTAAGGAATGTTAAGAGCAGAAAATAAATCCTTCATATAATAATTATTTGTCACATAGATTCCTAACTTTTTTGTTATGTGAAATAATATTTTGTCAAATTAAAAATAGTACTTGAGCATATTTAATGTTCAAATTAATTGTATGAAATTGTTTGATTCATTTTTTTCCTTTTTACTGACAAAAAAAATCACTGATTTAAAAAACAACAACAATGCGTTCGGCTGAATTTCTCCCATTTTTCTTTGCATCCGCCGAAATTAGACCTACAGAGTATAGACTCGTCCCATTTGCATATCCTCTGTAAAAACTGGATAATACAAGTCAAACTATGGCACAGTGATTTCATGGTGTGTATGTGTGTGCCTGTTCAAACACACTGTGTGGTAGTGTGGGTGTGGCGTTACACCTCGTGTGGCACTGGGCAGCCAAGATAAGAGCTGATCCTATCCGTGTCTCCCTTCCGCAGTGCCTGCCCACCCACCCGCCCGCCCGCACACATGCACTCTCAGCAACACACTCACACAAACACCTTCTGCAGTACCCCAGCGTGCCATTGTGATCTCATTTTTGCAATCCAGATTGCCTGTGCATTCACATACTCTCACATATGCAATCAGAGTCGGCCAAAATCCATTTTTCTACATGTTGTACTCTGGCACGTGGCCTCGGGAAAACAAAACCCAAAAGAGATCTCTGATTGACAGAAACTGCAGGCCCAACCAAAAATCTTGCTAAAGTAGCACATTTAAACAAATGGGACAATAAGCTAGAATTTTCATCCAAGTAAGGAGTCTTCCAGAGATTCGTACTGGATAACAAGTCTGTAAAACCTAGAAGATGAGAAATAATAGAAAATAGAAAAGCTTACCTTCCTCCTCTTAACCTCTTAGCACGAAGATACTCGCTTCTCTCAAACTCGCCAAGACTTTCAGTCAAGCACACACAGTAACACACTCGTACTTAAGCACACTTTGATGTGATCGGCCACCCCGATAGTGAGCCAGAGCTGCCTCTCTAAGCCTCAAGCAAAGTTTGATGTGCACTGACCAAGACCGAGGGAAACAAAACACAAGCCAGGAGTACTGGGGGCAAGCAACAGAGGGGAAAAAAGTGTGACCACCGAGTGAAGTTTAACCACCCTGGATTCAAGTTGGGCTTCAGCACACCCCGCCTATACCCTGGATCCTTTACACAAGGACGTGCACCCTTTCTGGGTGGGAGAGGCAGGCGGCTTGAATCTTGGGAAGCCCATTTTCCATCTCTTGTTCCGTTTGGTTGCTGCTGCATAGCTTCAAGACAAGCGGGCAGCTCCAGTTTATCCGCCTTTTCTAATCTTTTCTTTTTTAACTCATCCAACGTCCTCACAGATCCACCCACCGACAGCTGCCCCTCACAGCCAGGTGCTAGACAGCCACTTTTCCAAGTGTATCAATGTTCTATATAAAAGGAGAAAACTAATCAATAAACGGTGCAAAATGTCTTTAATTTTACTTTAAATATCCTTCCTATGCCAACTCAGAGCTACAGAAATACTTTTATTCTTTTTTTTTCTATTCTTATAAGTTAAAACAACAAAAGAAGTAAGTAGTTCTTTAACTTGAAATGTTGGCATCATTAGTGGTTCAAAATATGGTTGTTTTTTAAGGTCTTTTTTAATTTTAGTAATTTAGCACTATATTCTATTTTAAACTTTAGGAGGATATTGGGAATCTCTGCCTCTTGTAATGCTTCATGTTTGCTGAAGAACAACCAAAATTGTGTTTTTCTTGTATTACTATACTTTAATAAAATCAAATATAGTCAAAAGGTTTTGTTTTTGCTTTATTTTTTAAGCACCATCAGAAATAACATCTCCTCTCTGAGTGGAAAAGGCCCTGCGTATTCATCTGTATATAAAGAGTGGCATGAAATCAGCAGAAACGTCATGTTTTCCCAGCATTCCCTCCTTGTTCTCCAGTGTTTGTTTCTGCTATGGCTTATGAGCATCAGCTGATTAACTCAAAAGCCCTTAACTTCATCGACTACGTTTGAAGCGAGCGTCGGCTAAATTGTATCGTCAAGGAGTCAGATGTTAAGCCGGCATCATCGCTGGGGAGACTTTTTGATTTCCAACCAAAGGCAAGATCAGAAAAGGTGGAGACTGAAGGGTGAAAACTGAAATAACAAAAGAAAAAGTTACAAAAAGATGTTCACCTAAAATACTTTAGATTTTCTATCATAATGGCCTCACAGGTGAATTGCATTGTGGGAGACTATCAATAATATGTAACAATTAATTTTGATGAATTATATTGTTTGTTTCTTTTTCTATTATAAAAATAGGTCTGTTTATCATATTGTTATGTATTTCAATTAAAATATATATATATATATATATATATATATATATATTAATTACTATTTATAGTTGTCCAACAAACCTTACATTTGTGGTTAGAGGGATTGATTTGGAAGTGAAAATAAATGTTTGTCAGAATAAATTCTAAGGATCCTTTTCTCTCCTCAAGAGGACTTTAGCCATGTAGGAAACTCATTTTGGCATTGTTGCGAGCTGACGACAACAGACACAGTATTCGCTTTGATTTTGTCACCGAGCAAGGAATGGGAGTGCGGTTCAAGACTACTGAGGCCCGTCCCTTAATTTCCTTGCCTTTATTTGCCCCCCTCCCTCTTTTTTTTTGACAAAGCCCAGCTCCATTCCTCTCACTTGACTCTTTCTACTCCACACCCGTAACCCCCAATGTGCAGACATGAGGTCAAGCTCCAAAGATCACAGAGAGAAGCCAGACAAGAGACAGGAAGACAGAGACCTAAAATCCTCCTATCCTCCCAAAACCAGGCCAAGACCTCAAGCCTTCCCACCAGCTCCAGACCCCCCCTCCCTTTTCTTCAGCCTTGCTGTGTGTAGAGGAGACAGTGGGCACTCTTGCAGAAACACCAGCCCAGGGAAATTCAAATGAGGGGGAAAAAAATGGTAAGGGAGACAGAGATGGGAGGACAATAGTGAGAAAATGGGATAAAAGAAAGATGGGAGAGTGTGGAGGTGGGGGGGGAGGGGGCTGCTGAGGCTGCAGGTTAAGATAATGTAGATCTAAAGAGATTTGCAGGAAACATTTTTATTCCTTTTCTGATTACCCCCCCCCCCCCACACACACACACACACACACACACACATACACCTCCCACGCACTCCCGCTTTCCCGTTTGTTTGTCTGTTCTCGGCATAAGTGTTACGACTGTTGGTATCCGTGTGTATTTACACATGCATGCTGATTAGAAATTGAATATTTTATAAGCACCACCCCACACACACATATTAATACATAATGCACACAGGCATACTTAAAGATGCATCAGGGAGGAGAGCAACCAGGAAACAGACAGTGCCAGGAATGCTAAAATGTACAAATTTCAAAGCACAGCTGGTCCACAAACATACAGGTTTTTTAACCACGTAGACAACATGGCCTGCTCCTAATCATTTTGATGTGTGTAAACTGAGGGGCATGCTACAAGTCATTACTAAAGGTGTCCATCCTTCAAATCCTTCTTGTGAAAATGCACCAAAAAACTAACAAATTATAAATATTTTCTAGTAAGTTTTCCTGCTGACACATAAGAACAAACGCTCACCTGTGCTGCTGTCAGAAGCCCCTTCAAGGTGAAGCGAGATGGACTGGTCCTCGTCCCGCTTTCCTTGACCCAGAATCATCCAGTTCTCCAGATCCTCAGAATCTGATGAATCGGAGGAATCCGATGTGGTTTCGGACTCTGAACTGCTGCACAATACGGCCACTGGCACGGCAGGACTTCTGCTCCTCGTCTTGGTTTGCTGGGTGATCAGACAGTAAACATTTTTCAGCTTACACTGCTGCAGGTCAGCCTGTCCAACAAAGAGCAGCAAAATCTGCCATTCCACAAACCAGAATAACCCCCTTTATCGTGTAAAAAAAAAACGTAAAATACGCGACATGCTAAAACAGGAACGAGGGGGCGTTTTTGGAGAGATCAAACTTACACAGATGCCCTGAGAGTGACACAAGAAAACTTGCTCAACCCAGTCATTTCATTGGAAAAACCAGCATCCAAGAATTCACAGGTATTTGCTTTGACACACATTACCCACTTCATTTTTCTAGTGCTTACTGTGCTTGAGCTTTTCACTTTCAACAGAATCACTTAAGCTGATAAAAGGCTAAAAAGGGGAAACTGCTACTGGTTTTAGTCTTTAAGGAAAATCTGAAATGGTTGACGGTTAAATTTCCAGTTATCAAGTCCTGGAGTTTCTGTTTAAGGCCCCAATGAAAACCTTTAAAAGACCCACTCTATTGAAAATGGCGTTTTTGGTGTCTTTCAAACGTTTTTGTCATTTTTTTCATGAAGGAGGACATGCATAGAGAAAATTAAGTTAGAAATTGCGTTTCTAAGTATTTCTTTATTCAAATTGTGGTGAATCAAACAAAAAAAAGTCTGAAAAAGCCTGTTGCTGTGACGTAGACGCTACAATCGGCGGGCCACAAGCTCCTTGCTCTGCTCCATTGCGATGCATCTATTTGTAGACGACTAGATTCAAAGGTCGTCTTAGTTTTCCTCGTCTGAGCCGACATCTGGCTCAAAACTGTACAGCTGGAAAGCTCAGATGCTGCTTGCCATCTTTGTTGGACCACATATGTTAGCTTGGGCCTATGAGGGGCTGTAAGATAGCGGGAGAGCGTGTCAACTATTACAGTTGTGCCTAACTTTAAAAAAAACAAACAAAAAAAAAACAGCACACTTTTTTTCTGCATCCTGCTTGGCCGGAAACCTTGTCAATCAATCTCCTTTTTTCCCCTGTACAGATACATGCAGCTCTCCAAGTCCACATAAATCTTCCATGAAGATCAGATCTTTATTTTCATTCTCTAAGACTGGACTTATTTTTCTACAAATGTTTGAACTTCGAGAGTTTAAACAAGAGAGAAAAGTCTGAAAATGTTCATGTCTTTTTGAGAAAAAGGGTATAAAGTGTGTAGTGAGGGGTTTTACAGCCCTAAAGCATCTGTGAACCTACCTTGTGGGTTTCACCCATTGTGGGTTATATTTTTAGAAACGTACCCCCCATAATAAATGATGGAACACTAGTTTATTTCTGATTCAGGGTATATTACAGTCTCGTCTACCTGTTGTGCTGGAGTGGAAGTCTGTTGTTTGGGTAAAGCTCCGCCTTTCGAGGAACAGACTCCATCAAAATCCTCAGCAGAGTCATCAGAGATGGTAATGACATCAGGGCCTGAGTCGATCACTATAACTTCCTCAAAAAACGACGACGTTAACTTTGAGCCTTGGGGCTGAGTCTTCCTCTTCTTTGGTTTCTCTGTATTCTTTTTCTTGAGGTGTAGCTGGAGAGTGTCGCAAGCAGGTGAGGAGGGTTTGGTGTCAGCGTCCCGCTTTCTCTCATGTTCCTCCTCTTCCTCTGCATCGTCCAGGTCAGCCATCTCCCCAGGATTAGAGGAGTAGTGGAGCTGACTGTAGAGGTGAAACTCCAACTCACTGTTGCACTCGGACCCTTCCGAGTCTTCTCCATCATCTCGATATAGCTCATCCTCCAACTCCTCCCGGTTCTGCTGGGCACTGAACATTTCCCCAAAGCCTGCTGAAGGTGTGTAGACACATAAACAGGCCTCACCAGCACACCTGTTGATCCGGGGATGTGAGGAGCAAAAACAGACTGAAAAGACAAGAAAACAAACATTAAACGTTCGAAAACCGGTCTTGGAAAATAAAAATATGCTCTTATTTAAATGATAATAAAAAATAAAAAAATGTAGACGCTGGGGTTCTAAAAAAAATGTTATTAACTGATTTATTTATTTACTTTCATTTTACACTGTAGATACACAAACTAGGTGCAGACAGTTACAAATATATTTGTCTTGAAGTGTAAACTAAAATAAAAGAAAAAATCCAAACCAAAAGAAATTGGTGATGGCCTTATCACTATATCAACATTATTATTTTAAAAATCATTTTTAGATGTAGACAGGAAAGATCTCCAGGGCTTGATGGTGATATTATATCACTTGGTTTATCCAAGGAAACCCATAGTATAACACTGATGATTAAAAGAGAGGAGCCGTGAGATTTATGTCCAAACTGTTACTCCTGCAACTCCAAACTGGATTACGGTCGGATGTATGCAGCTCTATCTTTCCGTCCTGGACACAATAATCCCTGGCTGTGTGGTTATCTCTGCTGCTATGAATGACCGTTCCTGATGCAGTGATCACCCGTGATCTCTGAAGCTCAGAAGGATCGGAGGGATCAGAGGTGTCGGACGTTCAGCTATAGCCTGCATCCAATCAAAATCCTTCCACAAGCCATAAAATGCTGAAGGCTGTTGTGAATGATGCAGCCAAAAATACTTTTAATTGTAAATGTTTTAATTTTTTTTTTGCAAGTTTGAAATAAGATTTTTTGCTAAAAATACTAGTTTCCTTTGAATAAAATCATGATTGCAGTTATATTTTTTTAATCACACTCAAGAGACATGTCATCTATTGGTGCAACCACATTAAACAATGTAAATACAGCTGGATTTTCCTGCCTTATAAAAAAAGGACAACCAGCATTAATGAATAGATCTGTTCTCTTGAGCTGAAAAAGAGCAAATCTGGAGAGTCTCTGCTGCCTAAGATGTTAGAGCAGGGGTCGGCAACCGGCGGCTCCATGTGGCTCTTTTATACCTTTAATACCTGTGCTGCGGCTCTCTATGGTTTTGTAAAATAACTACCATGTTCTCAGATTGTCGTCCTGCCTTTAACACCGTCAGGTAGTGCGAGCAGACAGGAGGAAAAGAGCAGCGTGAACGCGGAAGGGGCGTGTCTGCAGCTGTGTTATGGGATGGAAAATTTTTTTCTGGAAAGACAGTCAGTGGTAATCTCGAAGGGGGCACATGAACGCCCCCAAAAAAGAGCCTTTTACCCCCCCCCCAAGACTAAAACCACACATTTCTGCTTAAAATTAATCAAATTTGCATCAGGACGCCCCTATTATCCTGTCACCTTGCTGCTACCTTACTGTATGTTGCGCTGTCTGTGTAGAACACGCTGGAGGGGGGGTTGTGCGCGGGGGAAAACAACGAACAGGTAGAGAGGAGGGGGCGGGGCTTAGACTCATCGCTTATGATTCCAGACCCGCAACAAACTAACAGCTGCTTCCTAATAAAAAATAGTTGTCATCCGAAAAATTAAAATAATGTATAGGCCTCCTGGATTTTGGATTTGGAAGAAAATAAATAAATAGAAAGGAGTCTGCATCAAAGTGAATTTGTTTCCATCATCTCATTCATCTTAACTCTGGGTGTTTGACAGACTGAAAAGTCTGTTCAAGGTTTTGGAACAACCTTGAACAGATCAAAGGAAATCATCACGCTCAGAGAATAAAAATAATTTAAATAAATAAATAAATATCCTGACAACATTTTGGATCAACACAAGTATCGCCAAATGAACTATCACTATATATCGGCAAAAACATTTTTTCTAACACACCTGGTGTTGTGGTTCCCTGTGCTTTCCTCTCAGTGGGAAACTGATCCAAATGGGTCTTTGAAAGGTACAGGTTGCAGACCCCTGTGTTAGAGTAAACAGACCAATAGTGATGGAGAACCCTGTCATCATACTAAATCCATTTAGTTTTTAGTAACCCCTGTTGTTAAAATAAAATATGTCCAACACAAGAGGCTTTCAGTTCTCAACTGTCTGCCCAGCTGTTGGACAGGACAAGTTAAAAATAATCCATTTAGTCTCAATTTACAAGCTCACAATTCAATTCATGATTCAAAACAATTCCATTTAATTATTTTTCTTCCCGAATAAATTTTGTCTGAAAAATAAATGTTTTTCTGCAAAGCTAGGGATTTGACCTAAACTGAATTTTTTTTTTATAAAATGCCTAAAAATCTTATATTTAAAAATAACCCAATCCCATGCCTCAATGGGAAAAATATATAAAATTAACATGGTTATGCTCCTACTTAACTCAAGGAATGCTGAAAATTCAGTCATATTTAGAGCTTGATAGGTTGTAAATTAGAACACAGTAACATTCAGTGACAACTTATTATCGCTACAACTCTAACTTATTCTGTGTAAATGCTATAATTATGGACTTTCATCTTATCATTTGGAAATGTGTTTCTGTATCGACAGGCCACGTACAATAAAACTAACCTCTTGTAGGTAATCCACTGCAGCTCTGAAGCTTGAGTGTTACATAACTTAATACCATTAACCCTCATCTGGATTTATCCGCTCAGCATTTTAATTCAGAGACTTTGTGTTTAAACATTGAAATCACTGCAAGTGATTCCTGATTTGGTTCATGAAAGAAGAAATTATTTTGGAGCTTCAGCTTATTCAGCTCATTGCTGCAATCAAAATGAATATTATTACCATTTAGTTCTTTTATTCCGCATCTTGGTATCATTTACATATGAGCACAAATACATTTCAACTTAAAAATGGAAACCAGTGCCAACTTCCATTTTTGTACTTCAACATTGTGCAGGCCTATTAAATATCCATTTATTCGTCACATAATTTTCATTTGGTTATGAAAACACATTTTCACATAAATAATCACCCTTATCCTGAACAAAAGTAAACATTATATGAAAAACTAAAGTTAAAAATTCATAGAAAATCTGTTGAGATCAAATTCATTGTCCAGAAGGAAATAAATTAGATTAATTGTAAGGGAGCAAAAACCATAAGGCCTTGTTAAAAGACTATAACCTGTAGTCATTTGAGGATCAAACTTACAACTTATCAGATGATTTCACCTACATCCATTTCCAGCTCTGAATGATTGTGTGAGAAACGGGTAAATGAACTAACAAAACACAGTGAAACACAACTACCGGTACTTTTTTCTCCCAATCTCCGTCAACATTTTTTTCTGGCCCACACACACCCCTCACACACACACCAAGTGGACGCAGGAGGAGCACCGGCCCATTGCCCTGTCCAGCCCTGCGTGTCTGTGCCATGATGGCTGGAGATGATTGGCTCCCAAGCCGCACACACTGCATAAGCGCCACGCTACACGGTCACAAGCCGGTCACCAGGGATTAAAGGGACAGAAAGAGTCTCACCGGGTGCACAGGGAGCGAGGTTATGTGCTAAAGTTTGGCACCGCACACGGAGCAGGAGGTGACAAATGACTGTTTTACACTGGTGGAATTTACACTGAACTCACAGCATCAGAACCACATTAATTCAGATTTAAAATTGACTTTCACTACAGTCGCCTCAAACATCCGCTCAAGTTTCTTTGGTCTTTTTCCTAATAACACTGCTTTAATGATATGTTAGCTTTGCTATATGTATTACTGTGTAACAACCACAGGGTTAGGGTTCAACTCATTTATGGCTGATTTTAATCAAATAAACAGCATTACAATAAATAAACACCCCAACTCAAATCTATTACTTTCTAAATTTCCACAAAATAACAATTCATGAGATGAATATAGACAAACCAATCCAAGTACTGTTCACCTCTCTGCTTTTATTTTAAAAAAAAAATATTCAAATTCATTCAGAATTTATGTGAAACATCATCTCAGATCTTAATAAATGTCATATGAGCAAATAATTTTTTAAATAATAAAACAAATTCCTTTTTTCAGGTGTCACTGTTGTTATGAATACATTCATGTGTTTCTTCTTTTCACCACATTTACAGTAGTGCCTAATCAATATAGTCGTAGGTGAATGTCTTGAAGACATATGTGTTCTCTATTATTCCCGCCTAAAAGAAGCTAAAAGGAGACGGAAGCTAATTTCAAATAAATGGGAAAAAGGATTACTGGAACTTAAAACTTCTCAAACAGACTTTGAAAACTAAAAGAGACTTTAGCATATAGACTTGAGTGAAAGATGCCCATTATTACTATTAAGGTCTGACTAAAGTAGCAGCCAGTCAGCCGGATAAGGATTATATGTCGCAGTATGTGTTTAGTTTTAAGGTGACATATAGGTTTTTCCTCATTACAAAGAGCAATACATGCACTAAGACGAAAACTTTAGAATAAAAACTTTTCCTCATATGCTCATCCTGCTTTAATTATTTTAACTACAAGTGAGATTCTTTTTAATAATAGTATAGTAATAATAATGTGTAAAGATTCTTTGTACTTTTAAATCAATTTCTCTGTTGTGGGATGGAATGATTGCTCTATCCACCTATCTATAATCGGATTTCTTAGATTATCAGAATACGGTGATTGTGTAAACAGGATAATTTATGCAACAATGACCATTGGAGACATCGTATTACCACCCATAGAACTAATTCAAATAATTTGGTGTCTACCTGATTTCTGGCTTATTTGAATGAGAAAAAATAAGTGGATGTAGCATAAGTGGAAAAATAAAAGAATAAGGACTGATATTTGCTGCCTGATGATCTGTCATTTCCTCCTCTTGTGGTATAAATATAACACCGTTACTTATTTAGTAAAGAACTCTAAGACCATTAACACTACAAAGTTTTGCAATAATATCTTCCTGACTACCAGCAATGAAAACTTGCTAAACCTGAACATCTCCCAACCACTGCATATCACTTAATAAACTTATGTTGGCATCTACAGAGCACATTTGTAGTTTTCCAATAATGCCAAGTGTGAAGGTCTGGTTTTCTGGGAATTGCAGTTTTTATGAATTTAAATAAAAGAACTGAGTGGACATTTTTTTCTGGTAGTCATATGTGGAAAAAAAAAAAAAAAAGAAATAAAGTATCAAGCTAAAGTCCGTCAAGCACATAAACTTTAAAAAAGAAATCTGATAATGAAAAGGGTCCAGCAAGCAATCTCGTCAAATGTTTTCTTTTCATTACTGTTATCTGAAGCACTAACCTGATTTTATGGCTATAACAGTCTCTCCGTTTTAAAAACTTTTGAGTGTAAAATGTGTGTGTTCGAGACACTAAAAATCGAACTTGAGGAAAGAATATCGGGACATAAGTCTAAATAAAAAGTTCGAAATCTTTACAAAAAAATTTGAAGCCAAACTGCCATCATTAGCCTGTGCTAGCATTTCTGAGCTAAAAACTAACTAGCAAGACAAGGGAAACACGCGCATGTCTGCTTCCTTTACTAAATTGTGTAAGCACATAGCAAATCACCCAACAACACGAAAAAATGGGTTACCACCTTCCATCGAGTCATTTGGCTCAACCTGGTTAGCATTCCCGTGTCACACACGTGTTCAGGGAGCCGGTCGGATGTAAACAATAAGGAACTACAAGCCTAAACTAACATGAAAGGAAACAAAAACACTGGACTGCAGAACTCCTGCTCAAAGATAACGGTGTTAGTGTTTGCTGTTGGTTGTCATTAAGCATAAACTCACCTTAAAACAAAAATGTGCGTGATTCCCGGCGGATAACCCGAGGAGACAAACAACAACTTCCGGGTTCACGTGAGAGAAAATAGGTTGGCCAACATAACGTTTCACTAAGTCAAGCTGGAACGGAATTGGCGGGTCTGCAGCAGCCGAGCATCTTTCTGAAATCTATGGTTTTACTGTTTGAAATTAAACATTTAAAAACGCCGATTGTTTTCAGAGTTAGTGAATTTTATTAGTCTCTAAAAATTAAGATTTGTCCATGTCCACCAGGCCCTGACCACATTTTCCTTACTCAAAGAACGGCCTACTCACTTATTAGAAAATGGCGATAGTAATTGTGTTCCAGATGAAAGGGGGGAAAAATAAACTTTTAGAAAGCTATGTTATTTAATAGTAGTTCCTTTAACTGCTATGAGGCAGATTGAAATTGTTAAAAAAAAAACACAACAACAAATGATATAAAGTAGTTTATTTTTCCTTTTGTCATTTCTATGTGAAAAACTTGCTCACTTGAAAAGCCTCATTAAGCTATTTTCTTTATTCTGTTAATAATCATTTCCTTGTTTAGCACAGATACGTTTTTTAAACAATTGTTTAAATATATTTTTTATACATTTCTTAATAAACAATTGTTATAGTGGTTTCATTTCACCCCAATTAACAATTTTCTTTTTTTGTTTCTGAGTAAAAGAACTCAGCAAAAAAAGTCATCACCTCTTTAACAATCCAACTTGGGTTATTTGCATGGATTCTTTATCTTTTTTTTATTTATTTAATTTTTTAGTGTGTTATCAGTTGTCCTTCAGGTATTTTACAAAAATTATGTTCAATGAAATGATTTCATCTTCGTTAATTTATTGTCAAACTAAAATAAACCTCAAAAAAATAAGGAGAAAAACTTTAATTTGCAAGACAAAGTCTGCATAACTGGCTCTGGTTTAACTCCATGCCACTATCAACAATGGATGTGATTGATGAAAGCCTCTTCTTCATTTCAAGTCCATAATTTTTTTAATGTGTGCAGACAAAAGATTGAACAGACTCCCTAATTTTTCATGCCATACAGACTGGCTCAAATATTAGCTAAAATATCAAAGAAATGTGCACGTATGAGAGACTCATGTGGACCTGCAGGCTTTTGTTACTATAACATGTTGATGAAATTGTAAATCTAAATGTAAATGCGATTCAAATGCCTGGCTATCACCATCAGTCATATTTACAACACAGAGACTATAGCAAAATTATGCAATATGGGTTCTTCTGCAGACTCTGTAACATTCATATTCCTCGTTTCCTCCTCTTTGTGTCAAGAGAATAATAGTCAACTCAGTACTACCAACTATAGCTGTTGGCAGCATAATAATAGTTAGCAAATGGCATTATGATGGGAAATCAGCGAGTGAATGCCATCTGATTCCAGAGGTTTCTCCATGCGTATCATCAAAGGAAAGGCCATCATGGAGCTGGATTGTTTCCTTCCAAAGGTTAGGCTGCACCACACATAATGTTTTCCCCCTTTTTTTAAGGCTGTGTATACATTTGACACACAGGCACATACACACACTTAATATCCTGCATCTTTTTTGTTTTTGAGGCTTCCCATACCCCTTTAAAACTGATGCAGGTTTGGGATGCCTCACTGCCTCGGTGAGATTGTGGTGCACCCTCCTCATTTGGGGTCCCATGCATTTGTTGGTATTTACTATTATTATTTTAAAAAAGAAAAGATGGAAACTGGATGAATGGAGGTGTCTGGTTCAGCGGTTCATCTCTGCGCCAGTGGCATCCAGACCAGTGGTGTGTTAAAGATAGATGGAAAGATCTGGGACAGGGATTTAAAGTCCTCCAATTTCCAATCAGACATTCCAGAGGGATAGTTCTGCCTGATGACTGATCTTTATTGAGGAGAAGAAGTTAAAAGAAGCATGTCATTGCTCTCATTTGATGGTGTTTGTCTGCACCATAGTGACTTTTTCTTCCATCTGAGACCAGATGTTACACCAACTCCACTTCTATAATATTTTAGCATATTAGGATTCTTATGATCTGCCACAAACTGGGTCAACATTCTAAAACAGCCATTTCTGAGTTTAAATCCTTGCTTTTGATAAATTGTGATATGAAAATTCTTTAAAACAGGATGACAAAAGATAAATTATTTTAAATGCTTTGCTGGCTGGCTGATTTATAGGTTAGCATCCCTTTTTAGGTTCATTTTTAACCATGTTTGTTTTTCCTAAAAACTGGAACATTTCTAAAAATAAATTTTTAAAATATTAACACATCTTCAAAGTTTTATTCTTAAAATATTTGTGGTCAAGTTTAAAACCAAAACTTTTATTTTAAATAACAGAATAAGGTTCAAGTGTAAGAAATGTGCTTCAAAGGGGTTTAAATCTTTAGAGGTGTCATGTGTCATGCATCCAATCAAGTGCTTTAAGATGACTCACAAGCTGTTTACTTCTGTCTTTACTGTACTCATGTGAGTACAACAGCACAGCCTGTTTCAAACCTCCAAGGCAAGAGGATCTCCCTCTCCTAAAATAAAGCTCGCCCTGCATCAGCGCTTCTGAACAAAAATGGCTGCCATGCATCACCCAAACGGGGCCCTCCGAGCTGGAGTCATTCACATACCCCAGAGTTTTTCTGTGCGAAGTTCTGAATTACTAACTTCCCTGCAGCGCATGTGCTTCATCAAACCATTACGGTGAAAATGATGATCTTTTGTCGCCACATTGATACACTGCAAATGTGTTACATTTTTTTGCAATTCTACTAGATATCACAGCATTAAACAGCTTTGCAGGAGAATAAACCGATGGTAAATTAAAAATAAGATTCAGTGGATTCTTGAGTTAATATGTCAAGTAGAGCATTAACCAGTGGCAGAGCTCACAAGAAGGAGGAGAAAAATGATATGCGACAACCAGTAGGGAATGAGAAAATTCTTGAAGAGGAAAAATAACAATAAACAAAAACACTTTTTTGCTGTTTTCTTTGTCATACGTTTAATAAATCCATCTCTAGATGGTCTTTTTACTCATGGGATGTTGCTCTGCCTCTGTTGATATGAGGTTTGGGAAATGTAATTTTAAACTGAAAGAAAGATCATTTAAATGTGCATTTAAGTGGAAGAAAATACTAATACAATGAAAAAAAGGCTGCTCCTATTTACGCAAGACATAGATTTGATCAAGCTAAAACAGTTGCAAGGTGTAAAAATTCAAGTTTTTTCTGTCTTCTTCCTTTTAGTTTTAATACCTTCTGCTTTATGCTCTTATCCAGTGATATAAAGCCAACAGGGAACCTTTGTGAGATTCATAATTTTTTTTTGGTGTGTTTTTACATAGAATAACATAATAATATTCAAAGCAATGCTTTTTGTTAGTATTAGGCCAGTGTTTAAAATCTGTTTCTCAGAGTTGATCATTTTCACATTTTTGGCAGATATAGTGTGTTCCCAGTCCTGATGACGTACGAGCAAGAAAGACTTACAGTTGAAGCGTGGAGATTCTGTTGGAATGAAAGCACACAGACGAGAGGTTTCCAATTCAAGCCAAAGATTTATTACACTAACAATATTTCTAATACAGATATCCGGGCTCAATCAATTTCCCTGAATGCCTTTTATTAAAACAGGGCTCACAGAAGGAACACAAGAAAGAGCACTGTTTCTCTCCCTGCCCGGGGATTTACGGTGGTATGAGAAAGTTTGGGCACCCCTGATAATTTTCAAGATTTTTCTTCATAAATCATTGGTTGTTCGGATCTTCAATTTCAGTTAATGTACCATATAGCAGATGAACACAGTGATATCTGAGAAGTGAAATGAAGTTTATTGGATTAAAGAAACTGTGCAATAATCACTTTAACAAAAATAGGCAGGTGCGTAAATTTGGCCACCCCTGTTGTTTTATTGATTTAACTACCTTTAGCAATAATTTTTAGAACAAAAAATTTCTATTATAATTATCAGAGACCCTTGATCTAAATATGCATTTGAAGCTAATCATGAAAAGAGGTATTTAAGGTGGTCAAGAGCAAGTTTTTCTCCTCTTTGCATCTTCTCTGAAGAATGTCAACATGGGAACCTCAAAACAGCCGTCAGATGACCTGAAAACAAAAATTGTTCAACATCATAGTTTAGGTGAAGGACACAAAAAGCTTGCTAAGAGATTTCAGCTGTCAATTTCCACTGTGACAAATATAGTGAGAAAATGAAAGACCACAGTCACAGTTCAGACAAAGGCCCGGAGTGGCCGGCCCAGAAAAATCTCAGATAGGCAGAGGCAAAGGATGGTGAGAACAATCAAACTCAACCCACAGACCAGCTCTAAAGATCTACAACGTGATCTGGCTGCAGATGGTGTCACTCTATGCATCGTTCAAACATTCAACGCACTTTGCACAAGGAGATGCTGTATGGAAGAGTAATGCGGAAGAAGCCTTTTCTGCGCACAAGCCACAAACAGAGTCGCTTGAGGTATACTAAAGCACATTTGAATAAGCCAGCTTAATTTTGGAACAAGCTGATGTGGACTGATGAAACTAAAATGGAGTTATTTGGACATAACAAGGGGTGGTATGCAAAGAACAAGGCATTCCAAGACAAACACTTACTACCCACAGTCAAATTTGGTGGCGGTTCCATCATGCTTTGGGGCTGTGTGGCCAGAGCAAGTACTGGAAATCTTGTCAAAGTTGAAGGTGACATGGATTCCAGTCAGTATCAGCAGATTCTTCCAAACAATGTTCAAGAATCTGTTGAAGTTGCACCGCGGCTGGATACTTCAAAAAGACAATGACCCTAACCACTGCTCTAATTCTACAAAGGCATCTTGAAAGGCAATCTCAGTCCCCAGACCTGAATATTATTGAATATCTGTGGTTTGATTTAAAGCGGGCTGTCTTTGCTCGGAAGGCATCAAATCTGACTGCACTGGAGATGTTCTGCAAAGAGGAATGGTCCAAAATACATTCAACCAGAATCCAGGCCCTTATTGGAAGCTATAGAAAGGGATTAGAGGCAGTCATTTCTGCAAAATTGAGGAGCTACTGAATATTGATGGCATGTTTCTGTTGGGGTGGCCAAATTTACGCACCTGCCTATTTTTGTTTAAGTAATTATTGCAGTTTCTTTAAATCCAATAAACTTCATTTCACTTCTCAAATATCATTGTGTTCATCTGCTATATGATATATTTAACTGAACATGAAGATCCAAACAACCAATGATTTATGAAGAAGAATCTTGAAAATAATCAGGGGTGCCCAAACTTTCTCATACCACTCTATACAATGTATGGATGAATATGTAAATGTAGAGAGGAGGGGGCAGTATCTGCCTGGTCAGTGGTCTCCACGGCTCCCAAGGACTTTAGCTGTCACGTAACCATCTGCACAGAGAGAATCCAGAACACAACCTACAAAGAGTCTTCCCCCGTTTTCCAATCTGGCTTTAAAAAGAACCACTTAACTGAAATGGCTCTTTTAAAAGTTTCCAACCATGTGTTCATGGCGGTAAATTCTGGTCAATACACTGTTCTCTTTCTTTTAGACCTGAAATCTGCATTTGATACTGTAAACCATGAAATTATGATTGAAAGTCTTCATAACGACTACAGTTTATCTGGTTCCGTCCTAAGCTGGTTTGTTTCCTATTTCAGTGGTAGATCTTACAAGGTCTGTGTTGACTGTCTATCTTCAGAAGCAAAAATCCTGTCTAGTAGCGTTCCCCAAGGTTCTGTGTTGGTACACATTCTATTCACTCTACATGATTCCCATTGGGACACTCAAATACTCGAATTTTCGAATATTTCTTATCATTTTTACGCTGATGACATTCAACTTTATTGCTCCTTTGGAAAATCTACTAGACTGCTTGGCCAGCATTAGAGTTTGGTTAAATGACAACAATTTACTCCTGAACCCTAATAAGACAGAGACAATAATCTTTGCTTCTGATGACAAAATTCCCTCCATCAAAAGACACCTTGGTTTACTGAGCTCTTCTGTCCCAGTCTCAGGGATCTTGGTGTCTGGTTTGACAAAGCTATATCTCTTGACTCTCACTCCAAGCTCTTGGTCAAAAACTGCTTTTATCACCTGAGGAATGTGGCTAAACTGAAGACAATGATTTTATCTCCTCTCGTTTAGACTACTGCAATTCTCTTTTTACTTGTTTTAACAAAAAGTCTCTTAAAAGTCTGCTATTGGTCCAGAACTCTGCTGCAAGGCTTTTGAGTGGAACCAATAAGTGCACTCATGCCACCCCTCTGCTTTTATCGCTACATTGGCTTAAATTTAGAATAGATTTTAAGATTTTGATTTTAGTTTTTAGAGTCTTGCATGGACAAACCTTGAACTATATTTCTGACCTTTTAACTCCCTACACTCCTGCACGTTCCTTGAGGTCCACTGATAAAAAAAATGTTCCAAAAACTTGTTTTAAAACTAGGTTAGACCTCACCTTTCAGGCAGTCGCTCCCCGACTTTGGAACGACCCCCCCCCCCCGCCATCTCTGCGCCAGATTGACTCAGTCGAGTGTTTTAAAGCTCAAGTGAAGACGTTTTTATTTAGGAGAGCTTTTAGCTGACTTTTACTTGTGTTCACTTCTGCGTGTTTGTTTGTAATATGCCTGTGTTTGTTTATTTGGGTCTCACTACTGATTTTATATTGTTTTAACATTGTGAAGCACTTTGTGAGTAGCTCTCTGAGAAAAGTGCTATATAAATACAGATTTACTTACTTACTTACTTTCTTACCATGAGTGCCTGGCACCCACCTCCACATCCTCCCATGTGTCTACTCCTCTAAACTGCAGTGGGGCCTCTCACATGTATGCATGCATTATCTGCTGAAAATGATTCTGAACGAGTTCTATGGATAATATATTCTTCACTGTGAAGCTTTGGTATCAATAGTCTGCTGATGTTTCCTGCAGGTGAAAAACAAGAGAACAACCCTGACAACATCCTTTCAGACCGGACCGAGTGACCCGACTCTGTGAAGATTAAATCTGTGAGCAGAAGCTCTATACACACGCATGCACGCACATACACATACACATACAAAGTCCCGCATACACAACTCATCGCAGCACAATTTTGCAACACCTCTTTTCCAGCAGTGAGTAGAAAACCACATTGACAGGAACCTTGTTCACTCTTGTCCAGTCGTCACGCTGAAATGTTTACCTTTACATACAAAAGGCCCGGTGTCATGTTGTGTCACGTAACGTTTCATGGACAAATAATGTGTCCCAATTTCTCCAGCCACCCTGGATCCCCTTAAGCCTACTTGTAGCCTCTGTAGGCGAAACTGCATCCAGATATTGGGCTTGCAGACAGGAAGCCTTGTGTCCCCACTTTGAAGTGCAGCCCGGAATTAAATATCAGAGATGGAAAAGTAAGCCTGATCTGCCCTGGAACCTCGAAAGTTAAAAAAATGCACAAGAGTAAGGTTGTGGTGATTCAATTTCATCTATGTACAAAACATAAAATCAGTTATAAAATAATAGATGGTTGCCACTAAACAGACTAAACCAAACTGGGCATCCCTGCCTTTGTGATAATGAGGTCTTCTGCCTTATGGTCAAAAAATGTAAGATTTAATACCATAAAATGGGTCTTTAGACAAAAATAAAAGTATACTTCTGGAATCGCAAAGTTTCTTATATACAGAAATGAATCAGTTATGCACTTATGCACTAAATTACAGCATGTCTTAAAAAAAAGAAGAAAAAAAAAGAACTTTGAGAAAATTAGGGAAAATAAGACTTGAAATTATCCAAAAAAAATTCTTAGAAACTCTTAAATGTTCTCTCTCCAAAGTGAACGTAAAAGTAACAGACCTGCTGACTGTGACGGTTGGTGTTCTTTTCTCATTTCCTACATCACAAAAGAAGGAAAATGAGGATGTTTTTACACTTAAATGACTTAACAGCAGACTTAAGGGTTTTACCTTACATTTACATTAAAAATGAATCGTGCACCACTACATTAAAATTATAAGTATTCAAATTTACATGATAGTTTTACAGTGAATCCTCCACAAGAATAAACTCACTGCCTCAGTAATCCATTGTAATGTAATAATTATAAAGGCACGATATTATGTGGATCCTTTAGGAGAATAAGTAGATTTCCAACTTCATTCTGCTGCTGACCTAAACCAAACTGACGAGATAAAGACTTTCTTTTTTAAAATCTATAAATCTATAGTACTTGTAACTGAAACCTATGCAGCCCCTATTTAAAATAAAGAAATAAATAAGATGCAAACTGCAGGTCAGGCGCTCTGCGTAAAGCCAAAGTGCAACGAAGCGTTTCCTCCTGTATTTACTAGCTTTCTTATTGTTCTAATCGCCCCTTCACTTCTGCTGTCTGGCGCATCAATGCAATTCTTTCCGGTTCCGCTCGGTCAGAGTTCGGGTCAACGATCCAACAGCCTTCATAATGATTACATTAATTAGTACGGGGATAAATAAACAAACAAGTGCTGATTAATATCTAAACTATGGCGAATCCTTTGAAGGGATTTGGAAGGAGACATGAAAGTAAAAAATATTTAGTTATAAAAGTTATTAAAAAAACAACAAGAAATATATTTATAAAGATTGTATTTTATCCTGTAATTATAAGTTAATGAAATATGTTATGAAAAATAAATATTATGTGAAACATTACATTTGTTATTGCAAAAACATTAATTTGTAACTCCACAAACATTTCTAAAATATGGAAATTCTTTGGTAAAATAAATAAAACTGTTTTCCAATTTTCCATTATAGTATAATATCTATTTTTATAAAGCAACCCAAACATATGAATATGCTCCACGTGGGTTCATGAAGAGAAAAGGATTTCTGCTGCGGTCACTGTAAACTGTTAAACAAACATGGATTATTATGCTGCTGTGTTAAAACTGTTCCCCTCAATGGATCAACTTTTTCCGCCCACATGTGAAAAGGCCAACACTTTTACTCATGCGCTCACACAAATCTCCCACAGCACCCATAGGGCAGCATAAATTATTGTTTTCCCTCGAATAAAGGCTTTTAATTGATAAACCGCTGGAAGATTCCTCGTTCAAAGCTGTCGTTGGTTTGTTGTCTTGTGGCTGTTGGTGTTTTAGCTGTTTTGGGCGCGAGCTGGAGGTCAGGGTCGTAGTGTAACAGCGCGAGACGACAAGCGGAGCAAAATGGGTCGCTGTCTCCCTCTTTGTTCTGCACTCAATTGTCTCAAGGCTCAGGGTGAACCTTGAGACCTGAGGCCGTCTGCACCAGTCAGGAGACAAAAACTACTGAGAGAGGGAAAATAAAAACACATTTCCATAATTGATATATTTACTTACAGTTCGTGATTAATTTAATTGTTGTTTTTAAACTTTTCTCTTGTTTTAAGTATTTATTTGTTTAAGGAGAAAATTAAATGCGACGCCCATCCATTTTTTTCATTCTTCTAAAAACATGCCTATTTTTCTTTAAGAAAAGAAACGAGTTGGTCGTTTTTAGCAAAAAGAAAATAGTTTGTTGTCCTTAAAAAAAACGTTTATTTCTTTTGGTTTGGCCTCAAAATGCTTGAATTCTCTTAAAACAAATTCTAAAAATTAAGGCAGCCTTTTCTGCTGAAAACGGGCTCATGTTGGAACCGTTTTGTACGCAAAACTGCAAGCAAATGTGATTTTAGGGTTAATTTTTCATCGATTTGGTAATGATTTAAAAAAATAACTTTTAGTTGATTTGTGGAGGATATATTTTAAAAAAGTAAGACGCTTCCTGTTTAGATCCTCATGCTTTTTTCTCGCTGTTTGGAGTTATTTTATGCAGAAAACGTACTGTAATAGCGGAACTGTAAAATGAGGCACAGACACGGTTCGTGCCACTGTTTCAACTGATAAAAAAAAGTTACCAATGACAAAACCAATGGAAGACACGAATCAATGTGAGTGGAAATGTTTTGTTAAATTGAAGCTTTTGCGTTCATGAGTGTTTCCAAAAACAGTCTGGGCTAAAGAGCGTATCCGTGTTGTAAAGAGTCTATGCACGCAGTCAGGAACGTTTGCGTTATCCATCTTAGCAGTGAGACTGAGGCTGCAGTTCAGTTAGATGTGCTGCACCTGCACACCACACGCGCCACACTTCGCGCGTAATGCGTAAAGTGCGCCCGCGTAACAGGTGTTCACTGGCAAGGAAGCTTGAAAGTCTGGAGAAACTCTGTTTAAGTGTCCTACAGGAAACCGAACATAAATCCACTCTAGTCATTTTCTTACGTTACGTGCACGCGCCCCCGCTGGAGCAATCCCCTTTACAGTCAACGGAGTGTGCGTCTGCAGAAATGAATCTGACAGAAAAGACGGAACGACAGATAGAAGGAGAGTGGAGCTGGGGCGGGAAAGTTTAGCAAAGTGGAACTTGGTAACAGATGCGACTTAGGGGGGCGCGGCCCTGCGGGGAAGGGTGGAGTTGTACCCAATGTGAATGCGTGGCCCGGCGCGTGCACAGAAACGCGTGTAGAGACGTGCATGCGCTCTGCATCCATGTGTGAGAGCTCGTGCAGACGCGGGACATGAGCGCACATTGAGAGCGCAGCTCTTTTACGCGGCGTGATCATTTCACGCTTCCCCCCCAAACCTTTTTTTCCGCCTAAAGCGTTTAGTTGCAGCTGACTGAGCACTTGCAGGGAGTGCAATAGGAAGCGGAAGGGTCGAATTATTTCAACCTACAAGTCGCCTCCAAAGTACTGTAGGACGAGAAAAAAAAGGAGAGGGGAAAGTGACAGAGATAGAAGTGAAGAAAAGGGGGGCAGGGGAAAAGTTTTTGTTCTTTTCCTTTTTTGCCCCTCCATCGCCTCCCCCTCTTCTAACCGGGTAGCATGGACCAGGGGGGCAAGAGTCCGGCACTGCGTCTGGGGAGAGCAGGTAGGGTCCCACTTAGTGTAACTTCTAATTCCACAAGTTGCTGCGTGATTTTTTGTTGATAAAAGTTTTTCCTTTCACCTTTTTTCCACACTTAACTTCAAAATTTACAAGTGATTTTGTTGTTTAAGCGTCTTAAAACTTTAGATTTTTTGTGTTAGTTTGTTTTTGAAAAGGCTTGTAAAATTCAGAAAACGATGCTGGAGTTTGAAAAAACTTCCAAAAAGTTTGTAAGCGTTTAAAATGTAGTTTATTTCACTGTAAAACGGAATTTTAAAAGTTGATCATGCCTTAAAGTTTTAACTTTTGTAAGTTGTTGTTGTCGCCTGAACTTAGTTTAAGTATAACTATTAAAAAATAAGAGAAATGCCACGTACATTTCCGGGTCTTGTCGGTTTTGTTGTGGATCAGTCGAGGTTGCAGCTAAAAAGTGAGCTGGGCTCAATCCCTATTCAACAGGTTAATCTTCCATATCCTATTCATAAAACAGCAGGATATGGTACAGCGGCAGATCAGGCCATCGACCTTGTTATGGCACCCAATGGATTTCACATCATTTCATGTTGCTGCATGCTGTTTCTGCATTGATGAAAACGTCTTTCGTCATTAAGAAACTGCGGGCAGGTGATCGGCCACTTTGAATGGGAAATGTAGTACTCTTAAAAAACAAAAGCAAAGAAATGTGGACCAAAAATTGTTTTGTCATGACAAAATTTACTGAGATGTCAAAGACAGATTGGAACTCTATTTACATGCCCGCACCATTGATTAGGTAAGATAATTTTAAGTAAGATACACATGTATGACGCCAAGTTTTCATTTCATGACAGAAAAGGTATTATCGTCAGAGGACTTCAGGACAAAATAACGACTTTTTTCTTTTTTTTTTTTTGGAGGTGGCCTTACCTGATTAAAAAAAAGGAAAACCAACGGGATTTGGGAAGATTTGATAATAGCGTTTTAACCACTGAGGAAATCAGAAATTTTAAGGAGGTCCTCCTCTTCCTGTAAGGTCTTGGGGGCCCAGGCCCTGAAACTACAGCCTCTCCATTTGATTTGGCTGGAAACGTGCCTGGGATACAAAAGAGAAGCACACACCCATCCAATCGGGTCGACGCTGCTGTCGACGCGCAGGACTGCCGTGCGTAAAAGCGACCCGATTTTATATAATCTGTGGGTTCCATTCTCCGACTCACTGAGAAAAATGTTATGAATCTTATGGGTATAAAGAGTTGTCTATTTCATATATATATATATATATATATATATATATATATATATATATATATATATATATATATATATATATATATATATATATATATATATATATATATATATATATATATATATATATATATATATATATATATATATATATATATATATATATATATATATTGAAATAGACAACTCTTTAAATCCATAAAACAGCACTAACTTTGATCCCATACAGGTTTCTCGGGAAATATCAGAGTTTGAGTGTTTGAGTGTTGTCTCTTAAGCAGGTGATGCTTGCGCAGTTTCAAGCAGTAAAAGATTTATGAGGTGAAAGAGGGGAGGGCAGGAAGGCCTCACGTGACTCTCACCTTGACCTCAGGCTCTCCTTCTTCTAACACAGGGATAGGGACGGGCATGAGGCCCCTTAGCTGTTGCACCTGTCAGACACTCTGCGTCAGAGGCCTGAGGATGCGCTTGCCGCTCCACCTCTCGAGTCCATACATTTTATTTATTAGTTGTGACTTCGACATTTTGGAGGCGAATGAAAACTTAAGAAGAGATACGGGAGTTTCTCATTATGTTTACAGTCAGCGGGCGTGTAATAAACGAGCCGCTGGAGTTAACATGCGCTATTAATTTTTCATTGCTTTTTCGTTTCGTGGCTCGGGCGGAAAAAGCAAAACAGCCAAAGCCGTCATGGTGGATGGTGGGATGGAGGAGCAGAAGAAGTAGATGGGAGGGAGGCATCTAAACAACAGTGCTGCTTTCCAATTGCCTCCGCGTGATTATCGCAACGCAACATTCTTACTAATGTTTTAAAAAGTACAAACACTCTGCCCGTCTTCAGCAGGAGCAGCTCCACCTCCCGTCCTCCAATTCCCGTCTCTGAAGAGGTAATGAAATATGGTAATGAATTTGGATCCCCGGATTAAAGTCCTCCTACCCTGATGGAAGTTTTCTCCAAATTTCCAACCCTAAAGCAACAACAATTTGTATACATGATTGATCGTGTTTGGATTTTTTTAATTGCTTATGTATTTAATTTGCAAATCGAGGAGACAACAGCGGCAGTTTGTTTCTGTAAGAGTGTGGATGTCACAACAACAACTCTGGCTGGAAAGAATACAAAACATGTCGATTTTGTCTTTTAATTTGAAAAATATATTTAATTAAAATACAGTGAAAACACAATATCCTGTTTTTGAAAAGAAAATTTTCTCTGTTATTGTTTTTCTTCTTACATGTGTTTTCTACGCTTAAATCTCTCAGAAACATTCCGTCTCTTCACCTTTTTCTCATTTTCCTCTTTACGTTTTCATCTTTTATTGAAAAACATCAAATCAAGTCATAATCAAAGTATTTTTAGTTTTGCAATTTGTTTACCTTGGTGCAAAAATATGAACGAGAATTCTACAGGGGCTGTTTGTAACTGGCAGTGGATAAAAGAACAGAGACGGGAAATCAATTACACGTCAAAGCAAATTTAGTGCGCAGTTTGATGCGGAAGAACACGTTTCCGGGGTCAAATGGTTGTCATTATGGCGACTTCCCTTTGGACTTGTATTTTTTGGGGGTTAATTGAGTAGCCTATGCATTCTGTAAGTGTTTCTTTGTGCATAGATGTGTCGTTCAAGGCGGAACGCCCCCTAGTGGTTAGAAAACTTACACCCAAAAAGTCCTCCAAAAAACATAAAATACAATAATAACCCTGGAGTTTTTCCGTGTCACATTTTGAGGAAAAAATGCAGGTCTCTTTTGTTACTTTTGGTTTATTTAGGCCTCACAATCAGTGTTCCAAACAGATTTAAACACAAGATTGTCTTAAATTTAAAAGACATAGTAAATAAAAGTCAATTAGGTCCTGAACTGTGTTTTCAATGTAGATGTTTAGCCTTCTGGTGCGTAAATCAAGCCAATATTGTCAGAATGAAAATGAATGTAGAGGAAGAACTGGGTAAATGCTCAGATGTATGAACTTGAAACCATCAAAGATGTTCAGGAAGAGAAATAACGTATTTTAATTCGCCTCACGCTTTAGGCGATTTGTGAGGCCGATATTGCAGAGGTAAAGCTTTTACAGGCTCTCTCAAATCAGGTGGGACAAATATGTATTGACCCCCTCTCCCTCCTCCTCCTTCTCTCAGTTTGTAGTGTGAGAGCAGAAGTTGCATTTCATTAAAAACCACATGCGCTCGAATCCGCAGTCAATTAGATAATGAGAGGAAATACATGTTTCATGCGTTTTTCTTCAATTTCCCTCCAAGCTAAATATTTATAATAACGGGTTTTAGGGAGAAGGGAGATGGAGAAATAATTTAGGGCAAAAATTTAACAGTTTTACCTCCGAGAGGCCTACAATTTCTGACGAAAAATAACTTTAAACCAACTTGATTTAAATTTGTCATTTATTATTATTTTAAATTGTTTTATTTTTTGTGTGTGCTTTTTTTTAGAACAGTAGTCTGAGACTGAAGTACAGTTGCGTTTAGACTTCTTTATTCCCTCATTTCTAAATGCTTACTGCAACTAAGACTAATTTTAGTAAGACTTAATTAATTATCCATTTAGCATTCACATGAATAAATTGAGCGCAAAAGCCTATAAAGGCGTTGGGTTTTTATACTAGGTTAATTGAAATTAAATATATGATTATATACTCCCAGAGCCAAGCGTCGGCGCTCCGATCTTCCTCATTGGTGGACGCACAATGTGTGCGAGGCGTCATTGGCTCACGGGATTCCCTTCGACCAATCTCTGCCTTCCCCCTCCCCATCTACCTGGGGCTGGTGGTGACGTAGCGGGCGCTCTCGCCCTATGATTGGCTGCCTCCTGCATGAGTGACGGGCAGCTGGCCGGCGCGCTTGGGCTAGGGGTTGGAAGCGCGGGCGCTGTCCGCACGAGAGCAGGTCCTGAAACGCTCCGTGCTCCACCGCGGAGGCAGCTTTTCATTGCATAGCTGGGGAGGCTTGCTTTGGCGCACTTCCGCAGCTGACTTTTTGGTGTTCACTGGGAAGAAAAAGCACCTTTCACATTTGGACTGGACTGTTTTCTTTCTTTTTTTTTCTAGCGCGAGAAAAAACATCTCCAAACTCTCTACGAGCAGGAGTCCAACTCAGGAGGAGAAGTAGATGCTGTGACCAAATAAAGGGGGGCTCCCTTTGGTTCTTACAGTTTAGAAAGTATCTCCGGCAGTTTAGTGTTAATTAGAAAGCGTTTTTTAATTTATTTTTTGCTGTACATTTTTTCTGCT
The DNA here is from genome assembly GCF_053564925.1 of Oryzias latipes. Classification (NCBI taxonomy): domain Eukaryota; kingdom Metazoa; phylum Chordata; class Actinopteri; order Beloniformes; family Adrianichthyidae; genus Oryzias; species Oryzias latipes. The sequence goes on from NW_027616335.1 coordinate 10,517,770, forward strand.
TTTTCCCCATACTGGGCTCTGACATTCAAGGATGTGTGCGCCAAACCGCTCTCAGTCGCTTTATTGATGGGGGATGACCAAGTGTAAGAACAAGGACGCTTCGATCAGAAGAAACGTCAAGTGAGAAGTACCTTACCATGGATCTGTAACTAAAGCTTTTTTTCTATTTGTCCTTTTTTATTGCGTGTTTTTTAAAATATATTTCTAAACGGACTAGGAGGACTGGGTCAACCTCCATCGGTGTAGTTCAGGGGTCACGGCCAGTGGATCAACGACAAAAAGGAGGGGAGGCTACTTTGTCTGCCTTGCACTGGCTGTTTTATTTATCGTTTTTTTAAAGAAAAAAACTGGGGTTCTCTTGTGAAAAACTTTCATTTTGGACGTTTTGGCGCATGACGTGCTTAAGGAATGAGCGCCGCCGCTGTCGTTTCCCTCCTCTGGTTTAGGAGACACCAGAAAAGACCCGCTGTCCTGTCCCATGAAAAGTGGACCCAACTCTGAGCTCCTTTCTCCTCCTTCCCATGAATTATTTTCATAAATTGAATATGTTTTTCATTTTTTTGGTCACAGACTCACTGAGTCCACATTTTTAAATTTAAAAAATCTATTTAAAAGGAGCTCTTCCCACAGGCTGCAGCTCACTGTCTTTCTGTATAAACTATTGTGGCCAGTTGAATCGACTGTTTTTTTGACCCCCTCTACTGCATCCCCCCACGCCCTCAGCCCAATTTTACCGATGGAGATTCACTGTAAGCACGACCCGTTTGCAGCAATGCACAGTAAGTTTAGAAACTCCTAATTTCCTTCATTTGCATGACACATGCATCCGCAAACCACTAAGTCTGCAGAGAAAACGCGCATGCCCAACACTTCACACAAAGAACATAAAACTTTTATTGTTTTTTTTAGTTGTGTTTTATTATTTATTTTTACGCAGAGGAGGCTATTTCTTTCAGCCAATTAACACTTTAAAACACAATTATATTATGTTAAAAAAACATGCAGATCATATTTTTTATGGGAAACAAAATTTTTAAACGTGCTTTTTATATTGACATTCTAAAAAAATTGCATGGAATAAACAATACCCAAATAATATATAAAAAATATGCATTTAGGGTTTTCTTGTTTGCGCATATTTCCTTTTATGTGTTACACATAAAAGGTAAATGCATATTTCATTTGATTTGATGCTTATTAGATGACAAACTGGTGTGGCTTTCCAATTGGGATGGGAAGTCTGCGTGCCGGCCTGCATTGTTTTGGCTCTGCTGCTTTTGTGAGAGACGCTTCGCTGTCCCCCAGTGTTTGAAGGCAAGCCGAGGGGCAGGGGTCAGACAACGAGAGAGGGACTCATAGGGGAAACAAAGCATGACTAAAGCGGAATCTGAGTAAAACAGTAAAAGCTGTACAGGTTTTTTGTGTAAGGAGCTGCTCTTTTTACGCACAGGTGAAGTTCTTATGATAAATGTCATCGGCTACAGGTCAGAGAGCACACGTGCGTGCGTCTTGCTCAAGGACACCTCAGTAGAGCAGCTGCTGGACGCAGAGGAGGCTTTAGGGGGGGGGTAACATGGGCATTCAGTCGTGACATGGCGGAGCCTGCTTTGTATTTTCACTTCTCTTTCTTTATCAGAAAAGCTAAATGCATCCCTCTGTTTCGATTTGTTTACAGAAAGCGAGAAATTGCCCTGCTACGTGAAAAGAGTAAAGTTTTTCTGTGGAAATACATTTCATCAGGGGGGTATAAGGAAAATATTCAAAGTGGGAGGAAATTCTGAAATACCTACCTGACAATTATTAGAGTTAAAAGTTAAGTTCCTAATCAATATTTGGGAGGGGGGACAGTTAAATAAATATTAATTCTTTAAATGGCTGATGTCTAATCTGTTGTTTTTGTGCTTAAATTAACTGTAATGGATGCACAATCTTTTAGTCACACAGAGAATCCATGTGGTGTGGCTGGCAGAAGTGTTTGTTATCCTGGAAGATTAAAAAAAAGACAAAACGTGTGCGCACCAAAAGGCTAGAACGAATCGTGTATCCCCTCTCCTGCAGTTCCACCTAAGCCAATCATCCGCGGTTCTGACGGTAACCGCAGAGCTGAAGTTATATATGTCAAAGCGCGGAGACGCTTTAAAACGATTACACCCCCTAAAAAATGTCAGAGTTAGAGAGGTGTGGATGCATTGAGTGTGACGCGTGGAAATGTTGGGCAAGTTTGGATGTGCGTAAAGATCACATTTAGGGCCAAAAACATTTATTTAAAAAAAAAAAACTGAACCGTTAATTAATGCGCACTTATTCTAAAGTATTTTATACATTCTCAGTATTTTAAGATAGTATTTTAAAAAGCTATTATTTTTTTCGTCATTCTCAGAGCAGATGTGTAACTTTAAAGATCTGTCAGGAGAAACAATTTAGAGTCGGGATATTTTAAAAATCCATCCCAAGTAATTGTGATGATAATGAGCTGAATTTCATAAGCAGGTATTGTAATGGTAATACAAGTATGCTGAATAGTAAGTGGGCAAGGCCGTGGCTTACCTTAAAGAAAATGTAGGAATCAGACTTTTTCGTTTTCTTTTTTTTTAACAGCTTCAGACCCCAAAGTATTCATCTTAATCAAATTCATTCAAGTTTTTACGCATCAGCTGAAAATACTGCGGAGAGCTCCTTCTTTGAATTTACAAAGTGAGCTCAGGCTTATATAATTATAACACCCGCCTCTCACGTGCATTGCAGCTTCTTATCGCTGTTTATTAACAAGCTTCCCTCCTCAAAATATTTTATATCCCACAAATGAGAAGAAAAAATATAAATATATATAAGAGCGTCACGTCACGTCTGGCACATCTATCTATCTATTCACTGTTTGTTCAAGGAAATGTGCTTCATTTGTATTCTTGAAGACAACTTTTCACACAGCTTTCAGCCAAAAGTAATTTATAGTTCCCCTTTTTCTTGTATTTATTTATTTCTTTTTTTATTATTCCAAGACGGTGAAAATAGCTCAAATCCAGATCAGGAACGGTGGCGTTTTTTGTTCTTCTTTTTACTATATTTTTGAATCGTCAGGCCGTGACGAGGCAGATGAGAGATTCGAGACAGGGAGGGTGGACATAGAAAAGCGGCGTGGGATGTGGGGGTGGGGGTGGTGGGCTTCGGAATGCAACAGGAAGAGAGACAGAGAGCCTAATGGACCCTATTTTCTGGATGGGGGCACCCCAATGTATTCTACTTTATCTTGGTATTCTGTCCTCACGGAAACAGTGAATCAATCAAACGTTTAAGGAGGTACTGGGCTCCCAAAGTCAGCTTCTATAAAGGGTAAATAAATAAAATCCAACAGGGATGCATAATGATCGCTGGCCCCCTGTCTGTGTCTGTCCCTCTCTGATTCAGCAGGAAAATGAAGCTGCTGCTCCTGCCAACTCGCTTCTCCCCCAAGAGAGTCTGGATGCAGTTTTGGAGGCCTTAAAAAGCCCAGACCTGTAATTTGGCACATCTATGTGCCTAATTTGCAACAACACCTCCAGAGCAGCTTGATTGAATTTTTGGGAACCGGTGGTTAATTTGTTTGGTCAGCGGGGCAAACTCATCCATCCCAAAGGGACGACTGCATTTTTCCTTAAACGTTATATTTAGATTTCCTTTTTGCTCTCTAGAAATGTGAACTCTCTTCATGTTGGAACCTTTCAGTGCTGTCTGAAACATGGCCTTTAAAATGAGCCCTTGTATGACTTACTCAGAGATTCAAGCTATAGTTGCTGATAAACAAATGCCTTTATGGAATGTATACATTTTCTGGCCCTATCATTATTTATAAGCTTGGAAAATAAATTTCAAACATATAATCCCCGTCCCTTATCCCAAAGAATGGTGAGAGTCTGAACGCTGAACGCCAACAGTAAATACACAGATAAGTGAATAAATAGTTATCTGGAGGTTTTTGTAGGTCACAAGTTATTCCTCACCATCTCTTCACAAAGCAAGGCGTATTTCATGCCCTGGCCCAGATAGGAGGGGTGAAAGGAACCATTTCATTTACTCTTATCAGAGAATGAGGGAGAATGGTTGGGCGAGGGGGTGGGTGGGAGGAGGAGGATGATGGCGGGGCTCTTCTCTCTAGATACCTGTGGCGAGGAGGCCACAGCACAGTGGGCTTCTATAAATGACCGAACAGAAAATGTGCTCTTATTCAGCGAGAGTTTAAAAGAAATAATAATACGGAATAAGGAGAGGAGGGAAGAGGAATAATGCCCTCACACAGCCGTACAAAGCTTTCACAGAAAGTGCAAAAAAAGACCTGAATTCGTCCATGTAGGTCAGCGGACTTTCCAGTGTTGTCTCTGCACACACTCAATGGGACGGGTATAGCGATTTGAATATGATTTCCTGTAAAGTCACAGGAATTCGCCATGGTAAATAAGTGGATTGTTTCTTTATTACAGAAACAGTGGGATTCAAAGGTGCCCCATGGAGTTATGGGTAGAAGTGCTGCAAGCATCCCCTTGATTTTACTGCTTTTTGCCTTATTCTTGAAACAAATGTGATTAGTTTGAAGTTGAAATTCATAAGTCTCAGTAACTCTGTTGAACCAAGGCTTTAAGGATAGATGAAATTGGTGGGTTATTTGGGATTTTAGGAGTTTTCATGTGTGCCGTTTTCAACAAAAAAACTCTTTGACCTCAGCACATTTTAATGAAAATGAGTCTACAGTACTTTATCCAAAAGACGGACAGTCCACATTTTTCAGCAGTGCCATTTAAAATTGCCTAGATTATCAGCATTCTCCGTGCAGGCTGTCTGACTCTTATTTTCTGTCTGGATACTTTAAACATGTCTGTGCAAACCCAACTCTTTGCAGGAATTAACCTCTTCATCTGCAGAGAAGTATAGCAGATGATATAAATGCATTGCAAGTTCCACAGATATGAAAAAACATACAGAGACACCTTAAAATGGGCATCATTTTGCCAAAAAATATGTCGGTAAAATCTCTTCATTTCTTTTAAATGACAAAGTCAGAAAAAGACGTAGTAACTTTTGGAACACCTTAACTTGCATTCCAGGGCTACCATGCTCTCTTTCTGCATTCGACCTTTTCCCCAAAGGCTTTTAAACTTCTTAGTTTGTTCATGAACCAAACAACAGTTCTGTAACAACGCAGACATCTCATCAAGATGCAGAGATCTGACCTTGTGTTATAAATTAGTTCTTCTTGACCTGCAAAAGTGGTCAATTAAATATGTCACCTAAGCCGGAAAAAGAAGATATTTGAGCTACTAAGTACGATTGTCTTGTTTTTACTGGATCGCTAATTTAACTCCGGACACTGAAACTTCATGACACAGCTCATCAGTTCACATTGTTTTAGAAGCTCAAGCTGCTTGTTAAATTTCATGCTGTTTTCTCTCTTGGCTTTTTCTCGTGGCAGCTAAATCTGGGGTGATGCATGAGGATTATTCTACCTATAGATTGCTGTCTTTTGTAAATAGTAATTGCATTTCCTCAACGGTGCTGTCCACAGCTGGCATCTGCATAATGAGGATCCTTCCATCTAGAAATAAAATGTAAAAAAAGAGAGAGTGACCATCCCCATGAGCTTCTGAGAAATGTCCTTCTCCAGATTTTGAATTTCTTTATTTGTCAGTCTTGTGCTGATCAGCTTTCTTTGTGGGAGCCAAATAAAGCGGATGTGCTTTTGGTGATAGTTTCTTTAACTTATGTTAATCAGACAAAAAAAAAAAAAAGGACCGGGATAGGGGAGGCTAGTTCAGCTGACAGCTTGGTGTTTTCGACAGTGTCCCTGCTGGGGTTATGTGTTTAAAATCTATTACCCCCACAGCAAGGATTAGTGTGTATGTGAGAGAGTGTGCGTTTCCCCTAAAGACGTAATCACTATGTTAATACAAAAGCCAGTGGATTAAACGGCAGAGAAATTCTAGTTGATTTACACTTCGCCTTTGGTGAGATTCACATATATACAGTAACATACACAAGGGAGAGGACTTGTTTTTTGGCGTCTCTATTAGTCTTAAATCAAACAACTCTGCTCAGTTGTATCCTTCCCATGCAAACGTTTTCTAATTTTATTGCAGGCAGAATATGCCAATATGCGATATACTTTGAATTGGAAACCAGCTGAATGCATTTGCAAAACTCCCATTATCTCTACATTACACCTGTGTTGTCCTTGTCTTTTTCTGCTTAAATCTGTCAGTCAAAATCAATAAATCTCTTGCAGCTCCCTAATAGACCGTTGTGGTGTTCTCTATATTTTGGTTGAAACAGAATGATCAAAAACAGTGCCTAAAAACCCTGTTTCCGGAAGGTTATTCAATTATGCTGGGATCTCTGTATCTCTTTGTTCTGCTCTTGTGTATACCAGTCTTTTTTTAAATCTACATCCTGCTATACTTTCATCCTCTTATCCCTCAGGGGGAATATTAGTGTATCCTTCAGTATGGGGCAGGCCGTTGTCAATAATTAATTGAAATCCCTTCATTTGCTCAAAATCTTTGCTCAGCCTGCCCCTGGTGAAAAAGCTCAAAGTTTGCTCGTTGGAGCGGCCCAAATTGTGGTATTATGCTGAGCAAGATAAATGAGAAGGAAGAGGGTGATGAGATGCATTTGAGATAATAAATCTACTGCATGTATGAGCTAACAGCTGTGGGTTTATTGCATAAAAAGTTCAGAACAATCCACAAAGCCATGAGTCCTTTGGAGACCTACATTAGTTGATCAGGTTGGATTACAGTGTTTTATTTATAACTGGGAAAAAAAGGCACTCCTGAAAACTCTGATGTTAAAATCCATGAGCTTCTTTGATTCTGAAGCAAACCAAACCTGGAAAAGTCTTTTAATAAGATTTTAAAATCCTTAAATCAATTCAACTTTGTCCTGGAGAGATCATTACTAATTTATTTCTCTTACTTGGTTTTCTTCTTTGGCTTTTTCAAACTAAAAAGTGCAGTGAAAAAGAGGTTGTTTTTTTGGACCAAATTTACTTTTTTCAGTAACCTTTTTATTCAATGTTTCTTCTCTTTATAATTCTTTCAGATATATTAATAGAATAAACTGTAACATCTTCGAATGTTCCCTGTATTGCTCATTTGAGGTTCTATTTGTTTTGTTGCAGGACATGGTGGAGTGAACCAGCTCGGGGGAGTGTTTGTAAATGGCAGGCCCCTCCCAGATGTAGTCCGACAGCGAATAGTAGAACTCGCCCATCAGGGGGTTCGGCCCTGTGACATCTCACGCCAACTGAGGGTCAGCCATGGATGTGTCAGCAAAATACTGGGCAGGTAAAAAAATGAAATCTAAAAATCTAAGTAAAACGTTTACGAACACTTAACCTTTTCCATTTTAAATGTATAATTGATGTATTTTTTAAAGTGTCCATTTTTTATTTACATGTTGTCAATTTTTAAGGTGCTACCATTAAAGGAACTTACAAAAACAGTTAAAATCCAGGAATGCAATGTACATGAATCAGATCATCCATCCATCCATCCATCCAAAGCCCAGAAACATCTTACCACCATAGAGATCCCCACAGGGCAGCGTACCATGACCTTTAACCTATTATGACTCACAGTCCCAAAATCCCATTAGCTGTCACACACTGTGTGTGAAATTTGCTCTTCCATTCCCTGGGAGAGCAGTGACCTTCAGACACAACCGTGCTTGGGAACCATTTGGTGGTTTAACCCACCAGTCCAACCCCTCAATGTTCAGTGTCATTTGCACCCATCTTTACAGGTAGTGGGACCCATTTTTAGAGTCTTTGCTATGACTCTGCCTGGATTTGAGCTCACAACCCTCTAGTCTCAGGGCAGACACTCTACCACAAGGCCACTGATCTGGTGGAACAATTGCAGTTTTAATGGTTTAAATCCAAGAGCAATGCTTGCATCATTTTACGATTACCATGATGAAAAAGTTGGTATGTTGTTTTATCAGTGAGCAGGCTGGAAAACTTAATAACTAAAAAAAGTTATTATGAGTTGTTGAAGTGTTTTACATAAGAAATTAGTAATGCATGTATTTAAAATTCAATCCCAAAAGAGTCAGATTGTAACTATGCTGCATGCTTTTCAGTATTCACCTTTGTTTTCCTTAAATTTTTATTTATTTTTGTAGTGGAATTGTAGTAGTTGTGTAGTTGGGTTTCTATTTCAGACAAATTGTGGATTTTGTGGTAAAATCACCAAATTTGAGAAAAATCCAATATGGCAACTATTTGTAGAGATGGCGACCATGCACTCAATTATAATGTTTATTTGCCTGAGTCTCAACAATATGGGCTGTTTGTGCACAAAATGCAGTCTTTAAACTTGATAGGTACCTACAGAATACTATATGTATGGATTTTCTCATGGTTTACATGCTTTTCTGATAGAGGGGACTTAAAGGTACATCCACGACAAATTTGGTGTTGTACCACAAAATAATTATTTTAGGGACCAGTTCCACTATGGTGCTGTAAGTATAATCAAACACCAGAAGCAGAAAACATAGTTATTATTTATTGGACCCACATTAAGCAAGGAAAAACTTTGCATTCTAATCTCGTGCAAGTCTTTTTCACAGGCACCCATCTAAACTTCAGTAAGATTTTATATTTTAGTTAAACTGCAACACTTTTATTCTTATGAATGGGTTTAATGGTGTCACAGATTTGTTTTCATTTTTGATTCCATTCAGGCACACAGACTCTGTTGGAGTCATATCTCATGTGCGCTTCTCTTTCCTGCACAAGCTACACTTTCAGAAATATATACCTCCATTCCTATTTTCCTTCTCAATTCTCTCTGTTGACGAAATTCTCCTTTTGCATTTTCACTGTATTTTGTCGTATTTCTGTTCTGTTCACCACGTAACTAACATATTCATTTCTCCTTAAGCTTTTTCTACCTGTCTGTCCACCAGTGGGTTTTTATTCCAAGTTAAATTTTGGGAATAACTCCCTGCACATTACATCTTGCAGAAAGAAGGGACATAAAGAAAGAAAAAAGATTCATCACCTTTTAGAATTAGCACGAAAAAGAATGTCCGGACTCCTGGAAAAGAAAGAACACATATATATTTATAAATTCCTGTGATGGAGAGTGGAAAAAAGGAACAAGGAGCACAATCAGACGGGGAAAAGGCGTGTTAAAGGAGAAGAGAGCGGCAAAGAGAGAAATGAATAAAGACAGAGAGACCATTTGTGGGGACAGAGGGCAAAGGATTAGCTACAGAGACCCTCAGCTATATCAAAAAATGTGTTGCTCATTGTTCTCCCATGCCTCTCCTTCTCTTTCTCTTTTTCTGTCTTTTTCTCTCTATCTCTTTCTTTCTCCCCTTTCCTGGCCGTTCAACTCACTGAAGCGTTACTGTGAGGGGGAGGACAGGGGATCGAGGGATGGAAGGTGGGAGGGAGGGTTGTTTTATCCTCTTCTCTCTGTCTCTTTGGTGCCAGTAGAACAAAAACAGCAACTCTACCTCCCTGTGTGTGTTTGTGTGTGTGTCTGTGTGTATTGTTGGCTCATGGTTGCGCAGGATATCAATAACTACGCACATTTATTCATCAGCGATTCAGCTGTGAATAATTTAAATAGTTTTCCATTTGGAAATAGATAGTTTTTTTCCCCTTTAGCTGTGTTCACACTCCTGCTGTGAACAGCTTAAACACACACACACACACACCCGTGCACACCCTCAAACAGAGGAGGAAAGACAAGGAGGTGCACATTTACAGGTACCCACGTCAACACGGAACGGATTACTCCACCGTACAGTGGAGAGTGAGCAGCAGGTTTAAGACTGACTGACAGCTTGCATCCACACACACACAGCATCCCCCCTTTTCTTACAAGCTGTGTGGCGCGCTTGTGGTCCTCCTACCCCCTGCCCCCATGCCCCTTCTGCATGCAAATACATTCATGAAATAGCCATGGTGGACATGAATGTATGACTCTCCGCTTACGTCTGTGTTTATAAAAAACCCTCTCCTTCCTTCCATCTCACAGCAAAGCCTCTGACACATCGAGACAGAGTTAAGGAAATGTTTGGTCACAGTTAAGTTATTTACCTGAAGCCACTATTTTCAGTTATATCAGCAACTTTATGTAACGTGCAGAGAGGGATTTATGTCATCTGTATGCACTGTATGTGGTTGTGATGTCACGGCACAACTCCTTGAAAATCGTGTGAATCAAAAGCATCAAAAAGTTTCAAATAGTTATAATTTATCAATAGTTCTCATTAAGTTAAACTTTGTTAGAAATATCAACAGATTAAACTATGGATCAATCTTCTGATGATGATCAAATGCTTTAGTTTGAAAATAATTGACCAGTACAGATGCCAGGTTTTAGCTTTGAAATTGGTCTTAATCTCTGGGATCTGACATCCACATGCATGAACATCACATTTTAGGTTATATTTCCACAGTAGTGCAGCTTAACTGGGACCCTACATGTGCAGCTGAAACAATAGCTCAGAACTTGAGGTTAATGCAAAGAAATAAGCTGAAATGGTTACATTATTATTCAAACACAACACTAAAACACAAAAATGCATCAGTGTCAGTTTGAGAAGCTGCTGTTTAATAATTAACATTTGACAAATACTGTGCTAAGAGTAGTAATAAGTGGGTACATCTATGAAAAAGCTTTAGTTGAATGCAACAGCTGACCAGCTACTCAAACTACTACATTGATTAATAGGAAAAAAAATGTTGTTGTTTTTGAGTTAATAAACTGATTAAGTCTCATTCCAGAATATGATCGCATGCAAATAGTCTTAATTAACTATGCAGTTACACAAATGTGCTTACAACTACATTAAATGCATAGTTTTTTGGTAAACTGAAAACCTATCTTGGAGGTCATATCTTTTCTCCAAAATTCAAAAGGATAGAAACTGAGATGAGAAGTGGAACAATGTTAGCATGAAGAAAATAAAAGAAGATGTACAGTTGCTTCTTTGTTCTGCTCCTCTTATCCAAATCCTTTACTGCAGAAGTTTTCAATTATCCAGCATGGAGTAAACTCAAAGTGTTCAAAAGTTTATTTTGATAAAGAAAGCTCTGCTCATCTCAAGTTTTTTGTTTAAAAAAATTTCAGCACACAGAATTAATTCTTTGAAAATATCATTAGTGACTTCATGCTGCAAGTACAGTGTGTTTTGGAGAAATCTAATTCCGATGTTTCTCTGTCCTGGAGCTCCATAGAAAGTCTCACCGATACATTACTTTCTTTCCCTTTTACATTTCAGGTAATGATAGTTACATTAGGAATGGTTGGGTTTAGTCAGTAAATGTGCTTTTAAACTTTGGTGAAATCATCGCCATGTACACACTGACTGGACTGTAAATCTCCAACATCTTCTTTAGGATTATGCATGGCAAAAATTACACCTGACTAGGGATAGGCACATAGACCAGAGTTTACTCTGCTCCTCACTTCAACAATGTTCTTAAAATGGGCAAGTGGAAGAAACGGAGGCCCTATGGGACCACCGATTTGCCAAAAACAAAACTACATATAATATTGCAGATTTTACATCTCTGAAAGCAACACATAAGAAAAATCACCTCCCTATATTTGACAATTTTTTTGAATACAGATACTTATTTTGGAACATCAGAAATTGGCGTAGACGTCAATGGGAATTGGTTCCCCCTTCTAAAACCTGCCTCCTGTGGTCTTTTGACGAACTTAAATCTGTGGTAGGTTTAAATTTGGGATCCGAAGGTGGGGCTGTGGTTAAAAATAAACTTGGAAATAAGCCTGAAGCAGAGACAGGGAGTCCCAACACCATTACCATTAATGATGGTGTCAAAAAGAGAATGGGGTGTGAACCTTTTTAAGGTAGTCAATGAAAGGGACTACAGCAGGTGTATTGAAAATGTCAGATTTATTAAATAAATCAGTTGAAATAACATGAGAGGTAAAGCAGTCTACTTAATTACTTGTTTTTAACAGAATCAGTTACTCACTGCTTAGTGATATGAAAGGTTTTAAGTGATACTTCCCTCATGTTATGAATTTAACGCTAAAAATTCTTGATTGACATGCAAAGATAATTGTTAATACAATTTAAGAAATGTTGACATCCGAAAATGTTAATTTCCTTTTTTTGTTTCCTATAAGGCTTTTGTGTCTCTGTCTAATAGTAGTTTGAGTAACTCCTTTGCTGTGGCTGGCAGGTACTATGAGACGGGCAGCATCCGGCCCGGTGTGATCGGGGGCTCAAAACCAAAGGTTGCTACACCCAAAGTGGTCGACAAGATTGCCGATTACAAACGCCAAAACCCCACCATGTTTGCCTGGGAGATTCGGGATAGACTCCTTGCCGAGAGAGTCTGTGACAACGACAGCGTCCCCAGCGTCAGCTCCATCAACAGGTACCACAGTGTGCAACCTGCAGACACGTTTGGGTATCAGTCTGTTGCAACTGGTACTGAATGTAGACAGCAGTCTATCAGTGTTTTTACATTTGTGTTAGTATGGAAGTGTAAAGGAGATTTGCAAAGAGGTGATAGTCTCCATATGCATGAAGTGGCTGCAGCTCAGTGGTTCAACATGATGGTACAATGACAATCCTTTCCCCTGAGCACAGAGGTAGTGAAAGAGGGAGGGACAGTGAAATAAGAGAGAGAAGGATTGAGCCAAAGAAGTGGAGAAAAGGGAATGAAAGAGTGAGGGGGGGTGAGGAAAGAAACAAACACAAAAGGAAAGTGGAGAAAGGAAAATTCAGGAAAGGAAATGAGAGGAGAGGAAAAGGGGAGGAAAGGAGAAGAAAGGAAAGAGGAAGAGAAGACTTGCATGAGCAGCCAAGCAGGAAGTGTGAGGCCCCTCTGCCATGTCAGCCAGCCTCAGCCACTTTACACAACACACATACGCACACGCTCAGCTTTGCTCCCACGACGGTCGTGTTCTCTCTGTCACTCAGAGTCTCTCACACAAGCCACTTCACACACACTAATATCTCCTCTCTCCTTCTGCAGGATCATACGGACTAAGGTTCAGCAGCAGCCCGGTCAAACGGGCTCAGTGTCGGCTCACAGCTTAGGTAGGTTACTTCTGTCAAATCATGTTTCCAAATGAAACAAGCTAAGTTTATCAGTTAAAAAAAAGTTTTCTTGTGTTTAAAGTATGAATGGGTGAATGTGAAAGTGCAGTTTGGAAATAAATCTTTGTTGGTGGATTATTAAAGAGTGTTTTTGTATCTCTGTGGCATGACAAATACTGGAAAATGTGTGGGTGAAGGTATATCCAAGCTCGCTGAACAACACATTTCTTAACTTAAAGACAATGGAGGACATATACAGTATTTTACGGACTATAAGTCGCCCTTTTTTTCATAGTTTGGCAAGGGGTGTGACTTATACTCCGCAGCGACTTATATTAGAACTAAATTGAAATAAATACATTGTTAACCCTCCTGTTATGTTCATTTGTGAGGAACAGAGATGATGTTCCTGGGTCAATTTGATGTATGAGGTATGTTACGTGTTAAGAGTATGTTAAGTGACTCAGAGAATCAGCAACACCTTTTTTTACAGTAAGATCTTGAAGGCTAAAAATATCATATTCTATTTTCCAATGATTTTATAGATTCAGAAATGCAATAAAAATGACAACTGTTTCTACAAATACAGGATGAAAACAGAGTATTAATTGGTCAATGATGCTTCATGAAAGGAATAAATAAATAAGTTTGAGAAAGAATTACTGTGAAATTATGAGATAAACAGTCTGCTATGATTGTGTCATATGAGTTTGTGCAAGTTATTATATCTTGGTCTCAGATTTTGTCAAATAAATTTCCCGTCAAAATGCGACTTATGGTCCAGTGCGACTTATCTGTGTTTTTTTCTACTTTATAATGCATTTTTGGGCTGGTGCGACTTATGCTCCGGTGCGACTTATAGTCCGGAAAATACGGTACAAAGAAAATTAAGCTTAAAAATGCATTTCTGATATTTCTTTATTTAAATAATTGTGAATCAAGAGCAGATGAAAAAAATGCAGTTGAAAAAGATTATATTTGTTACCTAAAAAATACGCTTGACACACAAGCCCCATGCTCTGCTCTATTCTGATGCATCCCCTTGTAGACGACTGGATCCAAGTACATCCTCTTTTTTAAGTGTCCGATCTGGCAACTGGTTCAAAACTGAAAGCTAGTGGGAGAATGTGTAAACGAATGGGGGAGAGGAAGTGGGGGCGGGGTTGCTCTGTTGCTCTTTGAAAACAGATCAAAAGATGATCGGAGTGTTTATTTAAAAAACTGTCATGATCTTTAGTGCCCACAAAGCATCACCAAATTGGCATTATATAATGTAAATATAAATTTTAAATCAGAGAAAAACCAAAGTGATGTCTTGATAAAGTAATCTGAGTAGGGAGTAAATAGAAAGAAATAGTTGGAACTGTGGGCTGCACGGTGGTGTAGTGGTTGATGCGCTTGTCTCATACTAATAAAGCCCTGGTTCATCTCTCGAAGTGATCTTTTTGTTGGGAGTATGCATGTTCTCTCTGTGCATGCATGGGTTTTTGTCCGGATATTTCAGCTTCCTCTCACAGTTCGAAGGTAATTAGTATCTCTAAATTGTCCTTAGGTGAGTGTATGTGGCTGTATGGCCCTGCAACAAACTGGCGACCTGTCAAAGTCCCACTCCAACCATCTTTTGAGATACTTTAAAAGTGTTCCCAGTGGTATTGCAATTATGATTATGCCGTGGCCAAAAGAAAAGCATCTGTTTTTTTCTAGACATAGTTTCTGCAGAGCAGCAGAAGTTTGCCTCTGAGTTGTGGGCAGAACTGTCGCCGTGGAGCAACCCAACCCCCTTCCCCTCACCAACTCTGTTTATGTATGTGCGCTCCCTCTGGCTTAGAGCCCCTCACACCCGCGCACCAACAAGACTGGTGCAACAATAATGGCAATAAATATCTCAGCTATCCAGCCATACAGTTTTGAGCCAGATGCAAGTGGCCTGCCCATTGTATTTTGTACGCCACAACTTCAACAACAAATTAAATGTCCGGATAAAGAAATATTGAAAATTGAACAAAGAAATATTCAGAAATGCAATTTTAAGCTTAATTTTCTTTAAACATGTCCTCCATCATGAGAAAAATCCCACAAGAACATCTTAAAAAACACCAAAAACACAATTTTAATCAGAGTTGGTCTTTAAAGGTGCATCCCTCCTTTGCCATACAGTGCCTGCATTGACTTCAGAAGCCCAGGGACCTCAAAAGGATTTCAGCGTGTCCTGAATCCTTGATTCAGTGCAAAATCATGAAATTAACTTCAAGATGAGGTCAACATTTCTGAGCTGATTTTCACATCTTTAGTATATAACATGTATAACGCCATAATAAATGATTTAGACAATGGATCCTCTGAAGAGTCCTCATTCCTCTATATTTAAATAGCATATTTGATCACTTTCACCCTCCATCAATAGCCTACATCTATTACAATCATGACTGAATCATTTCTTTTTTCTTATCTGAGTGGCAATAAGAACCATCCCTCTTCCTTCTTTTCCTTTTTCCTCTCTGGTGGATTGTGTTTGGTGTCTCTCATATCTTCATAATCGCACATTGTCTATTAATCTAAATTAATTTTACACACGATGCTCCCTGACTCCTGCCTTCTACCCACATCTAGCAGATGCACGCACACGCACACGTGCTCGCTTTCAGATTACACAGATAAATGGGTCCCAGTCCCGGGCGGAAAATTGAACATTTGGATTTGCAGAGTAAGAGCGTTACGTTCTGATAGAAAAAGAGTGAAAAGAAAGAGAAAGAAAAATCAGATAATTGAAGTGCTAAATCAAGTGATGGCAAATGAAGGGATATGCATTCATTACACTCTCCATGCCGTTAGTGAAGGAGTGCAGCTGAAGGGGACTTTGATCCCCCAGTTTGTCATTTCACTCCTTATTCCTCTTTTGGTTTTGCCTTCTTGTGTTTGGGTTGGTCTGCTGGGAGAGAGGATTAGGATGTCTGCTGCCACACCTTTCTGTCCCTCCTGGGATACCGCACTGTCACTCAGCCCGACGTCCGCTTACAGGGGCTCAGATAAGAGATCAAAGAGTGAGTGACTGTATGTTTCAGTGTGTTCAGTTGTGTCAGGAGAATTTTAGTGTTTGTGTGTGAGTCACTAAGGTGATAGCAAGTATGTGGCCTTGTTGCCCAGCAAGGAACTACAGTCTTCTCCAGAGAAAGGATCAGAGCAGGAGACAACTGGATGAGCAGCAAAGGCTTGACTCTGCTGCCTCCATTTGCCAGGAAGAGTGGTGATGGAGGATCTAAATGTAGGAAATGTCATTTGTGAAGAGAACTGAGAAAAACCCTAAGAAAATGACAATACTTACACCCGAAACAAGGGAAAATAAAAGGGGTAACAAAACAGATGACTCCATAAAGAGAAAAATCTCAACTGAAACCTGATTTGAAAGAGACTTAGGAAAACAAAACTCAGAGAATAAGAGAAGCACCAATCCTCAACGATATTGCTGTCCAGTTTCAGGAAGGTGCATCTGCACAATGTATACGAAGTAACAGAATAAGATCTACTGTAAGTCACGTGGGCCTCCATAAAATAGATTCTATGCATTACATTTTGTAAAATGCTGATGGAAAATGTATTAGTTGAAAAAATTTACCATTCTTCAAAAAAATCCCTGAAAAACTAACAGTTTTCTTATGTTCACGAGTCAGGAACCTGACAAGGTTGTTTTCATTTGAGTCACATGGTTATAGGGACATTTATTGATGCTATAATTCTTGTTTGATTGGAAAAATGGCAGTTTGAAAAGGTTCATCGTGATATTTATTTACGGGGGTTGATTTATCAGTAAATTAGTAAATCTAAATTAGAATTATTACTCCAAGCCCAGGGCTGCATGGAGGCGTAGTGGCCAGCGAATTTCTCTTCAAAGCAAGAAGGCCCTAATTCAAATACCAGCTGGGACATTTCTGTGTGAAGTTTGCATCTTCTCTCTGTGCATGTGTGTTTTTTGGAGCATACCGGCTTCCTCACACCGTCCGAAAACATGTTTTAATAATGTTAATTGAATACTCTGAATTGTTTATATGTGTGAGTTGCCCTGCAACAGACTGGGGACCTGTTAAGGTTATAACCTGCCTTCACCCAACAGTAGCAGGGTGGGCTCCAGAAGCCTGTGGCCCAGACAGGGAGTCAGCTTGTACAGAAGATGGATGGATGGATGGATGGATAGATGCTCCAAACTCAATCTGACGATGAAAACGTCCTTTGACATTCTCCCGACTGTCATGTGGTTTGTCTACAGCGACGTCTGTGGCTGCCTCGCAGGTCCCAGCAGTGACCAGCGACTCAGCGGGTTCCTCATACTCCATCAGTGGCATCCTGGGGATCAGCTCAGCAGCTGATGTTGGCAAGAGGAAAAGGGACGAAGGTGAGCAGTCATTTTTTTACTATGATGCAAAAACTGTAGCTTTTAATGATTAGAGTCCAGGCAGTTTCATTCTTTAAGGTTTCAGTATGCAGTAACTGTGAAAGTTCTAGACGAGTTCAATCATGATGGGCAAAAAATATACTTTCTGTGCTCTAAAAATGATAACATAATAACTTCCTTTTTCATTTAACTTAATAACATGCCTATATTGCCTTTGCTGAACAATACTGTACATCAGTGGTAGAGCTAGAACATTTTAAATAGGGGGGGGGGTGGAAGGGGGCAGAAGACTTTGGAGTTGTGGCAAATGAGAATGGAAAAGTGAAAGGCCAATCCAAGTGAAATGATTTAAAAATACATGCATGTATTTCAAACTGTTTTATTATTGATGAGTTATTATGAATGAGTTTTCCAGAAATAAGAATTTCCTCCTATAAGGAAACGAAGGCAAGGGTGCTGACAGCCCAGATCAGCTCGGACACACAGTACAGGGGCATATTAAATGATTTGAGAGGGCTCAGGATTTAATTAAAAAATCTAAAAAAAATTGTTTTTTGCAATGCTCAAAAAAGCATGTATTGATTTTTTTTTTTATCTTTGTCAATATTGATAATAATATTAACCCAAAGATGTGTGTGTGTGTGTGTGTGTGTGTGGGGTCGTGCTGTGTGTGTGTGTGTGTGTGTGTGTGGGGGGGGCTATCTCCCAGTACCTCTGCCCCTGCCTAACATGTAAAAAAAATAATTAAATTGGGAGTCTATCATGTTTTAAGTTTTTTTCTTGCCTCCTTTTGGTTTGCCTTTAAGAAGCCTTTGCAAAAATTGGACCAAAGTTTCATGATATTCTCCCAGAAAATCAAAACTGCAGGTTTTTTTTAATATGCACAAATAACTGTTTACAGGAAAATGGGCTGCAAGAGACCAGCAAGTATAAAAATTGAAACTGTTTGATTTGATAAAAGACATGAAAAACATCCACATAGTTGCATGTAGAAAAGCTATGAATGTCAGTGTCAGAGATGTGTGTTTGTACATTTGCAATATTCGAACATCTTCATTGAAAACCCACATTTGTTTACTAACAGTGCTTCACAAGTGAGTTACTTGAGAACTTAGTTTATTCATGCACTATTGATCATTTATGCTGTCATACTGGATCAATGTTGCAAGCAGAGAGAGCAGTCAGGATTTGTTTGTCTGTGCGTTGGCAATCCTCACATGCTTTTTATGCTTTTGTGTGTCTGTCTGTGCACTCATACATGCAGGGTGGCGTGTGTTTGTGTGTGTGTATAAGCAGCAGTGTCAGTGGCATTAAAAAGCCATCACACAGACGGTCTCCTGCCGTAAATGAGACAGCACCAGATGTTGGCGTGAGAAGGGGGGGGGGTGACAGAAAGCCACAAGGGGCTATTTCTCTCTCTCGCTCATTTGGTTTCAGTCTTTCCATCCCTCAAATAAACAAACACACATGCACACACAAACGTACGCACTATACAAGTTCCTTGTCCCACTGCTGATGAATTTTCAAATCACTCTAGACAGGTAAGTCCCTGATAGGCCAAGAAATGCTTGATTCAAACGACCAGCTCATTACCGAAACACTCAGATCTGAAACATAGAGACACACTCATATACTGTAAAGTTATCTAGATAAGAACCATTGCCTGGGCTCCTGCCTACAACTTTCCTTTGTTCTGTTGTGGCAAATGAGCTCGGATTATTACATATCAGCTACTGTGCTTTGCAGTTTGGTTTAAGATGTTAAGTTTTGTTTCTGAAATCCCCAACTAATGTGTGTGTGAGTCCTAAACTAGGAAGATTAGTAAGTATATAGAATATAATACAACTTGTTTGCTTTCTAAGTGAACTTTTTTTTTTACAAAAGTCTATAAAAAAAATGTCTTCAAACTTAATTTATAAGAAGCTCAAATTGTGTCACAGTTGTCTATCAACTATTTCTAGTTTGATAGACAACAAAAGTGATCTTCCTATGGTCACTGCCCTGACTAAAGAAGAAAATAACACACAATAGCACTTTTCAGTTGGTGAAACATATCAGACAAGTGAAAATGTTCTTAAAGACATGGATTTAAGTAAGTTTGACATGAGGCAAATTGTGATGGACGGATTTGTGGGGTTAGAATATCTCCAAAGCTGCAGCTTTTCTGGATGTTGTCCGTCAACAATTGTCTGTCAAAAGTGGTCAAAGAGAGGTCAAAGAGTGAATGTGGACATTTATTTTGACCACAAACACAAGTATACCTGGTAAATGAAAACATGTTACCTAAATAAATATAAAAAAATGTTACAATAATAATAATTAAAAAAAGAAATAAACCAATGTTGCCTGGTAGCTGTTGGCTATTTGAGTTAAATGCAAAGCAGAAGCAGTTCAAAAATGGGTTGAAAAGCACTGCAAAAGCTTCAAATCATTCAAATCTCAGTCTAAGCGAACATCTGTGGGATCTATTATTCATGAACGCTCAACCCATTGAAAGCAAAACTGCAAGGTTCCTCCGCTATGATATGTCTCAGACAGACAGTCCTATTGACATTCCTGATAAATATATCATAATTTCTGCACTACAGGGCACACTGGATTATAAGGCGCACCTTCAATGTCTGGTCTATTTTTTGAGCTTATGTCACACAAATGGCGCACTGAACTATAAGGTGCAGTAAGTGAGACAAAAGAGGCAGGGATACGTTTTTCAGTCAGACTTTATTCGTTTAGTGTAAATATAACTTTGTATCATTCTACAGGTTTGTCACATATTCACAATCCTTGTAACTCCCAATCTTGATTGCAACATGCGAAAAACAGACTGAAACCGCTAAAAGTGTTACTATGCTAACTCCCAACCGTGTTAGTAACAACTAAGAAATACACACTCAGACACCTCTATACATTAGCCGCGTTAGCGTATTTACACTAATACTCAACCAAATGTTGTGACAGAAAGCCATGTACCTCTCAAAATTGCATCAACATCAGTAAGCAGAGACAGAATTAATACATAAAGGAGGTGCTCCGAATTCAATGTGTTTTTTGAAAAAACGTAAGGCTTTTAAGTGCACCATAAAAGGAATCAGTTGAAAAAGATAACAGGAAAAAACAATGTTTATGAAAATATAAGACAGTCAGGTAAAAGTTAAAATGTTAAATACAAGCTATAAGAACAAAAAAACAAAAAACAAAAATGTGGCAAAACTTTAAGTTCCCCTTCAAAAACCTTTGGTCATCAAGAAAAACAAAAGATAAAAAGCGGCAGAAAAAATGTTGGCTGTAATGTCCTCAGTGAGGAATCTGTCCACTGAGCTGCAGTTGAGGGAGATGTACTGTAATCTAATTAGAATCACTTTATTCTTCGTGTTACAAGCTACACCGCATGTTTCATGCCTCTGTCTTGGGTACTAGAATTTCAAATCAAAACATTGTCTCACTTCATGTTTCACTCAGAAAGCATCGTTCCGGATTCCGGGTTGCTCGGCGTCCTGTTTTGCTTGTATATTTTTTTATCTGCAGTGTTTCTGTGGCAGAGGTCTGTGCGGTTGGCTCTGTGGTCTAATTAACAGCATTGCTAATCACAGCTTCCATTAGAGCAGCCCCCGCTGGATAATGACACACATACACAGCAAGGGGCGACAGCAGGAACAGCATGCGCTGACATGGACAGACAAACATATGAACAAAAAAAAAAAAAAGGGCCTGCTTCTCACATACACGCATTCCCATATGCTTGCTGGCTCCAACATTCTCACACACATGAATGCACAACAGGCTATTGATAAACTTTTTTTTGCTGACTTTGTTATAATGTCTTAATTTATACTTCAGCAAAAAGATGGTTAAATAGAGGGAAAAATGTGTTTATTTTTTAATATGACATCTAAAGTTTTTAAAGTTATCTTTATGAAAAGTGATTTTCGCGAAATGTGCTTGTTTGTTAAAATACAAAGATATATGAAAGCTTGTACTTTGAGATTGCATCATATTATAATTCCATTTTCCCATATCATGTCAAATCTCGTCATACTGCCTGTGTTCATGTGTGCGGACCCACAAA
Source organism: Oryzias latipes (assembly GCF_053564925.1). NCBI lineage: Eukaryota > Metazoa > Chordata > Actinopteri > Beloniformes > Adrianichthyidae > Oryzias > Oryzias latipes. The sequence continues at coordinate 10,539,291 of NW_027616335.1, forward strand.
CAGCAGCTGTGCACGTGGTGGGAACGAAGAAAGGCAGGATTGGTGGGTTTGTGTGTCTTGGGGTGTGTGGGGGCAAAGCCCTGTGGTGACCTGTGCCCCTTGCCAAAGCAAAGGGAAGTAGAGGGTGACTGGGAGCAGAATGGGATTGAATGGGAGAGAATGGAAGAACTTGACTTGTGGGGCCAAAAGGGGACTATTGTACCATTTACCCATTCTCTTACACACTGAAGTTACTTTTAGGCGCACTCGCGTGTCTGTGTGTGATTGCTCATGAATGTGTGTGGACTTCCAGCATGGACATGAATTCTAGGACAGGTGAGTCAAGTGAGAATGTATTTCTTTTGAACCTGTTTGAACTGCTTTCTGCCCACATAAAGATATATCGTATAGTACACAAGAATTGTTCAAAATGACCTCTAGGGTGATGAAAAAATTGATTCAATTGCATTTACGCAAGTTGACCTCTCACCCCCATGTGCATCCACTGTGACATGCAGCAGCCTACCAAATAAAAGAAGCTGGGAAAGGGCTAGAGATGGAGCAGAAAGTAGTCTTCACCCTTTTAGCTGAAGCTTTACTCAACACCTTCCGAAACTTTGATCTTTGGACATGGAGCTGAGGACACACACTTTTACACACACAAACAGGCAGCCGCCGGTCTGTCCTGTGTGGTCAGACAACACTTCCCGCACTGCTGTGATAATCTCTGTCAAGTGCAATATACACACCGTTGGTATCATATCTTCTGCAGATTCAGACAGGACAAGTGACAGCTCTCACCCTTATGAGTATTTGATCACTCCACCTGTTTCTCGATTGATGGTAACAGGGCAAAGTTGGGCCAGGATGGTGACGGAAAGGGAGACACAGAAGGCGGAAGGGAGAGGAAGAAAGCAAAAGAAGGGAACAATGAAGGCTCATTGTTTGTTTTGTTCTGCTCTGAAAAAGAGGGAAGAGAAACGCTTCCCTTCTGAGACTGAATCACAGAGATAGAGGCAGCTGTGAAGGCTTCTGTGTATGTGTGTGTGTGTGTGTGTGCATGTGCGTTTGTGTGTGAGTATCTGACAGTGAATAGGATTTAAACCGTCACGGCATTGAGTTTCTTTACCCATCCATGGATACAATGAGAGCAGCCGGAAATCAAGCTACCCACCCACAAATCTTCCATACCTACACAAATCTATGCATGCAATTGGACCACATTGATTATGGCATGTAAAGCTTCTTTCTGACCAGTCACTGTTGCGTGTGTTTGGTTTTGTTTTTCTCTGGTTGTTTGCGGGTGCTCCGCTGTGGCAAGCTTTGGGTCAGTCTGTCAGGGTGTTTGTGTGCTCTTGCAGGTGTGTGACATGGAGAAGGCAGAAAGCAATAAGCTGGCTGAAATGGTGCCATCAGAGCTACATGATTGATCAATTGAATTCCATCATGGGGACTGGACGGCGGGATTAAATGGGTTGCCGTGGGTTACCTGGCGAAAACATCATACCGCCTTTATCTCCCCTCTGATTGGTCTGTCACCAGAGACCTGGACCATACACTCACACTGCTCCCATCCTCTTTATATAAGAGAGAGACACTACAGAAGTGAAGGAGAGATTATGATCAAGCGCAAGAGAAAGAGGTTTTTTGTACGGCAAATGTATAGAGGCTTGGTAGAATTGCGCAGCACTGTGTTCTACAGATGCAGTCTTAAGATATGAGGTTTACCAAAGTCTTTGGAAAAAAGAAAACTCTAATCACAGTTTGTGCAAAGAGACATCCAACTTAAGTCTTAAACTGCATTTCAACTTGAATTCAATTTTATTTATATAGCCCAATACCACAACACAGCTAAACACCTGTAAAACTACAATACTAAACAGACTAAGCTAAACTAAGCATGCCTACCCTTAGAGACCTCCTTCTCGGTATAAAATAGCTGTAAAACTAGCTTTGCAAATACTATAACAGAGAATTACTTCCTGTTTTAGTTGTTTAAAGTACTAGTTGAATCATCTATTGTAAAAGCGTTCCCAGTAGTTTTTTAATTATGATTATGCCGTTTTTGGCCAAATAAAATGTGTTTTCCAGAATACAGTTTTTGCAGAGAGGTATTGGTTCATCAGACATTTGCAGTAGTTGTGGGCAGTACTTCCATCCATCCATTTTCTAAACCCGTTTTGTCCCTTTCGGGGTCCCTGGGCTGCGGGAGCTGATCCCAGCCACTTGTGGGCGAAAGCAGGGTACTCCCTGGACAGGTCACCACCATCACACACCCCTACACCCTCACATTCACACCAAGGGATAATTTCGAGTAACCAATAACCCTTTGAAGCACGTTTTTACATGGTGGGAGGAAGCCGGATTGCCCGGAGAAAACCTACACTTGCACGGAGAGAACATGCAAATCCCACACAGAAAGGTCCCCCATTGCTGATTCTGTTTCAGGTCCCTTGAACCGGGGCCTTCTTGCAAGAGCGCTAACCACTGTGCCACCGTGCAGCCAGTTGGCAGTACTGTTGGCATTGAGTAAACCTTGCTCACTTCCCGTCATCCATCTGTTTCACATACACTCCTGCTTGCTTACAGCCCCTCACATCCCCAACCTAACATCCGCAGTGCAACAAAAAATGGCAAGCAATGTTGGAGCTTTCCAGCCGTACAGTTTTGAGCCAGATGCCAGCTCAGACGAGGAAAACAAAGACGTACGTGGATCTAGTCGTCTGCAAGTGGATGCATCGGAATGGAGTGTATTAGGGAACTTGTTGCCCGCCCATTGTATTTATGATGTCTTAGCTACAATCTTTTTCTGCCGTTTATTCAATCGGCTCCAGTTTCACAATGATTTGAAAAAATAAATACTCAGAAGAAGAATTTTATGCTTAATAGTTTGAACATATCTCCATATATCTCCTTCATCATTAGAAAAATTCCGCAAGAACAAGTTAAAAACCTAAAAAACAGAATTAAAATTGGCATGGGTCTTTAAATATTTTTAGTTTGATAACTAAAATAAATGTTTTTTCATCAAACAGTATTGGTTTATGGCTAGTTTACTCATTCAAAGAAATTCAAGGATCAACAGAGAAAAATATCCGTCCTACCATTTCCTTTTGGGGCCTAACTTGGCAGCTGTTGGGCAAAGGCGGGTTGCACCCTGGACAGTTTACCAGCCTATCACAGGGCCCATAAAATAATCAATTCATAAAGATATTGTCAAAATATTGCAATTGTTTTAGGAAGTCAAATTTATTTAATGTTAATTTTGACTTTTGAAACAATTTTTGAGGTAAAGGCAAGAAGAAACATCAGGAGTAACTTTGTTTTATGTAACAAAAAAATAAATAAAATAATTAAAATTGTGAAAAGTTAAAAATTTTTTGTAATAAAGATAAAATATATGTGAACACAGACTGGGATTCAAAGATAAACCCGAGTTCTTTGACGTCTTTTCTTTTCTCTAAAAGCACAATTTGGCACAAATGAATCAGTATTTTCAGTCCAAATGGAAAAATGTATATAAATTTAAAGCCCCCCCTCCCCATGCTTTCTCACCTGTCTGTCATATCATACCCTAGACACACACTTCACCAAACACACTGACCCCCAGGACTAAAATAAGCTCTCAGGAGTAGTTTGGAGCGACGAATTGGCTCTATAGCAGGGGATTTTCACCCTTACGCCTTTTTTCTCTTTATTTTTTGCGTTCTATCCTTTCTAATCATTTGTGGCCCGCGACTCTTCAGAGTTCTTATAATTGTCTCGTTCAGCGCCTCAGCCTTGCAATAACTGCAGGAAACGAGAGCTCACAGTCTAATACTGATACCAAAGCAATATATATTTGTGTGCATGTGTGTGTATGGGTGATACGACAAGCGAGACTCTGAATTCTGTTTATAGGAGAGGAGGGTGTACTTTTGAGAGATCAAGACGGAGAGACTCTGTCTGCTCAGTAATGGATTGTATTTGTATACCATTTTCTCGGAGTCTCCACTATCTATGAAATCACTCAATCCCAAATCAGCTCACTGGAGTTAATTCAAGTCCACTTTCTCCTTTCTTTGCATCAATCTCGGGGATTTATGTTATCAACCTTTGCCTCCTGCATTATGCTATCATTGTTTATTTCACTTTCGCTTGATCAGATGAAGACTTATAAACACTTCCTTTTTTTGCAGGTTCTTTGCATTTTCTCACTTCAATATTTTACTTTATTTATTCACTGTTTATAATCCTACCATTTATACTCCTCCCCTTGTTTTCTTTATGCAGGATTGCAAGAGTCGCCACTGGCAAACGGACATGGCCACAGTGGGCGGGACTTCCTCAGGAAGCAGATGAGAGGGGAGCTGTTCTCACCACAGCAGATCGAGGTATTGGACCGCCTCTTTGACAGACAGCCATCCTGTCCAATCCAATCCAGCACTGAGCTCTATGTGAGCCCTGACTCTGGCAAGGTAAGGGTGAGGCATTGAGCTCAGGGCGAGTTTGGGAAAGTTAGAGGTCTAACATGATTCATGTTTGTTCTGTTAAGCAATCAGTGCGATGCAGAAGAGAAGTTATAAGGGTTTCGGGGTTTTGGGGCCAGACTGGCTTCACCGATTGACAAATATTTATCCTTTTATCCCTAGTCAGGCTTCCTCTTATGTTGCTTTTGTTTCAGATGTAAGAAATTGTAACTTTTTTGTAAAAAATTTGAATAATTTCTTAGATGTGTCATATTTAATTCAGAGGCTTCAGAAGCTACATTCCCACCGCACTTGAACGTGCGTCTAAGCAGCCACTTCCAATGAAAAGTCTATGTAACGTTTTGGGGCTTCTGCGTTGAAACAATTCACGTTCACTCATGGTTACACAAGTTTCTATGACTATCTAGAGCTGCAGCGGCTGAGCAACAGCCGACCCAGAAGAAGAAGATCCAAATGAGGAAGCTCTGGAAATAAAAATGAGAATAAAAAGTGAAAATAAATTATCCATAATTGGTAAAAGAAAGAAATAATTAACAATAGAATATGAAATAATAAATATTTAAATGAATTATTAAAAGTCTTGTGTAAAATCGTAAAATATGATCAATTGGATAAATGAATAAATACAAAATAAATAAAACTAATAAAGACAGTAAAATTAGCGAAAAGCCAGGTTAAAAAGATGGGTCAATGCTCTCTGCGGCTCTCAGGCTGACTGTTCCATAAACGAGGGCCAGAGTGCTGAAAAGATGCCTCTCCGTAGGTTTGGGTTTTTGAGTCAGAATGCTTAGTAGTCTAGTGCCCGAGGATCTCAGAGTCCACGAGGGTTCATGTTTGACTAAAAGATCTGACTGATAAGAAGGCGCAAGACTGTTAAGACTTGTAAAAACTATTAAAAATATCTTAAAATTAATCAGCAGTGAGTAGGGGAAGAATAGCTGAAAAACTTGCAGGGCAGTGAATCATGAGCACCAAGATTTGGAAGCCAAGTGAAAATCCGGATTACAATCAGATTTCTTAAAATAAGCATTGAAGGATGTAGTTATATAATCACTGTTGGCATAAAGGCAACTGTAACAAAGGATGTTTTTTGTATACTTTTATCAGAAAAACCAGCCCGCTTTGCCTCCTGCTTAGTTAAAGATGCATCTTTAATGGAATCATCAGGTGTGGATTTCTGCTGTTGTCTGGCACACCACTGAAAGCTCCTGTCTCCTGAAGGACCGGGTGATGAGACAAAGTCAAGTGGGTCTATTGATTCTGTGATCTAAAAAACGCTGCAGGGGTTAATGAGCAAATTGACCCGGCTCTCATTATGACCTCACTTCCTGCTGCTTGGGGAACAGTGATGGAGTTGCGTGGATGCTGATGCACATAGCAATGAGCTGAATGCGTGTGCATGTGCATGTAAGACACAAATTTGGAAGAACAGTGAACAAGGGTGTGCTTGCACGTCTTAACGTTTCAGCTAAATTGACCTCCGGCCCTTTTTCTCCGGTAAATTAATGTAAATCTGAGTGGAATGGACAGATATAAGTTCCACTGTGAATAACAAAATGAGAGCAAGCGATTATTTGCATTCTGTCTACCTTTTCTCAGATGTTTTCTAATCTGCTGCCCTCCAGTCCACATTAAGGGACTATTACCTCATTGTCTCAAAATGACACATTTGTTTCACTGTGGCTTTTTAAAACTTCAAGTCTGTTTAGTCAATTGCTGTCAAGGACAAGAGGGCAGACACTTAAGAGGAGTGGATGTGTGAGGAAATACAAATACAATGCAGCCTTTAACCTAGAGGGTAAAGTTTGGCTTTTTAACCCATTCATGTTCACCTTACTTGCATTGGGAGTCTTGTGGCACAGGGCAACATGTCGACAGGGATCGACTTGTAGAGCCTCTATAGACTGAAACCGAAGCCCATAATACCTATGAATCACAGGTCAGAGTCGTCTCTGAGCCCGGTCAAGCTGATGAGGTCGGGGGTCTGGGATAGGGGCTTTAAAACCCAGGTCACACTGGGGTTAAACTGGCTTTAGGAACTGCATTACAAAGAGATGCAAGGACCCCCCCCCCCCCCCCCCCCCCCCCCCACACACACACACACAAATCTACATCACTTTCAGATTCTCCACCACTGCCGACCTCCCTCCCTGGTTTTTTCCCAGGGGGGCTGATTGACAGTCGCACTGCTTAACACTGACACTCCAGCAGCTCCCGCTCAGCCCCTTGGTATTTGGGCTGGTACTTGTAGGGTTGTGGTCAAAAAGGGTCATTCTATGTTGTGAATGAGAGTTTAAAAAGAGTGTGGAAGGAACTATCCTGCTAGCGGAGCTGTGCTAATTTTATGGCTCTAAAACATTGTGATTCAAACTGCATTTCTGTGAAAAAGAAACACAAACACACTCCTATTATGATCAGTTACGCTCAAATATCATTTTCTCCATTATTATTTTGAGGGCACTCTGAATTTTCTGCAAACACATGAGAAAAAAAAGTCTTAAACCAAATCTTATATATGTAAAATTACTCTTCTATCGTTTATCTGAAAGTCATTCAAGAGACTATTTTTTTAAAGCAATCTTTTTTTCTAATCTTCCCCTCATAGCCCCCTAGTAGTCTATTAAGCCACACTATTAATTTATGTGCGTGTGCCCATATTTTTGTCTGCAAGTGTGCCTGTCAGAGAGCGTTCATTTGAATTTCCCTTCAATCACTTCCTATTATCCAGCTGATAAATCAGGAGGGCTGACAGGCCTCACAGCCGCCCCTGCTGCCCCGGGTCCAAGAGCCTGTTTCAAAACCAACCAATCTGGCTACACTGGGACAAAGAAAACCAGGAAAAATTGAGCCAAAATGTTTTCAGACATAACATTTGTCAGTTTGAGGACTTGGACAACTCCTGTGTTACAAGTCAAACAGATCTAGTTTGCTTTTATTTGTGAAATATTTCTTTCCTGTTTACATTATTGTCATACTAGAAAATAAATACAGTTTTATTAATTGAACTTGCTTAACTTTCCACAAAAGTAAATTAAATTGCGAAGGACAAAAGCCAGCTAAAAAGTCAAAGGCCAATAACTTTCTTCAAGTGACTTGAATAATCCATAGATTATTTTGACAGACTTGAGTGCTCTAGTCTAAGTAAAATCAACACAGCAAATGGTTTTATGCCTAATTCTGACATGGACTCACATTCACGCCTGTGACAGCAATCAGCTCTCCCTATATTACTATGAAAGGGATCCTTGTTTGTTTACTACAGGAACTTGTAGTTTTTAAACTTTCTTTGGCTCTCGCAAGAGCTGAGGTCTGCTTGGGTTGTCTGTAAAATAAATATCCTCCACACTGCTGCCACGCTCAGTTTGAGCTCAGATAAATTCCTTCCCTGACAATCCCAGTCTCTGTTTGTGGGCCACAGAGGGAATTGTGTTTGTTTATAGTCGAGCCATTTTCCATCAGGGGTACACAGGACAATGTGGCAAAAGCGACAGAGGGAGGCAGACAGAGAAATGGGAGCTATTTGGAGAATTGAGAAAAAGGGAAATGCTATTATGCAAATGATGAAAGCCAGCATGGCTGGTCTATGTGTGTTTGTGTGTTCTGAAGGGACGATTAAGGCTCATCTGTTATTGATGTGAGATTTAGACTAAACCATTGGTTTGCCACATCTGAGTCAGCAGACCATTTTGATGTATTAAAGATATCTTAAAAAAATCTAAAAGATGAAAATGAGAAACGCAAACCAAAAATTTAAGACAGACTAAAATAAAAATTATAATAATCCTCCTATAAGAAGCTTGTATATATTCTTGCATTTTAAAATGATAGAAAATATGTTTTTTTAATCCTTGGTTATTTTCACTTAGAAAATCTTAATAATTTTGAGTATATTGTGAATATAGAGTTGCTAATAAAGTACCGCTGCTCTGCAGAAACTATATTCTAAAAAATGACACAAGCTTTTTGATTTTGGCTACAAACATAATCAAGACCAATGGGAACACTTTTGAAATAGATCAAGAGATGAGAGTAGAACTTCAACTTGAATCAGCCGGTAGATGCAAATCCCCCTTCCTCTGTGCCAGGGCAGGCTATATTTATTTCTTTTTTGACCAAGTTCAGGTCTTGCCGCCCTGTCGAACAACTTCTCTCCACCAGCATTACCAGCCCCCCCAGTCCAACCCCTTCTCGACCTGGCAGCTGCGTCTCTCTCCTTTGATGAGGGCTGATGGTGCTGTATGAGTGGTGGAATTGACAACATTTACGGGTGCGAATGAGAATAATCCATCTTCCTTAGCAGCCCTGTCACCCCACTGGCCAAACTTCATCATGGCCAATTACCACAGCAGGCCCCTTCTCCTCTGCTAACACTGCTGCCTGGCCTTCATCTACACATTGATACATGAACAGATTAGATGTCATTATAATAAGACAGAGTGTGGCCAAGACAGGAGGGTGTGCAGGGATGCCATGTTAGATTGGGTAAAAAAAAAAAAAAAAAACTAGAGGTCTGATGGTTCTATGTGTGAGAAATAAAGGGGCAAAGAGAGACGTGTGTGTGCAGTGTACAGTGTAAGCTCTTATTTGGCAGGTCACAGTCCAGTGGTTGTGTTGTGTGATGACGAGCGCAGGGGTGTTTAAGAGGTCAGTGAGCACAAACAAACGGCTACACTTACACCTTGCACACACACACACACATGCAGACGTATTTAAAGGGTCAGTGCAAAACTCTCACCTCGTCACCTAAAGGAAATTCTGATTAGTGTGGTTTGTGCACACCCACACCCACACACACACACACACACAAACAATTGTACACTTGAAAAGCACAGAATGTATTCACTACATTCACATGTTTTATTGGAAAATTCAGAGTCTGAAGTATGACTGGGCGATAAATCGATTTTAGCAATAAATTAAAACTTGTTATTTTTAGAAGATTTTTCTTGGGCCTCTGTTGTTCAGTGTAAGCCAGCCAGCCAGTTTCTCGCTGTACGCAACTAGCAAAGAGCAACTTCTTCCCTAAGAAGGAACAGGTTCTTTAGTTGTATGGAACTGGTTCGGTTTTGTGACTTCAGACTTGGAGTAACAAACCGCACACTGCAAAATTTGTTTGAAAGCTGTTGCCACCAAAAGTGGGAGGACAACGAATTTCTTTCAACAACCAAAACAGAGACTCTGTCGAGTGCGAGAAGTGCTGCTCTCCATGAGATGCTCAAGCTAGCTCTAAAAACATTTGCTGCATTGTTTTTCAAACATTTTTGAAAAACACAGCTTATAATTGGCTGCACTTTGTGTTCAGAACAATTATAATAAAATAGAAAAATAAAATAGGTTTTGTTAAACATATTCTGTCATTTTTGTTAAAGTAAGTAAAGGGAGGAAGGAAAACATTCAATTTAAATAAAATTAAAGGTCAAATTTATTTTTTTATTTTTTTAGTTTTTTTTTAGATTCTTTTTTGTTGCCATATTGCCCAGCCCTATTTAGAAGAGGCTTGGCACAGGAGTTAACAAAGGATGCTTTTGCTTTAAGTTTAATTTGAAAGAAGTAATTCCATATAATGATATTGTCCAAATAACTTTTTTTTTAATGCACATGTATGCAAAATTGATTAAATTATTTAAAATTTGAACTAACTAATATATTAGCTGAGCTAAAATGTGACTTTAGGGCCTAATTTCTGTATGAATATGATTCAATCTTTGTCCATTGTAGCACTGTACATTTGTTTGGTACGGGAGTCGATCAGGGGTTTACACCCTTTCCTTGCAACAAAAAAGCTGGTTCAAACCATATTTTGGTCTTCTCTGTGGAGATTTAGAATGTTGACCCAAAGATGAGTTTTCTGAAAGGTTTGGCTCACAAGCCAAAAAACACAAGTTTAAGGATCATACTGTAACTGGAGCTAGTAACAAAGTAACCAGTGGAGACGTTGTTCCACGTGGAAGATAGACCACGCTCTTTCCAAAATCCCTTTTCAAGACCACGGTTCCCATCGAGGTCAGAGATGATAAAAGAAAAGTGTTTCTAACTGGACAGATCATTTCCTTTGACATGAGTGCAGCAGCCTTGAGATGAATTCAGTGGTCAATCTATATCTATGTGTGATCATCAGCGTCAAAACACATCACTTTAAATTACCACGCACTCTCCCACACACTCCCTCATAATCTTTCACACACAGAACAAATCTGGGCGACAAAATGATGATGAATGGGTCAAGGCTTTGGGCCGGGGGGTCAAACACAGGTGAGAGGACAATTTTCATCATCAATCCATTTAGCTGCTTTCTGGATTGTCTGAGTAGAATCTGCTTTAGGATGTTTTTTTGCAGAGCCATAAGTGGGAGAAACAGAATTCTTTGATGCGTTTTTACAAACAAAGTATTGCTTAAGACCGGGATCTGCAACCTTTGACGATCAAAGAGCTTTACAGTTGAGTTTGTGAATGACCAAAACTCGGCAAGAGCTGCTAAGTCTCAGCTCACTGTTTAGAAAAATAGACTTATACTACTTATAACAATGTTACATTTTTCTGTTTATAGCAAATTAAACTTCTTTTACTTTTGACAGCAACACATACAAGTTCCTTTAAAAAAATCCACCTTGTGTAAATTAAGATTCTACTGCTGTAGCAGCTTTACTTGAAGTAAAAAAGCAAGAAAGTCAAGTCAAACATGACGCTTTCGTGAGCCCTCATCCTTTTTTCCTCTTCTGATATTGAATATAAACACAACAGCATTGATTTTCAATCCAATTGTTTTTAAATCTACTTGTGTAAATGCAATTATATACTTTAACCTTGGAAAACCCACAGGATGATTTTACTAGTTTCATTTTTTTATTCTTTTTGCAGCTGTAAATTGCTGCTACCCAAAATTAACAAAACCAAAAAAAAAGACGTCAACTTAGCTTAAAAAGCCCAGAAGAAAATTGTTCTTGGATTCTCCAGGGTTAAGACTATTTTGCCTTTGAGCAGTAACTAGACACTGTTGAGCAGGAGAGAAGATAAAAAATGTTTTAAACTATGTTTAAACATGTTAAAAATCTAAACACAAAACTTAATTACCTAAAGCAAATTAACCAAATCTACAAACCCATTATTTATTCAAATCTGCATCACTTTTTTCTTTAAAGCCAAAGAGCCAAAATATCAGGGATAAAAGTGACTCATTTAACCCTGATATTTGGCAAAAAGAGCCGGTTTTATCCCTGATAATTGGCTTTAGAGCCTCAGGATGCAGACCGCTGGCTTATGGGAAACAATGTACACAAAGCAAATCTAATTAATGAAAATCCTGTATTTGTTTTATGTCTTATTGAGATTGGCACAGCTGTGTCTTAAGACTGTATATTTACAGATGTATTCCTTAGTTTATCACTCTATCCTCTGTGTTTAGTTAAGAAAGTCAGTTGAGTGTGTAAGAGAGGGTGTTATAAGGGGGTCTATATGAATGTGTGCTGAGATGATCACAGTTGTTATTGTTGTTGGTATCTAGGGAGACAAGAGGCTTTTTGCTAGCTATAGTCTGTGTAATGCCACAGGGCTTCTGGGTAAATATATGTTTGCTGTGTACTGTTGGAGTCTGAGGATGAGAGGGATGAAGAGAAAGCGCGAGCTGATCCTGTGGTTATAGACTGTTGGACTTGCTTGTACAGTAAATCCCTGTCTTTGTAAACAGATCAATAAACTCCAAACTGCAGGTGGAGGTGTGTTGTGGATGTAACTGTGTGTGTGCTTCTGGAAAAGCTCATTTACCCTTACACATGGCAATTGGGTCATGTTGTAGAAATATTATTATGCAGAAAAAAGAGGAAAAAAAACCTTACACACTTGTTTGGATCTTCTGATTAGTAATTACATTTTCTCTGTTCATTTGTTCTCCTTTCCAGACATCAGATTACTCTGCCATGGCCTCGCTAGCAGGTGGACTAGATGAAATGAAGAACAGTTTAACCAATCCAGGCACAGCGGGGGAGTTAGGATCCAGTGTTTCCGGTCCACAGTCCTACTCACTAGTTCCAGGTAAAACAGTCACCTGGTTATCAGGTCACTCACATGTGACATTTGTTTTTGAACTTTATTTTAAAAAAATGTGTTCATGAAATATTTTGGTTAAAGACCCACTCCAATGAAAATAGTTTTTTTGTGTGTTTCCTACATGTTCTTGTGGCATTTTCTTCATGATAGAGGACATGTATAGCACACATATAAAAGAAATTAGGCTTAAAACTGCATTTTTGAGTATTTATTTATTCATAACATTGTAAATCAGGAGCAGATGAAAAATTGGAAGTTGGAAAAAGCCTGTAGCATTGATGTAGATGCTACAGTCGGCTGTCCACAAGCACCCTGCTCCGCTCCATCCTGATGTATCCACTTACAGACGAATAAATCCATGTACGCCTTTGCTTTCATCGCCTGAGCTGGTGTGGTTGTGAGGGGAAGTAAGCTACCAGGAGAGTGTGTAAACAAAGGGATGATGGGAAACGAGTGAAGGTTTACTCCGCACCAACAGAACCGTCCAGAAATCAGAGGCGAATTTTTGATGAACTCCTGCCGCTCTGCAGAAATGATATCCTAGAAAACTCCAGCTTTTTTTCATTTTGGCGAAAAAGGGCATAATCATAATTAATATAACACTGGGAATGCATTTAAAATAATCTAAAGATGATCGGAGTGGAACTTTGATTATTTAGTCTTCAATTAAGCCAATTAAGCTAAATAGAGAAGTACATTTGCCTTTATAATTAGTATATTTTCTTGAAGTAAAAATGCCTTCCTCTTGTCTTTCAGCCTTCTGAAAGACAGACCTCCTGTTCATAAAATCCTAAACCAAAACACCTAACTCCTGAATCCCATTAAAAAACAGAAATTCATTGTCAGATGACTGTGTATTTCCCTTGGTAATGACTAAAATACATGATCTGAGTGCTCAAAGAGCTCACTGCTCCAGACCTCAGGAGAGGGCTAAGGGGGAAAAAGAAAGGTTGAAGGAAGTAAAAAGGTAGAGGCTCGTCTGTTCCCCTTTTCCCATTTAGGGGCACTGGGAGAGGCAGTGGTTAATTAAGAGTAGACCAGGGAGCACTTGGACAAGGGTTCTGCGCTCCCATCTGTAATGAGGGAAATCATTGATCTGGGAGTTTGGGATATCTGGGAATGGGCTCGTCAAAGCCACAAAGGGATATTACCTGCACAAACCCGAAAAGAAAGAGACAGGGAGTGTGGGAATAAGATAGCCTGATAAAATTTCCATTTCTGCTTATGCATGCTAACCCACACATTCATATTTACATAGACATACACACACGATCAGAATATTATGCATGCATTTCCCTGCCTGTCTCTTCCCTCAGAGTAGAGCACCCTCTAGGGGTTCGCACGTCTGCGTGCTTGACGCAGTGTTACTGCATCTGTGACATTAACAAACACTTTGTTTAGGTCTTCCTGAACCTGATCTGTGTCACACTGTGCATGATTGACGCCTCCATGTCTGACATGTGTTGCTCTGAGTTTTTCATGGACGTTTAAAAGTTAGAGAGGCCGAGAAAAAAACAGAAAATCACATAAAAAGTGCGTTCATCTATGGCTCCAAGTGAGACTGGAAGAGACTTGTACTTGTTTGTTGACCTCTAAAGCAAAGGACAAGAGATACATCAATACAACTGGCATACATATGCACAAGCACACATGCGCACAGACATACACACCTCTCAGAGGATCTGGCCCTGTCTGCCCCCTCTAAGTTGGCTGTAGAGAGTCCATCTCTCCTCTCTTTCACCCTCTCCTTCCCTCTCCACCATGCCCTGTGCACTGACCCTGAGCGGATGAGTAGCCCGTCTGCACTAATGCCTCGCTGTCGCGTCAAACACAGAGAAAAACTTTACTACACGAGACAGGAGAGAGGAGGCAGAGAGGGACAGAGGGAGGCTGAAGAAAAGAGAGGGTCTGTAAGAGAAAACCACATGCAGGGCGGGAGGCGAGGAGACACACGTGAGATGAACAGAGAGGAAAACACGCAGAGATAAAAGGAGCTTTCGTGGACTTATGGTTTCCTACATCCTTCACTGCAGTTGTTTACTGATATTCCAGTATGGAAATGTGAATATTTAAGTAATGTCTAGTCAATTACGTAAAATGAGATCATAGTTTACTATTTAATTAAGTAAGAATTGACACTTCCTTAACCCTTTTGTCTGTGATGTCAAACACAAGTCAGTATAAATCCACTGACTGACAGGGATGTAAAACCACTCAACTGAATTTGGTACATATCTGATAATAATAATGATGATATGCAAATATTTACAAATATTATATAATAATATTGTATTGTCATTCACATAACGCCAAGAAACTGTTTTGGAGTAAAAATTTAATTTTTTCTTCTGAGATTTTAATGTGACCTTGGCTTCAGTCTAAATTACCAAACTGCCTTTACTGCCTTTTCTGAGTTCTTCTCTATGTTGCACGTCATTTGAAAAACTATAAAAAAAAATTAATCCAATACGTTCAGAAGATCAAACATTTAAAGTCCCACTTCAGTCATCTTCTCATCATCTTCTAAAGCGTTCCCAGTGGTCATTTATTTACAATAATGCTGTTTTTAGCCAAAATTGTAAAAAAATGGTGTTGTTTTCTAGGATATAGTTTCTACAGAGCTGCAGTAGTTCTGGCCTGTTCACATCTGTTTACACTCTCCTGCTAGCTTACAGCCCCTCACAACCCCATCCTAACAACACCATTGCAACAAAAATGGAGAAATATCAGAGCTATCCAGCCGTACAGTTTTGAGACAGATGCCAGCTCAGATGAGGAACACGAAGATATACATGAATCTCTACAAGGGAACGCATCAGAATGGAGCTGGGCAGAGAGCTGGTGGCCCACCAATGTAGCTTCTACGTCACGGCTGCAAGCTTTTTTTACATCAGTATTTTTTTTGTCTGATCCTAGTTCATTTAAATAAAGAAATACTCTATTTAATTTTGCTTAATTTTCATTATAAATGTCATCCATTGTGAGGAAAATGCCACAAGAACATAATAACAACACCAAAAACACAATTTTTCATTGGAGTGGGTCGTTAAGATTCATATGTTTGCATGAACATTCTAGCATTTTTATGACAATAATAGATTAAACATTAAAATATGTATGTTTTAATAAAAGTCGCTATAGTTTACACTTAAAGTAAAAATAATTTAGCTGTAAGCTTAAAAATTGTTCATTTATCAGGGGTGAAATAATGTAATATGACTAATTATGCTTTTTTTTCTTTTAAAGAAAAAATCACTGTACCACCACAGTTGTCATTAAAGTGTTCAGGTTTCCCTAAATTGTCTATATTTAGTTTTCATAGCTTTCTTTTCCATCTTTTATGATCTCCTTTTTATTTCACTCAGTCGTTTCTCCTCCTCCATCTCTCACTAAGGTAGCGCTGGTTAAGTGGAGGGAAAGTGAATGGGATTGATGGTGTTGGATCCTGAGCAGTTTATGATGAGGATAAATGTGTGTGTGCGTGCAGCAGGAGCCGGCTGTTGGTGGTTGTGCGTGTGCCGGAGTGTGCGTACATGATGATGATGATGAATGGAGGGCACCCTCTTCACACATTCCCTGTGTCTGCTGCGTGCAAACACAGAGAAATGATTTGGGGCGACACACTGTCATGTAGTCTAATGCAGTTATATATCCTATCCACCAACTGACAGACAGAGGAAGAAGAAGGGGAGGAGGGGTGTAGTTAAGGAGAAAACGGCGAGTCTGTAAATTAATAAGTGCCAGAGGATGGAAAACAAGGAGGGAAGAAACAAAAGAAAACGGCATGTCATGAATGAGCTGTCAGGAGGTGAAGCGTTTTTCAGATGATGCTTGTAGGCTTTTAACCCAGCAACGCACGATTTAAGTCTTTAGTATAATTGCTTTCAGGGTTGGAATGTAACATGAAGGTCATTTGCAGCTTAATAATAGACAATAATAAATATAACAAAAGGTTCTTTTGGGTGAGATAAAATTCTGTATCACAATTTAGCTCATTCTTTAGCGTTTTATGAGTCTTTTTTGTCAGAATATGCTCTAAAAACGGCGGGAAATACAATACAAACACAAATATTTCAAAGAAATTGAATGTTAGAGTAGATCCTGATAATACGATGCCGCAGATGGTAAATGTGTGGTTTTGTCTGTGTTTATAGGTCGAGATTTGGCAAGCACAACTCTGCCAGGGTACCCCCCTCATGTCCCTCCCACCGGACAGGGCAGCTACTCCACCCCATCCCTCCCTGGCATGGTACCTGGTAAGAATACTGACACACAGTTATACACAAACATGAGAAAATATTCATTTAAATTAAGAATCTGAATCCATATAATTTTAGTGTGTTTTTCTGTTTTCTAAGGACTTAAAATCTCTTTTTTTAAATTAAAAATTATCTTTTTTTCAGTTTTTTTTTTACATATTTCATAATTTGCGCGAGTAACGTATTTTTAAAACTATTTTTTCATAGCAATGCTTAACATCAATCATTCAATCAATCCTGGTGGGTCTGTTTCATTCTTGCATCATTGTAAACAGCCGATATGATTGGCAACCCTTACCGGTGAGTTCAGGGAATTCTGAGGGTTAAGGATCCATGTCTCATGACCAGAAAAGGGTGAAGGGAGTTAAAAAAATAAAAGTAGAAAGTCAATGACAAACACACAAACAATTGGCAGGATTAGGAAAGACTTGGCTGGGCTTCCGTGATCAGACTGGAAAGTCAGTGAATTTATTCTTTTGGATCTAAGATCTTCTTTTGTAAATAAAGCTTGGGTTTTATCATCAGTAGAGGAGCAAGCTGACACAGTGACTGACAACAAAGGCTGGTTCACATCCCAGCAAGTTATCAAATGCTGGTTTTGGCCAGGACATTTTATAATTTAAACTCAGGTACATATCTACTGCAAGATCCACACGAGGCTCTCCAATTCTAGCATGCCAAAGGGAAATCCTGGTCTGAATAATCGACTGTATAAGGGAACTGGACTGAATGATCCCCCCTCCCCCCATTTTCCAATAGGAAGTACCCGTTGCTTAAACTTTTATAAACAGCTATTACTAAGTCATATTTACCAAATTTACAATTTTTCATGTAATGCATTTCTTTAACATGTTCTTGTTAATCCTAGTTTTTTTTCATGATAATTTTAGCGCAAGTTATTCAAGTTGTAAACTTACCAATCAGACACCTCAATAGAAATATGTCATCTCATATTTCAAACGTTGGGTTGTCAGATTTCCTGTAGCCTGCTTTCAGGTGGTAGGTGTATGGGTTTCCAACAAGCTCACTCCTGATTGGCGATAGTGGTTGCCAAACATTGTCGAAGACCAATTCGGACCAATCATTGCCCACTGACGTCATCTGGCAGCGACATGGCGGTGTCTGTGTTGTGAAAAAATGGTGACTGAATTCACTACTTTTGTCTGGAAGCAAGTCATTTTCTATGGGTGTTGTCACGCTCACTCAGTCCAGTTCTCTTGTACAGTCAATGGTCTGAACGTTCCTTAAGGAATGTTGGCACTTTGAATAATGCTTGTTGTTGTAAGTACCTGTTATCAATTACTCAGTGATTGTCGTGCCATGAAAAGCTCATCTGCACCCATAAATGTGTTGAATTCCTCTTCGATGTGCGCAGTATGCACGCACGTGTGTGAGTCTTCAGAGAATGTACTTAGCTCTGACACTTCCTCTTTCTTGTCTGTCTACACTGTGGTTGACAGCGGTCCCAGGAGGTGGCATGTGTTGTGTGTCTACGTGTGCGTGTGTTTGCGCCTGTGCTGTGTGTCTCCCCGAGTATCATTAGAAACCAGCCACACTAGCACAGCTGTCCCTCCTCAACATTAGTAATTTGTTTTTAATGAGAATCACCAGTGACCCACGACTAATTCATTCATTCCCTTCCACTCCGCCTTCCATGGCGCTTTTGTGTTTCAATCCCGGAACGCCATTCTTCTTCCCTCTTTGCTTTCGTTCACACCAGAAGCAACAGCGATGGTCAGTGAGAGGGATGCTGCTGCTGTTCACCGAAACTGAATCGCTAACAGGGTTTTTTTTTTG
Organism: Oryzias latipes; assembly: GCF_053564925.1. Lineage (NCBI taxonomy): Eukaryota > Metazoa > Chordata > Actinopteri > Beloniformes > Adrianichthyidae > Oryzias > Oryzias latipes. The sequence continues at coordinate 10,557,838 of NW_027616335.1, forward strand.
CAAGTTTTTGTCCCAATCATTCAGTATCACACATTCTGGGGCTGACACATACAGAGTCTCTGCGGACATGTAAGAACAGCACATCTAAAGACGGGTAACCCTGTTGCCCTGTCCCCCTGCGTTCGCCCCGTCCTGTCCTCAGGTTTGACAGTATACTTGAGTGTGTATTTGGATCGGTGTACGGGATTGTTTTCGTGCATGTGTGTTTGTTTTTGACAGCGTGTGCGTGCGACCTTGACACTGAGCTACACGATGGAGACCCCTGAGCCTTCGTTCCCCTCCTCTCTCCCCGCCCCCGCCTCTCATCTCCCAAACAACCTGACATATTCCCGTCACTACGGTGATGACAAGGGAGAGGATGTTCACACCCAGGGGTGCCATGGAGACCACATCTCGACCCCTCCTGACAGACGCAGCTAAACAGATACACACTCGCATGTACACACAGACAAAGAAAAGTTGTATGCGAGCACTTCCTCAGTGTCAATGTTTGCATTTTTCAGAGAATTCTCTCAGCTCCCTGAATCAATAATCGGACAAGAATTGTTAAAGGAGATAATCTACAAACTTTGCTTTTCCAGCTTGTTTTATCTCAGCAATTCTCAAGCAAATTATCCTCTTTTTTGCTCGCCCTGTCTAATATCATACCTTCATTAAGCAAGCAACTCTCTTCTGCTGTTCTCCTTCTCCCTCTGTCTTTCTGTCTTTCTCTCTGCAGCAGGGGGGCTGACACTCAGAGGGGGTGTAGGAGAGCAGTGAGGCAGAACCGACAGAACGAGATGCAGAGGAGAGGAATGGAGGGTGGGCTGGAGAGAGGGGGCATCAGGGTCTGTGACTGTCAGCCAAGGGAGAGGGATCCCCCGGGAGAAGGAATAAAAAAATAGAAAAAAGAAAAAGCAAAAGAGGGAAAAAGAAAGAACAAGTCAGCAAAGAAATGAGGGGAGGAGAGAAGATTGTTGTTTTGATGTGATAAGTGATGGGTGGGCTGTTGTCAGAAGAGCCAGAGAAAAGAGAGGAGGCAGAAAGATAAATAGACTGAAGTGAAGGGAGGAGAGGGATGAGAAAACAAGAGGAAGGGTAAACCCTAGACAGTGGGTAGTAAATGAGGGAGAAAAGCTTTGCCATCATCCACTGTATGGCTGAACTTCAGCAGCCTCGCTAACATCTCCTGTCCATCTCAACTGCGTCATGCTGGAAAAGCTTTACCATGTGTTAGCAAAATGGATAGAAGTTACATAAAATGGAAAAGAAAACGCTGCAAACGGTTAATGTTTTATATAAATGCACATGTGTATATAGAGGGCTTAAGCTACTGTATAGGTGACAACAGTGAAAGGCTTTGCCCCCTATTTGTCCCCCAATTTTGAGTCAATATTGGTAGCATTATTGACAAAACTTAAGAGATCATCAATTCAAGTTTCTTTAAAGTCCCACTCAGATCATCTATTGATCTATTGTGACTTAGTCCTTTAATTATTATTATTCCAGCTTTAGCCAAAATCTAAAAAACCTGTCATTTTATATGGCAGAGTTTTTGCAGAGCAGCAGTTGTTCGTAAATAATTTGCATTTCAGCTGTGGATGGGACATGTGGAGCCGGAGTAAGCCTATCCTGACTCCCCATCCGCTCTTTGTTTGCACTCTCTCCGGCTAGCTTACAGCCCGTCACAACCCCAGGCTAATATTACCGGTGCAAAAAGAGTGGCGAGCAATGTCGAAGCTATCCGGCCGCACAGTTTTGAGCCAGATGCCAGCTCAGACGAGGAAAACAAATACATACTGTACATGGATCTATTTGTCTGCAAGTGGTTGCATTAGAATGGAGCGGAGCAGGGAGCTTGCAGCCCGCCGATTGTTAATTTTACGTCACATCAACAAGTTTTTTAAAATAGCAATTTTTCATCTGCTCCTGATTCACAACAATTTAAATACAGAAATACTCAGAAATGCAATTGCAAGCTTAATTTTCTTCATACATGCCCTTTATCATGAGAAATGTTAAAATTACACAATTTTCATCTGAGTGGATTTTTGGGCATTGCAGAAATAACAATAGCAAAAGGCCCTATTTTTAAAGGAAATCTTTAGCCCCTCAAATTACGCATTTATCCCTTTTTTTGTATATTTATGTTTGACTCTCATTTGCAATGGCCTTCTACTGCATAAATGTATATTATATAATAAACAATGTTGTAAAAGTCGTGCCTTCAAGGTATTTAGATGTGCATTTATGGAAAAATGAGTGGAAATACAATGACAAAACATTATAAAGTTATTTAGTTTTTTCTTTCCTAATTGTATTTCTTTCAAATATTTTAATGATAAAATGCAGTCAACATGGCATAATGTGCTAAATTTTAACAACAACAATTATTCTTATTCATATTATTAGCAGCAGCAGCAGCAGTAGCAGTAATAGTAGCAGTAGTAGTAGTAGTAGTAGTAGCAGTAGTAGCAGTAGCAGTAGTAGTAGTAGTAGTAGTAGTAGTCAAATAATGATTAAACATTAGCTGGACTTTCTTTAACCCTTGTGCTATCCTAGGCACTTTAACATTGGGAGTTGGGTCATCTAGACCCACTAGACAGTGCTCTGAACCTTTTTTCTTCAATGATTTGTGATCTTCACTGGTGTCCATGGATTACATGAAATCTTTCCACCTTTATCCACCTTTGTCATGGTAGGGAGAACACGTCAATGTAAGGGTAGGGTCATCTAAGATAGCACAAGGGTTAAATGTGTGTTCCATAAAATGCAGTTTATGTCAACTGCTGATCTGGCAATTTCCTATTAAATCGGTGTATATTTTGTTAATAATTTGAAGTTTCCTCCAAAACTTACTCTGACAGGGACTAATTGTTTTATATTGCCTTTTAACAAATACGAATACGAACAAACTTTAGGCAAATCCCTGTTAATCTTTTGTTTGTCCTAAACATTTCTTTTCCTGTTTTCTGTTTTCTTTTATCTATAGGTGGAGATTTTTCCGGAAGTCCATATTCCCATCCGCAGTATTCCACATACAACGAGTCATGGAGATTTCCAAATCCCAGCCTCTTAGGTTGGTACTTTCCATAAAGTGGTAGCCATTTCAGATTAGCAGGTCTCAATCACAAGAAAAAAGTCCCAATTTTTTGTCACACAATTAATCCCAACCCTTCTAATAATAACAGGCACCACTCATGCTCCATTTGTCATGTTTTCATTTCATTATCTGTCATTCTTTGCTGTACCTCAGACATGCTTACTTGTCAGTGGAAAGGTTTGTTTTGAAATGCTTGTGGATGAATGCATTGGAAGAAAAAAAAATGGAAGGGAATTATCAGAAAACACCAGTTCTAGGAGTGAATTGTCTTCAATTTAAGTTTTATAAAACCACTAAAATAGAAAAAATAATTTAGCTCAAAAGCAAGATTCATTAATTATTAATTACAGTACATATCTGATCAAAGTGTGATTATTCGTTTAATTACCTATTATTCAAATGGAAAAAAACACAATGCTTTCAAAGTAGTCAGAAGGATGTAATCTGATAAGTTGCCATGTCAATAAAGTTCCATATTAAAAGAATTGCTCCTCATAGTGGAATGGCACTGACTGGCTGAGAAACGGCGGACAGCTGGAAGAACGATGAATGAAACACTGCATATCTGTATCTTTTTTTAAGTCTTGGGTACGGCGGCCCTGATGTGCAAATCACACTAACAAATCACACAATGCAAAATCATTTTAAAAATCCCAATGACAATTAAAAAAGCTAAACAATTTATAAAAAAAACTGCTGTAAATTTTAAAAGAAAACAAAATGACAGAAACCAAAACACAAACACAAAAAAAATGAAATCAAAGTAAAATGTTTTCAGGAAAGAAATTGAAATGTTACAAAACAAAACACAACAGGAAACCGGAAAAGGTCAGTACTATGGGACATCACTGATTTGATGATGACATTTGTCCATCTTTTCAACCAAAAGTTATTCGGCATGAAGCAACATTGAGTATGCGCCGTACTAATCATAAAACCTTTATTATTATGTGGACATTGAAAATGCATTTGAAAAAACTCAAATGCCATCATCCAATCAGCGATGACCCATAGTACATACCTTTTCTGGTTTCATTTTTTTACATTTCATATTGATTTCTGGAAATTACTTTTGTTTTCTGAATCGTTTCATTTTTAATTCTTTTTGGAATTGTGTTTTCTAAAATATAAATATTTTTGTATTACTTGCTTAGCTTTTTAAATTGTCATTGTGATCTTTAGTATGTTTTTGCGTAGACTGATCTGTTGATGTGATTTGCACTTCAGGGCCACCGTACTTGGGAGTTACTGTAGGAGTTTGTCTGAAAGGTGAGGCGGTCAGGTTGTGGTAGCACCAAAGGTCATGGTAGTTTAAAACGGGTCAGGCTGTGATGACCTGCGGTGTGCCCCCACCCTGTCCTCTCCTCACCTCTTCTTTTCCCTCCCTCCATCCCTCTACCCTCAGTGTTTCAGCAGGATTATGGGTCTCTCTTGGGGACGGAGATCGGCTGCTCGTCCAGTCTCTTCACTACTCAGGCAGGACAGATGCAAGGTAGGTGGTGGGAGAAAGACAAGAAGAAGCAAGTGAACGAATTAAAAAAACTCTGTGTGTGTCAGAGCAGGAGAAAGAGAGGTGCTTTGGTTTTACTCCGGATGAGTAGACACATAATGTGTGGACAAGATGCACATAAGGTAGCTGAAAAAGACAAGGACAAACACAGGGGGGAGGATTAAGAAAGAAAAGAGTAGAGAGAAAAGAGGCAATTTACAGAGAGAGTGGGTTGAGTTTGAGTGAGACTAAAGAGTTTGTCAGGGCGACTTAATGCCTCACTTCCTCAAAGAGGATTCTGAGATTACCTGGACTGTGGACAGACACATCCTGTCAGTACATAGCTAGATTGACTGATGAAAGTGACAGAGACAAGTTTGTGTGTAGGTGATTCTATTGAAGTGTGTCTTAAGAAGTGTGAGAGCGGGTCTCTGTGTGTCTTCAGGGTTACAGTATTGAATTGACCTTCTCCCGGGAGAAAGAATAGACTCAAGGGATCAGTGGTAGTAGAGCTGTGCTCAGCGTGTCAACTTAGACTGTCATAGATGGTGTGTGTGTGAGCATGTGTGTGTGGAAGGTAGGATGGTAACACTGAGAGAGGCTGGAAGCAGACAAAGTCAGATCTACTGTAAGGCGAGACTAGTTTTCCAGCTATTAGCTTCATCAGCTCATGTCATCTCATCCTTTTCCTTTCATTTCTTACATTTTTCATAAAATATAATCTTAACAGAAAATGGAAGCTGCTCATTTCACATTTAAACTGCACGTTAAGAGGAGATTTCAGATTTATTAAAACCCGAGTCGTATTTTTGTCATTTTAACCATCGTTCCTATCTGAAATAGAAATTATTCTCGGCAAGTTAATTGCTATGATTTGAGGGTACGATGACATTGTGACAGAAATACATGAAGAAAAAAGACCAGAACAAGTCAGTTGCACAAGTTTCAAAGAAATTTTTTGATTAGTCCAACGTAGAATAATACAAGATTATTGTGCTTTGTTCGTTCTATCCATCAATAGGTGGTTCAAATTAATCTGTGTGTCATTTTTCCACATTTATACAGCAAAAAAATATCCTACTGCTGTAAGAGAAATTTAAAGTCCCTCTCCGATCATCTTTTGATGTATTTTAGTGTTCCCAGTAGTCTTTTAATTATGATTATACTGTCAAAATAAACAAACGTCGTTTCTGCAGTAGTTACTTGGAAATTCACCTCTGAGTTGTGGGTGGAAGCGTTGGTGCAGAGTAAGCCCGTCCCCATTTCCCATCATCCTTTTCATCATCTTTTGGCCCGCCTACAATTTTTTTCCAATGGCATTTTTTCATCTGTTCCTGATTCTTGATTTGAATAAATACTCAGAAATGCTATTGGAATGTTAATTCTCTTTATACATGCCCTCCATTATGAGAAAAATGCCACAAGAACGTGTTAAATACGTGATTTTCATTGAAGGGGGTCTTTAAAGACTACTTTGAGACTTTGTTCTCTGCTACAATTTTCAAAATGTTAAAAAATGTTCAGTAAAAATGACACTGCTAATTTATGATCAGTCAACACAGGCCCCGCAATTTTGAAAGTGAGGCGCAGGACACCAACACAACCAGAGGGTTAAAACACATTAACACTGCCCCCAAAATAAAATGTTACAGATTTTAGATACTTCCTTACTTCTGTTACAGTCTGTTGAACGTAGTATATAAGTAAGAGTACATGTACTTTTGTTTTCTTTCAGGATCACCATACTATTACAGTGCAACATCACGGGGAGCAGGCCCTGCTGCCACGGCAACAGCCTCCGCTTACGATCGCCACTGACACCCCCCACATCCTGCAAAGAGGGGAGAAGAAGGAGCATTAGAGGAAAAATGGAGGGAGGGATGGATAGCACCAGCACTGTTCCGTAAAAACTCACGTTTGCACAGACCAAGACAGGATTTTGAGTCTTTGATAGCTGTGATTTTGACTCTTAAACAAAACAACACTTCTTTGCTGCAGCACAATACTGTCGGGGTTCAATTGACCATAAGAATATGGGACTTACTGTGTCAGAAAGTCTTATCAAGACAACCTGTAGCCCATTTATAAAGACTAAGTGTTTGGATTTGGGTAAAATGTGATTTTGTGCTAGGGACATTGTCAAGCTGACCAGAACAAAATCTCTTCTTTTTTTTCGGACAGTATTTTAACAACTTTACATAGTTTATTTTAAATCCATGCTTCAGTAAGAAAATGACAATCCAATTCTTGCAAACAAAATCTCTACTTGCTGCACATTTCTTTCAAAATCCTAACACAGAAAAGACCATTTTTTTAAGGGACTTTCCTTAATTTGCTTTACAATGTTTGTGTTTTATCGCCAAAAACACTTTTTAAAGAAAAATAATATCAAAATATGAAAATGTGAACATCAAATTAATTGAGTTGCTGTTCAATATGAGTTACATGTAAATCAGATTGACCACTTGGGTATTTTCCTATGTGAAGACCAAATTAATTTTTGCTAATTCTCTATTTTGTCCTTCAAAGCCTTTACTAGGCTAAGATAATTATTGGGAAACTTTTCCCAGGTGTCTCAAAATCCAAAACTGGATTGGCCTCATGACTGTTGAAGTGTTATTAGATAATTGCTGATAGGGTTGGGGCTAAGCCAACAGCAGCTGAGGCCAAACCAGTTCTTATTCCTCTAGAAAACAAAAAGATTTTTTTAAAATTAATCTTTCACATCTGCTCTTGAATTTTATAAAATTTTTGTTCACATCAAACCAAACTTGCTGTACAGGAAGGTGCTGTCCTACCTCCCCATAGCCAGGAAGGCGCAGTCATGATCAAGAGCTATTTATGACGGAGGAGAAAGAGTAATATATTAAAAATCTTTTCTGCTCTGCGATGAGAGTGAATGCCTGTGATGATTTATATTAGTGTCGATCTGTTGTGCTAGAATAGTGATGATCTGATGATGCAGATCATCAGAAAAACTTTCAGTATGAGAAGATCTTTTTGTTTGTTTGAAATGTGATCAGATTGCCATTTTCCTGTTTATGGTTTGACATAGGTGCCACTTAATAAGATGCCATTTTATGGCCTCCTATTTAGAAAGAAAATACAAAAAAAAAACAGGAAGCAAAACGGTCCGTCTTCCTGTCTCTCCTGAAACTCCCCAAAGATGGCCCCCCCAAGTGGATCGGCTGACAAAAGCACAAAGATTCTCAATCATCATCTCAAAGGTGCCGTTTATAACTTAGTTCAGTGTGACCACGTTCTTTAGTTCTTTCCCTCGCCTTTGAGTGTTTGTCCTGATGCTGTTTGGAACCGTTTGATTCCTTTAAACCACAGTTTTTTGTGGGGGGAAAAAAAAGCATGTGAACATTTCTCTTGTTTTTTTTGTCTCCATACGTTCTGCGCTGTGACAATGCTTGACACCAGGGTCGAGGCCTTACCCATCATGTTCAGAGAACAGATTTGCCCTGAAGTGCTGATCTGGAATCAGTGTGTTGCTCTTCTCAGATGTCAGAGGTCGCACAACGTTGATCTTGTGATAGGGTATCGTCTTTCTTATCTTGTAGCTTCCTGTTTTAATTCTGCCTATCGGTGAAAGAGGGAAGAGGTCACAATTTTGATAGAATTTCAATTATGTTAATCGCAGATGTGGAGGGTTTTTTCTGATCATAAAAAGACTAAAACTATGTGGTGTTTTCATCAATAACTGTTGACTTTCTAACTTAATTTTCATTGCTTGTAGTTTTACCTACAAAAAGAGAACTGGATTCAACGCACCAAATCTGCAGCATGAGACATAAAGTATTATATAGACACCAAACAAAAGTTAATTTTACTGTATTTGTTTTGTTTTTTTGATAGTCATGGAGTTTTATCATTTGTAGACTCTAAAATTGTACACAACTAAAAAGAAGATTCTTGTGACTGCCCACCTGTTGAGCTGCTTGTGTCCACCTCAGCAGGAGACTTTTCCTTACTTCTATCCTTCTAAGGCATTATTGAACCTGAACCACACCAGCGGAAAACAAGGACAGTGCCTTTAGTTTTATATGTCAACCCCAACCGACCGAGAGTCACTAAAACAAGATTCCTCCCTATTATTCCTTTTGTAAAACTCAATCATCCACCCTGCTTAGCACACGCTTGTAGGTCAACGATTGTTTCCACGATGCATCGACTGTTGCACCATAGCTCTGATGACGTGACTTAAAACGGATTCACTATTTTTAAAGAAATGAAATTTGGATTGATGTGGATTATGTTTTATCTCAGATTTCTTTATCTTTTCTCAGCTTTGACTTAGCTGACAAAGCCCTTCTGCAACAAAGCCCCATAAAATGTAACCTTTTCATTCCTCTCTCAAATTTGTGTGTGTGTGTGTATTATCCCTTTCAGTTGGAAAACTGTGCTTTTCAATGCAGTATTTAAACAAAAAAGTACATTAAAAAGGTTCACCTCAAATGAACCCAAATAATTGAAAATAACTATTAACTCCTGGTGGGAATCTGAAAATCATCTTAAACTGTGCTCTGTTTAGTTTTTGTTTTTAAAAAAAATTGAAATTCTTGTGAGGGACTTTTCACAACATTTCAATCTAAACTGGCAAAATTGAAACAGAAATTTGACACTTGATGAAAAAATGCACCAAAATACAAGCCTAATTCTTTCTGTGAGTTAACATAGCCGTCATGCCACGACAATTTAGTGCGACTCAAAGGTAAAATTTTCTGGATTTTTCTCAATTTTGAATCATCAAGTAGTCAAAATATCCAGTTTTACTCCTGGTTTAGGTTTTTACTACAAAAGTACAGAAGCCAGTTGCAGGTTAGTCTGCAATCAGATCTATGTCCCCTGAAATTTACAGCAACTTTTAGCAGTTTGCCACCATTAAACATCCTAAAAAGACTCATGAAAGACAGTATAAGCTAAATTTACTGCATCTGAATTTAAGGATTGGGCATCAAAACATAATCTTTTACAGGATGACTGATGAGAGAAAGTTGAGTTCAGTACATTGGCATAAGAAAGATCCAACATTTTGAGAGCTATTTGGCCAAAAACCTACTTTAAAAAAAAATTACTTCTATTTAAAGATGCATCTGAGACGATAATGTCCAAATTCTTGGAGATTTTCATGCACAATCCTTCATAAGGGGTAAATATGACCAATTGGGTGAATATGGAACAACCACTGGAAAAACCAAGTATAATGGGAAAGAGCCAAGTGGTCAGTCATTGCATTAGTTAATCAGTCTGAAAAAAAGAACCACCACTTTTCTTTCCCTATCAAAAGCCAAGCAACCATGGTGTTTATTTAAAGCAGTGTCTTTTTGAGGTTGCAGCCAGATCTCCTGTATGCACTTTCAAAAAAGCAAAAATGTCACACAAAGACAATGCCCGTAGTTTAAGTACATTCCAATGCTGTGTGTAATTATGCATCTCCCAGTGAAGCACAGCTTGCTTTGCCATTGCTTTGACCTGACTGGTTCACTTGCAGAGAGAATGGATTCTCACTGGCCAGCAGTTGTTTCAATTGGCAGCTGTGACATTGACTGCAGGCATGTTGGGGGATCTTGTCTTGTGGGTGGTACAGTAGAAAGCCTAGCGAGCAGAGGCCAAACACACACACACATAAATATTAGTAAAGACACACTTGCTGCCTCCCTTTGTCCTTTGCAAAGTGGTGATTGCCCCTCCTCTTATGCCCCTGCCTTCCCCAGGGGAGCCCAAACCTGCTGTGCCATCAGAAGCTCATCCAGTCTTTTCAAACCCCCCTCCCTCAGCCCTAATCTCATCATATCTCGTGCACTGCCGCCTCTCTATTACGCTCCTGCAGGACTGAGCATCACCAGGATTAGGAATATTAAAACTCTTGTGTTGACTTCAGGCTCGTGACCTTCCCAAGAAAGTCCTTCCTCTTTCTTCTGACAGAAATGTTAATCCTCTTCTTCTCTTACTTTTCTCTGTGACTATTCAGACGTGATGCCCACTGTCCTGTTAGAAATTCTGGAAGGAAGGTGGTTTATTTTTTTGTGCCAAGGTCATTTCAAAGTCAGGACTGCAGCAAGCATCAGTATTTGAACTGAGAATCCATATCAAAATTCAGGTTTCTCTAAATCAGTGTTTAAAGTTGCACTCCAATCATCTTTTGATCTATTTTGAAAGCGTTCCCAGTGGACTTTTTGTTAGCCAAAATGTCAAAAGCTGTGATTTTCTAGGACATGTTTTCTGCAGAGCGGCAGTAGTTAATTAGAAATTCACCTCTGACTGTTGGTAAGCCCGCCCCCTTCCCAACAACCATCTTTTTACGTCCTCTTCCGCTAGCTTACAGCCCCAAACAACCCAAACCTAACATTAGCTGTGCAACAAAATGGCGAGAAACACTGAAGCTATCCAGACGTACAGTTTTGAACCAGATGCCAGCTCAAATTTTGAAAACAAAGACGTAGGCCTACATAATCATCTATGAGTGGATGGATCAGAATGGAGTGAAGAAGGGAGCTTGTGGCTTGCCGTAGTAACTTCTACATTACACTTACTAGCTTTTCCAACAGCGTTTCTTTCATCTGCTACCGATTCATAGCTATTTGAATAATGGAATACTCAGAAAAGCAATTTTAGTCTAAATTTTCTTCATCCCTCATGAGAAAAATTCCACAAAACTTTTAAAAAACCATTTTCATCTGGTGGGTTTCATTGAAAAATCTGTTTCAATTTAAACAAACATTTTTTTCCCCGCAGTTTACAATTCATGAGACCCAACTTGCATCCAGAATCTTCATCCTAACTCTAAGACAAATGGGATGCTCACACAAATGTAAATCTTTGAGTTATTATTAGGATTTTCCCACCAAGTGAACACTGCCTGACTGTATCTCAATATGTATCTATGAAGATGGCTACTGCCTTCCTAAACCAGAGGGGAATTCAGCGTCATATCTTGACAGCAATTAGTGGCACAATCTGTTTCATGCTAGCAGAAATAACTAGGTTCTGGACTGATCTCACACTGAAGTCTGCAGTTTTTTGTACATCTTAATATTACACAACTTTGGAGCAGGAGTAATATTCACGACTGATACAGCCTACAAGGATCGACTGTGCTTTCTCTAAGCAGATGTTTCAATCAAAATAGAAAGGAAGAAAAAAAATAGATACATGATTTTTCACCTTACTGTGGCCTTTCGTGTAACAATCTGGAGTTTTTTTGTGTCCATGGCTTCCTATCTGGGGTGTTGGAAAAATATTTATATCTGTGATGTTTCGATAAAAAAATTAACAAATGAAAAGAAAAAAAGACAAACTCAATGAAAGAAAAATAACATAACACAAGAACAGTTTCACACGATAAACACGGTTTTAATGATTCCACTTCTTTACGTCAAAATGCAAAACCCAATCACAACTAAAGAAAACATATCTGTAACACTCACCAAAGCCTGTGACGCCTGTTTGAAATATTCTTGTACAAAAACATATTAAATAGCAGAAAAGACTTACAGGTACAAACACAAGATGATAAGATTTGCCTTCAAGTATTGTGGAGGGGAAGATTAAAAAAGGCTAAAGAAAAGCTTCTTTAAGAAAATGTGTATGTTTTTTATTCAATTTTCTAGTAGTTGCAAACAAAACTTGGTGTTTTTTCTCTTTGTGTGTTGTGTGTTGTCTTACTATCTGAATGTATTTTACTGCAGTGCGAATTTGCCAAAGATATCATATCACTTAATTTCTTTCTTATTTTTTCCAGACTTTAAATTGGTTTTGTTCAGAAAACTGGAATAAATTTGTTAATTTTATAATATTATTTTTTTATATTTCTGTTGTTGATATTGTAATTTGTTTTTAATTTCCTGGCTTTGAGTTCAGTGTTAAATATTAAATTGCAGTTTGCTTGATGCATCCTTTCAAACTCGGTCCGTGTACCTGTCCATATGTCCACATGAGTGACTGTTGTTGGTGAATTATTCCATTTATGTATCTGTAATGTGAAACTGAGAAGTAATTATTTGTAAATATTTGCCATAATTTTATTGGTCCCTCAGAATAAACATAATTTTTTGGAAGTGAAAGGTGTTGTCTGAGTTATTAAGTTTTACTGTAAACATTTTTTGAAGGAAATACTTGTTTTTCTGCTTTGTGAATGCCTCTAAATGCGCCTTTCAGCATGGACTGCATGTTGTTGACAACAGAGGTGCTGGTTGTTTGTGCCTGAAGTGTCACTTCTCAGCTCTACTCCCATCCTCAGGACAAACATGTTGTCCCACTGCCTCCCATTCCTCACCTCAGCAATCTGAGTGAATGGAGTGCCCCAGTGTTGCAGTCTTGGCTGCTGGCCGAGTCCACGAAGGGGCAGAGTTGTGTGTGAGTGTGTTTGTGTGTGTGAGGAGGAAAGAAGGAGGGGGTGATAATAGGACACAAGCCACGACATGGCAACAACACGCCACACACACTGAAAACAGCTCATACCCAGCTTGAGACATGGGCCAGGCTGTCGCAGATTGGGTGGCTGCCCAGTACTCCAGAACACAGAGCAACAACTGTGTGTATGTATGTGTTAATGTGACCTTGTTTTGGTTCCTTGCCAATAAAAAAACAACCCACCAAGACCCTAGAAAAACCTCTATATGAAAAGAAACAATGACCAAATGTCGTGTTGCCAATAAAACTGAAGTCACTTGCAGGGAAGATCCAGAATCAGAGTTTAACGTCAGAATCCATTTTTTTCTCCTTTCATCGAAAGGAGCAATTGAGCAGGGCTGCTGTGGACTAAACAAGTAACAAGGCCACTAGAAAAATAAGCCTGGTGCAGTCCTGCTGTATCAAACACTCACTGGCCCCTTTCTTAGGCACACCTGTCTAGCTAAGAGGGACCTGGCTGCAGACAACATGGCACCTTACATCATCGAATGGAAGCAGAAAGAATACAACTTGCCCTAATTCTAAAGTGTTCTGAACTGTAGAAAAATCTTTAATTAAAACTTGAAACAGGAAAAACTATAACTGTTAGAGTTGCCAGTTAAAATAAAGTTTTTCGAGCGATATGAGGGGACTTCCGGTTCCGGCAAAGGACTTCTGTCTCTGTACATTTATGTCTGCAGCCAGATTCTCTTGGTCCAACTACTCATTAATGCAAATTTCTAATCAGCCAATCACATGATGACAGCACAATGCATTTAGGCATGTAGATCTGGTCAAGGCGATCTGCTCCAGTTCAAACTGAGCATCAGTATGGAGAACAAAGGTGATTTAAGTGAGTTTGAATGAGGCGTAGTTGTTGGTGCCAGACTGGCTGGTCTGAGGATTTCAGAAACTGCTGATCTACTGGGATTTTCACCCACAACTATCTCTAGGTTTTACAGTGTGGGCAAAAGGCCTTGTTGATGCCAGAGGTCTGAGGAGAATGTCCAGACTGGTTCCAGGTGATAGAAAGGCAATAGTAACTTAAATAACTACTGGTTACAGCTGAGGTCTGCAGAAGAGCATCTCTAAATGCACAACATGTCCAACCTTGAAGCAGATGGACTACAGCAGCAGAAGACCACAACAGGTGCCGCTCCTGTTAGCTAAGAAAAGGAAACTGAGGCTACAATTTACACAGGCTCACCAAAATTGGACAATAGAGGATTGGCAAAACGTATGGTCCAATGAGTCCCTATTTTTGCTGGGACATTCAGATGTTAGGGTCAGAATTTAGCATCAACAACATGAAAGCATGGATCCATCCTGCCTTATATTAATGATTCAGGCTGCTGATATGATATCAAATGGTCTCCACAGTCAATCCATAAAACTTATAAATGCTACCAGTAGGAGGTATGCTCCACGGATTTCACATGCTGGTCCCAAGTCAGTAAATACAAATGATTGTGTCAGGAAGGGTTTCCAATGTGAAGCTGATGCCAAATTAAACACCCGATTTATGGAAAATTCTCTGGATTCACCTGCAAAAAGGAGCAGCTGAAAGGTCAAAAAGAATCCAAAGAAGTTGTTTAAGCCAAAATTCTTCAGGTTTGGTGTGTGTGTGTATTGTCCCTCAAGTTGAACGACTCTAGTAGCATCTAAAGTTAGTCACTTTTGTTGACCAAATAAGCGCTGACTAGGCTTTATGTTTGCTGGGATCAGCAGAAGCTGCAGATAAAAATTTCTGCTTAAACCTTCTACTTTTCACATATTTCAGAATTTCTACCAAGGACAAGGTGTTTGTCTAAAATCAAAAGCCAAATAGGTCTGGGGGGTATCCAAAAAACACAGCAGATATTTCTTTATTTAAATGTTGTTATTTCCAGACTAACACACAATGTCAGTGATGTAACTTTCATAGAACTGATGTTCAAACAGTTTGCCAGATGAGGGTTAGTTTTGTCAAAAGCAGCACTGAGCCGTCTGCACGTTTTACTCTCCTCTTTTCCCTTCACATTACATAATACAACCAAGCTCTGACACTGTTCCTCCCATCTTCTCTATTTCACGTTCCTCCTCCTCTGACTTTCTATACAAAGGCAGAAGACAGACAACAGCGGTGCTTATGGAGGCCAAGAAGTCATGCAAATTAACGTCAGTCAGAGTCTGTATATTTTGGCCCTCCAGAGCCCCTGTAGAGAAGAGTTGTGGGGCCAACTGAGTATAATTGGGCCTCAGATGATTAGTAAAGAGGACTTCATGCCAGAGAGAGAGAGGGGGGGGGTGCTGAAGATGTACGAGGAATGAAAGAGCAGGGGATTCAAACAAGAAGAGGAGAGAATCTGACAAAACAGAAAGCGTAAAGGGAAGTGCAGCGGTGAGCAGACACACGTGCTGCATATTCATGACCTCTGATGCGTTTGCATCTCTAGCTCTGTGCTTTCTTTCCACTCTGTCCTGTTCATCTCAAAGAGTATTAGTCCTGTTTTCACAAATGAGCAGCAAACACTTACACACTGTGTAAATTCATGTAATATACTGAGCGATTTTCTGCTACGGTTCATATTTGGTTTTCATGCATTTGTCTGTTCTTTAGTCATCTTCAAATCTTCTTATTTGGACGTTTGAAGCTATGCAGGTGTTTTCTGTTCTTACGCTGCCAGTGCTGATTTCTTCAGGGGGATTTTCGCTGCCCACATCCTCGGGATGTTCAACTCTTTTCAGGACTTCCATTTAGAATTTGGTTTTAGGTGGTGAAAGTAGGCAGTGAATCTGATTGCAACAAAGTATAAAGGTCTAGAGTAAAAAAAAACAAACAAGCAATGTGAGAAGGTCAGAAGAGCCACTACATTACGGTCTTTTTCACTTTACTTGGAATTACCAACATTTTGACTCTCACTGGTCGTCACACACCAAAAATGTGAGAGGATTTTTCTCCACATTTCATTCATCCCCAGAGGGAGCACTTATCTGCAGTCACATTGACGCTCTGGAACCAAGGAACCATTTACACTTTAACCCCTCCTAATATTAAGTGTCAAGTCTACCACTGTAACTAAACTGGGCATCAAAATAGAATCATCTCAACTTTATAGTCCCACTCTGATCATCTTATGATCTCCTTTAAAAGTGTTCTCAGTGGTCTTTTAAATTATTACGCCCTTTGTGAGTAAAATAAAAAAAATCTGTCATTTTTCTAGGATATGGTTTCTGCAGAGTTCACTAAGAAATTTAACTCCAAGTTGTGGGCAGACCGTTGGTGCAGAGCAAGCCGCTCCCATTTCCCATCATTCCTCTGTGTTCACTTTTGCCATAAGCCTACAGCCCTTCACACCCCCAACATCCCATTACCAATGCAACAAAAATGGTGAGCAATACTGGAGCTATCTAGTCGAACAGTTTTGAGCCAGATGCTAGTTCAGACGAGGAAAACAAAGACCTGCATGCATCTAGAAACTTTTTCCAATGGTATTTCTACATCTCTCCTCTGATGTGCAACAACTTGAATTAAAAGAAATCCTCAGAAATGCAATTTCAATCTTAATTTTCATTATATATGACTCCAACATGAGAAAAATGCTACAGCATCATATCAAAAACACACATAACACAATTTTTACTGGAGTGGTTATTTAAAGAGGATGACCTTTTAGATACACCAATTCTTGAATTTTATTAAATAATGAAACAGAAACGCAAATTGACATTATTGTTCAGACTTTTATAGATAGCCTGAATCATTGTTTTGTCCTCTTGTTAATTGATGCCGTTTCTTGGTCAAACTTCTGGCTCATCAAATGAAGAGAAACTGACACACAAAAGGCATAAAAATTCTGCTTTGACCTTATCACAGAAGACATTTGGACACCTCACAATGAATGCCTACATGCTCCTCGTTGCCCTTTCTAGCTCTGTTCATGTCCTCACACACTGAAATCCCAGATATGTAAAAATGTGTAAGCCTTGACAGGGTGATCATTTCTGGTCTTTACTTATCATTTGGACACAAAAAATGAGAAGGAACTTTGAATTTTTTTCTTCTTCCTTGCCACTCACAGCTCTTTAAAAACAGACGCTGCAACTTAAAAATGTCAGACACGACGAGCGTCTGTGCGTGCATGAGCTCAGAAAAATGTTGGACCTTTGACAGGCATGGAATCAGCTTGTAGAACTAATAGCCTAACTAATGCATCTACATTCCCTCCTTCTCCTTCCCCACCCTCACCCTCTTTTCCCTTTGCAAAACTGACATCTGCACTGAAAGGACAGAGGAGGGAGGGAAGAAGAGAAAACACGTAAAAAGAAAAGAGAGAAGTGGGTTGACAAGCTGTAGACTCCATCGCCCTCAGGTCTGACTCTGTCTATTTGCACTTTGCTCCTAGAGGGTTTGTCTCTTAGGATAGTGCTATGATGAATAGGCCTGTCTAAGCTAACCTAGCGGAGACCAATTAGAGAAAGAGATGAGAAGAGAGGAAGAAGGGAGGAAAAAAAACAAAGACAAAACTGAGGCAAAGTGAGTGTGGAACACAGACGGGAAAAAACAGGAGATGGAGAATAAGAGCAGAAACGCACACAAAAAAGAAGGGGTTGAAAAGACAAAACATGAAGGTAAAACACAAAGTTTCAAACAGTGCATTTTGGAAGGGGTTACTATTTGTACGAGCTGTCAGTGTTGGAGGAGACGCAGTGTGAGAAGGGCCGGCCTCCCTCTCACTTCTAACCTCGTTTGCTGCTGTTGGCTTTGACAGCCGAGACACACAAGCAGGACCTTTTACCGTTGTTCTGTCTGTTCCTCCACTCTCTCTCGTCATGTTTATTCTGTTCCACAGTCCCACTTTTAAAGACCCATTCAGATGAAAATGGCTTTTTTGTGTGTTTTTAACATGTTAATTTTTTCAGGACGAATGAAATTTACAAGAAAAATTACGGTAAGACAAAAATTGCATTTTTGAGTATTTCCTTTTTTTAAATCAGTGAATCAGCAGCAGACTAGAAAATGCCATTGAAAAAAGCTTATAGCTGTAACATAGAAACTACTAGATCGAGCTTCCTGCTCTGCTCCATTCTGATGAAGACTAGATCTATTTATGTCTTGGTTTTTCTCATCTGAGCTGCCATATGACTCAAAAATGCACGGGTGGATAGCTCCAATACTGCCTGCCATTTTGTTTATTATTTGTTATTTTAGGGTTGTGAGGGGATGTAAGCTAGCAGGAGAGAGTGTAAACAGATGGATTATGGACGTGAATTTCTTATGAATTCGTCCTGCTCTGCAGAAACTATGTCCTAGAAAATGACAGGTTTTTTACTTTGCCGAAAAACAACATGATCATAATTACACTAGAAATGCTTTTACAATAGATCAAAAGATGATTAGAGTGAGACTTTAACTGTCCAAGTCTCTTCTCCAATGATGATCTTCACATAAACATAAAAACTCTCTGCAGATACAAGCACTATTGTTAAAATGTGATTTGGGATCAATGTAAAAAAGGGACTTTAAGGACATTGTAGCAAGACACATTCATGGAAAACTGCTAGAAATCAACCTGTGAACTCATCAGAAATATGAAGCTGTGTGCTTTTTTGTTCCTGTGATTGCTAACACAAACTATTGGATGAAATGCTGAAACAAAATCTAATAGCCACTTAGCTTATCCCTCTTGCAAAATAATTATTTCTCTCACAGGCAATCTTAAGCTGTATATTGGCGAGTATCCTTCTGCAACTTTACTGAACAACTAGACACTGAACAACCAGAGCACAAGGCTCTTGGGGACAAAGGTTTGTTTGTACCATAATCACATTTGGCTTTCTCCTGCTAAAAACTTCCGTCCATCCATTCATTCATTCATTCATTCATTCATTCATTCATTCATTCATTCATTCATTCATTCATTCATTCATTCATTCATCCATTTTCTTAACCCACCATATCTCCCAGAGCCTGTCCCAGCTACTGTTGAGTGAAGCCAGGGTACACCCTGAACAGGTTTCCAGTCTGTCGCAGGGGACATACTCACTCACAACTAGAGACAATTTAGAGTAACCAATTAACATTCTGTAGCAGGTTTTTGGACGGTGGGAGGAAGATGGAGTGCCTGGAGAAAACCCACACATGCACAGAGAGAGCATGGAAACTCCACACAGAAAGGTCCCCGCTGGGACTCGAACCAGGGCCTTCTTGTTATGAGGAGAGAGCCGCAACCCTGCTGAAAACCTTTTTTTTTTAATTGATATTAAGTGATTTTTGATGTTCCATCACAACACTAGGAATGCTCCAATCCAAAAAGATGATTGGCATCCATATTAACCCTTGTGCTATCCTAGGCACTTTAACAGTGGGAGTTGGGTCATCTAGACCCCACAAGACAGTGTGCTGCACCGTTTTTCTTCAATGATTTGTGATCTTCACTGGTGTCCATGGATTACATGAAATCTTTCCACCTTAATCCACCTTTGTCATGGTAGGAAGAACACGTCGATGGAAGGGTGGGGTCATCTAAAATAGCACAAGGGTTAACACAAACAAAGACAAAATCTCAGAGTTAAAGGCTGCTGAGTGCTGTTTTTAATACTGGACTGGGTGGATGTAACTGTATACCACCCTGAAATGGTTTGAAATGAAAATTAAAGTCTAAAGTGATGGAAGTGACCTTAAAATATTTCAACTTTGTTAAATTCTATAAGTAATTTGTTGAAATCAGTGATACAATATAATAATTCAAAACACAAATACGCAAGATTTCCCATGCACCAAGTAAGTTATTTGAGTTGATTTATTTCAAGTATGTTGTAAAAACAACAGATACATGAATACCCTCACTGATAATCATTCAATTTATGGAACAGTGGACTCAAAACTGTCACTGCATCCATCTGAGTTAACTGAAGTTATGTAAAATATCGATCCATCAATCTTCTTGTGGAGGATTGTTTGTTGGGGTTGCTGGAGTCTATCCAGCTACTTCAGAGCAAAAGCAGGGTACACCATGGACAGTTCACCAGTCCATCAAAGAGCTTATGTAAAATATACTAAATGCAACCACAATCACATGCAGATTAATGCAGTATTTGTTCGGGTTTCACATCCCAACATTTTTTGGCTTGAGAAGAAAAGGAAAAGTTGTCGGGGATTAATTTTTCAGGTGTGGTTGACAAATGTTTATCCTTTCAACCATTTAACCGACTTTCCACTATTCTTGCAAGGGGGCTCCACTCTACATCTCATTCCTGCAGACGATATCCATCCATTTTCCCATCTCTGAGACAATTACAAACTCCCCTCTTTTCATTTATCACCAACAATTAAAACAGCACAGGCGTAGACTACTTTATAAGCCAAAAGCCAATGGACGAGAGGAGCGTAAGGAGGCGATTGAAAGTGGAATGAAGTAGAGTCAACAATGAGAAAGAGAGAGCAAGGCTGACAGCACAATTAAGGTTTTTAATTCTCTGCTTGAGTGGGCCAGTCCAGTCTTTATGCTAATTAGGATGCCACGGCCATGTAATAAATCTCTATGATCCAGCCTCATTTCCCCTCTGTCTTTCAGTCTCATTCACACAGACATGCGCTCAATCCCACAACCCCTCCCCCAAAAAGTTTGCCCATTACTTTTCATCGTTAAACCCTTCGCTCAGGGTTAATGGTTTTGATAGAAGTGGTTGTTTTTGTGCATTTTCCACCATTTTCTCCTCCCCCCCCCCAAGTTTTTCCTGCAGATCTGTTTACTGGTTGGGCAAGCATCCAGTGCCCCGACTTAATGCTCCCACCACATGTAGTTTCTCTCTCTGTTAACTCCCTTTAGTGTTTTACAGGGATATGGTTTGCCTTGCACTGTTGAACTTCACTGCATAAACACGGAAAGATTAAAAAGACTGATGTAATGAATGCAGAAGATTTCCTCCTGTTCCTCTTTTGTCCTCATCTCCATTTGACAGACATGACTAATGATAACATCTGTAGATGTGAAGCAAACAGCACAACAATCCGCAGATAATTGGAGGGGCCGCAGTTCTAACTGGAGAAAGGAAAATGAGAAAGATAAGTGGACAACCCTTGGCTGTTGGTTAAAGTAGCGACTAGCAGATGCTTTTTTACTCATTTAAAAATCAGAGTCATACGAGAGTGTTTTATTTTGCTTCCTTATAAAGTGTCTCAAAACCAATTTACACACACACACACAATAAATGTAAGAAGAATTCAAGCAGTTTTGCATGTATAAAAATTAATGAATTTTAAAGAAGGTTCAAAGCTGCTTAAGCCGAGGTTCTTTTTTTCCTGGCAGAAACAAACCACAACAAAAAGTCAGCCTTGTTTTGCAACTCTAAAAAATATCCTTCTTGGTTTGGTTTTCATTTGATGCTCCACTCTCCACTGCTGGAGTCGCTTCGCTGCCTCATCTGTTGTCACCTCTTCAACGGTCTCACGATCAGTGGAGTTAGATCGTGCGAGGGTCAAAACTACTATCACCACCCCAACCACCAGGGTCATGTGAAGCAGGTACAGGGTGATTTGGAGACAAGTCAGCAGCAGGGATACGCAGATAGTCGCCACACACCAAGGCCCAGCAAAGATCAGCGCAACGGAGTAATGAAGGGCGCTGAGACCAAGAGCTGGGATGGATATGATGAATCTGACGAGTATGGAAGCCACCCAGGAGTACAAAGAGAGTGGAGATAAGAGGAGAGTGAGCACCAACTCCCCCAGGGTTCCTTTCTGCAAAAGCAAAAGAAACAAGGACACATCAAGTGTTGATTTTTTAAAAAGAAAGAGAAATGACTATTCGCACATGATAACGGGGGGTTAAAATACATGCGAGCAATATGCATCTTGGCCGCACTCATAACGTTTAGCTGAAAGGAATTTCCATCACTTCTTATGCTTGATTGCACATAAATATGTGCAAATAAGGGTCTTAAAAAATGTTTTTCTTAACAACTCTTTAGATGTCGTGTCATTTTGACTCCCTAAACTAATACTTACATTTACACATTTGACATCAAGTTTTGAGGACTTAAGTGAAAATATGGTTTTAGTCTGATGTAATTTTATAAGACCACCAACATTATAGCATCCTATGGTTTCCTATGAAAATGCCACAGTTCCAGGGTTAAAAGTGGCACCCCTGTAAACAATCCTGAAACTGCCATAATCTTAGCTATTGTGACACAGCTCAGACTCAGCAGTTACATCTCAAACTTGTGGCACAGGTCATGGTCAATTCTCATCCCAGCAACTGCAAAGTTAAAAAAAAAAAAAAAAAAAAAGAAAAATTCAATACCCCCACAAATAGTGTAAAAATATTTTTCTTCAGGGAACACCTCAACTGCAATTAGTGAACACTTTTTTTTTTTAATTCTCTTTCCTCCCAAATAATAAACTCTTAAATGTGCCAAACTTAACACTTTATATAAACAGAGAAGCTTTTTTTTTTTAAATCGATCCATTTTGCCCCAATTTGGGAACCAGAACGGAAAGTGACAAAGGAAACAATTCTGTGCCCCAATTTTAACCGTAAACTCCTATTTTTTCTCACTAACCTCATGAGTATTTCCTTTGTCACCTGACTGGTCAGCTTTCAGAAGCCCTGCGAAATTAGTAGAGCAGATTTACAAGCGAGAACGAGATGTTTAGGTCACTTGTGTTGTGATATTTGACCAAAACTCACATAAGAAAAGAAGCACAAGAGCAATTATCAGGAAACCTCTCATTTTCTGCCACAAAAGAGAAATGATTTAAAATAAAATTTTTCTAAACATTGTCAGTTTTAAGAGCAACTTGTTAAATAGCCACTTTGCCACTTACCCAGAAATATAGGCCAGCTAGATGCACATGGCGTTCAGCTTCCTCCTACTTTAACAACGTCCCATATTATTCCAAATTCTTCAGCTTAAACCAAGTAATCCTCCTCATGTGCTAACCACATGTTTTCTTTGAATCTCAAACAGGAATGAACTAATGAGCCCAGACTGATTTTTGGAAAATCAGCTCCACCTGTTTGAAGGGAGGAACAATGGAGGTTCGGTTCATGGTCCAACAGCCGACAGACAGATCTTTCAAATTTTAAACTTAAATATTTTATACAGTAAAAAATGTCAAATTTAAGATGAAAGAAAAAAACAATTTTGTGATAAAAAGCAGCATGGATGAGAGGTGATTAGAAATATATAAAGAAAGTTTTTTTTCTCATTAAACCTTGCTTCTCACACCTGAAAGAGTCACAACTTTAAATTGCCAATCAGCAGGTGGCCTTTAACTTTTGTTTTTAGCCATTTCCAGAACTTCCATATTTTTCAATTTCTCCATACCAAACATTCTGTTGTCTTAAATATAAAACTATCTTCCGTTTAAATAATCTTAGATTCCTCTTCCTGTTTAGAATTCAAGAATTTGGTAGACAACATGCTGATCACTCTACAAAAGGCATTTTGGTTTAAATGCTATGGAGTTTCTAATATTTTTTAACCAAAGCTGCTTTATTAGGGGTAATTATTGAAAAAAAAATCTACCAACAAAATAATTTGTTTTATATATATTCTATTCTTTGATTTAAAAAAAAAATTAACATTTGAAATATTTAAAAGATCTAACAAGCAAAAATCTGGGAAATCCTCAACATTTTACAGGCTGAGAATGTTTGAAAGTCATCTTTAACTAATTGGTAACTTTAACTAACTGCCCCAAACACTTTTCTCCCCCCATCGGTCTCAATAAAAGCGGATATCTTTTATTATGTTAATTTACAAAATTAGTTAAAAACTCACAGACAGACAAAGAAAAAATAGAAACATGTCAACAAAAAAAATACTTCACATAACCGTGTCAAACATCATTATAGAATACAACAGAGCTGTAAACACATAAAATAAAAGACAAAGAAAGACAGAAAATCAGCAGTATTCTGTGTTTTTGTTCATCAGGCAGGTGTTGCACCTTAAGGGGAAAATTTTATCAAGACATAAAACAAACAGCAGCCAAGCGGTTCAGCTGAAATCGTGCTGCTCTATTTCATACACTCCAACACAGTTGACAGCAGATGTTTGCATAATAGTAAGAAAAGGAAATGAAAAAAAAAAGGCATTTTACTTTTACCATTAAATTCCCTAACCCACAAAGTGTATTGTAAAACGTCTATAAACTTTAAGAAATGCTTCCATAGTCTTGGCAAACGTCTGTTTAGTCTGAACAGACTCACAGGGAGGCCATATTTCTGACAAACAGACCAGTGTCCACAGACAGTGATGCAGTCAGAGACATGCATCCCTTAAATACGGGATGTGGAGAGGATATCCTCAACTAAATGCTTGTAGACCCAAGCATCTCCTTTCAGTCGTTGGCGACGCACGCCAACGACTTCCGGCCTCTGCAGCAGGCACACCTCCAACTCGAACGCCATGGTCACCTTTCCAAAGTCACCCCAGGTCTGACACTTCAGGGTGTAGCTGAAAATGACGACATTTTTTTATATTAAATGCAATTTTAGTATTTCATAAAAGTGTGTTTGGGTGAAAAGACAGCAGGAGGAGTAGCTACTTACCCTTTCTGTGTGAAGTCAACATTTTTCTCTGGCAGGATGGAGAGAATCTGGTTCAGGACCTGGTCTGGATTAGTTTGGCTGGTCAGAGTCACATTATACTGGGCCTAGAAAAACAATTTAGAATCAATTAAAGCAAACCTATAAAAAGACAGAGCAAAGAAAATGGGACACAAAACATCTCTTTTTTTTTCTCTTCATTTTAAACCCCTTTTTATGTATTGCCGTTGGTGAATCATCAAGTACAATAAGTGGATATATTCACTTGAAGGGAACGATATATCCGCTGTGACATATCTGTACCTTAATCTTCCGTGGACCGTCCCGGAGGGCCTTTCTCTTACTCGGGGTTAGCATTGTGATCACCTTATCCAGACCTCTCTCCAAAGAACCAAACATCTTCCCGGCTCGCTTCTTCTTGCCACTGTCCCCTGTGACAGCCATGTCCAGCGACCTAGACCTGAAGAGAAAAGCAGCATCAAACATGAACCCTAATCCCAACGGTTGATTTCAGTTTCCTGCATTTCCTGTTTGCTCACCTTCGCTCTGGACTAAAAGCTAAAATTTCAATTTTTGTTGGTTCATTGTTTTCTATTGTCTTCTTATTGTGTTCCTTAGATGCACTGTCACCACCTGTTAGAAAAAAAAACAACAAACAGTCAGAGACTCTCAAAGGAAAGCATACAGATAAGAATACAAATATACAAGAATACAAATAAAGCAGCAAAGACTGCACTGCGCAAAAAATTCACAGTTTAACTAAAGCAGTGGAGAATCAAACAGGATTGGCTTTGAATAAATTGCAAAAGCTTCCCTGTGACATAAGTTCAAACAAAAAAATTTTCATTTCACTGAGAAATTCAAATATGTCGTCAGAACTAAAAAGGAGGAGAAAAAAGGTTTCTGCACCAGAAACCAACCTGGGCACAAAAATGTACATTTTCTTCATAACGTGCCCGCATCATATCAGTCAAAGCAAATATTTTAGCGCAAGACAGAGTGCTCATCAGAGCACTTTGGAAATCAAACAGAAAATGTCTTTAATATTGTTGCCACACCCTGTTGCAAAACATGAAAAGGTTTAGATATCTGTGAAGGCATTTTAAAAGCAATTTCTAGCGTAGAAAACCAAGGAACTGATCCATTAAAGACGCACTCTGATAAAAAATAAATCTTGTTTTTGGTGTTTTTAACATGTTGTTGTGGACGTGTATAAAAAAATAAAACTTTAAATTGCATTTCTGATTTTCATTAATTCAAATTGTTGTCAACCAGGAACAGAGAAAAGAATACGGTTATCAAAAAGGGCGTATTTATGATGTAGAAAATATGCAACAAGGACAGGAAAGGGGGTTGCTTCCCACCAATGATCCCGCCCTAAACTCAGAAGCAAATTTGTAATGAACTACTGTGGCGCTGCAGAAACTATGTCCTAGAAAAACATTTTTTAATTGGAGCTAAGGAAAAAAAAACGGCATAATCATAGTTAAACACCCACAAGGCAACTCTTTAAAAAACAGCTCAAAAGATGATTTGACTTTAATTTAAATGTCTCACTCACCGCACATTCTGCCTCAATGAAACTAGACAAAGATATCAAGAACTAGAGGGTTCCAAACTTCTGAAAGAAGCTGTTTGGTGCTTAAATGCGAGCAAATTGACTGGCGCTGACACAAAAGAGAGTATGACATACACAGACACACATGTGCACGCAGTCACACACAAGACTGAGAGCTGGGCTTAAGTGGCAAGAGAACACATGTCACTACAGCCCAAGTGGGACAGTGACCAAAGGAAGGCGACAGCTACACCTGTCAAAGCGCACGCCTGGGGACAGACATACACAGCCCACTCTGGGTGTGTGTGTGCGAGTGTGTAAGAGAGTGTGGACGAGGATGTCACAGTCAGCATGTTTGCTCCAAACTGCAGCTCAAACACTGCAGCTAGAACACTAAGACAGGCTCCTCAGGTTTACCATGAACTGCAGAGAGTTAGCAAACAGCCAAATTTCAACAGGAAACTAATGAGGCTGGACATCTGAACAGAAAAGGCACGACGACAAATAATTACAACTTTAATCGTTCTCTATTCATATTAGTGCCCTTCATTTAGAGATAAGTGAATAGAATTAGCTGCCCGATAATCGCCTCACCTTTGAGTTGGACAGTAATAAGGGTGCGTCTGTCCATTTTCAGTGGCGTAATGACAGATAAATTATTGAAATATGAGGGGCTTTGGAAGAAAAACTGGTCCAATAAATGAGTTTATTACTGGAAGACAATTTACTTGCAAATGTGTAGCATGTGGCTGTGGCACTTGTGATTACGGGTGCAAGCACTATGAGGCCAAAAAAGCAAAAATGAAAGAGGGAGGTCTGGAAAAAGTCAATTAAATATTGTTAATCTAACAGTATATTTCTTAGAGGAACAAACTCATAAGAATGAAAAGAAAAATAATAATACACCAAAATCGACCAGAAACTTGTCTTACCTTTCGGCGTGCCTGCATTGGATTTGTTGGCATTGACGTTCTGGTTGGGTGTTGTTAACACATTCTTGATGGAGCGTGGGTTCCTCTTACTGGGCACAGGGGTGCGAGGGGGAGGCAGCGCAAACATTTCCGCTCCTTTGTCCTCAGCAAGATTCTCCTTGTTCTCACTTTTTTGCTCTTGATCTCTTTGCCGCCGCCTCCCCCTCTCCTCCATCGGGCTGCGAACATATCTTTTTTCCACTGTTGGTGACACTAATCTCTATAGAAACAAAGAAGAAACGGTTGATATGAGAGCGTTGATCCAACATTTGTAATTTGTTGACATATTTGATTTTCCCTAAATGGTCTTAAATATGAAAATCTATTTATTTCATCAGTTAATTTTACAGAAAAAAATGTGTAAAAAGTGTACCTATCTCTTATCTTTAGCTAGTACCTGGCTAGCTGCTGCAGCAAGGATCTAAAATATTTTAGTGTTCAAAAGTGCTAATCTAGTTTTTAGAAGAGTGAACACTTCTGTCAGCTTTTTCTCTCAATCTTTCAATCATTTTGTCAGGTTTGGAGAGCATAAATGCTAACTATTTAATTTTTTCCTGAATTAAATTATCTACTCAGCCACATACCTTGTCTCTGGTGGTGTTTCTGTCTGCTTGACCTCTGACCCCATGGGGTCTGTACTGTGGGACTGAGACCCATGGACAGTCATCAATGTAGTCCGAACAGAAGTCCAAAGAACCAATAATCACCGTCTCGTCATCCTCAACGAAGTGAAGGCCCTCTCCAATCTCAAAGGAACAGATAAAATTCTTAAGATTCTAGAGAGTCTAGAAAGTGGATTGAATGCTTGAGATGTGGCTAAGATCCTGACCTGCAGTTCTCTGTGCAGAGGAGAGTCCTCACAGGCAGCTGGCTCACGGCGCAGACGGACAGGCTTTCCTCCCCGCTTCTTTGACAGCAGCAGCAAATATGTGGCTGTGGTCTGGTCATACTTCCACTGAGAAAGTCAAGATCTCTTAGAAATAGTTTTTTTTTTTTTTAAATCAATCACAAACACTGCTTTTATTCA
Organism: Oryzias latipes; assembly: GCF_053564925.1. Lineage (NCBI taxonomy): Eukaryota > Metazoa > Chordata > Actinopteri > Beloniformes > Adrianichthyidae > Oryzias > Oryzias latipes. Next base: position 10,585,902 of record NW_027616335.1, read on the forward strand.
GATGAACTGAGAACAGACTGAAATATAAAGACAATTATGCCCAGATGAGTCCCCACACACCTCCTTCACCAGCGCTGTAGTGCTCTCTCTCGACTTCTTCATGTAGACCGCCATCTCAGTAATGCAGTCTTCATCAATGTGGCCAAGCTTTAAAGAACAAACAAAAACAGACCTACCTTATTGTACAAATAGGCCTAAGATACCAAACTCTTTATAAATATGGTACTATTATATGCAAGCAAGTACATTTATGTATTCCAAAAAATAAGAACGAATGACCAGAAGGGACAAATGTTAAAGAGTAAAAAAACCAAAAAGAAACATTAGAAAACAGAAGAGGTTGGCGACACGCCCCCTTAACAAAAAACATGTTGTAATTGCTTTGCTTGAGTTCGTATCCTTATTGTCAGAGCGTCTGTACCGGCTGCTTGCTGAACCACTCGACAGGACTATTATAGTCCTTCATCACCCAGGGATGGTTCAACAGCTGTTTGACAGTGAGGCGCCGCTTGGGGTCCACCTGCAGGACACACACAGAAACTACAGTTAAAAACGACACCATCGGATCAAGAAAAATGTCTGTAAAATTCAAGGAATTTCGTTTTCATTCTGTGCTAGTACATTTTTATAACTTGGGAATTGCTGGAGTGTTTAAACTAGGATTCATCTTAAAAAAAGAAATAAACATAAGGGCCCAATACAAACCTGCATCATTTGGTTTAGGAGGAGGATGCTACCTGGAGATAGCCAGGGTGGATTCTCATATTTACCTCTCTAAAGGAAAAAACAAAAAAGTTAAAAAAGCAAACAGACATCTATTGTCTTTACTGGAAATAAACTCAACAGTGCTCTTACTGTGATCTTTCGATAAAGAACCATGCAGTTGTCATCATCAAAGGGTAAATATCCACAAAGCAGAGCGAACAGCAGAACTCCCATACTCCACACATCGGCCTAAAGGTTACACAGCTCAACAGTGTTTATAATGAAGCGTTAAATACAAAATGAATATGGTCATAAAAGCAGAACTGTGAAACAATTTTTTCTTAACATTTTTACTGGGTGTCAGCAACAAATGTTCTGTTGGATTACAGACTCACTCCAATCATCTTTTGATCCATTTAAAAAGCATTCTCACTTGTCTTATTTATGATCATGCCCTTTTTATACAAAAATATTTTTTTTAAATCATTGTTTTAAGAACATAGTTTCTGCAGAGTGGCGGTAGTTCAATGGAAAAATTCTTCTGAGTTGTTTGCAGGACCATTGGCATGAGCAACCCCACCCCCCTTCCTGTTGCTGGGAGCTCAACTAAAGGAGCTTTTGGCCTATCCAGCAAATATTCTAGGTAGCAAATACTCTTTTTTTTCAACTGCATTTTTTGTCTGCTCATGATTCACAACAATTTGCATAAAGAAATACTTAGAAATGTAAATTTGAGCTTAATTTTCTTTGGATATGTCACAAGAGCATTTTAAAAACAGAAAAAAACAGTTTTCATCTGAGTGGGTCTTTAAAGTATCTTAAACCCCTAAATTCCCAAATCATGTATGCAAACAGCTTTCCCATCCTACCTCTGATCCTATATATGCCTTTCCCTGAATGAGCTCAGGAGCAGCATAAGCAGGACTGCCACAACATGTCATCAGCTCGTAACTCAATCCTCCCTGTAACAAAAGCAAATCCGCAAAAATCAGCTTGGCTTTCTAGAACACTGTTAATTTGATATTTATTCATGTTTTTATTGTGATATAATGTGCCCTTTAAGTTAACATTGCAACTCTGATCTACACGCAGTAGAAAAGAAACATGGGGAGATACCTTGGGTTTGGCACACAAGCCAAAGTCTATTAACTTCAAGTTTTGGTCTTCGTCGATTAAAAGGTTTTCCTAAAGCAAAAAACAAAAAAATGAATGAAGTTAAACCTAAATTAATCTGCCATCACATTTGAGGTAACACTGTGTCTTCGCAAATATGCAGCAACCCTTCTATTTACCGGTTTTAGGTCTCTGTGAGCGTATCCTTGGCTGTGGACATAGGCCAGGGCGGAAACAATTTGTCTGAAGAAGACCCTGGTCTCTTCCTCTGACAGTCGATCCTTTGCAATGATATAATCAAAGAGCTCTCCACCGGGGCAGTACTGAGGGACAGAAAGGTAAAAATTAAAAAAAAAAAAATGTCCCAGATCACACACACATAAAAACTAGATGCTCTTTACCTCAAGGACCATGAATATCTGCAAGGAGGTTTCGATGACGTGATAAAGTCGACAGATATGCTGATGACTCAGGTTCTTCATTGCCTCAATCTCCAACTTTACACGAGGCAAGTCATCCTGTGAAACATTAAAAAAAACATACTTTTTATTTTTAAAAAAACTTGGATTTTTTTTCTCAAATGCTTAACTTTGAAACCTAAATAGATTTTTAATAATTAGATGAAAAGCTAATGTTAAAAATTATTTTTGACTGAAAAAAACAAAGAACCACAATCTGTTTTTTATGGCCCAATTCTGAAAACCTTTTGTTTGGTTCAAAAGTACCTTGGCATACAGGAGAAAACGATGTTGAGATCAGTCCTAAAAATGCCAACATTTTATGAAGGCGTTGTTGCATCTGCCCCCTTCTACAGAATGAGCTCCTGGGGGGATTTGATGTACTGACAGGAAGAAGATCAACAAATTGGTCCAGAGATCCGGTCTTTCCTTACATCAGCTTTTAGACTCTAAAACACCTCATAGGCATTGGATACTTGTTTTTTTTATTAGATGATTTTTTTGTTTAGTGTTATCTTTTATCTGCTGTTTATATATATATATATATATATATATATATATATATATATATATATATATATATATATATATATATATATATATATATATATGATATATAACAAATCAATATCCCTGTTGTTGGATCAATTAAAGTTCTATTCGATTCTAATTATAGCTGCAAGTCCAAACAATTGACATGTTGCATTTTTGCCAAATGCGGTGGCATACCAGCAAAACTTTCTATTGTCTTTTTAAAAAAAAGACATAGGTTCACAAGTCTGACTTGTTAACTTGCAACTTTGGAATTTGCGCACAATGTTGTTTTACTATTTTAAAATTTCTTTAGACATTCTCTATGTAAGTAAAATCCTACAAGAATATGTTAAAAACACAATTTTTATTGGAGTAGGTCTTTAAAGAGAAAAGGGTTGTGTTTGTGGCTCTTTAATACTCTAGCTTTAACTTTTGAACTTTACACACTACACATAGGTCACCTGCAGGTTCTGTAAGCACACTGCCACTTGTTACTATAAGACTTCTTTTTAAACCTACCCCAAGATCTTTTTTGTTCATTATTTTAATAGCAACCTTCTCCCCCGTTAGAATATGCCGGCCCAGTTTGACTTTGGCAAAGCCACCTGAAAAATAAACAGGGATTCAAACACGATACCATAAAGTTTGAGTATAATAATCGTATATCAAAACACGATATTATTACCTGAGCCGATGGTTTCATACACCTCATAATATTTGTCAAGCTCTGCCGTTCCACGGGGCTCCGTCCTTTCCACAGGCATCTCCCCTGTGTGTGTCGCTTTAAAAACAAACGACGCTGTGATAAAAAAAAAACATGATATATGAACAATGAAATGAAAATACCTTCAAAACTCAGTGTAAATATTTAGCTAACGCCGGTACTAGCTAGCTAAAGTTAAGCGACACATTTAATAAAACGGAAAAAATGGCTAAATGTTTTCAGTTTAAAACAAAAAAAAAAAGAAGTGACCATATTTTCAAACTGTCTTTAACATAATGGAAATTGTACATTTACCTGTGTTTTAGTGAAAAACAGACCGAGAATTGTCAGTGGACGCCCAGCCTCGGTGGGAATGTTTTGTTCCACAAGTTTGAATTTCGCACGTTGAAGTTGACGTCATTTCCTGCTTCCGGTTTGTGCTTTGTCCTCCCCCTTGTGGCGTAAAGTGGTCCTGACTGATGTTTTAAAAACTGTTTTAAATGTTGAAAACAAGATTAATATAAAATAATAAAGAAAAAGAAACTTTTTCATTATTTTTTTAAATCTTTTCCGCAAAGATGATCAAATAATTCTTGACTGAGCCTTCACTGTGGAGAATTGGTTTATTTCTCCAATGCTTGCATGAGTTTTCTAATTCGTTTGCCCTCTTTCCTTACCGGACTTGGGAACAGCACATGGAAAAATTGGAAAGTGACTTTTGAGTCCCAAGACATTTACCCTGATAATTGTATCAAGCATGCAGTTTTTTCCCCCCATGTTTCCGGTCAATATTTTCGAAGTTTTAATTACATTTATTTATGACATATATGTACTGTTTACAAAAGAAAAGAAAAACTTTTATTTAGCACATTACTTTGTGGTAAATACAATTCAACAGTAGAAAAAAATAACTAGATGAAAAGAGAAAATATAAAAAAAAAAAAAATTATTATTTATTATTATTAATTGTACTTTGAGTTCTTTATATTAGTTTAATCAAGAAGATTATTTTGCTTTGCATATTTTAGTGTAAATATATTTGACGCGTCACTGGTTCAAACCTTTAAAAGTGATTACTTGTATCAAATATTTAAAATATTTTAGAAATTGAGTGAATAATCTCTGATACTTTTAAAGGGAGAACCTTCAATGCTTTGATGTTTTTCAAATTGTTTTGAACAGAGATTATTGGTTTCTGATGAAACTTCACCTCAGGAACTTACACGTCAAGCAGAACTTTAGTACTGCAGGTCTGCAGTTTCTAAAATGTGTTAAGTAATCAGGGTCCCCAACAGCACACTTGGCATGAAGAGGTCCAAACACAGTATGTCACAGTTTTCATAAAGGTCTTGGACACTAACACTGGCTTTCAGGTTGGTAAGTGGAACCTCTGAGGTGGAATGGATCTTGTTCGTTACATGTGTTTTCTAAATAGCTTAACCTTTTGGAATGTGGCAGCGGAAAATAACCAAAGAGGTGTACTCATGGTGCAAATAGGTGTGCATGTTTTAAGTCTGTAATTTAGGAAAGGCAAGTGGGGGAGCTAGCAGACCAAAGTGTGAATTCAAACCAACCCCTACTTTGCGATATAATCACTCTCACTGCTGCATTGCTTTCTCTTACCAAAAATGTCACAGAAACCATGTTTTTCCAGAGTCTAAATTTACTAGAAGAGGTCAAAGGCTTTTATATTTTTAGCCAGTCAACCAACCCACATAAACAGCTGCAGGGGAATTTCATTCATTGAACGGTCATCATACCATTTTTTACACCGCTGTTAGAAAAGGACTTGGTTTTTGACGAAGTAACAAGTGGTTAGAGGACGTCCAGGTGTCAGCAAGACAACAGAACCTCTCATTTAGATTGTGAGGCAGATGGTTAGGATGGGACAGACGGACATCAAACAGCCGACAGCTGGGGAAAACAGAGAGGGGAAAGCAACTGATAGGAAAAAGAGACACAAAAGAAAACAATGTTTTTCTCTTGAATAACTTTATTCTCTGTTTGTTACTCTTTGCCAGATGATATATTAAGGATCCCACTTAATCTTCCAAAGATTAAAGTTGAAAAACTACTAGATTTGGTTAATTTACAAAAAGTTTGAGTTTTTAATCAGATTTCTAGATTCACAAACAATAGATTCAGTTAACATCCACATTCTGTTGGGTCTGTTGTGCTGCTGTGGGATGTTACTTGAGATCTGCATTGTTGAAGCTGATGCTATGCTTCCAGCTGCTGGAATGTTGTGTGTGTGATTACAGTAATACCTATTAAGCTGTCACTGTGAGAAACAGACACCTGGACAGACGTTTCAGTATTCCCTGACAGACTCACAGATCCTCCCGTCATAACTGTGTGACCACTGGGAATTCATTGCAGGGCAATGACATCTAAGCTTTGGCTGGGGGCCAGAAATGAGAAATGTCTGAATGAATTGGGTTGCAGCAGGTAAACAAGCTTCAAACAAAGAAAACTACATGTAACTCCAAACATGTAACAATAGCTCTTTTTTTTTTTTGAAGCTGTCAAATTTTCTGATTTCCGTCACACTTGTCATGTGCACAGCTGTTATGCTGCTCGGCATGATATAATTTCTGTCACTGTTCAAATGGATAAAACAAATCAAGAACAACTGCAATGTTTCTGCCAAAAATGTTTCCCTTCAGTGCATGTGAGAGGAATATTTTCTGCTAGGAAAAAGGTCTCTTATTTCTCCACACAAATGCTGGGAGTGATATGACATTGAAACTATATTTCTCTTAATTTTCTTGTTTTTTTGTTGAGCTTACATGTGTGGCAAATGTTTTTGACTTATTTAAATCTTTCAACCAATTATGTTTCCCTACCTATGTTGTCCTTGGCTGAAGTCCATGGTAAAGTTTTAAATACTTTACAGCATTTTTAAAATAACTACTGATCTAATAGAAATAATATGTTAGAGAATAACTAGTACTACAAATCAGAAGAATTTGAATAAACACAATAAAAACCATGTGATTGATTCTGTGTAGTCAAGGACCACAATAGTCTGGGAAAAGTTAAGTTTTATCTAACTTTGTTTATCTACAATTTTCTGACTGTGGTGGTTTTGTTTTGTAGTAAATCTTCTTTTTTCCAGCACTTTTATAGAGGAGTAAAAAAATAACAGAGGATAAAGAAGCAAAAATTGGAGATATATTAGAAACAAGTCTTACAAATGTCGGCTTTTCATTAGAAAATAATAGAAGGAAGTATAAAAGTTGGAAACTTAAAAAGTCCTTTCACATTCCAGTGAAACAGTGTTTAAAAACAATGTACTAATATTACTTTCACAAAAGTAACATTTAGATATGACCACAATGTATGTAAAAAAATAATTTCAGAAATTGCATTTTGAGGTCTGAACAAAATTCAGACTTAAACAAGCGGGACCATAACGTAAAAAGAAAAAATACTAATATAATTTTTACCTTTTTCAAACATCTCTCCTTTCATTGGTCCCACATCTTGTCCTTTCCTCCTTCCCATCCTCCAGATTAACCCCACCTCACAAGCTCATAGTTGCTTTTCAAGCATCTGCGTGTGTTCAGTTTGTCTTTCCTCAGTCTCTTCATGGCTGGACTGTGGGAGCTGCTCTGCTCTCTGCAGCAGGGTCGTTTTGGGGCTCTCATCCATCTCCTCTGCCTTTTCTGCCTAGTTTCAGGTGCTCTTCCCTGGGATATCAAAAGGAGCTCATACCCTTTGCAGGTACAACATCTGCCTTTTAAAATGTCAATTATTCATATTTAGCAGAAAAGACTAAACAGTCATTTTCTTTTATTATATTTTGGGAAAACGTTTTGAAGGAAAAAACAATAAATAATTGATGGGAGAAAATCAAACTAATGTAAATTGTAAAATTAAGTCATTCAAGGTATCATAGATTGCTATAAATAAAAAAACTGATTTCTGTGTGACAGTTGTGTCTGTGTGTGCCGCGTTGTTTTTGAATTTGTGTGATGGCAGGGCTTTGAGGTAGTGAGAGGAAATTTCTCTCGGGACTTTCTTCACGTTGGCTACAATAAGATTGCAGAGATTCCTGCAGGAGCATGCAACATCAGCGTCCAGGAGACAAAAAAGAGTCGAAATTATTTGGGTATCTTCAGATAACTACATTTGAAGACAGAATTGATCACAAAATGGCAAATCCTGAAGTTGTGAGACATTAAGATGTTTCTCCAGCCCTGCAGACCCGGAGCGGCATCTCCATCATAAACGGAAACTGGGTGATTGACAGACCTGGCACTTACTTTGCTCTTGGAACGCAGCTGATCTATAAACGGCCAAATGAGATCCATTCCTGGAATGGAGAATCCATCACTGCACCAGGACCCTTGACTGATGACCTGCATCTTTATGTGAGATGCAAAAACACACTCCACAAATATCTCTGACCTGCAGCTTCTCAATGTGTAAAGATGTGGATTTTGTTTTTTTTTTAACAGTTAATTTACCAACAACCAGGTCCAAGTGTTCATTATGAATACAGCATACCTATAATTATTCACTCTTCTCCAGAACCAGACACACCTGACATAATGCCTCCAGGTGAGTGCGTGCACCAACTTGCAAACTAAAAAACTTTACGGTTTCAGGTCAAACTAATAACAAGTAAAAAATGGGAAAAATGACAAAAAATTCATTTTCACTCATCAATTTTTTCTAACCCTTACATCTCTTACTTAAATAACAGAACTCAGCTCACAAAGGTGCTGAGTGAATTATCTAACTGTTTTTTTTCTAATTAATGACATACTCCTTTTTTATTCTAGCCTTATATTTGTAAAATTGTATGTGTCGTTTTACGTGGTATTTAGGGACTATGAGAGGATGACATCTGCATGGCACACCAAACACAGTAATGCATGAAATTTGATAGTGCAGAAAAAAAAGAAAAATCCAAGAAACATTTTCCCCCAGATGACACTGAAGCGCAATTGGATGGAGATGAGAGAGTCAACACAGAGGCCACCGTTAACAGCATCACTGTCAAGGATAAAACCCATTCCAAAAAGGATTCCTTTGACACCAGCATCAACTTTGTATCTCAGTCCACTTATGTTTGGACAAAGACTGGACACACAGGATGCAGCACAACCTGTGGTACTGGTAAGAGCCCTCATGGGTTTGTTCCTGTGGTTCATTTTCCTTTTTCACCAGTCAACCTCCTTTTCCCAAAATGTACCTGAGGTACTCCATCTGCTCCAATAAAAGAAAAAGGATCGTGTGTCAGTGCCTATAAAAGTGGGCAAACACTTACTTGCTGAGTGTGTCACTGCAGGGACGCGTGCTGTATTTTGGGAGTGTGTCGACAGTGACTCCCAGATGACTGTTCCAGCTGACTTTTGTGACCTTTCCAATGAACCAACAAACCAGGAGGACTGCAACGAATATCCCTGTCCTCCCTAGTGAGTAAAATGCAACCACACTCTCTGACCAGATTTTTACATACACTGCAATTCCCTTTAGATTGGATTTTAAAAGAAAGATGGATGTGAACAACTACTCTAAAAAAAAACAGGCATCCCAATGAAAAAATGATGTATGTATAAAAAAGAAATAAACCCAACTCTCTCACTGGCAGAACCTGAGGATGGCCAGAAATTTGTTTTCCTTTTGTTCAATGGATATTATTTTGTTGTTATGTTTTAACCTTGACCTACTCTGATGAAAATTGTCTTTGGTGTTTTTCACATGTTCTTGTAACATTTTTCCTATGATGGACAGTGAAAGTGTCATTTCTGAGTACTGGTATTTCTTTATTCAAATTGTTGTGAATCAGGAGCAGCAAAAAAAATTCAGTTTGAAAAAAAAAAAAGCATATTTGTGATGAAGAATATACGCTGGGTGGGCCACAAGCTCCCTGCTCCTTTTTTTCCTCGTCTGAGCTGGAAGCTGGCTCAAACCTGGCTCAAACCTGCTCCAATATTACTCGCTAATTTTATTGCATGGGTAATGTTGGACTAGGATTGTGACGGGTTTGTAAGCTAGTGGGAGAGTGTGTAAACAGAGAGCTCTCAGTAACGGGGGGGGGGGGGGGTTCCCTGTGTCACAACTCAGAGGTGAATTTCTAATAAACTACTGTGGCTTTACAGCAACTATAGTATCTTCTAGAAAACGACACAGGGTTTTTTTGTGTGTGCTAAATAAGGCACAATTATAACAAAAAAAACGACTTGAAAATAGATGATCAGAGTGAGTCTTTAAAAAGTATTTAATTGAATTTAGAACGAAATCTACAAAAAATGTAATCTATTTGGCCATACAGCAGATGCTAAAAGAGAGAATAGGTTCAAATGTGTTTTTTTTTTAAATGGTCAACTGGTGAGAGTGATTAAAAAAAGTGCTTACTTTTATTCTGTTTTTTTAATGGCATCCCAGGAATGAGAGGCAGTGTGGGATCAGATTACAACAAAGGTTTTCCATACATCGCTGCTTTCCACAAAATGTGTTTACATATTTCATTGCTAAACTATTTAGGATTATTGCAAACCATAAACATTTACTGGACCGCAGCAATGGAGGGGTTGCAAAAAAACAGTTTATGGTATCAGTACTGGAACTTCTTGCCCCTGTTGGCCTGCTTTCCATTCTCAGGTAAACAACGTGCTTTAAAGATCCTGCTTTTTCCATTCAAGGGGATGTTAAATTAGGTAAAGTCCTGGATTATGTTGCAAATTAGTGACATTTGGCATGAAGTCCATTTAATCTTCTTAAAATTAGGACACATAGTTGGCCTAATCTCTTGGTGGTTTCCTTTATTAGATGGTCACCACAGTTGGCGTTTGCTTTTCATTTCCTCCAAATTTCTCTTTGTCCTCTTTGATTTGCGGTCAGCTGGGACATTGGGGAGTGGTCAGAATGCAGCAGGAAGTGTGGGCCTGGCAGTCAGATGCGTCAGGTGATCTGCTGCCAGGTGACCCGAGTTCATGACAATGGGACAGAGACTTCTGTTGCTGTGGCGCCAGAGCAGTGCGGCACGTCTGAAAGGCCGATGACACAATCCACATGCCAGCTGAAGATCTGCAGTCATTGGGAGATCCGGTCTGACTGGAGCCCTGTAAGAAAAACAAAATATTTGACGTTTATATGAAGCTGCTACACAACTTCTGAGCTCAGCATTTTCATCTCTGCATAACAGCGAACTTCTGCTCTAACAATTGAAATTTTGGAAAAAACATTCTTTTCTGTTATTAGAGCCATATGCCCATTGAAAATATAAAATCAGCATGAGCAAATAAATGAAGCACATGTCTTCTGTCAGCAGAGATGAGTCTTCTGTTTTCCTTCAGTGCTCAGTGCCATGTGGAGTGGGCCAGCGCAGCAGGGAAGTGGTGTGTGTGAGCAATCAGGGGGTTGTGGAGGATGAGCAGGAGTGCAACATGAGCCTAAAGCCAGACTTTCTACAAAACTGTGATATGGGAGTCTGTGCAAGAAGCTGGTTCACCTCTCTCTGGAGCCAGCGGGTAACACCACCACTATTTGGTTGTGTGAAGAAAATGTATTAATGGATGGAGGGTATTAAAAAAGAAGCTTCATCCAAATCTGTCTGAAATTTCTCAGTGTTCTGCAGAGTGTGGTCGAGGGAATAAAACCAGATCGGTCGTATGTCTCAGCAATCGTGGTGGGAGTGATCTCCCACTGGATGGCTGTGAAGGGGACCGCCCACCAGCTGTGACATCATGCGATGCTGGCCCCTGTCAAAATCAGCTTGAGTGGTACACAGGACCTTGGAGCCAGGTAACTCTCATAAGGACGTCCAAAGTTTTTGGTTAAACCAAACACATCGGCTTCACCTCTGTTCACACTTGATGCAAGTGTTCTGCAGAATGTGGAAACGGCACACAGACCCGCAGTGCACTTTGCATTTTCACCAACAACGGTCTACAAGAGGTTGTGGATCAGTTCAAATGTTCCGGTCTGTCTAAGCCAATCACATCGCAGCCCTGCAGACTGAAACCTTGTGGGGTCCAGTGGTACGTCACAGAATGGAGTGCGGTAAGTTTATGGGATCAGTCACCGAAGATTTCAAACTACAGATCTAAAAAGCAACTGTCCTGCTTGTTTTCCACACATTCTTGCCCAACCTGCCGCTACTTACCTGGATAAGTTGTATTTTACCAAAAAGAAGTACCAAAACCAGGGAAAGTTGGAAAAAATACTGACATTAGCCATTGAGGTTTTGAGTTAGACACCCATCTGTTCCATTCTTTGCACAATCATGTATATTTTAACGATTATAGGTGAGGAAAAGTCTGTTTCATTTCAAAGCAAATGTGACTGTTGCCATTGTTTTGTTAATTTCATTAATGTGTAAGAAAAAGCTCAAAGAAACTTTGTTGAACAAGTAAGGTTCTACTCAGGCAGTAAAGATAAATTCAAAAACTATAAAAGATGCTATTAGATAAAGAGGTACACCCTTTTTGTCAAATAATTATGAGTCAACTTTTAAAAAGCGAAGTTCAACGCCCACAAAAAATCTGAATCCCTTCATCCGTCCACTTTGGCTAGATGTGCTCTCAAGTGTAAAATTACGGTATGCTATTTCTGTTTTCTTGTACATTTATTAGAGTTATGTGAAATATTACTTGTGCCAATGTCTTCAAACCTTTAGATCAACAATTAAACACCAATAATAATGTTTTGAGTCAAGTGAGGACTTTTGAGTCACCTGCCTTTGTCTGTGCTTTTCTTTGTAAGTGACCTCAGCAGTCTGTGTTCAGTTGTACTGCTTCTCCCTGTGCATCTCCTCAGTGCTCTCGCTCCTGTAACAGCGGCTACCGGGTGCGTGAGGTCCGCTGTCTCACTGACGACATTGTTCCAAGTGACGACTGTCACCCCATTTCAATTCCTGAGAGTCGTGAGGAATGCAACAAACAACCATGTCTAACTGAAACGAGTAGGTCTATTCAACAATACAGCACTGACTCTAGTCTAGTGTATGTAAATATTACGGTAACGCGTGAAAGGGAAAGCATCTCTGTCTTTTTCAGGAACCTATGATGTTGACAATGATTTTTAAATCAATGTAAAAAAGTACATTTAAAGATCCGCTCCAATGAAAATTGTGATGTTGTTTTTTTACATGCTCTTGTGGCATTTTTCTGATAATAGAGGCATTTATAAAGAAAATTCTGAATATTTCTTTTTTCAAACTGTTGTGAATCAGGAGCAAATAGAAAAAATGATGTTGGAAAAAGAGTGTTTTTGTTTCGTATAGAGAACATGCTGAGCAGGCCACAAGCTGCCTGCTCCGCTCCATTCCGATGCATCCACTTGCAGACAAATAGATCCATGTACGTCTTCGGTTTCCTCGTCTGAGCTGAAATCTGGCTCAAAGCTGTACGCTGGGTGGCTACAATATTAATCACCAATTTTGTTGCACCGGTAATGTTAGGTTGGAGTTGTGAGGGGCTGTAAAATAGCGGGACAGAGTGAAAACAAGGGGGTGTTGGGAGATGAGGGCAGGCCTACTTCTGCCCACAACTTAGAGGCACATTTCCCATGAATTTCTGCCGCTCTGCAGAAACTAGGTCCTACAAAGCGAAACAGATTTTTTTTATTGTAGAGAAAAACAACACAAATCATAATATAAAGACGACTGGGAACGTTTAAAAAATAAATAAATAAATAGATAGATATACTAGATCAAAAGATGATTAGAGTCAGAGTGGGAATTTAATTACTAATTGAACAGTTTTCATTTATAGAAAGGGACACCAAAAGTTTTTATTTCGTAGATTAAAACATTTTTTTTTTTTAAGAAGAGGCTGTGCTCACATAGAGCATTGAACTTTCATTTTAATTTGTAGTAATAGCTATAAACTTCTAGTAACAGATGGTTTGTCAGGCTGCAGGTAAACCATGACACCCGGTCTTATAAATGATTAGACTGCATGTTTTTAAAATTACTTTTTGCCACAATCTACAAAACTACTCAGTCATAAAGTTTTTTTTTAATTGAAGAATTTCATTTGATTTGTTTGCACAATCTCTTTTTCTAAATGAAACAAACTGAAACAGCTTCTAACAGTATTTTAGGTTGTTAGATTTGGATACATTTTCTGAGCCGATGAACTAAACAGGGTGTTCAACAAAAAGGTTACTCCCAAGTCCAAGTGGCAGCAGCAAAATCATTTGATCTGATCTTTTTTTCTTTTTTTTTTAATGTGATTGACAGATCCACTTTGCAGTGACCAGTTCCATAACTGCGTGTTAGTGGTTCAGGCCCGCCTCTGCGTTTACCCTTACTACACAAGAGTTTGCTGCACTTCCTGCTCTCGTACTCAGAGGACGTACCCCGTGTCAATTCAAAGGAACCGCATTCGTCGGTGATACTCTTCTTGAAAGACATGACCCATGTCATGCTAAGACAACAAAAGTACAAACTTTTATCCGATGACTATCAACTTTGTTTGAATAGTGCCTTATTATTAAATTTGAAAAAAGATCCGGTCTTCTAAAGTGAGGGAACTAAACATTAACACATGCACAATATACCACAATTGTGAATATCTTCGTCGCTCCTTCCTTCTGGATATATTTGATTTTTGTATTTCTGAAAAAAAAAAAAACATCTTGTAGTTTCTCAGCTGTCTGAAGTTTTCATTTAGTTTCTCAACAAGTTTTTAAATTTTAGTTTCAGACTGTGTTTTGAGAGAACTAAGAATATTTGATTTTGTAAATTGACAATATGACTGGGTTTAAAAAAAACTTAAACCAAATTGTTAGGAGGGATTAGAAACAGAACAGTTAGAAACTCCCTTTTACATTTTATTACATTAACTTTTCATCACATTAATGGTTTAAACTTGGTTCACTATGTATTATCATCTCAAAATTATACTACAGAGCACAACCAAGACTATTGTCTTGTAACATTCCTCGAGCATCCTCCCTGTTCATCTTTGTGTGTCCCGGTGTATGCGGTCTGCCAAATGTCTGTGATAACCTCAGAGAGATCTGACACTTTTAGGTACTCTGTTCATCTGTCTGTGACCCTGCGTACAAATTTGTGCTCTTTGTTCGGAGTAAACCTACAAAAGCTAAGTTTTGTCTCTGAGTCATTATTCATTTATTTCTGTGTGCAGGAAACTGAAGGGAACGAACCAGCCTAATTTCATTATCTTACAGTCTTGTTTAGAATCTCCAGTTTCCTCACACAAATCATAATCATCTTCACAAATTTCAATTCTGATTGATGAAATCCAAAGACTGATTATTCCTTCAAAATAAATCCTCTTCTTTGTGGCAAAAATGGCTCATCTTTTCATTTTGACTTCAACAATTCATCATTTTTAGAAATACAAAACTTCTCCTTTATTTAGCTTAAATAAAAAAAATTGTTTGAAACGTTATAAAACAAAAGTTTAATTAACTAAGAAATGTAAAAAAAAGACATTTAATCTTTTGTAAATTAAATTAAATGATACACTGTCAATCTAAACAGAACCGACTGAAGGAATGGCCGTTGACACAAAGTCATAGATGAATGCTATAATCTTTTAGGGCATAAAATGCTGAAAAGATTTCGTTTTTTTATAATAAAAGTCAGCAACCCAATAAAACTCAACAAAAAGGCTGATTCAATTTCAAATCTGTAACATTAATTATATTAGATTAAAAAAAATCACATATGTCAGGTTAAAATGAAGGTAGAGGATACAAATGGATTTTATTTTTATTATTAGTTAGTAAATATTTACCTAATTGATTTTATCATACATTAATCATTGAGTCATTTCTATATTAGTTAATTCATTCATTCATTTTTTATTCCGTTTTTTCCCTTTCATCAAAATATTTTGGACTGAAAGTTATTTTAGTCTTACATTGACCTGTAGCTCATTTTTGCCCTTTTTAGTAATTAGAATTATATTTAATGTTGGAAAAAAATAATGTATCAAGTTGTAATCTATTTTTAAATAAAACTAACCTTCTTTTGTTGGTAAATATTTCCCCAACTAAATTTGAAAGAATTTGAAAGGCTTACATGTAAAATGAGTTTCCAAACTGAAAACCAAAATACTGTACCTTCATGCGGCTCCTACACCCATCGCTTTTGGTCATGTGATCACATTAGCAACACCACTGTGCAAGAAAGTAAGACCATTGCTTTAATGGGACAGCCAGGTTGACAGCATGTAAAAGGTCATCATTCAGTCACATGAACTAGAAAACAAACAACCAAAGGACATGGTTGACAAATGAACATTGCATTCCATTTCTACATTAAAAAAAATGAGACCACAGGAACCAGAACTCTTGCATACACACTCCCCTCCATTATGTAGCTGTACATTAACGGTCCAAATGGTCCCAAGGTGCTCCGGAATCTGTGTTCTGAGGATGTCTAACAGAAATATAATCTTTAGGATGAGCCTAGGCCTTTGGCATTGCGGGCTGCAGGTTCCACATTCACAAAAAAATATATAGGTTTGTTCGATAAAAGGTCTGACACCGTCACCCCAAAAACATTCAAGGCTCTCTTTCCATGCTGAGGAGCCTCAACTCCCTCTGCTTCTATAACGCATCTACAGCCGTGTAAATAACAAAGCTTCAATATCAACTTCAACTCTACAATACCAGGACATTGTTAAAATAAAGACTAACCGGGATATGTCGATTGGTAAATGCACCCTCAGATGAAGATCAACACAAACGATATTAGAGCGTGTTCCTGTACAACAAAAACTAAGGCACCGTGCAAAAGCAGTGTGTGAAAAACTTCCACAAAACTGGCAAGTTTCAGTCCAGCTGTCAATCCAATGCACTTGAGCAGCAAAAGGGATCACCTCTGTAAAAGCAGACTTTGAGTTGGAAATGAAGGTGTTGCAAGTAAACATAAAGCAGAAAAGACGATGATCGACCACTCATCCATTTAAAGAGTCAACTTGTGAACAATGACTAATTTCTCGTAATTCTTAAATGGAAAACATTTCCAGAAATGAACATTTCATCTAAAATGAGGTCAGAGGAGTGTCAGTTCAATTAGCAAAAAACATCAAACTAAATATCATGTCTCTCAAACCAAACATTACAATCTATTTCAAATTTGCTTAACAATCTGTAAAAAGCAAAAACAAAAGCAATTGAACATTCATTGGACAGACTGTCAGAGACTGCAATAGAAGGGTTACGATTTGGGCTTTTTTTTTTTCCAACCAGAGGATGTTTGTTCTACAAGCTACTCTATGATGCAACACAATTTCTTTCACAACTACTTTGGCATTTTGTTTAGATTTTGTTGAGACCACAGCAACATATCAGTTATCAACCTGAGGATGTAATTACCAAAGACCCGGTAAATATGGACATGCGTGTGCATAAAATTATGTCCCATGTATAAAAACTGTAAAATACTAGGACAGTATACTTTTTTCTCTCTAAAAATGAACTACATATTCAAAAAGATGACGGTTGTTTTTGCTAATTTCTCTGATAGCTTTTCTTTTCTTGGGACAGAGAGTGCTACTCGTCATTTATTTTGAAAAGTAACTAAAGCTAGCTTACCCACATTTACTTCCTTCACAAAACCACTCCTAAGAATACAAGCAGGACTGCATTTTCCTAACTAAAATTCAGAGAGATTAGATTCTGACAATCCAGTTTATGAAAAGAAATGTTTCTTCGCTGCTTCGTACCAACATTCACGGGTTTTGCTAATGCAAAAGTTAAAGAAAGGAAACAGTGAGATGGAATAAAATACAAAAATGTATCTTTTTTTTTCTTTGAATGATTAACTTACCAGGTGGAAAACCAGTAAGAGATGCTAGACACAAAAACACAACTGAAAATCAATTATTACCCCCTGAGGTTAAATGCTAAAATAACCATGTTTGCAGCTAGAGCTTACTCCTGGATTCCTTTTCCTTTCTTTCTCATCACTCTAAGTAGTGTGCTGTATACAGGACTTTAGGCAAAACGTGGGAGTCGTGTGCGACACTTAACAATGCCAGTGCAGAAGTTCGGGTGTTTTGACTTCCTACAAGAACATGAATCTAAGGACGATGTGAAGGCACGATTATCAGAGGCACAACAGACCTCAGAAACCAAATTGATCCGGTACTAAGAGCGATTCAAAAAAGTGAGCAGACTAAGAGTGTACAGTTTAAGATACGGTTCGGATCCGAGAACAAAGAGGCAGTGAATCAAGTTAAGGCCAAATTACTGCGTTCAAACAGCAAAAATGATGACAAGCTTCAGATTAAACGCAAATATGTTATTTTTCACAAAGCTTGACGTGCTGTATAGAACGTCCCTCTAAGGTTAGGTCTGTTTTATTCAACAAGGCTTTTTTTTCTCTTTGTTCTTATTTCAAATGGTGTTATTAAGCACAATAAAGTATAAATGTATGATACAAGAATATACATGGGCTTCAGTCTACGTCATCTCAGTAAAGGAATACATCAAAGCATTCTGGGTAAAGACTTTGGCTTTGAAAAGTTAGTCTGCACAAAATATGCACATTGAAAAGAAACCATAGAAAAATAATGGACAAAAGAAAGAAAGTGGACAAAAGACTTCACACAGTAATCTGTCACAACAACTCTGACAGAGAACCATTACTTCCAAAGCAAAACAATGACAAAGAAAAGTCCTCAAGTTTGACCTTGTCACGCCCGTCACGTTCCATCTGTGACCAGAATTACTTGTTCAGAACTAAAAAGGGACAAGGAATAAAAAAATTTAAAAAAAAGGGGACAAGGACTAAGACTTGGAGGGCTTCCGTTCAAGTTTGTCTTTCCTCATGTGCAAGTCAGTATAAAAAAAATGCTACAATTTGTATGACGCTTTTGTCAACAAGAAGAGGCTGAGGCCCTCGTCTGTCTGCTAAATAAAAAAGGGGTTTTAATAGTGGCAGGCCAGCTTGCTCATGAATTCAATGTATAGTTTCCACTGCAAGGTATTTCCTCCTCCAACTCTTCATCAGCTCCACCTCGTGTGGAGGAAGAGCAAAGCTTGAGTTCTTACATCCTGATGGACGAAGCGTCTCCTCCTCCTTGAAATGCGGCTTCTCGCTCATTCTTAGGTTAGTTAAGCTGTTCACTCACTGTCAGTCTCCAAGTCTGAGTCAGACCATTGCACTGGGGACAGTTTCCCATGACGCTGGGCATATTCAATAACTGCTGTGTAGCAAAAATAATACTGATCCCAGGTCTGAATGCTGAAAGCTCTCTGTGTGCGCATCCTTCGCACAGTCTGATGCACGTCTACGGTGCCCACGTCCTCCAGCTGAGACAGGCAGATGTCCAGCGTGCAGAATGTACCTGCACATCAATCACAACAAGAATGTGGGAGATACCGATTAGACAATTTTCTAGATAAATTCAACCCTTACAGTGGTTGTAAGTTCTAAAAAATGTAATGTCGAAATTTAAAGGTTTAATGTGTATGTGTATTTTACTAAATTCAGTCAAATGTTTGCTTGTTTTCTCAATACAAATGCAGTTTTTTCTGATTTTCTGGTCTCTCTTTACATTTTTGTGAAAAAACCCAGTCAATTTTCATTTTTTTTTCTAGTTGCAAACAGTAAGTTTATTTGTATTTACATGACATCAGAGGCAGTCATAAAAACTGGGAGACTTTCCTTTGGTGATTCTCCCCTTTTTCACCTGGAGCATCAAGCCAACATTCAGATAATACAAAACTGACCATCTGACTGCATTTAAAGACACTGGAACCTAACATTAACCTCAGAAAATAAGTCAAAGGAGTCAAATATAAGGGGAAAAACAGCAAAACTATGAGCTAAACACCAGTGTAAAGAAAAGAGTTCTGATCAGTCAGCAGAGAAAGCTAAAAAAGTAAACGATGTGACTCATAGTTAAAAAGGAAAGTTAATTTTACTAAATATCCAATTACTACTATGATAAATTAGGTATCGATCCGTGGTAGTATTATTAATTATTAAGACTTTTCACATATTTCTAGGTGTTCCACAGTTATTGTGGTAAGCTTAAGGTCTAAAGCAGGGGTCGGCAACCTGTTCCTCTCAAAGAGCCACTTGGATCAGTTTCCCACAGAAATGAAAGCACAGGGAGCAGCAACATTCGTGGTGTTAGAAAAAATCATTTCGCCGAAATATCGCTCATTTGGCAAGACTTGTATTGATTCCAAATGTTGTCAGGATATTTATTTAATTATTTATTTCCTAACCTGTTCACACATCTGCAGCTCCAAGTTGTTTTCCCCGCGTGCACCCCCCCTCCCCCCGCGCCAGCGTGTTCTACACAGACATACAGTCATCGTAGCAGCAAGTTGACAGGATAATAGGGGCGCCCAAATTTTATTCATTTTACGTGGAAATGGGTGGTTTTAGTCTAGGAAAAAAAAAGGCTTTTGTGTCCCATACGAGATCACCACTAGCTGTCTTTCCAGAAAAACATTCCATCCTATAGCAGACTCTGGTTGGCGTTCACAGCTGCAGACACGCCCCCTCCGCATGCACACGCTGCTCTCTTCCTCCTGCCGCTCGCACTACCCGACGGTGTTAAAGGCACCACGACAATCTTAGAACATGATAGTTATTTTACAAATACACAGAGAGCCGCAGCACAGGGATGAAAGAGCCGCAGGTTGCCGACCTCTGGTCTAAAGTATCTGCGTACCTGTACGTCCAATACCAGCACTGCAGTGAACAACAACAGGAGGGCCCCATGGAGGCCCCCTCCAGCTGGACCCCAGGTTTTGGACGGCAGCCTTCCTTCTTTCAAGAACATGCTCACGGAAGTCCAACATGGCAGATGCACTTTTTGGCACCCCGAAGTCAGGCCAGCTGACATAGAGGTAGTGGCTTACTTCACGTTTCTCGCCAGACTGGAAAACACAGACGATTGAAAGCAGATCCTCAAGCAGCTGAGCAAACTCAGGTAAATAACCATGTGAAAACGTATGTTGGTTTTTTTATAGGTTACACCATATACCTGTGTGTTGTACAGTTCAAGGTGAGTGAGTTGGAAATCCTGAAACAACTGAATGTGTGTATTCCTGATCAAGAAATATCCATGCTGCTCCGCCTTGCCCTCCTCCAGAGGCCAGTACTGCCCACATTTGACACGTCCACGCTCCACAACCCTGAGAAACACTTTTTCAATAATTCAGCCCATCCTTTAAAAACAACAAACTTTTGACAAAATCCATTAGGATGACAAGAAATTCAAAGAATCACCTGGTGGTCATAACAATGATAAGTACCATCTGTTCCCATACCATCCGCCAGAAGTCACCAAAGGTTTTTGGCAGAGGACCTACAGGACACAGAAGACTGAATCATGATGAAAGTACAACACTGCGGACAGGGTGAAGGCAGAGAGGAGGATGCAAGTTTTCTAAAACTTTTGACTTTTCTAACATAAAATCAAATGGAATGTATTTAAAACCCAAAACATTTTCTAAATCCATCCTCCAATAACACTGACAACCAACCATTACTATAAAATTATGCAAAGACACAAGATAGAAAGGTTTTTACGTAACAATATATATTTCCATCATAAAATATATTTCTAATATCAAGCATTCTATGTTTTCCAAATTCTGTTTGCAGATCCACACCAACATGATGTTAATGAGTGGAACAAGTTAAGTAAGGCTTGCTTTATTTAAATAAATAGCATCACTTAAAAGTTACAAAACTGACCTTAGAACTAAAAACACAATCATGTAACTCTGGAAGTCTAATCTTGAACTTTATAGAAAATTACAAACAAAATGAAACAATAATAAATGTGGAGAATCAGCAGGGGATCTTCACAGAACCCATTTAGACAAGTCTATTTGCCAGGATCCTCAGATCTTTTGGAAGAGATAAAGTGAGAAACTGAAATCTTTTGGGCCCAACTCCACTCCAGAAGCTACATGTGTAAATGGTCTTATTTATATATGTAGGAAAAAAATGAAGTAAAAGAGCACACATCCATATAAACAAACTGAACTACTCAGCTATTTTCATGAGTTTTACAATTTCTTACATGCAAATAGAGAGTTTTTCTACAACTTAGTAAACATAGTAATAAAAGCAAGGAGGCAAAAGCAGAGGAAAGCAATGTTTAAGTTAAATGTATGAACTAAGTTATGTATGAACTAAGTGAAAGGAATTGAGCATTTGTTTACCAAAATAAAAATGTTTAAATGGGAAAAAAAGAAAACCGTGAGTTTAAACCAAAGCCTTCCTGCATAATCTACACTGCCCATTATTGTGAATTACTGTTTATCTTATTGCTTTTTACATAAACAATCCCAAAGTTTTCAGAAAGGCATGCAGATAGTAACTCACCCTGAGTAGCAATGTAAGCGTTGCGGCTCTTGTACCCATCCATGAAACTCGCATTAATGTAATCAGATGTCTGCAAACACATAAAGAAGACATGTCAGTCCCAGGATTTACAAACAACAATCTGAAAGATATTTTTGTAAGAAATGACTAGATTTAGGGAAGTAAAATTACCGGTAAATACTTTTTAGGACCTTTTTTAACACTACCGGTACTTTAAATAGCCCAAGCTGCTACACTAAGTTAGAATTTAAGACAGTTTCAACCTTTTCAGGGTCTTCTTTTGTTTAAGAGGTTTTGAGGATCGCCTTGACATTTACCTCGTCTTCATCATCACAGAGCTGGCAGAGATGCACGCGTGACTGATCCAGGCAGAGAACATCGCTGTACCGGTTTTTGATCTGATTGGACAGTTTTCTGCAAAGGCAACATGGAGTTCAACAATCTTCCATCAGCAGGCAGAGAAAATCACGGGGTAGAGAGCACGGTGACTCTTACTTGGAATAGTCAAAGGAGCCTGCTGGAGGCTCCTTACGGATGTTCTCGTACTCCTGATAAATGCCCCTCTTCTTCTTCCTCTTTACATAATCCACCAGTTCATACACAGTCATGCCTCCCTGATCCGGCACGTGGACAGACATTTCCATGTAGCAGCTTTCATCGGGTCCCCACGATGAAGACAGGGGAGGGGACTGGTTGGGTGCTCGTGGAAGAGATTTCTTAGGCAAAGAAGGTATCCCTCCCTCTTCATCACACTCCTCATCCTCCTCATTTAGTCCTTCATTTTGAGATTTATGGCCCGAGTCTGTCGCCGTAGAAGCAGCGTCCCCCTCTTCCTTCTGTGAAAGTGGCGTGTCCGGAGGGGTGTCTGACTGTGGGGGAGCTTGGAGGCCACGGCCATTCATGTTTGCGTTGGGTCCACTGACACTCTCGGCGGCTCCGCCCACCGCGGAGCCGTTCCAGTGCTGGTGGTTCCCATCAGATCTGTCGGAAGCAGAGTTTGAGCTCTGCTGGTACTGGCCGAGGCCTCGAGTCCTGCTGTCCCCTGCATCACAGTGGTTACGGGGGTTAGCATTCTTGTCGTCGTGACAGTTAGAGTTAACCAGCTGTGTGTTCATGTGAGAGTGGGCCAAAGTTACACCTATACTTTTGTTGCTGTTATCTAAGCTGTAAGAGCGCAGCAATCTTCCCACGCAGTCGTGCGCATCATCCTGAATGGTGTTTGTTTGCATGTTAACACAGGACTGGATCCACGCCACGTGGCTGTACTGAGACGTTCCGCCCAAATGTTCAGGGAGGGAGGAGACAGGGATGTGACTGATCAACTCATGGGCTTTTACTGTGCATACCTTACAAGAGAACAGAAGAGAGCAAACAGCTGAAATAGAGCCGAACCGGATCATATGCAAATCTACCAAGTCAGATAAAAGCTAGTACCCTTTCCCTTAGCTTTTCACGCACAAACAGGCGGAGAACTGCGAAAGGCGCCCGAAACCAAAGAGGAGAGGAAACAATGAAGACACACTTTAGACGGGCTGGAAAAGCTCCCTGTAAAACCCACGAGCAGATATACAAGTTAGATTTTCTTCATCTTGTAAAAAAAATAAAATAATTAAAAGACCACAGAACAGCCAACATAAAAGACAAGGCCTCAGATTTACCTTGAGCAAATTGAGAATCTTGACACAGAGCTCATAGTCAAAATTTCCATAAGTGGAGTTTGTCATGTCGTAAATAAATATGAGCCCATCTCTTTGCGTTTGCACACTGGAAAGCACATGACAAAGGTCATAAAGGTTTCTTTGATATTATATTTTTACGGTTTCTTTTAATAAAAAACAACAAAACCATAATATAGAGAACTGTTGTAACTAAAACAGAAAATGAATAACAGAAATACTGAAAGACGACATCTTTAAAAACCGAGTAAACACAATTCAATCTGACATTTTAGTAAAAAATAAAATCAATTAAAAAAAACAAAGACCCATACAGAAAAATAGTTCCTAAAATAAAAAGAGGTGTGTTTGTACAAATTGTTTGTCCAGAAAAGTACCTCTCTATGGCTTTGTCCAGCTGATAGATGATGGCTTGCAGCACAGCTTTGTGGGTAGTGACGTCTGGCCGATGAAGGCGGGCAGTGAAGAGAGCTAAAGCTGCTCCTTTAGCATCTCGGCCAGGCTGGTGGAAACGTCAAATGGTCATAAACATAAAATGACAATGTGTCTAAAAAAAGAGTTCTGAAAAAGTAACTGCTGCAAAATAGCCTCCATAATTATTATGAGTGGCACCAGATTAAAGAAAATAATTTAAATGGTTGTCACTCAGACTGGGGTAAACAATGGGTTTCCTTAAATGTTAACATTTCTGCATTAAATATGCCAGAGGAAACCGATAACAGACTCATCATTGCGGCCCAGGCTATACAGGTCTTAAAAATGATTCATTTTCCTTGTTAATGTAAATAATGTGACACAGGCCAAAAGACCCATGTTATTTCTACAAATTATTATGATGGGCTTGTGAAATCGGACAAAAAAAATTAAATGTATTTTCACCCTTTTTCTTTAAAAATTGAATGCAATAAATAAACAAATTGGGAAAATTGGGATGGCAGGTTTACCAAACCCTAACAAGGCTCTAGATTAAAAAAATAAATAACTAAAAAGTCACACTGCTTCATGGTAACTCATAAATAATGTCAAAAACTGCAAAATATTTGTATAAGAGGATGTTTTTATTGATTTATATTAGTTATTATTAATTTTTAACTGCAAGCTTACTCACCAGGACTGTAAACTTGCCACTCAACAGCTCAGAGCGCAGCGGCTCCTCGTCCGGGTTGATATTTATGATGCCCTCTTTGATTCTTGTGTTCTTATTGGACAAAGAAAATTCAAAATAACAATCCAAGTATTTTGATTACTGGTGTATTTATAGACTATTTAATCTAGGAGTAAATAAGCTAAAAGAAAGAAAAAGCTAAATTGTGCTTTGAGAGCCAACAACATAATTTCAGTTGGTACTTTAAAGACTAGATGAATATAGACATTCAAATAAGTGGAAACTTTAATTATTACAGAAAGAAAATGCATGGTTTAGCAAAACGTTTCATTTTTATGGTTAATAAAAAAATGGCTAATGGAATACTTAGCAAGCATATCTTCTGTCAGCAGTCAATACTGTACCTTATACGCTTGGAAGAGGTCGATGGCTCTGGGAACATCAAACTTTCGGGCCATAAGAAACTTCAGAGCTGTGGGTTGTGAGACGAGCCCAGCGCTGTGAGGTAGCTCCCTGCTACGCACCTCACTCAGGAACTCCTCCACAGCCTAAAAGAGACGCAGCAGAAAAATAAACATAAGAAATTAGCTTAATGGAAGATATGTAAAGTTTGTCGTTTCTGCAGACAAATAGGGGGAACCTAAACCGATTTGTCATTTTTTGTGTAAATTCTGAGCAATTCAGATTTTAATAACATTAATTATTTTTAATTGCCTCTCAGTTTAGATGCATCAATTCTCCATTTGCAAAAAAAGTAACTACCATAACAAAAAGTTGTGCCCAAAATAAAAACCATAAAGGTCTGTCACATTTAGGACTGACATAACCAGAGGTCTATGTAATCCAAAGACTGCATCAAGCAAATTTCAATAATTCATTTGGTTGTAGTAGCAATCTAGACAGATGTTAAGCTTTTTGGTCCATAAAGTTTGTTCCTAAATAAAGCCCTAAGAAAAGAAACACAGATAAAATGCAAGATTGACAAAACCGCACAAGCCAGTTTCAGTGGACAAACGTTCTCAGGAATTTGACAGTCTGAACAGAATTTTCCGCAGGAAAACAGAAGACAGCAGGACCGTATCTAATTTCCCAGTTATGTGTAGAGTATATTGATTGTCAACAAGAGGCCAACACAAGTGTTTCTCTTCTGCAGAAAATCCATCTTCCTATTTTTTTACGACTTCCATTACTGGAAATGAAATACATTTAAAAAAAAAAAGAAAACTTTACCACAAATTTCTTGTTCATGTCAAACAACATTAGGTACTTTCAACATGATCCTTGTCTATTATCCTATTAATTTTCTATATAAATGAACGTTACATTATTCCTT
Organism: Oryzias latipes; assembly: GCF_053564925.1. Taxonomy (NCBI): domain Eukaryota; kingdom Metazoa; phylum Chordata; class Actinopteri; order Beloniformes; family Adrianichthyidae; genus Oryzias; species Oryzias latipes. Next base: position 10,611,824 of record NW_027616335.1, read on the forward strand.
ACGGACATCTGTTCATCAGATCACAATACAATGGATAGAAATGTTTGTTTTCCACTTGAGAATAACCATTCTTCACTTGTTAACTTATTAAACAAAACTGCTATGAACTTTGTTTCATGGATGCTATGCAGACAAGAGTATAGATAATGATTAAAAAGTTTAAAAAAAGAAAGAAAAAAGAAACCAAGCCCACATAGCAATACGATTTTAAACCACCAATCCAATCACTTTTTGATATCTTTTTAACATTTGGAGTTAAATTGGACTTTTGAGCCAGATGCCAGCTCAGAGGTGGATAAAGGGGGTGTCATGGATGTATCAGTCTGGAGCAGAGCAGGGAGCTTGTGGCTGGCTGACTGTAGTTTTTCCATAACTATAAGCTCTTTCAAACTGCATGCTATTGTCTGCTCCTGATTCACAAAGATTTGAATAAAAAAAAATGCTCAGAAGTGCAATTATAAGATTTTTTTAACATACGTCCTCCACCATGAGAAAAATTCCAACAAAAACATGTAAAAAATTTTTTTTTTATTGGAGTGTGTCTTTAGAAGCCTACATCCCCTAAAAAAATGAACAACTGCCCCTTTATCATAATTTTGATTAGTAGATAACTGTTGCTGACAAAGATAAACGCTGTGCTGTTGAAGGTTTTACATACATTTACTTTCAAGTATTTACAAAAAACTGAAGTCGTGTAAGAAAAAAGCACACTTTCAATTAAACCAAAAACACAAAAAGAATCAATACAAATCCATAAAGTAACATTGACTGTAAACAATTAATGTGTTTGGTAGAGTTATACAGAAATTATGTTGTCAGATTTTTGGGGGGAAATAAATCGATCCATGGAGGGGGGAACAGGAGAGTCTCATAATTTAAATATGTCATCTAAAATTTTTAACAACAAGAGAAAGTTTGGCAACTTTAAAACGTGCGAATCTGTAGAAAGAATACGGCATCCGAGCCAACAAATGTTTTGCTAATCTAGATAACGTGCGTCTACCTTACCTGATAGTGGACGATGACGAGTTAACAAGTACCCATAAAACAACACTATTATTAGAAATGTATCAATGTCGGATCCGCCCATTTTACTAGAAAGTCATATCAACAACATTGCTTGGAACCGGAGCATCACTTCTGTGAATTGGTCGGCATACCACCGATAGTCGATTTACTGGCTTAATACTCGAGTCCCGGCAGCAACTCCTTCTTCTTGCGTGGAGCTAAGCGTCACGATATTTGTCGGGTTTACTACGCCTCGCTCCGAAATTGAATTCGACACACAGAGCCAAAACAAACAACTGCCTGACATTTTTTTACAAATAAATAAAATGTAGGAAAATCATGCTGCCGTTAGACCTGCTGGCAAATAAATGTTCAGAATAAATTACTTTTAGTCAACAAAAGCTATGTTAGCACGAGCTAGTGGCTAGGTTACATGTGGTAGCGGAAAAAAACATTGAAAAAACGGCACGTGTAGCCGCTTGAAATGAAACAAAAACAAACATTATCATGCAGTTGTAGTAAATTGTGCTGTATGGATAGCTATGCGAGTCATGATAACAGAGGTGATGGAGGCAAGCTGAAACAAACTGCCGGCTATATGATCCCCTTTAGCTAACACCATCACGCGAACACACACCAACTACTACTGTCTGTCAGTCGACTCGATGCAGGAGAGACGTAACGGGCCACAGCTAGTCCATTCACGTTGCCCTTTCTAAATTAAATACACATAATTTAAGAGTGCTTGGTTATATTGATATTTGTTTAGAAATATAATGAAATGTAAAAAAATTAAATAGAACTGGAAGATAGAAAAAAATATTAGGAGCCTCTCACCAGCTGCTCCTGAGTTGTCAAGGCTTCCGCCATCTTGAAGCCTCCGTAACGTCGCAGCGGGCGCGCCCACTAGCCACTTGACCACGCCCAGTGAGTGACGTTTTGGAACCTTCCCATACGCCTTGCCCATTCCATTCGGTGCCAGAGACTTTCAACAGTTTTTATAATACATTTATAGAGAAAAATGTAAAATAAAATAAAAAAGATCACAAATCTTATTTTTTTAAATTAACGGTTATGCGTTAACATCCCGTTTAGAGAGACATAATAAGTTATCTTTATAACTTGGCACAGTTCATGAATTATTAATAAACGGAAGCAAATTTTTAATAATAAAGTACTAAATTATTAAAGTTTGATGAATATTTATTGCTACGAAAAGACCATTCACAATGATTGGAGCGAACAAATAGTTTAGGTTACAGTGGGTAGTTGAGGCCAAAAAATAATAAGTAGATAGGAACCTTTTAATGTGGCTCAACCTACGCTACTCCGGACAGTTTTAGTGAAACACCAACAATATTTTCCGGCGGACTATTTGAAATTGTATTTGTTTACACTGAGTAGACATAACAAACAATCAGAAGATTTACAAACCTTTTTGTCGTTTAAATTGGAACAGATTAAATCGTGGTGTGTCGTGAGTAACGCGTATGTCATGGTAAATAACGCCCACAATCGCAGTCTTTCGTCTCAGAGCTGCAAAGCCTTTTCGTTATGACCTCTGGTCCGAGTCTGAAAAAGAAAAACTACTTGGGGCAACACCAAATCAAAAAGAAAATAAGGTACAGCTATAAGCATTTAATTTACTTTGGTTATTTACTTTTTTTTATTAACCATCTGAGTTATAAAGTTTAAAAAGTAGCCTGGGTGTAGTCAGTACAGTTTAAAATCTAGTATTTTTTAATTTACTTGTCTGTATTTATTTAAAATGAAACATTTCTGGATGCAGCATCAACATTAATGATGAGCTGCCAGACAGAGACAGACCGTTGGAGAAAACCTGCCATCTCTCAGATAAATCAAGTAAACTAATGACCAATGCAAAGGAGGAACACGTGGTAAGTATGATTCTTTGACGTATAATACTTTGCCTTTATATATATATGTATACACACACACACACTTGTACATTTTTTTCAGTTAGGGGAGTCCACCATTGCTCCGGATAAAGAGATACTGCAAGTGTTTGATGTTTTTCCTCCTGTGAAGGACACACTAAACAAACATGTTCAGGAGGAACTGCTGTCATCAGATGCCTCTGTACCAGACTTAGCACCAGCAGCATACAGTAAAAAGGATATGGATGCCACACAGGTAAAAGTCGGGGCATTTTTCACAGAGAGTGGACCCCATACGGCCTTTAGTCCTCAGGAGGAAGACAGTCGACATAGAAGGGACTGTAGGAGACCAGGATGGAGAGCTGAATGCAAAGAACTTGCTCATAAACTACTCTTCTGCGAGGATTCTGGGAATAAGAAGGACACTCAAACAGATCATTCAGATCCTTCACATTGCGTCAAAGCTCAAGAAACTCAAAGCAGCCTAGAAGCAAGAACATCCGGCAAGTATGTTGTAAATTCAAAAGCGTTGGTTACATTCTCTCAATTTAGCTAACTTTTAAGCTTTTGTTTTATATTTCTCCTCTCTGTGTTTTATAAAAGAGATTACCTTGGAAGAAGACGCTCTCCTCTCCGTGGGTCAAGCCAGACTTCCAGTGCACCTCTGAATGTCTCGAGCGACTATATCTTGTTTAGCCCTACACGTCTTGCAGCCGCTATAAAGAGATCCAAACTGCAGAGATCAATTCAAAATCAGTCTGTTTCTGTTCTCACAGTCCCCAGCGGTTTGGAGCTCAGCACTCTCAACGATACTTTACCAAAGCCAGGTAGGGTACATTTGCACCTTTCTTTTTGCCATTTATTGCTTTTGTTTAAAGTAATTTTTAGATTATTTTGCTTTAAAATACCTTACAATTTAAGTAAATCAGAGTAATGCAGAAAGATGCATTTATGTAAATTTAAAATGTGAAAAGTGTGTGAAGCAAGATCAAACTAAAAAAAAAACTCAAACTGAATTATTGTTGTTGAACACAATGAACATTTACCTTTTGAAGGTTGAGTACATCCCAGCATAACTTCTTTTAAATGTTAGAAATGAAGGCAGTAACTTGTGGTTTTTGCAGGCATTGGATTGTGTGCCCCTGTAGAGCACGCTGAAAAGCTGCTGCTCTCCAGCTGGGGTTTACCCAAGCCTGTTTTAGAGCGATACCAGAAACATGGAGTGACTCAGATGTTTGAGTGGCAAGCTCAATGCCTTACTGTGGGACAGGTGCTGCAGGGAGGAAATTTGGTGTATTCTGGTAGGAAAGAAAACCTATTGCACAGTGATACTCACAGAAATTCACTTTAATGACTTGTTTATCCACATTTTTTGGGGGGATTCAGCACCTACAAGCGCTGGCAAGACCCTGGTGTCTGAGCTTCTGATGCTAAAGCGTGTGTTAGAAACGAAAAGAAAAGCTCTCTTCATTCTGCCATTTGTTTCTGTGGCCAAAGAGAAGATGCAGTACCTTCAGGTGAGGAGAGGGACTATTTTATTATTTAACCTTCAATTTCTACTTTATTTCCAAATGGAAAGTTTCTGTTTGTGGCTTAGTTTTGTGATGATTTTCTTTGTAGAGTGTGTTTCAAGAGGCGGGAGTCCGTGTGGAGGGGTACATGGGCAGTACTTCAGCAGCAGGAGGGTTCACAACTCTGGATGTGGCTGTTTGCACCATAGAAAAAGCAAATTCTCTAGTTAATAGACTCATTGAGGAAGACAACATGGCTCTTCTAGGTAATTTAACCATATTTACCCATCAAACAGTGTGAATGAATCACACTGTTTGAATTTAAACAGCTTTTGGAGGAAATTACATTGTGTCATTGTTGTTGGTTTTTTTTACAGTTTTCTTGTGTTTTATGTGTTTTTTAAATAATTGGGGCTTGATATGATTTTGAAGATCCAGTTTTAAATACTTTGCTTTAAACTTGTGTTTTTTTTCTTCTTCGTTTTTTTATAATTATTATTACAGATTAGTTGATATCAAAAAGGACATTTGCATACCCATAAATGTTGTTTAAAAACGTGTTGATTCATGTGTGATTGTTTTGGGGCCAGGCATGGTGGTGGTAGATGAATTACACATGGTTGGAGATTCTGGAAGAGGTTACCTACTGGAATTGCTTTTGACCAAAATCCTCTACATCTCTCAGAAGCAGAAAACGTCAGGGTTTGTGTGTTTTTTTTCCATCCTTGTTGCCCTTCCTCACATTCAAATTTAAACATTTCACATTTGTATTTTTCGTTTCCAAAGGTCTCTCTCTGAAGGTGTGCAGATAATCGGCATGAGTGCCACTCTGCCAAACTTGGCCCTCTTGGCTGGCTGGTTAGGTGCAGAGCTTTACCAGACAGACTACAGACCTGTTCCTCTGGAGGAGCATCTCAAGGTGGGCTGCAGCATCTACGACAGGAGCCTCTCTGTGGTCCGCCAGTTCACCCCTGTGCTGCACGTCAAGGTAACTCAGTTAGATAACTGAGAAGTGTTACAACATGTTTATTACAACCTAGTGCAATGGTTTTTTTTCAACATCTAAAGTCAAACTGAGAAACGGGCTGTTTTTGGACAATATAGTTACTTGGCACGAAATAAAAATCTAGCATCCAGATGAGAGGACAGTCAACACTAATATGATTCTGTTTCCTGTTCAAAGGGGGACGATGACCACATTGTGAGCCTGTGTTATGAAACGGTGAGGCAAGGTCACTCTGTGCTTCTGTTTTGCCCGTCAAAAAACTGGTGCGAGAAACTCGCAGATACCATTGCAAGGGAGTTCTACAATATCAGACTTTCTGGTATGTGAAATAATAAAATGATACGGTTTTATATTGCACATAGTGATAGAAAAGAGATTGTGATGCACTTTAAATGTTTTTTTTAACTTAAGACTTTAAGTCTTTGTTTTCTGCCCATCCGTGATCTTTAGTTGCATTGTCCTTATCACAGATGGTAAAGCTGAACCTCTGCCGGTGTGTCTGGATCATGACGGACTCATGGACGTTTTAGCTCAGCTTAGAAGAACTCCAGCTGGGTTAGATCCTATCTTGCAGCGCACTGTGCGGTGGGGAGTGGCCTTCCACCATGCTGGTTATTACTTTCATCCAACTCTTCATTATCAGTCTCGTAGCTTTGGGGAGACTGATGGCAACGTTCCTTTCTACAGGTTTGACCTTTGATGAGCGTGATGTGTTGGAAGGAGCTTTTCGCCAGGGCTTGGTCAGAGTCCTTTCTGCCACCTCTACTCTGTCTTCGGGGGTCAATCTTCCAGCCCGCAGGGTCATTATACGAACACCAACATTCAATGGACACTTGCTGGACCCACTCACATACAAACAGATGGCTGGACGAGCAGGAAGAAAAGGAGTGGACACTAGAGGTAGGAACTAACTAAAGTAGTTTACAATTTAAATGGAATGTGTTAAGCTTAGTGTATGTTATGTCATATCTTTCCATTGTAGGTGAAAGTTTGCTTGTATGTAAGAAGGCAGAGGAAAAGAAAGGGGCTAGTCTTCTAAGAGGTTCTCTTCAGCCAATCAGCAGCTGCCTGGTCAGACGAGAAGGTGAAGGAGTCGCCACAAGCATGCTGAGAGCCATCCTGGAGGTACAAATGAATCTGACAGCAATAAAAGCTGTACAAGTATCACGCCGATCATCTTTTGATCTTTTGTAAAATTGTTTTAATTATGATTATGCCGTTTTTAGGCAGAATAAAAAACCCTGTGTTGTTTTCTAGCACGTAGTCTCTGCAGAGCGGCAGGACGTTATCAGAAAATCCCCTCTGAGTTGTTGGCGTTTATGCTCCTTCACAGATAATTGTCGGAGGAGTGGCCTGCACTCCGCAGGATGTCCAGCGGTATGCTTCGTGTTCCCTTCTGGCTGCCAGCGTGAGATGTGACAGCAAAAAGCCGTCTGGCAAAGAGTCCAACAGAGGAGCTATTGAGGCCTGCGTTGAATGGCTGATGGAGAATGAATTCATCAACATCCAGAAAGATGAGCAAGGTAATGTAAAACCTGTCACAGCATTACATAATTGGATATAAATATATATTTCAGAAGTTATAGTCACATTTTAGCAAGAAAGGGCTTATAAATAGGAGTAGAAATCTTTTATTTATTTGTATGTTTGTTAGTGTGTAATACTTAATTTTTTTGACAAAAAAGGCTCCAGGAATCAGTTACAATCATGACAAATGTTTTCTTTGCAAACCAAAAGCTTAACAGCAACAAAAGAGGCCAAGACATGGAAAACCAAAATGCAGTTCATTGCATAATCTGACTATTCTATTTCCAGATGAACGATACTGTCCTACTCAGCTGGGTGCTGCCACTCTTGCTTCCTCACTCTCGCCTCCTGAGGCTTTGGGAATATTTGCAGATCTGCAGCGTGCCATGAAGGGCTTTGTTTTGGAAAATGATCTGCACATTATGTATTTGGTAACCACGTTTTCACATACACACTTTCAATTAACTACATTTTACGCTGACCCATTGTTAAATCCTAGAAAGAACAAAAGAAGCAGCATCATTTGTCTTGAATTTTCAGATAACCCCACTGTATGCGGAGTGGACCACTATTGACTGGTATCAGTTCTTCTGTTTGTGGGAGCAGCTGTCATCATCAATGAAGAGAGTGGCGGAGCTGGTTGGGGTGCAGGAGAGTTTCCTTGCACGATCAGTTAGTGGCAAGCTTGTTGCAAAGACAGAAAAGCAGAGTAGACAAATGGCAATCCATAAAAGGTACAGAACCGATTTTTAGTCTATTAATCTTCTCAAGACAAACGCACCACTGTTCTGATGACTTCTGTTGTGCTCCAGTTTTACCTCTGGAAAGCCTAACAGAATTGCTTTTGAGTTCTTTTTGTACTTGATCATTGAATCATTTAAAATAAAAATGGATAGGAACACTTTCATGAAAGAATGTGACTATTGTATTTAATATCTTTTCAGGTTTTTCACTACTCTGGTTCTCCAGGATCTGGTTAATGAAGTACCTTTGGGAACAGTTGCATCTAAATACAACTGCAATCGTGGGCAGCTGCAGTCTCTCCAGCAGTCTGCTTCCACATATGCTGGTAAGCTGATTACCAAACTGTTTTTTAGACACTTAAAAGCAAACATCAGTGTTAAAATTGCTGCCCATGCATTTCTAATAAACTAGGACACAGTGAGATATTAAACCCATCACGAGAAGAGATGAGTTAGATTTGGGGATTTTTCTGCATCCTATCATTGGTATTTTTAATTTGAAGGAGACAAAAGTAAAGTTTAAAAAAGTAAAAGAGAGAAGGCAAAACATGACAGCTTTTCTGGTGCTGAGTTACACATGTGGCTTGGAGAGAAACTTTTTCAGAGTTGTTTTGTTTCTTCCCTCAGGTATGGTAACAGTGTTCTGCAAGCGTCTGGGCTGGCACAACATGGAGATGCTGTTATCTCAGTACCAGACCAGGCTGAGCTTTGGGGTGCAGAGGGAGCTTCTTGACCTGGTCAGGGTTTCTCTTCTGAATGCAACCCGTGCCAGGGCGCTGTACGCCCAAGGACTCTGTACGGTTGCAGAACTAGCCAGGGCGACAGTGGCTGATGTGGAGAAAGCTCTGCGGAACTCAGTCCCATTTAAGAGGTAGGTTTGCACTCACATAAGAGGATTCAAATGATATGTATAAACCAGAATATTAGTTGATTTACTGCAACAAAACATAAAAACATTCATGCACACTGCAAAAACTAAATCTTAAGAAAGAAAAAAGACTTTTGTTTAATGAAAAATTGTCTTATTTTTTGTCTGGCAAGAAATATAATCTTATTAAGAAAGTTTTTTAAAAGCAAAAAAAATCTTAGTTTAAGAACACATCATTTTTTCTCTGAAAAAATGAACTCTTCAATGGGTTAAGAACTTTTGACTTATTTCTAAGGGGCCTTTTTGTGCAGTGATAATGATCCAGGAAAAAAATTACCGGTATATCAAGTCAAAAGGCTAATATTTCACTTTTAGTTTTGCAGATTTTTTCACATCAGCTGGCCGGATATCATATAATGCAACTTTTTTTGGCCAATGAAAAAGAATAGTAAAAAAAAGAAGTCTGAACTCCAAATGTGTTTTAAACAACACATCTAAATAAAACCTGAGTCCAAGTGAAGACTGAGTCTTGGTTTTGTTTTCTTCCTCAGCTCTAAACGTGCAGTGGATGAAAGTGAAGTGGAAGCAGCTGAGAGAAGAAGCCTTCGCTGCGTGTGGGTCGCTGGTGGACGGGCTCTGACGGAACAGGAAGCAGCTGTTGAGATAGTGTCGGAAGCCAGGCTTCTCCTTCGAGAAGACCTGGCTCAGTTAGGAGTTCAATGGGATCCAGCTGCTCTTCCTGCAGAGGCTTCTGTCGCCTGCAGCCCTGATGGTCATTCCAGCAGGGATTCAGATACTTCTAATCAGCTCAAAGAGGATAGAGAAGGTGGGAAAAGGATGGTTGTAGGAGAAGATGGCAAAAATGAAGACCCGAATGGATTGTATGTCAGAAAAAAAGCTCACACAGAAAGGAAGGAGGAAAAAATGAGAGCGCACACAAACAAACCAATCCAAAATTACACTGAAAATCCAGATAGGGCTGTTGAGAGGAAACATAATGGGGAGCATGAAAAGGCAGATCAGGGAGAGACAGGAAGGGCTACAAGCAAACCAGATGATCTTCAATCAAAACAGCCTGTGCCTGAAAAGAGCTTAACACAGGAGCTGGCTGAGATCATATCCAGCCTTTCACCCCAGCTGCTGCCGCCACCTCCGCCGTCACCTTCTCCGGCACCGCCTCCACGCTTCCGAGCTCCGATATCCAGACTAGAGTCTCAACAAAGAGGAGACAGAAGCATAGCAGTGGAAGAGGGCCTCACAAAGCTAACTACATCACCTTTGGAGCTTGAGAGGTTAAGGCACTCAAAAGCCTTAAGCAAAGTCCTCCAATCCATTCAGTGCATACAAGATTCTGTAGACCCTGGTGAGAAAGGAGACTCAAAAACCACCGTGATTTCCAATTTACAAAATTCTAAATCTCCTGTTGAGGTGTTAAACGCTGCTCAAACCTTTAGCTGTGCACAGGAAAGGGCTCCTGGATCTACAACTGCACATATTTCCAATTCCGTCCTGTCAGTATCCCCAGGATCAGTTGACAGATGCTCCCCCGAAGCCAAGCGGAGAAAGATTGATACCAAAGAGGCAGAGAAGTTTTCCTCACCCGAGTTGTATGCAGGTGATGATAGAGATGAAGAAGTTGATGTTCAGGCAAGTTTTGGTGATAGTTTTGAATTGGATACTCAAACAGAAAGAATAATTGTTCAACAAACACATCAACACTCAGATGAGAGCAGTGCAGGAACAGATCAGTCAGAAGCTCAACACATCAGAGAGGAGGAAGCAGCTGGAAAGCATCTCCAGACTAGTGATGAGAAAAGGAATGACAGTCCAGACAGTGCAACCCCCAAATTCAACATTTCTCTCACCGAAAGCCAAATGGAACTCATCCTGAACACCAGCCATCAGGTGAGCGACTGCCTTCTCCTATGATAAAATAACCAGAAATCTTTATCTTCTTTTATAATGTAAGACTGATGTTGGTTCCACAGAAATCTCCCAGTCCAGCTGCTGGTGACAACATAGACAAAAGGGAAGATCCAGGGGCTGCCCCTGAAAGCCCCAACAGAAGCAGCAGTTTGCTGTTTGACAGCCTGTATGACAGTCCCCTGTTAGAAGCTCTGAGGCCGGAACCGTCCGACGAAGAACCTAACACGGAGGCTGAGCATCCCTCTACAACCCAGCAGAGGCGACGCAGCGAGCTTTTGGCTAACCAGGAAGCAGAGGAGCAGGAGGGGGTCCGCTGGGGCGAGTCTTTCTTTAACCTGTCAGAGTGGGGCGACTCCCTCCTGGTTGGTGAACACTTTCTGGAGAGGCAGAATCTGCTGAGATTCTCAGAGCAGAGTGAAAAAGAGCAGATGGTGCAGCAGGCGATCAAGGACCAGGAAGACCAATCGGGTAATTTGATACAATTTGTCAATGAAGAACAAGGGGAAGAGCAGAACATTATTTCCAGAGGGGATGACAGGGGAAGGCAGTCAGATGAGAAGGAAGTAGCTGTTTTGTTAACCGATGATGAAAACTGTAAACACCCAAATGTCCAAAATCCACATAAACAATATCTTTATTGTAGCCCTGGATTACAAGATATATTTGACCGCTGGCCTAGTATGTCTGACCAGCCTGGCCTATCAGCCTCTGAAATGCAAGGCAATAGCGCAAATGCAGCAATTCAACCACAAACTGATGCAGCAAAAACCGAGCCACAAATAGGACGGCTCTCAGGATGTGGGGATGAAAATCCAATGCATAGGCCAGGCTCTGCTGGGGACCTCATTCCCCCAACTCAAGAAAGACCACCTGTCACACCAAGAGTAAAGCTGACCACTTCGTCGATCCATTCGCAAAGATCTACCCCTCGGCCACTTAAGCAGTCGACGCCCTCAAACCCTTCTCAAGTGACTTCAGGAAATGGTAATCTTCTGTCAGCAGTTGCCTCTGCCAGTAAACGGCAGGAAAACATCTCACCAAAAAAGGAACTGAAGTCTATTCCACACCAAAGCTCAAAACCCAATGCAAAACAGACTGACCAAAACATCCCACTTCCCACACAGTGTACTTCCCCTTCCTCCCCCGGGCCACGCTCTCCCTCCGACGCCGAGTCACCTGTGATTCCTGAAGGCTTTTCCCTTCAGTTGTCCCAGGATGAAACGCTCGGTTGTAGCAATCCCGGGACGTTCTCCATCATCGATGTAGCGAGTGATAGGCGACTCTTCGAAACGTTCGTGACAGAGTGGAAAACAAAGGAGCGCTTTGCTCTGGCTTTGGCCTGTGAAAAGAAGGAGCACAGCCAGCAGCAGGAAGGGGAAATAGGAGGCAAACATAGGAGAGGTAAATGTCATGTTGACTCACATTATACTAAGAAAATTTGATGAGGGTTATGATACAAATAGAACAATTATTAAATCATGCTTTTTTTCTGAGCTTCTTCAGTAACTAACCTGAAACCCAACGGACCAGATGGCTTCCCAGTTAGAAACAATGAAGGACTTGTTTTAATTGGACTGTCTGTCTGCTGGGGAGCCAGAGACGCATACTACATATCTTTACAAGAGGAGCAGAGCAAAGGTATCAACACACCAATGTTCGCCAATGTCAGTTTTTTATTTTTATATTAAACCTATTAAATATCCATCAGGTCTGAGCTCCAGTCTGGCTCCTCCTCCACTGGATGATGACTTGGTCGTAACTGAACGGTTGAAGCAGGTGAAGGAATGTCTGGGTGGACAGTCAGTTGACAATAAAGTACATGAAGTGGTCGCATATGATATCATCCAGGTGTACAAGACACTAGTCCTAAGCTGTGGAATCAGCTTAGAGGGAAACTGTGAAGATCCAAAGGTAAGGTGATCAGAAAAAATGAAACTGTTTATGTCTCTTTCTGCTTTAAAGAGCAATTTTGATAAACAAACCCCTTTACAAACTGGTGTTATTAAATCTAAACCGAAAAAATGTTATTATTTCATAACAGATTTTTTCTTTTAACAGAAAGTTGAATGTAATTAGAACAAGACTCGTTTTGTACACTGTCTCCTTTGCAAGGACAAAAAGATTAAGAAAAAACTTTTAAAAGACAAATAACATACATGAAGCACCTGAAAATTTGTTTTAAGATGAATTACTGAATGAGTATTAGTAGATTTAAGTGCTGTAAAGAGAAGACCTTGATAACAAGAAGTACGGCAGTGAAAGTGTAATAATTTGAGTTTTACAGTCAACTCTGAAAAATAAAACTGAATTCTTTTTTGAAATCTCAAATTTTGGTTTAACTTTCTAAAATATAAAAGAAAACTGTAATTGGAATGTTAACACATCCTTTATGAATCAGCAAAGAAGATTCTTTTTGTAAAAAGGTTATGTAAGAGATACATACAAACTTTCTCTATTTTTATGTCAATGTCAAAAGTTTATGTTAGTCTGGTGGACAATTTTGCTAAATAAATATTACATTTGACATGAGTTGTTCTTTCTTTTTGTCATTTCATTGTGATATGGCTGATAGTTACCTTCATTTAATAACAAAAAATAAATTTATCACAAATTTCATACAACCAAATGTATCCCTTATTTATAAACACACTTCTTTTTTCAAACTGCAAGTACCTTCACGATGCAGCAAAGTGACTTACAGTATGTCTGCTCTAGGTTGCATGCTGGCTGTTGGATCCTGGCAGCGAGGAGAGGACTATTTCCAACATGGTGACTGTCTACTGTCCAGAAGAACTAGCACTGCTAGAGGGGCTTGGAAATCCGCATTCATACTGTCCTCGTGTCAGAGCAGCAACCAGTAGCGTGCTACTCCACACTGTTATGAACCACCTCACCGGTCTGCTGGAGAAAGATGGCACTTTAGGTACCAAATCCCATCTGAGAGCTGTGCCAACAATTGAACGTTTATTTAAAGGTTTGATTAAATCCCACATTCATGTCAGATTTATTCAGGAACGTAGAGATGCCCTCCCAGGTTTGCTTGGCTCTTTTGGAACTGAATGGACTCGGCTTCAGCGTCGAAGAGTGTGAAAGACAAAAGCACGTGATGCAGGCCAAACTGTCGGCGCTGGAGTCTGAAGCGTACACTTTGGCAGGTCACAGCTTCTCCCTCACCAGTGTGGATGACATAGCACAGGTATGACACCTGACACCTACCATCTTCATGTTTTGAATCTGATAGTGAATCAGACAGAGAACATGTTTAAGCCATACCTAATTAACGGTGAACAATGTGTTTTTTAATAAACTGACACTCTTATTAATGCTCTAGGTGTTGTTTTTGGAGCTCCACCTGCCTCCAAATGGGGAGATTGGAGGTATAAGAACTAAGAAGACTCTGGGCTACACCAGAAGAGGCGGTGGCAGAGTAAGATTTGGGAAGCAATTCAGCACTACCAAGGTATATAGTTCTAGTTGAATCACAGCCACTGGATTTATTTACTGTTTTTAAAACCCCAAAATAAGTAAGAATTAAAAAAATGTCATTTATTTTACATTTATATAAAACAGTGTCATCAATTTACATAACATAGCAAAGCTTTTTTCTTGTCTCTAAGGACTTTTTTTTGAAGCAGTAATTGTTCTACTGTTCATGATTTTAATGCCTAGTCTTTAACCTTCTTCCTGGAACTAAGACGCGTATTTCCTGTTCCAGGATGTTCTGGAGAAGCTTCGTCCCCTCCACCCACTGCCGGGGGTCATTTTGGAGTGGAGACGGATCACCAATGCCTTAACAAAGGTGGTGTTCCCCCTGCAGAGGGAAAAGCAATATCACCCCACACTGAAGATGGACAGAATATACCCCATAGCCCAGACTCACACAGCCACAGGTACAACACAAACCACCTTTCCTTATGTTAGTCTAATAGTCAATAGATCTTTTTAATAGTGAATTAAAATGAATTTGTTCTCTTCCTTTAGGCAGAGTAAGCTTCACTGAGCCCAACATACAGAACGTTCCCAAAGACTTTGACATTAAAATGCCCACCATGGTAGATGAGAGCCCACCCTCACAAAACGCCCCTCACAGACCAGGGTAAATGCACGGTGGCTCACTGCATCTCCACTATTTCAACAAGAAACATTCATCCTTAAAACTAAAGTTTACAGTTACTTGTCCTGCAGCAGGGGGACTGCTAAACATAACTGTGCATGTAACTAAGCATGAACCCTAGATTATAATTATCCAATATTAAATGTTTACTATAATCAATATTGTAATTACCTCAACTGTTTTTGTCATAAATATTACTTAGTATTGGTCTCATCCATTTGCAAGAATCACATTACAAATTTCTCAAAACGAATGATTGTCTGATATTTTTGGGAATTATTAGTCAGCGGCAAGTTTTTTACTGAACCTCAGTTTATAAGATGTTCAGCTGATCTGTTTGTGAGCAGATTTAACCTAATAGTGCTGGGCTGTAAGCCCAGAGGAAGAAGATAGTAAGTTATTAAGACCATTATCTGCAAAAACATTAGAAAAGCGTAATTAAAAAAGAAATGTTGACTGATTTCGGCTGCTGTGGTTGCAGAAAGAAAAGGCGACCTTTGACACCAGCTCTTACCCGTGGACTTGCAGAACAAGGGCCAGCTTTCTCTGTCAGCATGAGACATGCTTTCGTTCCTTTTTCAGGTTCGTTTGGTGACAAATCTCCCAATAAAGACTATATTTGCTTGCTTGCGACTGCATCAGGAATTGCATTTGTTTCTACCAAACCGTAGGTGGAATGATATTAGCGGCTGACTATTCACAGTTAGAGTTAAGAGTGCTGGCTCACCTATCAAAGGATCAGCGCCTCCTTCAGGTCAGTAGCACATCTATAAAACCCGTGATAGTTTATGATGAGGTTCGACCCCTAATGGTGTATTTTCACAAGGTGCTGAATGGAGGAGCAGATGTGTTTCGATGCATTGCCGCAGAGTGGAAAAATGTTGACCCAGAGTCTGTGCAAGACAACCTCAGGCAACAAGCTAAGCAGGTCCAACCAGACAAAAGAAGAGAGTAACAATAACGCACAATGACACATTGCCACTTGTAAGCTTAACTGTGTGTTTGTTGGCAGATTTGCTATGGCATCATCTATGGAATGGGAGCTAAGTCTCTGGGGGAGCAAATGGGAGTGGAGGAAAATGATGCAGCGTGTTACATCGAGAGTTTCAAGGCCAGATACAAAGGTAGGTATGTTACTAAGCTGTTGCCACAGTGACTGAGTTATCAGGTATCACTAAAAAACACAATTTATGGCTTTATCATAGTAGTAGGTTTAGGGTCCAGATGGCCCCTAAACCTACTACTATGATGGAATCAACCTGGATGAATGACAGTCTTCATAGACACAATTTATGGCTATTGACAATAACTTATACTGTCACCAAAACAAAGAAATCTGACAAATGTTCACTTTGGGACTGCCTATGCTTCAATAACAAAAAAATTATCCCTTTTTCATTTTTCTCACACATTTTTTAGGGTTTGAGACTAATGCCAAATTCAGATTACATGCAAACCCTCCAGACTTTGTTTTCCACAATTCCTTATGACACAAAGAAAGACTATCCTAAATGTGGTTCCAAATGCCTTAAAATTTTGAGAATATTTCTAATTGAGTGTTGTTCTGTTTGATAAAGTGAACTGTTGCTATGGTCTTTTGAGTCTATTATGCCTACATGTGAAGACTCACTCCAATAAAAATTTCGTTTTTTCAAAATGTTCTTGTGGCCGATTTCTGATGACATAACCGGTATTAAGAAAATTCTGCTCAAAATTTAATTTCTTTATTCAAATAGTTTTTAAGCAGGAGCTGACGAAAAAATACTAGCGCTTAAGTGTGACAGAAAATACACAAGGCGAGCCACAAATTCCCTGCAATGGGGACGGGAAGGGAGGGTGGGGTTTCTCCAAGCCAGTGGTCCCTCCCACAACTCAGATTTGTAATTTCTAATGAACTACTGCCACCCTGTAGAAACTATGTCTTTGAAAATGACACAGTTTTTTTAAAATGTGTCTTATATATATTCTATATATGATTAAAATATATAATTAAAAGACCACTGGGAACACTTTTATAATAGATCAAAAGATGATCAGTCTTTAAGTTTGTATCCTTTGATTAATACTGCCACTTTCCAATTTCACAAAAGTTGAAGTGAAAATTGAAGTGAAATCAAACTACCAGCTGATTAAAATCTTAACAAAAATGAAGACATGGATGATTTAGGAAAAGTGGTAGAGATATGAATATTTTAGGAATAGAAGGCCGCTGGTAAATATCAGTTCTAGTTATTGTTTTTTATGTTGTAACCAGCTTCCTGACACACAAAGGCTAACAAATGAACTGATGAGGAGCAGCAAACAAATTGTCAATAATCTAAGTGCATACTATTTGGGATAATCTGGGATTATGAAGGGGAAAAAGTGTTTGTTTCAGTTTTAGATAGAGGAGAGAACTTTCAGTCTTGTCTTGTTTCAGGGATCAATGCTTTTCTTAAGCAGACAGTGAAAAACTGTATAAAAGATGGCTTTGTCCAGACACTGATGGGCCGCAGGAGGTACTTACCTGGAATTCTCAGCTCTAGCCCCCACATCAGAGCACACGTAAGCGTCCCTTTAGTAGGTGCAAAGGTTTTAAAACTTTTTTTTTTTTTTACAAACATGTACTTTTTTCTCATATAGGCTGAGCGGCAGGCAGTCAACACAACCGTGCAGGGTTCAGCAGCGGATATAGTAAAACTCGCTACTGTGAACATCCAGAAACGGCTACAGAAAACGTATCCCGCCGCGCCACCTTCTCACCAGCACCTTCACACAGGTGACCAAACAACAGTTTCACGTAAGGAAGAAGTGTTCACTGTTACAAAATCCTAACTCTCATCTTTGCAGCTCGTAATCAGCGCAGGGCTGTCAGGGGAGCCTACTTCATCCTGCAGCTGCACGATGAGCTCATCTATGAAACAACACAAGAAGACCTCATTCAGGTGGGACATCAATCCTTTCAAAGTCTTGTGTACTTGAAATACTTGGTTTATTTTCAACCTAATAGTAAACGATGTCTACTGAATGTGTTTCAGACACCCTTAACAGAGAGAACTGTCCAAACCTTTGTCCCCAACAGGTTGCACAGATCGTCAAGAGGGAGATGGAGTCTGCAGTGAAGCTGTATGTGAAGTTAAAGGTCAAAGTGAAGATGGGCTGCAGTTGGGGGGACCTGCAGGATCTGGATATATGAAATGACTGTCATAGTGTGCAATTTAGTTTTTACTGTGTAACATGAGATGCTGTCTTTTGCACATATTTTAAATACTGTCAGCAATGAAATGGAAAAGAAATGCATTTAATTTACATGTACATAACCTGTTGAATGAATGTACGAATGCTTTTACTTGAGTGGAGCTACATTTCGTGGATTTTGTGCCACAGTTATGAACATTAAATATTTGTGAAAAAGTGATGTTTTAAGACTTTAATCTTGAGGGCATGTTGAAATCAAATTTCATTGGACAGACCATTGAGCCTACCATCACAAAAAAAACATCTGTGGATCTGACACGTTTCTTTAACTTATGAACGTTTTTTAAAAGGCAAAGAACTTTTTTTCCACCACGGATCTTTAAAATCAAGAGAAGTACAGAGTTTATTGATTTCATTCAAAACTCCATGAACATTTTGTCAAGACAGTAGAATACAGATTAGCTCAAAGACCCTTTTACAACATTGGAGTGGAATTTAAAGGACAATTGATTTGCCTGAATTGACACTATTCATTAACAACAAACCAGTACACCATGACAGAGGGCATCAACGCAGGCTCCATTTGAAAAAACAAAAAGAACAAATAAATAAATGTCACAGACATGAACTTATAAACAAATATGTCAAATAAACCACGAAGAACAGGGATTTAAAATAGAAAATGTTGGTGAAATAAATGTTCCCAGATGTTGGTACAAATGTTGCTTGCTGTCAAAATAAGGTTTTTTCTTGTGCGAAACAAATTAATAATGCACAACATCAAAATATGTCAAATGCAATTGTTACTCAAGTAAAAAAAAAAAACTGGGTAAGGCTAGCAGCTACTGATGGTCCTACTTATCAAAAACTTCATCCATCAGATGCATATTTTTAGGTGCAAAGTGATAAAACTGCTGCTTTTCTATAGAAATCTTAAAATGTTCAGGTGTTATCCATCGCCATTGACGTAGACTCGTCTTTTGTGAGGCAGTCAGAGCTTAAAGAACAATCATTAGAAGACACAATAATAACCAACATCTTTGGTGGTTTTGCCACTGCTTTAATGCTGAACCGTTCAAATACACAACAGCTGGGTTTGTTCCTTAACTGGAAAAATTCAGGGGAAAAAAAACAAAAATATGTGGTGACTGCCAACTATCGGTGTTTATTGTGTCAACAGCCCCGCTCACAGAGTCGTTTGGGCTCGAGCAGAATTTAAAATTAAAGTGAAAAATGGGCTGTGAGTGGGAGGATGTGAGCTTTCTGTAAACAGTTATATTTAGGCTTAGAGCCGCAAACAGAAAAAAAAAAAAAAAAAAAAGAAGTAAGGCATCGGCACAAGCGTTTCACCAGAGTGTAAAAAACAGAACGGGGAGAACATATGTACAAAAGGTACAACAGTAAGTGCTACTTGAGCAGCCTTTTGTGTTTCACTGGCTAGATGTGAGGCAAAAAGAACCTAAACCTTTCTCGCAGGGGTTGTGCTGGGGCTCAGAGCTCTGACCCGGTCCCACAACTTCCTGTGGGAAAACCCTTGGCCCTGGACTTGCATTCTTGGGGCATATCAGTTTATGTAAAAATTAAGGGGGGAATAAGGACACAGGAGGCTTGGAGATGACATCATGCAAGCGGTCAGGGCGCCTTCCCATCGGGGCTGAAGTAGTACCTGACAGGAGGACCTGGAAGATCCTCGTCTCCGTCTGCTTCCGGAGCAAAAGAGACGGTAAGGTCAACGTAGCGGCGGTCAACTGATGGCTTGATAAGCTTCTGCATCCTGTGAAAGTCCAAATAAACATGTATTTAGATAAAGCATCAAAATGATCAATAAAAGAAGGACACAAACTCAGACTAAAGCACTCACGTCAGTTTGAGCCTCTTTGAATGTCCGGGCATCACAGGCACATACAGCATCTTCACACCATGGACCACCATGGTAGGTTCAATCGTATACTTTTCCTGCAGGTATGTAAGAAAGTTGAGTTATTTGACTAATAAACAAGTCTGGCAAAACACAACAGTAGCCAAACCACTAAAGCTCCACAGTGAATGAACGTCTCACCCTGACTGCGTTCATGAAGTCAGACAGAGTGAAGTCCTCATGGCCAAATATGGTCCAACAATCCCAAATGGTGAAGGAGAGGTTGTTCCTGAAAAATGTCACACACTTGTCACTGCATGTAAAAAACGCAGGATGTGTGTATGTGAGAAGTAAGTCATGCAATTTACTTATGGCCCTCTTATGTAATGGCTCTGTATTATAACCCCCCCCCCCATCTCTAACATCCCACTCCCTCCCTCTCCTTTCCTTTTACATTTATTATAAATAAAGCTTAGCCTCAAATACAAAAACGGGGTTTATACAAATATACACTCAGTCTGTCTGAAAATCCATAAACCCCTATTGTAACAGTCAAATCTGTCCAACACAAGAGGCCTTAGCTCTGATCTGCTCGCCCAGCTGTTGGACAGGACAAGTTTAAAAAATAAAATAAATTAAAATAAAATGTGGGATATCACAAGATTAACATTAAAATACTTTGCTAGACAGCACATTTCCAGTAGGTACTGGTGATCAATTTGATTTGTTTCTAGATACACTTCTCCTTTAAAAAAAACGTTTTGTGTGCTTAATTAAAAGTAGCTTTTACTAAAATTAGTGATTAAAAATGAACTAAAGTGGAGCTTTCTGTAAAAAAAAAAGAAAAAAAATCAGGAAATCCTGTATCAAAAAGGTCAAAGTGCTTAAAGAAAGAGGAATTTATGGATTTGATGAATGGAAATTGAATTTTCTAAATGAAAACTGATTAAATACAATGTTTCTTAAACCCATCCCTAACTTTGAGTGCAGAGAATTTGTGCTAGGTGTATTTTAGTTACGTTTTGTAGGAAATACCTTTAAATACTCCTACCTGATGACCGTCCGTTTAACAGGAGCAGTCTCACTGAGCACCACGACTGGAATGGCCAAGTTGAAGAAACAGTTCTTGAAGGATTCAAACCCATAACCTCCAACAACCTTGACTAATTCCAGTGCAACCTTTGTAAAACAAAACAGCACAAAATGTAACTTCTATTTCTAAGTTGAAATCTTTTGAGTTTTTTGGAGAAAAACATTAAAGATAACCCAGTTCCTGATCTCACCAGTCCAGACACAGCAGCTGTTGCTGTGGCGATGGCGGGAATGATCTTTCCAGCGATGCGTTTAGTCTTCAGCCTGTCAGCCGGCTCTATGGAGTACATCCTGGCTCTGAGGGAGGACGCCGATGTGACAAAATCAATATGGCCGTTTCTGTCGTTGTCTTTTTCAAACTGGAGGGGGTTCATTCGTAACGACTCTGCAGGAGACGAGAACAAAAAAGGGTTTTTAAAAGCTGCAAGACAAGTCTGTGTGTTTAAGGCATTGTCAGGGTTTCGACATCAGCTTTAGATCTTAATTTGACTGGTCTGTTTCGGCTCTTTTTATATACCTGGTGTGACGCCGTCAGTAGAAATGGCCTCTTCCAGCTGTGCGATGGCTTCCCTCTCCTCTTCGCTGCTTAAAGGCATCTTCATCTGGTCGGGCTTCTTTGCAGTCTCATCGGTCACTATACTCTGTCAACAGCAGATTCCCAACCGTCAACATTTATAAAGCTGACAGAGTTACCAAAGACCAGATCAAGTAAGAATCTTACTTTCTCTAAGGGTCTGTACTCGGGGATCTTGACATCGGAGAGGATCTTTGACACGGCATCCTCGGAGAGATCCTTTCACAAGAAAGCCCAGTGAGTACAAGTGATCCTACCTTTGATTGACAGCAGAGACACGGGTGTCATAGGCCTACCTTTTCTGAGAAAGGGATGTTATAAATCTCAGCAAAAAGCCGGGCGGCGCTGACAATGAAAGTGAAGTGCCTGACGGGAACAGAACAGGGAGGTGTAAACCAAAAAGGAAGGGCAAAAACCGCACAAACTTCCAACTTCAGAAAACACTCACAAAGGGTCCTTTAGGTCAAACTCGGTTGGAGTTGGGGGTCTTTTTGGGGACTGCCAAAACAAACCTAGAGAGGCAGAAGAGAGCAGACACATTATCGCACAAAAAGCAATAATCTGATGTTTAAAGGCCTAATCCTATTAGGAATTTGGAAGTGATCAACAAAGAAAAAAAATACTTACTTCCATCTTTTAACCTTGTATCCAGAGGAAAGGAGTGCAACAGCTGTAGAGCCTAAAGAAACAAGAAACTGTGAGGCTTAACATCCAGTTGTGGCTTTCATTTTTCTTTAAATTTAAAGATTTAAATTTTAAGGTTGCTCACCTTTCTCTTAAAATACTTTTCAAATTTTAAACGGGCGATGATGACGCACTGTTCCCAGTGACTAGGCCTTCTGCTTAACAGCTTAACGACCTGGAAGGCCCCCTCCATACTTTCCCCCACCTGCATTCTCTGCACACACACAGTCAAATGAAATGTTTACAGCTGCTGTGTATTGAATGATTCCAAGCTATGTTTGTGTCTGGGGAGCTTTTACCTGCAGCACCGCTTCAGCTGAGACATGCGTCTGCCAGAAGGAGTTGTACATGGAGGGTTTGTGGAAAAAGGCACTCTCAAACTAGATCAAATGGAAAAATTATAAGTTAATTTAAGAAACAAAACACTTTGAGAAAAGTCAAAGGGTCACACCTTGTCTCGGGCCCACTGAATTGTGTGCTCTATAACAGAGGGAAAGGACTTGAGAGTGCAGAAGGGGATCTCCTCTTCGGGGGGGTCCCTCTGGGAGCCAAAGAGACAGATGTGTTGTAATAGAATAAAAAATAAATTTAAAAAAAAGAAAACATTTGGCCACACATATGACCAGAGACAGAGTTGGATGGACTCACATGGCTGTTGTAGGACTCTGTCAGGTATGGCACAATGATCTCGGTGTGTCCTTTTGTCCCCATGGTGCCAGAATCCAGGAGGGGTCTCTGATTGCACAAGCAGCGGCTGAAAACGACACGTTTTTCACATTTCACATGTATTTGTTTGTAGGATAAGCCCCTTGAGATGTGTCATCTCGTTTTCAAGATGAACAGGTTTAAACATGAACTAGCACGTTCATTTTACACAAGATATACTTTGGATAAAAACATCGAGTTCAAATGAAAAAGGAAAAAAAAAAAGACTGTTGCAAAAGAATCAAGAACCAAAGGCTAATTTGGAGGAACCCTTTTCAACTGTATTGTTGAAAAACTGCCTACTCCTCACACACCTGTCCACATATCTCCGTGCCTCCACGTTGTCCAGCGCAGTGACCACAACGTTCAGCGAAGAATAGAAGGAGTCGCTGTAGATGCTCTCGGTAGCCGGGCACACTTTGTTTAAGTGGGCATCTATCTGCAGCTCTGGGTTGATTTCACGCGTTGCTTCTGCTGCTGTGGTGCTCTTTGGTGTCTGAGTGCAGAGAGACGATTAAGAAATTAAATAAAAAAAGTATGATTATATGTTTGGAAGAGAATTCCATTGATTAAAAAAAAAAAAGGGCCGTAATCGAAAGATGTGCTTACCTGGATATGATGCGGTCTGAAGAGAAACTGCCTGTTAAGGTTGGACTTTTCTATCAGGTCTGGGTCTGTGATGCACACCTGTCAGGTGAAAAACAACAAATCATTTTAGAAATGTACACGCAATAAACAAATGTTTATTAATAAAACGATATGCTCACCTCTCCTAAGCTTTTAGCCAGGCCCACTCCAAGAAGAGCAAAATTTTTTAGCATCTCGCAACCTATGGCACCACAACCAACCTTCGAGGAGAAAATAATGGACGTTTTTATCTAGACATCAACAGTCTTTGGTAAGGTTAATACAGGCCGGCTCGTACCATGAAGACCCTGAGCTTGTGCAGTTCAAGCAACATTGATTCTCCGATGCACGCTCGTAATCCGTCATATCGATCGCCTCTGGGGAAGAACTCCTCAGCAGACAGGGACTGAAGAGGCCGGACTACCTCCAGAGCATCAAGATAAAACTAAACAGGAGAGAAGCGGTATTCAATTAAATCAAATCAACAGTGAAAAGTCAGACTCTGATCATCTTTTGATCTATTTTAAAGCTTTTCCAGTAGTCTTAATTATTGTTGTGCTGTTTTTAGCCAAAATCAAAGAACAAAAGCACATGTCCTGTTTTCTAGGACATCGTTTCTGCAGAGAGGCTGTAGTTTATTAGAAATTTGCCTACGAGTTGTGAGCGGGACTGTTGGCACGGAGTAAACCCACCCCAACTTCCCATCATCTGTCTGTTTATACCAGAGATGCCTGAATTTGGGCACCTCTGGTCTCATCGGAGCAGGTCTTTAAATATAAAAAAATAAATAAATAAAAGAAATCACAAAGAAGAACAATTTTAGTAACCTACCCATTGCTGCAGAGGCCCAAACTTTCCAGTGATGGCCTTTAAAACTTCCTGACTGGCTATTCCTCCAGCTGCTGCAGCTAGAGGTGGAAGAGTCCCTCTGGCTGTTTTAGACATGCAGCGCACCAACTCAGCGTTCACAGGAAGCTGTGGGGACAGAAAGAGGAGACTAAAACTTCAGCAAAAAATACATAAAAAAGCAGCAAGATTAAAGATGAGGAACAGTAGAGCTACCTTGTATAGATAAGTGGCAGAATAAAATCTGAAATAATGGTTATAAGAAAGGCAAAAATCTATTTGGCTAAATTTTAAATTTTTGTTCAACTTCATAGTGTTCTAAAAAAGGTGCAAGATAAATATGGATAAGGAACTCTCCGGGACACATTTGACTTTAAAGCTATAATTGGAAAACACTTACTTTGTTCTTATGAGTGACACTGACTTCCTCGGTTAGCTTTAGTAGAGCCTCGGCGTCCTCTAAACATCTGATGACATCAAAGCAAAACTGAGGAAACCTTCAAACAGCTCATTACAGTTTTTTTTTCCCAAATGAAAGCATAAAAAAATCTAGAAGTCTGATTACCCAATGTTGGGAAGTCTGCCGTGCTTTTCCTGGAAGGCATCTAGTGCCAGCATGGCTGCATGAATGTGTAACGGAGCCTGATGGGAGGATTTCAAACCACAGTGAGGTTTCCAGACAACTCAAAAATATGTCTCACACATGACAAACTCAAGGAATTTTGGGGCCTGATCAAACCCAACCACTCCAAGGTGAAAGTTGGTACACTGCTTGTGTTACCATGGTGATTTGTGTGGAGTAGCGAGGCAACCTCGTAAGGCTGCAAACCAGAATTAAGGCCAAACAACAAACCTGTCCACAACTGAGTTTTTGAAAAACTCACCTCTGGTTTACTGAGATCTGGAATTAGGACCTGAGGATCACACAGCTGCTGTTCTAATGTTTCCTAAAAAAAAAAAAGTAAAACATGTAAAGTCGTGTGCTCAAATGTAGTTATTTGAATATGTCTGCATTATTTTTTACATTTATTTTGTACTCACAAATTTGTAAATCTGAGGAGTTTTAACCATAACAAAGAAGCCTCCGTGTTCATATGGCTGGAAGTGCGACGTGTCTCCTATTTCAAAGCTATGGGAGGAAATGACTAATGCAGCAAACACATTCACACACCCAGAGAAACAGAAACAGGACAAATGTTACTTAGATTAGGTTACTTTTGTATTTGCATGTGGTGGCATTGATGTGCTGGATTAAAGACCCACCTGAAACCTGCCGTGTGGTGCCATTGAGCTCCACCATGCCATTGATTTCTCTAAAGATAACGCTCTGGCCCGTCTGCAGACCATGGGGTTGGTTGTCTATGCAAGTAACCACCCCAGAATTGTCCTGAAAAAAATATGGAAAAAAAAGAAGAAAAGGACAAGTTCAGCAACAAAACAAAAATATCAGGATAACTGATTAGATAACTTTATGTAAATTCCAAGAGGCATAAGCAGAGGAACAGGGAGGAGTCTTAATTTGAAGAACAGAATGTGAAAGTATTATGACTACCTGAGTGATACTTTGGATGAAAATCTCCTTGAGCTCCTCCCCTGTGGGATCCGAGACCTCAAACGCTTCTCCGAAATCACAAAAGACCCGGACACAGATTCCATAAGCGTCACTAGAGATAAACTAACACAGACATATTTTTTATTTTAAATAAACCGTTTTTGTTATAAGTAATATTGATCTTGGTAAAACCAGGGGAATGACTGTAAACTCACTCTTATGGGAGGCTGCTGGGAGTGGCAGAACTTATTTATTCTCTTCTGCAGGCTCAAGCTGGACTCTGTCAAAATCACACACTGCAGGGGAAAGCACAGCAGTCAGTATATAGTAATACCTTCAGGAATACAGGAATAATCTTGTCTTAAATTATGACAAAAATTTTCTTTCATAAAAGTTGACAGTACAATTTAATATAAAGCTGCCAATAGCACAAGAGCATTTGCAGATTTCTTGCTGATCTGACGTTTTTTCTGGAAAAATTCAACAAACTAGTCCAAGAACAGCATAACGTCTTCCAAATGTAGGTGGTGGACATGTGCTAGTAAACAGTAGCAAAAGAAAAAGCAGAAGAAGCCTCTGCCAGCTTGTCCAGTGTGAACACCCAAATGTGTGTTATAGAACCCAGGTTTAGGCGCCACACACGCTCGGTGTGAACATAACATAACATAAAATATGTCGACTTACCTGATACTTTTTGAGAAAACTCAGGTCAATGTTGTCATCCAGGGGACAGGAGGACATGTCAACATGAACATAAGGGTTCAACTCCCCAACACGAGGGCACACTGCTTCCACCCTGTAACAGGCAAAACAAGAGGCTGAGTATTGGTACACAAGACAAAATCCACAACAAAAGGACAGAAAAAAAAAGAAAAAACTTTTTCATAAGTAACGATAAGATCAAGTGGCTATTAACTAATTTTCAAGTTCTCTCATCTAGGCTTCTACGCATGTTATTTAGTAACAAATGAGTTGACAAAAGCCATGCATAGACCTGAGTTTTTGCTGCACCTAAAGTCCTACTCCGATCATCTTTTGATCTATTCAAAACGTGTTCCCAGATGTCTTTTAATTATGATCATGCTATTTTTTTTCTGGGACACAGTTTCTACAGGGCAGTAGTAGTTCATTTTAATAAATAACAAAAATATTCAGAAATGCAGTATAAAGCCTAATATTTTTTTATACATGCCCTCCATCATGAGAAAAATTGCCACAAAAACAAATTAAAAACACCAAAAACCTGATTTTTAATTGAAGTGGTTCTTTACAAACCAATTCATAATCACATATAGCAGTTAATCATCTTTAGAAACCAATGCTTGGACTTGCAGAATGCATTATTACCTCTTCCTCTGGTTCAATACGTCATCTCTACGGATGAAGAAGTTACACCCCAGATCCCAAGTCTCACACAGTTTCGTGTCATGGAGAGTAACCGTCTGTTTAAAAATAAAAAATATATATATAATAAAACCCCTTAACTAAAAAAAAAAAGACATGTTTGCTATTTTATTACAAGAAAAGTTTAAAAGCCCTCTTACCTTCACACCTGCCAGAGTTATATTCTTGGCTGTAAGAAGGAAATGATTGAGTATGATTTTTTTTTTTGAATCTATCAAAGATAAAGAGTTGTGGTGCAAACGTGTGTCCTCTTCTCTTGCTCACCTATCTCCACTCCCAGTGCTCCCATTCCACTAAGAAAGACAGAGGACTGGGCCATCTGCTGCATGGCACCGTCTCCAAGCACATATCTCTGGCGGCTATTAGGAAGCACATAAATAAAGATGTTAGCTACACTCACCAAGGAGACAGACAGCTGCACGTGGAGCTTCAGGTCATCAGAAGAAGAAAAAAGAACACCAAAAACTGCACTTGCCTGTAAAGTGAGTCGTCAATCTCCATCAAGTCTGCAGCCATGCTGGGAGGAAAAGGGCTGATTCAGCCGGTTTAAAGATAGCGACTCTACCTTAAGAAGAAGGTGCACGTAACAAATAGAAAGTTGATATCGAAGATGTGAGACACTTTAGTGTAAATAGATGCAATGTGGACCAACGCCCTATTTATTAAAAGTATAGCTTGGCGGCTAGCTGACATTTGATGGGAGGCAAGTTGTCAACAGTAACAGTTCACGGTTAGAACTCGTTACATAGGACTTGTTCTGATCAAATGTTACAACGACTACAAATTGTTTATAATGATCGCGCATGCTCGTTTCTAATCTCGAGAGGAAAAAGCAACGTTAGCCACAAGCTAGCCACGGATTTCACTTCTGCCCAGTTACCGGTAGCGAGGACAGCCACCGTAAACTCATTAAAAGTGGTGACACACATTTGTTAATATAATATGCAACTTTCCGGGTTGTTCAATCTTTTAGAGAGATCTCCAACTCAGCGAGGACAATGTAGGTTTTATTATTTATAGAGTTAAAAACTAAACCCAAACGACTTACGTTAATAGCTGACAGTATGCGCGACGGTCCTCGGCGAATGAATGGCTGTGAGTGGTTGAAAATTTGAAGTGGTTCCGGGTTACAGTAATCACGTGATAGCAGTCATCCAATCATGTCGTGGTGATTAAAATGAGTATTACAGTACATAAACTAATACTAATAATAACAATAATAAACTAAATCTGCATATTTTTTTTAGCAGAACGGCATCATCTTAAAAAACCCTATTGGTATTAATACGTACCATTACATTGTGTTTGATCATATTGTTTTTCCAGCTATTTCCACCATCTGTACTAAATTATCTAAACAACCCGGAGGAGATTGTTCATCTTTGCAGTCAAATAGAGGATGACAGGCAAAAACAACCTGTCTTTTTTCAGATTCAGAGCTGCAAAGACAATATTGATGCACACATGCTCTATTCAGTCAGTCTATCAATCTTTTTGATGGTATACTGTATCTTTTTTGTGTTGTTTATTTGTGTATTTATGTGCTTTGTAGGATATATCAATTTTGTCCCTTTTTATTTAATTTTTATGTACTGATTTTTATCAAAAACCCTTTCTTTTTTGTATGATCATTTGCACTTTGACCTGATTTGACTTGGGTAAAGAATGAGGGTTTGATGAACTGGAGAAGCTGGAGAAATAGAACAGAACATGTTTGGGTGCTGTACTGTTTAGAGAAGCAAAGGTCAACAGTTTGGTGAAACATTTACATCCGTTCAACTCCTGTTGCTCTACAAGACAACGATGACGAACACACAATAGTAACTGTTACTTCAAGTTTTGAATGCATTCTTGTTTGCATATAATTCAGTCTAAAAGGCCTCTTTCCTATTTTACCCTAAACAAGAAAAAGCCCTGACTTGCATTTGTCAGAAAACTATTTTTCAACCCTGGGCACCTTAGTCTGAGAGGCACCCTCCCTTTCAGCATATTGGTCAAACTCCCACAGGAGCCCCCCACCCCCCTGAGCTGCAGCCAAAACTAAGTCTGAAACAGACTGAACTGCGTTCATCTTCCAAAGGCTTGCTCTTCTTTGGCAATGTGGGGCAGTCGCATGGCACTACGTCGGCTCCAGAAAATCGCTGTTGCTCCCCTGAGCATCAAAGAAGGCGTACCAAGTAACGTCCAGAGAGAAATGTCCACCCTCCAGCGGGTGTATGTGACCCGACAGATCCCGCCTGAGGGACTGAAGATCCTCAAAGAATCAGGACAGTAAGTTAGAAAAATATGTCTTTCTGAAATGTCTTTCATGCTGCTCACTGATATTGAAGCACTTTCAACAAATTTGTTTTGTAAAGATCCCCATTTTTAGAGGAAAACTTTTAATGTTTGCATTTGAAATTGTAAGATTGCAAATTCCATAACCTCTTTAATATATCTATATCTTAAATTTCCAAATATTTAAAATAGAAATTTTGATGGTACATAGAACAATGAGGCCTCCGTGTTTTTGAGTTTGTTCATTTCAACCCATTATGCACTTCTGACCTCTGCGGCTGATGACGACATATTGGGGTTGCTTCAGATCTGTGGTTTCATGTTTTGCCCTATAGGGTGCAGTTTGAGCTGTGGGGCTCAGACGACGTTCCTGTACCAAGGGCGGAGCTGCTGAAAAAGGTCAAAGGTGTTGATGGTCTGCTCTGCGTGCTGACAGAAAAGATTGATGCTGAACTGTTGGATTCTGCAGGTCTGTTTTTATTTTATTTTATTTATATTTTAATATATTAAAATAGACTTTTTGGTGCAAGATCATGAAAGTTTGCAAATCTGTCCCTGCAGGTCCAAATCTAAAGGTTCTCAGTACCATGTCAGTGGGTTTTGATCATCTGTCTTTAGATGAGCTGAAGAAAAGGTGACCTTTCTCTTCGCAGCAGAAAACATGAAATGAAAACATCTGACAGCATGGATTTGCATTTTTCCACATAACATTTCTGCATTTTCCTGCAGAGGAATCCGTGTAGGTTACACCCCTGAAGTTCTAACTGATGCAGTTGCTGAGCTGACTGTGGCTCTGCTGCTGACGACCTCTAGGAGACTCATAGAGGCCACACATGAAGCCAAGACGTAATGGTTTTATTCTAAAAACAAGTTCCTAACTCACAGAATTTACAAAAATTTGATTGCATTTATTACATCCTTTTGCCTGTGACAGTGGTGGCTGGGGCACATGGAGAACTCTCTGGCTGTGTGGACATGAACTGGCCAACAGCACTGTAGGTATCCTGGGTTTGGGAAGGATTGGTAAGTGTGAGACTTACACATTAGACAATGGAGTAGTGGTTATTTCTGGATATTTTACGTTTTCTGTGCGTGCATACGTCTCTAGGTGTAGCTATCGCAGAGCGCCTGGCACCCTTTAAAGTAAAAAAGTTCATCTACACAGACGTGGCTCCCAGGCCCGAACTGGCCAGAGCCATCAACGCAGAATACGGTAAGATTTATGATTCCCCATTGTTATGCTTTCATTTATGAAAATGACAGCTTCGCACAGAGGAGAAAAAGAGAATAAAGGCTGCAGAGACTGTAACTCGTCATTCGGACCAAAGTCAGATCTTCATGTAGCATCTCTTTTGTTTTAGTCTCGTTTGATGAACTGGCAAAGCAGTCGGATTTCCTGGCCGTGTGCTGTGCTTTAACACCAGAGACTAAGGAGATCTGCAACAAAGAACTTTTCTCCAAGATGAAAAACACCTCCATTTTTATCAACACAAGCAGGTGCGCCACCCTCAAACACGACATCATCTCTAATATTCACATGTATATATTATTATCCTATTAGCAAGTAAATATGGTAGGAAAGGATGTGGCCTAATTATTTTAATTTGAAAAGATCTCATGGTTTCTGATGGCTTCTCCTCGCCTTTTTTGCTGTCTCAGAGGTGGAGTCGTGAACCAGGAGGATCTGTATGAGGCTTTGGCAGCTGGTCAGATAGCAGGAGCTGGTCTGGATGTCACCGTCCCAGAGCCTCTGCCCACTAACCATCCACTGTTTACCCTCAAAAACTGCGGTGGGTCTATCTTGGTTTGAATGATTCAACATGCTTTGTTTCTCTGATATTAATTTGTATTTTCTTGTACCTACAGTGATTCTTCCACATATTGCTAGTGCATCCTACACAACCCGGAACGCCATGTCTGCCCTTGCAGCCAACAACCTCCTCTTGGGCCTGCGAGGCGAGCCAATGATCAAGGAGCTCAAGCTGTAGGGGGCCACGCTCATCAATTAATGAATTCTTCTGGAAAAATGGTTTATCTTTGGGGTTTGATTGGGATTCTAGGAGCTGCAATGGGTGTTTGATTTGTTCTGTCGTGATATAGATAAAAAAAAAAACTACTGTTGTGAATTTGTTTTATTCAGCCTATCAACAACTGAAACAACAAGAGTACTTTACAATCTTCAGAGCCTTCAACAGTACACATAGACCATCGTATGGTTACACAATGGAAATCATGTAGTTTTGGCATAAAAACAAAAGGTTTGCTTGTGAAGCTGGTAGAAATAAGGCAGAATCAATTTAAGCATTTATTTGAGTTAGCATGCAAGGCTGCTGTCTTTTTTTAAAGGGTTCTCTTTACCAAGATTTATGAATGAAAGTCTTTAAAAGTTCCTCTCAGATAAAAAATAATTTTAGAGCCTCACCTATGTAGACTGTATTTCTCTCTGCAAGTCAAGTATGCTATTTACGCTCAATGAAACCCAGAAACCAAGTGGTAGCAAATTTCAAAATAAGAGCAGAATCCTGTTTTTTTCTTCTTCTTCTAAATAAGACATTTACTGCACAGAAACAGTGTGATGACTTCACTTATGGCAGATGTTAGAATACATCAAACAGTTACAGAAAGGCAAACATGTAATAAGGACTTTTTTCTCATTCAGCTTCACTGAAAGACAATGCTGCATGAGCAATGCTCTCAGATGAACTGTTGATCAGGGAAGTTGCTTTTATTTACAGCAAACAGGCGGATCAGTCCATGTAGTTATTAATAAAATGCAACTTTTGATAACCTTTTTGCATAACACTATTCATTATAAGTTCTCACTTGAAGTATGAAAAATCCTGCTACATATACACCAGTCTTCTATATAAATAAAGTAAAAATTAAAAGAAAATAAATTGTACAAAAAAAGTGTAAAAGTTTTCAAATTTGAGTGTGATACATATATTATCACTATCTCCTCTGATATAGAGAGGACGCTCTGCAGCATTGATTGTCCACGAAGGGGGAGTGGCTTTTATACATAAATCGCATTTAGACAAGGCAGAAACCTGCTCCCTTAAGATCTACCATTCTGCCTGTTTTCCTGCTCTCCCTGCTGCTGCTGATTACCGGGATCAGCTGCATCGGCTCAATCCAAAGGAGGAAACATCCAAGTCAACAGGTAGGGTGGTGGATCTTTGGATGGGTTGTTCTGTGTACTTGGAAGTAAAAAAGATAAAAAAAAGTGACTGACCAGGAAAGCACAAGATTTATGATTGGAAAATGTTTTCCCACCAACTAAACTACCTTGTTAGCAAAAAATTAAAAATAGAGCACCTGTGACCAAAGGACTTTTTGGTTTTATAAGGTCACGACTTGTTTTAAAAATCATCACATAATTACAGAACGCCCAATTTTTTTTTATCTGAAAAAAAATGTATACATTACACACCAAACTAAGACATGCAAAAGTGTATTTACAGATGATTTTTGCTTTCAAACTCACATTACAGCAGCAAAACTGCTTTAGTTTCTTTTTTTAATAGAACTCCAAAGCTCTCTTGATTTATTTATTGGGACTTTTTTGTGAAGAACATTTGTAAGGTGGAACGTGGAGAAATTTGAGAAAGTTTTCCCTAAAAACGTGTGACAGAAACTACGGGACTTTTAAAGAAAACAAGAGCATTGTTGATGTGTTTCCATGAGGCCCCATCAGTACAACTGGAACATTTTCAGTAACATTTGACGACTTAAGACTCAAGTGGGGATGAGGGTGCCATGGTAAAGGTTTTTAAAAACCTGCAGACAACCTTTACCTATGTCTGAAAAAAAAAACTTCACGTGTAACTTTGCTCCCGACATAAAAAATTCTAATTCTTAGGGTTATTAGCCAAGTTTAGACAGTACAATGACAAACATGAAGCCCATAGATTACCTGATGGTTAAACATTTCAGTTCAGGAGATTTCTAACCATTGAGAACAAAACCATATGTTATTAGTTTTCTAATAAATACCTGACAACGAATCAAAATGACTTTCCCACCATCTTTATAAAAGTAAGTGCGCTGAAAAAGGCACATGGAGTATGCAGAGGAAGTACATGCTTTACAAATGCATACATCACTTTAACAAAATGTACTATAGAAACCATATCCAGTAATCCAACAGGAGATTTGACCTAATCTTAGTACTTTTTAGTCCAACTGAGGGGTTTGCAACCTTCAACACTGAAGGAGCCACAAAGTCTGACTTCCCCCTTTAGAACAATAAAACTCAGATTTGTATTTATGTTATTGTTGCTATTATTTATGATAAATATAAATTAACTATAGTTATTTTGGCATAAATAAAACGAAAATAAAATTGCTTTTATTTTAGTTTATACCTTTTGACAGAGGTTCCCATGACTTCCTTTCAAAATAAGACCTGGTGTCGCCGTAAGGTCATCTCAATGCAGTAGTAGTAGTATAGTG
Source organism: Oryzias latipes (assembly GCF_053564925.1). Lineage (NCBI taxonomy): Eukaryota > Metazoa > Chordata > Actinopteri > Beloniformes > Adrianichthyidae > Oryzias > Oryzias latipes. The sequence continues at coordinate 10,645,676 of NW_027616335.1, forward strand.
AAATGTCAGCAGTGAGTTAAAAAAACAGTCTGTTTTACCATTTGTTAACAATAGTTAAGTGACTGTAACCGAATCTATAAGGGCCACTTAAAATCCTTGAATTTGTTCCAAACTAGAAAATCTGTCTTAGCTCTGGCCGTGCTTCCAGCAGATACACAAAAATCTGTTCAAATGTTTTACTTTCTCTTGTTATGTGTACTGTCCTTCAACTGTGAATGAGCTGAATTTATAATATAGTTTGAGTTAGTTTATTTACTTTACTGCTTACTAAATTTTTCCATTTACAGTAACTTCTTAAAATTAGAATCTTTTTACCCAGAGAGCCACATCGGAGGGCTCCAAGAGCAGCATGTGGCTCTGCAGCTGCAGGTTGCAGACCCCTGGTCTAACCCAAACAATAACATGTTTAAATAGTAGGAAGAGAAGGAGACTGAGATTAGGATTTCAGTGTGTTCTTCGGTTCCTCTTGGGCTCTACAGCAGGGAGTTGGACATGTTCATGTTCTGCCAGCGCAGACACGTGGTCTTGGAATGCTTGTACAGGTGGGATGACTGACTGAAGCGTTTGCCACACTTGAGGCACGCGTAGGGCTTTTCCCCCGTGTGAACGCGAATGTGTTTCTTGCAGTCGGTCAGGGTGAGGAAGGTTTTGCAGCAGATCTTGCAGGCGTACTTTCGAGCCCCTTCCACGACCAAGACGTTGTGCTCCGAAAGGGCCTTCTTGCACTTTGACAGGACATCTGCTGAAGCCCGGGTCAGCTGAGGCGGGAGGGAGGTGGGCCGGCCGCCGTTCATCTCATAACCCCCACTCTCGTTCAGAAGCAGAGGACTTGTTAGGTTGGAGGAAGGTGACGCCGGGTCTTGGACTCTTCCTTCACCTCCTATGCCAGAGTTCATTTTAGGAGCAATACGTCTGTAGCTTGGATAACTCAGGGTGGAAGCGGAAGCACTTCCCATCCCTCTTGAGGGTCGCCCCAGGGAGTGAAGTCCTAAACTGGAGCGCTGGAAGTCCAGAGCAAAAGGATCCACTCCTCCACGTCCAGCACTCCCACTGCTCCCTCTGAGGCCTCCTAAGTTCTCATAAGGAGGCTGCAGGAATAGAGAATCTGGCTGCAGGTTGTCTCCAAAGCCGTTTCTGCTCTCGCCACTTAGCGTGCCCGACTGAATAAGAGAGGACGACGCGGAGGAAGACGGCCCAGCAGCGTCGTGTCTCATCAGGAAGCGATGAGCAACTGCCTCCCCGGTGGTTGTGTTAGGAAGGTCATCCTCTCCAGAAACCAACCCTGACCCACCTCTCCCGAAGTCTTTAGAGCTGAGAAAGTTCGAGATATTAAAATTAGAACTGCTACTCAGCCCATTGTTACTGCCAAACCCCCCCGTGACACCCATTCCTCCTCCCATGCTGCCCTTGAGGAGGAGCTGGGAACTGGAATGGAGCAGAGACTCGGAGCTGGGCTGGGGGTCGGAGGTGAAGCTGCGGTCGCTGCCCTCTGGGCTCAGCTCCACCTTCTCCTCTTCCTCCTGGCAGCCGGGCTCTGCCGGGTCGCTGCCTTCAGCCTGGGACGTCACATCGCTGTTTTCGTCTACAGGCTCAGGTGAGCTGAGAACCTCTCGCTTGACCACCACCTGACAAAAAAAATTAAAAAATGTTTCCACTGTGATGAAAGTTGAGCTGTTTACCGAAGGAAAAAAACGAATATTATGTAGAAACATTAAAATCCCCCCCAAAAAGGAAAAACTGGAAACTAATAAGAAAAAAACTTTATGTGCATCCTTTTTACCTTCCGCTCTTCATCTTCCCCCTGCTCTTCCTCGTTCCCTGACTTTATTTTTACAGTGGCTCTGCTGGCCTGCTGATCCTGGTCACCCATGTCCTCTTCCTTGTTTACTCCTCCTGGAATCCTCACCGAGTTCTCCCCTTCAGAGCGTCCACTGTCTGACTGACTCGGCATCTGAGGGTCATCTTGAGCCACAGCTACAAACCCTGTGATGCCGGCGCCTAGCTTAGAATCATCCCCCGGTTTGTGGGAGTCCGGCGAATGAAGCGCTGCTTCATCCTGATCTGCATTTTCGCCGTCTTCCTCCAACAAACCTAGGTTGGCGCCCCCTGAGGTCCGCTGCCTTTGTCTGGGTCTCTCCTCTGAAATTGTCAGCGCTAGAGACGGCTTTCGTTTGTGGAATCGACGGACTGGGAATGAGGCCCGCTGGTCGACCGCTCTGTTGCTCACGCCGCCTTCCTCCATTCCTCCTAAAGCGGAGCTCACCAAGCTGAGCCCCAGCTGCTGCAGCAAGAAGGAGCGCTGCACCTTCGACGTGGCAGCGTTTCCTGTGAGGCTTGTGTTACCCGCTGAAGCTGGGTTCCCTCCCAAGTCCGCCTGCTGCTGCCTGTGCCTTTGCTGCTCCTGTTGAGAGTGGTGATGGGCCGGCCTCTCAGAGGAGGGCGACACAGGCAGTGTGCGTGTGGTTAGGTAGTGCTTGCAGGCTTTTACGACATTGTTGAGGTGCAAATGTGAGGCGGCGAGGAGGATATCCATGACGTTACTCTCCCCCAGCATCAGCGTCGACGTGTACATCATGTCCACCAGGGCAGCAAATGCCTCAGCCGTGACCACCTGCAAACAGGCAGTTTGTTATCATGATATTAACTCACAGCAGAGCCAGTGCTCGCTTCAGGTCCAAACCTCGCTGTCCAGCTGGATCATATTCATGCTAGCATCTCCCTCGGCGACGGTGAAGAGCGCTCTGAAGTGGGTGCTGCAGGCTGCAAGAACCGAGCGGTGGGCTTTGAAGTGTCGGCTGCCCACCACTATGATGCAGTCGCACAGCTGACCGTGCAGCCGCTGATAGTTCAGCTGCTGGAATATCTGCTCAAAGTGTCCCGGGAAGTCCATGGCTCTGCTGACAAATCAGTCCAAAGGAGGAGGAGAAGGAGACAAAAGTGAGAAGGACGTGGACATCAATGATTTCACAGGGGGCTGCCCAACAGATCTACCACCTTGACTGTTTCCCAGCTCTCCCTGCTCCCTGGATCATCAGGTGTGTTTAGCCACTCAGAATGTGAAGTTACTCAGAATGTGAAGTTAAGTTAATCAACAAGACAACAAGTCTTAGAAACATTCTGGCTTTTTGGGCTGACTTCAATATGTCATTATCAGTGCAAAACACACACATTTGACTTCCTTTTGACTATTTAACATAGACATAACTAAGGAAAGAATTTGAAGGTCAGTAGATTGGGGGTTTAAATCCAAGACTACACAGTCAAAAGTGTCCTTGGGCGAAACACTTAACCTCACGTTGCCTTGGATTGTAATAAACTAGTGAGTCACTTTGGTTAAAAGCGTTTCCAAAGACTCAACATATAACACACACAAAAGAAGGAAATTTAAGTAAGCTAGCTAATTTTTTTTTCAGAATAATTGATTTAATTTTATAGAATTCTGTGGCCTAAAATAGAATTCAATATCTTACTATGCGATAACCGTGTTGTAACATTTATTACATTCAAAAACTTTGGGTAATTAGTCGTTTTAAATTCCCCAAACTTTATATTTTTTTATCGCAACTTGATAGAGAATTCGGTTACTGCAAAACAGACCTTAAAGAATAGCTTGCAAGTTTAAACTGGACAATCATGTGGGTTATAAACAATAAATAACATATACTAGATTTTAAAAATGTCAAATAGCACAAATTACCTTTAAGTCTTCCAAAAAGTGTGTCCCCGAAGGAAAAAAATTGAGAAAATATTCAGGGAAAAAAAGTGAAGAGGCTAGTAGTGAGTCTCGTTAGCAGCCGCGCGGCTAGCCAACTCCTTCTAGCTATATAGCAGCACCAGCGGGTGCATTAGGTCTCCCCAAAAGATCGTCTCCGCCGACACCCTTTCCCCCACAAAATGTCCCCTCAAGTGCAGCTACCTATGGCTAACCCTTCCATTGCGGTGTTCATAACATCTCCTCTAAGCCACTTCCTCGTAGTTCTCCAATACAGTCTGAACGGCGTAGTAGTTCAACTGTCGAGAAGAAGGGAGTTGCGATGGTCGTTAGCTTTAGGATGACCGATGAGCAGGATACAACTTCAGAACAATATCATAATACCGATGATCTGGTGTGTTTCCGGCGCTTACCAAGCAGCACGTTTTGCTTAATCTATACGAACATTTATTCAGACGGCTTTTTTTCCCCATCCAGACTCACAGGGTGGCGCTGCTGCACCTTGATTGAAATGACCTCGTTGAGGTAAAGCGCAGCAGTTTGAATGATTCACCACAGGGTGTCGCTGTCGTTCGTAAGTGTCTAGGATGAAAACTATTGAGCGAAATGGTTTTAAATATCTACTTTATTAAGACAGGTGTTGTGAATAAAATTTACGTGTATTTAGAAAAAAATTGTTTTTAGACAGCTTTAAGAAAAGACAAAAATTCGTCATTGACCAAATTCACTGAGCGTTACGTTTTACGTAAATACAGATGAGTGAGTCCTCTCGCTCCTTTCACAGATCACAACAACAATCATGGCCGCCTCGTGCAGGATGGTGTGCTGCGAGGAGGAAAGGGAGTCTGACAAAGCGATCATAGGTAATTATTCTCATCTCAGCCTTTTTGAAACAATAATCTCTAAAGCAGGCGAGCATACAGTCAGTATTTGAGTTATCTGTGTTGCATTCAAGTGTCTAAAACTATTCCATTTTTCAGGAGTAATCAGAACACGTGAAAGTTACAAGGCAATATTCTCACACATAATCAACATTAACACGCCATTCTCTGTATTTTTTGCAGTCCGATTTTCGAATGGTTTCACCAGCAATGCAGAGGAACTGGATTTTGCCACATTCAAGAACATAGAAGAAAATAATCCGAGGAAAAAGATAAGGCGGATCGTGGTGAGAAATTGCGCATGCGTGCTCGCACACACCATAGTTTGCATGGAATTGATATATTTCAAGCAATCAATATAACATCACACTGAAGAAGAAATACAAATCCACTCATATGTTTATCAAACTTAAGATGGTTTGTCATTTTTTGATTGTAAAATAAAAAATGTTATAAGAGATGCATATCCATATATTTACAACCACACACACGTACATTATACCATAATAATTAAACAAAAATGACAGATTCGCATTCATTAAATATGTAACAGTTGTCTGTTCCATTTAGGTTGCTGAATCAGACAGGTTGTCTTATGTCGGGCAGAATTTTGGAGAAGATTTAATGAAATGCAATAATCTTTGCAGGTTTGTTATCATTACATTTTATATACATTAACATTTGATATAGACCTTTCGTATCCTTATCGAATGAGTTTTGTGATGCAATTATTTTCAGATATTATGTTGGAGTTTTGAATAAAGAAACCATGCAGATGGAGATACACAGCGCTCAGCTATTCAACATGCAACCTGTCATACCAGGTAAAAGAAATGCAATCCCCAAAACAATAACAAGCGATTTTTAAAGGAGGGCAATTTAGTAATGCCAGTTAATTTCCACCAGGAGAGGCAACACATGATGCAAAGCCTCAGGACACCACTCTGTCCTACAGGGAAAAGGTATGAGAAAAACAAGCTTTCTTTTGAAACAAACAAGCACACAGTGAAGTCATGTTTTTTTTTTCTTTCTCAAGGTTGACTCCTTGATTGAGGCCTTTGGCACGAATAAACAGAAACGAGCTCTGAGCTCTCGCAGGCTCAACCAGGTGGGCAGTGATGCTCTGCATCATGCAGTGGCTGAAGCTGCCAGCACTGTGATTGATAACAAGGGTCTGGAAGGTAAGCGTGAAGCTTTCAGCCTTTTGGAGTAATCTAGACAAGAAAATATAACTCAAATTCATACTGGACTTGCCATCATTTTTTTTATACTACATGTTTTTTTCCCCCTTTTTTTCTTGTTAGCTCTGCAACAGGAAGTAGCTGAAACAGAGTCTCAAGGAGCCCTGTCGTTACACCTACCTCCCTGCAATGCAGATGCAGACAAAAAAGAAGATGTCTACCCCTTTGAAGAGCGTATCTTTTTAACATTACCCCCCCACTCCCAATTTGAACAGATATTGGAAATTACATGCATATGTAGTTCGAGCAAAAGCAGCACTTTTCTCCATCCTTAATTTGACTTCAACAGTACTGAGTCCAGTAGAATTTGCTGCTTTGGAGCCGAACGGTCAAAAGATGACGGCACTAAGCCAAGAGGAGCTGCAGAAGTTGAAAGACCAAAGAGGGTATGGTAGCAGAGAGCATTTTTGTCTTATTAGCCTTATTTACTTATTATTGAATTGAAATATTTCTCTATTTCTTACCAAAGGAATCTGTGTGTGATGAAGCACCTGGAGAACATGCCATCCGCAAGTGAACCTAGAGAGAAAACTGCTCGCTGCGCTTTTTACCTGTCTCTCCTCATCAAACTTGCCCATCAGAAGATTGTCACTCGCAAATGTGAGCAGAATTTTGGAATCTCAGTTATTGAAGTAGTAGATTCTAAATATCGCTGATCAACACGTTAAAATGCCCTGCCCCTAAAGTTTTGTAATGTATGATGCTTTTTCTATTCCACCCGTTTTTGTTTGCAGTTTGGACTGAGGAAGGTTGTCCTCGTGTCATTCAAAGTAAAATTCTCCGAACATTTACAGTGGAGACATACAATAATGGCAGGTGTGTATGCGACAGTACCCCCTCTTTTGTTAAGGTTTAAAAAAAAAAAAAGCTGACAAATGTGTTTTGTGTTCTCCTTTTAGGGTCCAGAACATTGTGTCGACATCAATGCGGGCCAAAATAGCAGCTCACAGTCTGGCTCTGTTGCTGCATTTGGGTGACATGACTGTTAACCTCTCACTGCTTCACCGTGACCTGGAAATCAATGAGGCCAGGTACAAAAACCCCAAATTCTCTCCCTTTAAAACATCTTAGTTATTTTACCAACTGATTTTCCAACCCGAACATAAGACGACTCTCTCTGAGGCACCACCTTTCTCTCTGTGTGGGTTTCGCACATTTTATGACAACCTAGGGTCGGACTTGGCAGCATGTCCCAACATTTGCAAAGATGGATATGCATATTCTGTACATAAAATGAAAGCGCTTTGCTGTTTACCACTAGCTCCGCTGAGAAAGTGGGTGTGTCTGTAAGCCTGGGGGCGGTGCTGGCAGCACAGACTGTTCCTGGAAGGGGCTGTTCCTCACTTCTTGATGTCACTCGCTGTTTTTTTGGATTTGGAGGAGCCGGTCCTTAGAGTGCAGTTTTTTTTTTTTTTTTTAGAAGATTAGGGCTAAAAACACCAAAAACATTTTATTGGAGTGGGTCTTTAACAAGGTAATATTGTTGTTCTGCCACTAAAGAATGATTCTTGTTTCCCTACAGGATGCTGGAGATTGCAAAGTCGATGGGTTTAACCATAAGCAAGCCAGCCCGCGGTAAAGGAGATGAAGCACAGCTACAGGACGAACACAGATACGCCTCACTTGTTCTGCCTCTGATCAAATACGATAAGTTTGTCGAGAGACGGAAGCGCAAGAAAATGCACTGAAATTCAAAGTAGGATGTGTGGAGAGAAAAAAGACACAAAACTCTCTGTATTTGTTTACAAAATACTTTAATAAATCAAATCATTTGAGTTGTACATGAAATTATTTGACTCGTACATTTGAAGATAGAAAAAAAGCAACCAAGTTGTAAACGTCTAGATGACAGAACCACCACCTTACATGTAGGCACATTTTTTTTTTTTTAATTGTAGACAGAACATATTGCACACTGAACATTTTTGTCCTTCTTTGTCTGGTTGTTACCAAGCAAGCCTGTGGTTGTCATTGTGCAACACAAAAGTGTCTTGAATGACTTGACAACTTCCCACTGAAACGTAATGTCACAGAAGTCAGTAAGTGAACCACAGACTCAGCAGGAAACAGCAGCTCTGTGCAAGAGGCAGAAGCTTCATTTTGGATTTGCTTTTTGCATATACGTTTTAAATTTCTGAAACGTTCTTTTCAAAGCTACAATCACCGACTTTAAAAGTCCCCAAAAGAAAAAAGGGACAGCTTTACTCCGTCGTGTAGCTTTAGCTGGCATCTCTGTATCTGTGTGACTCCTGCTAGGGTTTCTTAATGTGCACGTCCTAAACAGAGAGTCCCAGATGTGCGATTACAATCCTTTAAAGTTTATGCTGAAAAAGAGAAGATGAATCATAGTGGAATGGATGTCCAAAAAATGGAAAAGGTTTGTATACAATGTTCTTAATATTCCTAATAGTCCATCATTTTTTAAGAAGTGGTATTTACTAAAAAAAACAAGAAGGATTGACTTCTTTAGAGTTTTTCTGCAAAAATCAGAAAACGTCACTCATTCCATGCAGTGATTAAATTAGATAAGATGTGACTTGACCTCTAAAAAGTCCAAATTCTAGTGGTTTGTAAAAGCTTGCCAACATTCACAGGATAGAGCAAAACATGCTGCCGCTGTGGCAACCGCTTTCCACAGTAGCCCCCACTCTGGTGGTCATGGAGAGCCCAAGTCGTGATGGAAACTGGGATGAGGAGATACCAGATGGGGAGCTGGCTGCAGGGCGAGGAGGAGGGTTTTCCAAAACCCAGGATGGAGCCGACGTACAACTGTAAATGCAACAGAGAACTTAACAAAAACGTTGGTTTGGGGATTTTTTTTCAGCACTGGAAATTCTAACTGCACTATTTACAAACTTTTTCATGCCAAAGAATTACCAGGAATATTAAATTCATCAAAATCAAAGACTGTCATCCTGCAGGATAAAATTGATAACTACAAGGTAAACTAAGGGGTTAAAACTGCTACCTGGTACAGACTGAATCATCTCTAAATAGACTGATCTTGGTTTTAAAGTAAAAAACTGAATATTGAATACTGAATATTTAGTTTTTTAAATTAACGCATGTCCTTGATGCCTGAATGTATTTCCAGCTGTGAAAAAAAAAAAAAAAAAATCACGTTTTTGTTTTCAAACAGATGCTAAAATAAGGGAATTCTGGAGCTAAGGTGGTTTGAAGCTCATCTGCATCAATAGGTTTCACTTTATTTTTTACCACATCACCTGTTATTGTGTCTTAGGATATTGTTGTGCAACACGCAGCTCTCATTGCCAGAGTCCAAATGAATCAATTTCTTTTTGTAGTCTGGGTGGCCCTCAAACAATATATTGTCGTGGATCAGACCCTTGACTGCCCCCAGGAGAGCGATGCCACAGCCTTGAGCTGGCTGTACACGGTTACGCATGACCTGGAGACGCAAACAAAAAGAAAACCCAGGATTTGTAAAAAGAGGTACGATAAGCAGTGAATGTGAAGAAAAAAAAAAAAAAAAAGGCTGGAAGTCTACCTTTATGTCAGCACTTGCGGAGACTTGGATCCCGTTGCCATGGTTACCAACTACATCATTCTCCACGATCTGTCCAATGCCGCTGAACCTGACGCCATGGCCCCTGTTTTCGTAGATGCCATTACCGCGGAGCTCCACCCTGCAGTCCTTTTCCACTGTGACTCCACCTCGATCATTTTCAAGGATGCAGTTTGTAACGAGTCGTGTCAGCTGACTGCTCTGCAGCACAGCGATTCCGGGGCCGCGGTTGCTGTTCACGAGGTTTGCAAAAACATTCATGGCCTCGCTGCTCTTCACATACAGGCCGACGGCTGCAAAAAGACAAAGATGTTGGGAGACTGACCACGACGGTGCAGTCTCAGACAGAAAATCGGTTTAATACCTCCGTTGTAGCTCAGGCAGTTGCTCTCAACTAGAGCCACGCTGATGGAGCGCCGAGCAGAGTGCCCGCCATCCTCGCTGTCCAAGTCGCTCTCCCAAGCAAAGAGTTCACCCTCTTCGTTAAAGTTCTCGTGTGCTTCTCTGCCTTCCGCCTCTACTCCTCGCCTTTCTCCATTTCCAGCCTCACCAATTCCTTCCCGTCCAGGCCAGTTCCCCTCCCTGGACTCCATGTTCTCAGAGTCCTTCCTACAGAACACTGCCAGCCCATACATGCAGTTATGGATGATGTAGTTTCCCAAAAGCTGTGGGAGGCTGGATGACATCACCCAAACACCGCAACCTTTGTTACCTTAAAAACCAACGCAAATACACACAAAAATACATTGTTAATAGGAAGTTACATAAAGACACACTCTTTATGCTACATTTTGGTTTATTGATAACGAAATGACGCACAGTAGACATGATTTCCCTCTATGAGTCCACGCCCTCGCTCTCCTACAACCACACCGTCCGAGAAGCCATAACAAATGTAGTTGTTCCTCAAAATGGGGTCGCCCCCCCTGCGGATGTCCACGCCTCCCCACTGGTTCTCCTTGATCACATTTTCTGGAATAAAAGTTTCACACCCAGGACGTATTTAGTTATGCTAAGAGCGGACACGGACCGCGAGGTGGATCAATGCTAATTGCTCACCCGTGATCATCCCTCTGCCGTTCTCATTGATGGCAATTCCAGCTGCCTGGCCTTGGAAGATGTGATTACCACTACGAGACAAGTGATTTGGGGGAGACAAAAATCAGTGTGATCTGCAACGTATTCGTTTCCTCCCTACTTTAATCTTTAAAGGGTTCCGACATGCCTCCATATGAAACATTTGCCCTTTTTTTATGGCAAGTATAAAAAATCTGCTGACAAGCATGCTGCGTTTGATTTGACATCTGAGATTCTTTGTCTTTTGCCCCTACCGAGAAAAAACATCTACAAGTTGAATGAGCCCCATGTGATTGGAACATCCCTGTTGATGAAATCCTACCTACCTCACCACAGGATTCCCACTGAAGAGAATATAGACTCCAGCTTCCTTGTTGTTATATATCAGGTTGCTCCGAATCGAACCTCTCCCGTTGCCAAGAACCACGATCCCAGAGCGCAAACCACTGTGAATTTTGTTGCACTGTAACAAGAGAAAAAAGAAAAAAACCACTCCGATCATCTTATGATCTATAGTAAAAGCGTACCCAATGGTCTTTTAATAATGATTATGACAGTTTAGCCTAAATTAAAAAACCTGTGTTGTGTGTTTTTAGAACATTGCTTCTGCAGAGCATTTCTTAGTTGCGGGCGGAACCGTTGGTGCTGAGTAAGTCCGCCCTCACTTCCGGTCATCCATCTGTTTACAATCTCCTGGTAGCTTACAGCCCTTCACATCCCCAACCTAACATTACCAGTGCAACAGAAAAGGCGAGGAAAATTGGAGCTATCCAGCTGAACAGTCTCTGCTCCTGCTCCTACACCTGGCTGTGGTTCCTGTCTCCGGCTCGACTCGCGCCTTTGACTGTACCCACAACCACGGCTGGATGAAGCTCGTCTGCTGGACTTTTATATATGTAGTTGTAGATTTAGATAAGTTAATTCTTCTCTAAGATTTCTGGTAAATCGCCTGTCCGTCCTGGGGGAGGATCCCTCCTTCATGTGGGCACCCCTGAGGTTTCTTCGTTTTTTCCGGAATCCGGTTTTTTTGGGAGTTTTTCCTTACCGCGAAGGGGGGTCTAAGGGCAGGGATGCCAGTATAGCTTAGTCAGTTTGTTAGTTCATTTTAGTATTTTTCTACTGAACTCTTTGTATTCGTGATCCTTTTGATTTCATGTTTTACTTCGAAGCCCATCGAGACGACTGTTGTTGTGATTTTGGGCTATACAAATAAAATTGAATTGAATTGAATTGAATTGAACAGTTTTGAGCCAGATGCCAGCTCAGACGAGGAAAGGGAAGACGTACATGGATCTAGATCAGGGGTCACCAACCCTGTTCCTCGTGCGCTACCGCAACAGGGTTGGTGAACCCTGATCTAGAGGTTTACAAGTCGATGCATCAGAATACTGTAGAGCAGAGCAGGGAGGTTGTTGCTGGCCCAGCGTAATTTCTACTCCACAAATACAGTTTTTCAAACGGCATTTTTTTCATCTGCTCCTGATTCACAAGGATTTGAATAAATACAAACTCAGAAATGTAATTTTGAGCTGAATTTTCCTATTATATGTCCTCCATCATCAGAAAAATGCCACAAGAACATGTTAAAAACACCAAAAACATTATTTTCATCGGAGTTGGTCTTTAAGAAAAGGACTTTGATAACCCTCTCATCCAAATTCAAATCCCAAAACTGGTTTAAACACAATTCAAATATAAATCCAGCTGCAATTGTAAATGCCTGTAAATTTACCAGAATGATTGGGTTGGCTCCTTTTCGAATATCCAACCCTGCCTCCCCGTTGGAGTGGATGTTATTTTCTGCAATCAGGCCCTGAGCAGACAAGCGGAGAAACACTCCTGACGCACAGCACTCGCACACCTCATTTCTCAGCATTACGATCTGAAGGAGGGAAGAAAAACAGCTCAGGTAACAAAAAAGCTGCTGAATTAATCATGAAGTGAAACACTTCCTTGACATGTGTTAACAGCATCGACTACAATTACCGTGGCGTTCTGGATGCAGCGGACAGCATAATTCAGCCCCCGAAAGACATTTTCTTCCAGTCGACCTTGTCCATAATTCGACAAATGCACACCGCCCTTTCCGTCCCTGAAGAGGCAGCGTCTGACAATGCAGCCAAGGATTGATGCAGCCATTATCTGCGCCTCTTGATCCCTCTCTAACTCTTCTTGAAGGGTGAGGGGTTCTGGGGTAACAGGTGGAGGTGAAGGAGACGAGGCGGCTGGCAGAGTGCCATCTTCCAGAGGCTTTAACAAGTGAGCAAGACCGTGATGGTCATATGGGATTTTGTAATCCAGTGTAAACATTTTTTTGGCAGTGTTGGCACCCCTGCCATCTTTTTTCTCATCATCTCCTTCGCTGCAATCGCCATCACTCCAGCCGTCTTCGATAACAGTTCCATGACACCCCGCATCTCCACCCATCCTTGTTTTCCATTCCTCTGTGCTCACGGGCTCCTTCTTTGCATTGCCTCCTGCAGGGTTACCGCCAGTGGAGCTGGCCCGAGGGGCTTTAGGAGAGCTAATAAACCCAGATGGGAACGTCCTGGCCAGGGCAGCCAAGTGTTTACAAGCCCAATTCCTCTCAGACACTGGGGGACCTTCCACGGTCACTGAAGCCGTGTCACTTCCTGAGAAGTCACAGCTGTCTAATAAACTGAGAGAGACACTGAATAAGTGGAGAGAGCTGCCTTGAGAGAAGGAGCAGAAACGCGCCTGGCAGGTTCCAGGGCCACGAATTTGCAACTGAGCACCCTCAAAGTTGCAATTATCCATCTGGACATGACCCCATGATGTCTGAGGGAGAAAAGAAAAGAGAATAGGTCAGGAGTCTGCAACCTGAAACTCCACAGCCACATGAGGCTCCTTAATCCCTCCGTTGTGGCTCTACAGTTAAAGAAAAAAACGTTTTTAATTTAACAAAGTAACTGCAAAAGTAAAGTAACTCAAACTTTATTTAACAGATTTTAAAAAATTGAAGGGAAATACGTATCACAAGTTGAACTAAAACATTTTGACTGATTTTTGTCATGTGCCACAGAATATCAATTAAAGGTCAGTGAGCACAACCTCAAGTAAGCCGCATCAGATCACGAAAAATATGTTTTATCTTTGAACAAATTCAAGGATCTTAAGTGTGTCTTATGGTTAAAAAAACAGTAACTAGCTCTGATTCAATTTTATTTTGTTAGATTTACCTACTTCTAGCTGAGATGCAATACAAAGAGTAAAATAAAAATCTTTTTTTGTTTTTTTAATCACTGCTGACATTTCACTACAGTACTACTACTGCAGTGAAATAAACTTATGTGACACAGGGTGTCTTTTTTTGAAAAGAAGTCACGTAAATCTCTGTCAAAAGTTATAAACTGTTCAATGCTTTGAAAATGGTATTTGTCTTTATGTGTGGGTTTTATTTATGCCAAAAAAAAAAACAACAGTTTATTATCAGTTATCATAATAGTAACACTAAAATGAATACAAATTGTTTTTTCTAGAAGGTTAAATAAGACTTTGGGGTCTGTAAGACATCGATCTGAGTGGCTCTTTAAGTGTTGATGGTTGCAAACCTCTGGTTTATTAGTGCTGGATTTTTCTTTCTTTCTAGCAAAGTAAGACCTGTTTTTTTTCTTTTTTTTCTTCTGGTGATACATTTGCATGTACTGCATAAAAACAATGCAAAAACAAGCTGGTCCCTCACCCTGTAGACAACAGTGGAGAACCATGGTGGCATAAACACCAGGTTGCACAGTCTGGCAGTGGGGCACTGCTGCTCAATGCACACCAGGAGGGCCACCTCACCTAGCCGCCCCAGGCCAACCAGCTCCACGGGCACCTTCAGCGCCACCTCAGCCTGCTCCTCGTAGACCCCTGGATGAAGAACAACCCGGTCATAGGGTCCCGTCACCCCAAGAGCCCCACGCAGGCTCTCAAATTCACAACCGGGTCCGACGTGCCAGACCTTACGGTCTTTGCGTCGCCGGAAAAAGTGAAGACAGGCAGAGGACTGGAGCTCTGGCACATTTCGAGTCCAGGTTCGGCTGGCCAGGGCGTGCTGCTTCAGGGCTTCTCTCCACGAGGCGGGCTCCAGGTGAGGCTGGCTGGGCCAGTTGGGATGCCGACACTCGGAGCAGCCGAGGCAGAGTTGTCTCCAGCGGGTGCTGTCCAGGGAGAGGATGAGCTCCCGCCAAGCCCTGCACACCTGGCAGCAGCGGCCCAGGTCAGGGAGGGGGAGATAGGCCAAGATAACCCGCCACAACTCCATGGGGAGGCTCCCCACCTCCATGGCAGCAGAGCCGCCGGCTGGGGAAGCACCGTGACGGCACCTGGATGGAAACAAGCAGCAACAACACTTCGTCACAACTATAATTCATTGCGTTTACTGTAGAAATAATAACGGGTTCCATATTATTATTTAGCGATTTCGCGTTTCACGTGAACTTTGCAGCGGTCACCACCTGTTTGCTAGCAGGAGAGGACTAATTATTTCGAATCTTAAGCATCATGAAATATGGAAACACTACCTTTCAGTCGCTACTCCGACACATTAATGCATGTCGGCTCGATGTTTATAGCGGTTTCTCTCAGCGTTACATGTCTGCGGCGGAGCTGCGACCGTCCAAGCGAACCAGTTTACGGCAAACAGAGATGCCCATCTTCCGCTTCCCCAAAAAGTGGGCGTGTACAAAATCCTCCCACTGGTTTTCTTGGATGAACACCAGTCAGCTCATCATGACTCACTGTAAGAAGATGCTTGTTTTGCCCTTTAAGCATCAGTTTTTTTATTTTTAAAATTAATTTCGATCCTTGTTACCACAAGTTTTCAGGGTTCAGATTACAAAAACGAACTTTATTGATTTCTGAACAGCTACAATCATATAGCATAAAGACCCACTCCAATAAAAATCATGTTTGTTGGTGTTTTAAACATGTTCTTGTTGCATTTTCTCATGAATGAGATATGTAAAAAAAAAATTAGATTGAAACTGCATTTCTTAGTACTTCACTCAAATTGTTGTGAATCAGCAGCTGACAAAAAAAAATGAAGTTGGAAATAGCTAATAGATGTAACGTAGCACCTACTGCGGCAAGCCGCAAGCTCCATTGTGAAGTTTATCAATTTATGTCTTTATTGCCCACGTCTAAGATGGAATCTGGCTGAGAACTGTACGGCTGGATAGGTCCAATACTGTTCGCCATTTCATTGCAAGGTCGGGGTTGTGAGAGGCTATAAGCTAGCGGGAGAGCATGTAAACAGATGGATGACAGAAAGTGAGGGCAGGCTTACTCTACTCCAAATCAGAGGTAAATTACAAATGAACCGCTGCAGCTCTGAAGGAACTGTCCTACAAAATGACACAGTTTAGTTTTTTTTAGATTTTGACTAAAAAACGCATAATCATAATTAAAGAGCCCCTGGAATGCTTTTACAATAGACTAAAAGATGATCTGAGTCTGACTTAAAGCAAGAGCTAGAATAAATCTGTTTTTCTTGACCCTTTAGCAATAAGTGGTAATTATTAAAGTTTTATTTATTTATGGTAAATTATAATTTATTTTATTTATTTCTTTTAATTGTTTTAGTTATGCGTTGCCTTCTAGAGCCCCATTTTAATTAATATTTACTTTTACATTTTTTTTAATGTTTATGTGCTCTTTTTTATTTTTGTTTATCTGCACAGCATTCCTTATAGTGTTAAATTGCTTTAAAACAAATATGGATTAGATTAGTGAGACATATAGTAAAGAGAATAACTATTTCATAAATGTACTTTTTAAAAGTTTTATCTTTCCAACTTTAGTTGAGTATCTCAAAATTTAATGATAATAATAAAAAACATAGATAAACTAGATTTCCCTGTCAGACAGACAGATGTTTATACTTATGGATATATTGTTAAGGATCAGAAAAGACTGATCTGGCCATTCCAATATGTGAGGTGATTTTGTTGTTTGTGACACATTGTGGAAAACTAAACTAAACTAAACTAATATGGAAAACATTAAAAAAATGTAATGGAATACAAAGAAGGCTTTGGCGCATGGCAAAGCCTTCAAGAAAACTACAAGACATAATTAACAAAGTGAATATTTTTCCAGAGGCATTTATAAAAAATACTTATGTACTGGTGGAATTTTATAAATGTCCTTCTGAAAATGGCAGAAATGGCCAATGAGCTTTATCCACAAGAACGTTAATACTTAAAATGTTTTTGGCTTTCAACATATATCTAACTTGACTGTGCTGTGAGGCGGGAAGCATTTCACTTCAGTGATGCAAAGAAAATTAGCTTAATATCTGTGTAGTTTGAAGGAAATTACACAGTGTCATTTTTAAATGCTCCGGTGGAGCCACATAGGTGGATAACTCTGATGATTTACATTTACATTACACTTATTTATACTTTGACCAACAGATGGCGATGTCCCTCTGCAGCCAGTTCGACTAAACTGCTTTTATGAAACATAGTGCAAAATCTGAAGTAAAACGTTAGTTTTCAAAATTGCATTTTGTGCTTTTCAGTTAATTCATCTGTCTTTATAAAAAGGGGAAATAACACACTAAACATTCCCACTTCTGCAAAACTCGTCATGCAAAAGTGGGAAAGTGAAGGATTCTGTTGGACATGCTAAGCTTCTTAAAAGTAAAACCACCTTTCAATTTCATATCCCTGCAGGTTCAGACCCGCAAAAGGACCCGAGTGAAAGAGCAATGAATGAGGACTCAAATGGTTCACATGCAAAAGTTAGCAGTTAATAAAAGGGTTGACAGATCACTTTGCAGAACAATATGCTGTTTGAAGAAAAAAATGTTTTGTAGTTTTATTGTATGAAGTGAAAATAAAAATTAAAAAGCTCATACTTAGATTATATGAAGAAATAACCTAAACAGATGCAAAGATATAACCATGACTAAATAAAACTTGTTTTGGAAGGGAGAAAAAAGTGAGAGGAGGATAAGGATAAGAGATTTATTACCATTTGTACATGTAAAACAGGTACATTGGAATTTTTTTCAGCTGCTCTCAAGTCAGGGTGAATTAAAGACAACAAATTTATAAACAAAACATTTTTAAGTCATTTAGATATTTATGTCCTTCTTTGTGATCAAAACAAAAGCATCAGCCTATTCCTGCTAACTTTATCTGGTATCTTCTTGTGAAAAAACAATTATGACTTTATGTCACTTCTCTTCACCCATACTGTTTTCTTGGAAGCCAAAGCTTCCGCATGTGTGTTTCTAAAAAAAGGAACCGTATTGTAGTCCAAGATTCTAATTGTTTTTCTTTTCCATGTTGAAAAGTAAGCAGAGGTCGGCTCTTCAAGGTGTCCACCTAGAGAAAAAGGAAATTAGATGGGATTTTTTTTAGAATAAAAGAAAAGAAAACTTATTTGCTAACATAAAATGAACTTTTTTATTTATTATAAATTACATTTATGCAATAAAAAAAAATCATTTTTGAATACATTCTAGATGAAGTATGTAAAACACATACACACACACTGCACTGAAGGACTCTTGCATAACTATAAATATTCTAGTTACATTAATTTAATAAACTTTCCAAGTATTGCTAAGTCTTTTTTAAAGCAAGGTTTACTGCTTGTTCTAATTATGAAGAATCCAGTGTTGTTTCTCAGAAACGTGGTTCATGATCATATCTATTTTCACTCTGTTTACATATATACTTACCCAGGAAGTTTCCTCATTGCATTCACCACTTTTTTGACCCATGGGGCTTCAGGGTCCAGGCAAATCTTCTTTCCGTTCTTTGCAAAAGTTGCACTGCAGGATCAAGGCATGAAAGAAAGTCTGAGTCCTTGTGAGCTTATGAAAAGTCTTGTTTAGTATACAAATTGAGAAAGACATCCTTAAATCTTTTATATGTACTAATTATTTGGACTTACATGATTTCAACTTCCTTGCAGTGGGAGCTTGCAGGGTTCACTTCCACCGCTCCTATGAGGCGCCCTATTGGTGTTTTCTCTTTTGTGATGCATTGGCATCGCAGATTTATTCCTTGAACCCCAACACCTGTGCCTGCAACAACGGTCATTTAACACTTGGATGCATGTAAAGATATTCTGTTGAAATTGTAAGGATGCTGTGTAAACACTCACCTTCCTGTAGTTTTAGGACAACCAAAAGTGTCACAAAAACGGTGGGAAACATTTTCGGCTTCAGAAAAAAAGATTGCTGGTTTAAAAATGTGGAGCCAAATTTATTTAGTTTCTGCAAACCTCAACTGTTTTCTCTGCAGCAGTAAACTGTTGGGCAAGTCTGCTCTGCAAACACTTCTTATGCGCGTATAAATCCCTCCTTCATTCTTTTGAAAGAAGGGAGCTCATAAAATGACTTTTTCACTGAGAAATGTTGTCAATTTTCAATTAGCTCGAGGAAATTCCTTGGAAATGAGCTTGCATGATATTTAATTGAAGAGAACCTACTTTTTTCCCCTTTCCTTTGTATTTTGTTTTAAACACAGAATTATTTTGGATGTTGTAACTGATGAAACTTGACAGAGAGAAATCTCCCATTTGATTTAGTTTCAAATGAGTAAACCAACAGAGAACATAATAACAAAATCTGGAGCCAATCAACTGCAAGCAATTTACCATTTCTTACTTATATATCTGGTACCACTCAGTGACTTTGTAAAATGTATTTTTGTCCATATATATTAAAATGGTACTTTTTCAACACCAAAAGGTATTTTGTTTTAGCTCAAATATAAATGAATTGGAGCTAAATTATAACTCTCTTAAAGCACTTAGCTGTGGGATAATTTGAATGTTATTCCCAACAATTATTTAATAATAACATTTCTGACACCACAGCTTGTTGAGACATGTTAAAAGCAAGACACCATTGTGGAATTTAACCTGCAAGGCCGCCTATCTCGGAACAGATAACCTCATTTGACGTTTTATTTTTCCCGTGAATGTATATGTGTAGTGGGTGGGTTGTCTGGCAGTCCGTTTGAGCCCTTTTCTTGTCTTCTTATCTCCTGCCGTCAATAAGTCACTGAACTCCTTGACTTTTCCAGGAATTTTCAACAACTGTCTGCATTCCTCCAAGCAATATCTCACGCTCCAGTCATGTAAATCTTTTTGGATGAACGGAAGCTCCCCTTCTACCCTTTGAGGAATTGAATCGGTTAGTTCAAAAGAGGCCCAAGTCCAAGAGGTTTGTTTTTCCAGCGAATGATTTTTAATTGCATAGCTTAAAGGGAGGCTACACCAAATTATTAATACTTTACCCAGATTTAGCACCAGTTCATAGCTTACAAATGCTATAATATGAAGCACCTCACTTTTATAATTTCAGAGGACTAGTAAACTAAAGTCTCTGGACTTGGGCCCTTCTTGAATTAAACAGGGGCGCTGCCATATTGGATAACTAGTGCTGCCATCTATGGGATAAAGCAAAACCCATGCAAGAGAGGCCCAAGTTCAGGAATTCTGCACTTAATGCATTTTAAATGTCAAGCATAGTCAATAAATTACAATAGACTTGGGACTTTTTTGCACATAATCAGATAGCCTTTCCCTTAAAGACCATAGAACATATAATATCTCTATTTTGAAAAATTGTGGACTGAGGCTGATGGAGGTAGCGGAGATGAAGATGTTGAGGTTCTCCTTAGGAGTGACCAGGTTAGACAGGATAAGGAACGAGTACATCAGAGGGACGGCTCATGTTGCCTATGTCAGCGACAAAGTCAGAGAAGCCAGACTGAGATGGTTTGGACATGTTCAGAGGAGGGATAGTGGATATATTGGTAGAAGGATGTTGGAGATGGAGCTGCCTGGCAGGAGGGCAAGAGGACGGCCAAAGAGGAGATACATGGATGTCTTAACAGAGGACATGAAGTTGGCTAATGTTAGGGTAGAAGATGTCCATGATAGAGTGAGGTGGAAAAGGATGATTCGCTGTGGCGACCCCTGATGGGAAAAGCCGAAAGAGAAAGAAGTGGACTTGGGCCCCTTTTGTACGAACAGATTCAATTGTAAACATTTAAAAAAAGAAGTCCATAAAAATGGAAGTAACTTCACTCTCTGGATCATTGCCTCAGACCTATGTGCTTTGTATCTGAAGGGGTTTGTCTGCAGAGGGAAATTATTTTCTTAACCATACATGACAAGGGAATTGAGTAAGCTCATAAGAATTCATAATACGTTACACTATCTGTTTTATCTAATGATAAAGTACACTCATGCATGATCTACACCATGTAAAAAAAAATACTGTGCAACTCTACCTTTTTTTGCAGTTATTTCAGTTACAATGATTGTAAAACAAATGTAACTTGTAAATCCGGTAATAGATTTAACAAAATATACATGGATTTTACTTTTTTTTAAAGATTATATTTGAGATATTTTATTTTATGAAAAATAAATATATGTATGTAATGGCTTGGACTTTGTACACTCCCTTCTATTACATATTTGTAAAAAGAATATATTGGTACGGTTAGCTTTTGGGATCCTTGAATCAGGCGTTTAAAGATTTCTTAGAAAATTTCCTGGAGCCCAAATCTCAAGGCACTGAAAGTGCCTTGAGATTTGGGCTCCAAATCTCAAGGCAAGACTTGAGAAATGGATACAAATATGCATTTTTGAAAATCTATATCTTTGGAGCTCTGCGGTGAACACACTCATGTTCTGACATTCCTGGCATGTGTGAAATCATTAAGACAACACCAGACAAGATGCCAAAAACTTTTCATGGGAATATGCCTTGGAGCTGTTACAACGTCACTGCAGTTGCACTCACAAAGATCCCAGTCGTGTTGAGCAACATCCCCCAAAAACAAAAAGGTCTTGTTGTGACAAATGTATTCATCATTATAGTGTCATTTTATTCAAATTACCTGCTTTGGCTTTTTTTTTTTTAAATATCCATTTTGTGCAGGTAACAGGATGCACTCTTTAAGCTATTTCTGTTTGTTGTATAAGCCAAAGTACAATGGGTAAAATTATCCAAAAATCATAAACAAATATTCTTTTTTTTTGGTTGGCTAGGCTTTCAACATGTGAAAGTGAAAAACAGGAAGGGTGTCACCACACAACACGTGTTGATCACCTGTGAAAAGTTTTGGATTTTAGTTTTTGCTTCAGTTAAAACCAATTCATGTGTTTAAACAAGTGAAAATGCATGTGACCAGCACAATACGGATAACAGAAATGTATAATTTTTACTTCCCTAAAAGGTTTTCAGAATTGAGAAGGCTTTTCAAAGAACTGAAAGGTCCGCAATAATAAAAAAAAATAGATAAATCTAGTCCAGTTGTGCGCTTTTTCCCCGTACAATGATGTTTGTTAAATTATTTAACAATTGATTTAGGTTAGAATATATGCTAAATAAAAAATAAAAACATGAAAACATTAGTATTTATTAGTCAATGACATATTAGTCATAGATTTGTTTTACATTTGATCAATTAAATAGCTTTCACTTAAAAATGTAGGCACTCAAAAAATAAGAAGAAATCAGTGGGAAAAACACACAAGCATTAAGGAAGTACGTTTATTTTATATTTATGACAGAGTCAAAATGTTACAGGATGTTGATTAATTAACGGCTCATGCATTGCATCTTACTGTCCTTTTATTACATTTGTGAGTCAGTTATTGGTTAACCAGTTTCATGCCATAGTCTTTTGTCAGAATTCTTAACATGTACAAGGAAACACATTATATGACTCCTTTAATATAAATCAGGTTTTAGCTCCACTGATTTTATTTCCTCCATTGACCCTTGTGGGACTGTCAGTTTTAGTCATGTGACTACTTTTGCTAATCCAAAGTTATTACAATGGGCTGGCATCAACAACAGAGAAAATTTCCCACTGAGCAGGAACTCCGATATTGCGAAACTCCTACTGGAGATAGGGAAGTGACTCACTTCACTGAGGTATAAAAGCAGAGGGGTCTGCAAGCGCTGGATTCAAACAGCAATCAGAGAAAGCAGCAGAACCTTCAAGAGCAGAGGAAAGAGAATAACACTAAAAGAATATAACTTTGCTTTGCCTCGGACAGGACTTAAGGCAACAGCTTGCTTAAACTTGTTTGTTTAGTTTCTATAGAGCTTTAAAAAGCAAAATGACGACCAACAAAGTTATCATCTTATCTGTTGTCTTCTTGGGATTTATTGCCATTGCTGAAGGTAAGTTTCTGAGGCAGCGCTGTAACTTTTTTTGCTCCTGTGTGCAAAGTTGGAACTTTTTAACACTTCTGTTTCTCTGCAGCCATGAGTCTGAGAAGTTTGGGAGTGGAGCTGCATTGCCGCTGCATTCAGACAGAGAGCAAACGCATCGGCCGCCACATTCAGAAGATTGAGATGATTGCTCCCAACTCTCACTGTGAAGAAACAGAGATCATGTAAGTCCCAAAACCTTCACCTTAGCCTTGTTGTCGCAAGTTTTTTTTTTTTATGGTGCTCAAAAAACAATCTTTGGCAGGAGGTTCTCATGCTTCTGATGTTTTTTTGTTGCAGTGCCACTCTGAAGACAGGCCAGGAGGTTTGCCTGGACCCAGAGGCTCCCTGGGTAAAGAAAGTCATTCAGAAGATCTTGTCAAGGTATGAATCAAATAAGACATCTTTGTGTTAAATATTGTTTAAAGAAAAGATGAACAAACCTTGCAACTTAGAATAACAATTTCTTTCCTGTTTCTTTGGTTTTCAGGAGAAAGAACTAAAGACATGCACCGAAAAGCATCTTACATCGTTAAACCTTAATATAATAACTCATCGTCTTGTTCATTTGTTGAAAATGACAACAGTGTGAACACAATTTGTTTGTATCAAACATGGATTTTTATTCTCTTCTTGTCTTTGTATTTGTATGAATTTGTACAGTTGTTTTTATGACACTTTGCCCCGTTTTCACTTAAGATATAAGTTATTTATTTTTGCACTGCTTCTATTTATGACATAAATATTTGATGTATGAATTTATGAATGAAATAAAATGACAATAAATTTGATCCAAAGTAAAATGTGTTTTGAGTAGTGCCGATGTTTTTTTCTCCTGTCACTGATATTCTTTTTTCCTTACAATACAATTAGACTAAACCAAGTATTTTACTGTAATTAATGTGAATGGACCAATCTTATACAATAACATAAGCAGAATTCTGTTCTCTAAAATATGTTTAAAAATATTTAAGAATTTTGTTAAAATTACAGCTCTCTAGAGATTGTTTTGTGGGATAAGACGAAATACAATAACTTAAAAAAAAGTTAAATTGTCTCAATGACAAACAATTTGGAGAAATATCATGTTTTCATAAATAAAGATAGAAAAAAGAACTCAAGAGATGAGATTAAGAATTTTGCCTGGAAGAAAAATACCCCCTACTAAGTAATAAAACCACTAAGGTGTTGAATGTAATCTACCGACATCATTCTTTTCTGGTTGAGCTGGAGGAAAGTGGTGAATCGGCGAAATAGCATCAATGAATCAGAAACTGAGACAAACTGGAGACTATGTGAGTTAAAAATAGAGGTGCAGATGCATGTTCTGATGAACCCATCAAAGCTCCTCATGATAACAGAGATGAATGCAACAGACAAACAGACAATTGGGAATGTGCAGGTGCCCCCATGTGATAAATTTGGACTGTCAACGTGCATGCGATAAAAAGGGAAGTAGAAGATAAAAAAGAAAAACTTTCCAAAATTTCATGACACTGATCTGCACCATGTAAACATTTGCCGTTAGCGCTTTCTGCACATGTAAGGGGGAGGATGCGTGACAAAATCTGACTCCATAATTTTTTCCTATAAGGCATAGTCTAAAGTCTCCTTTTTTTTTTAAAGAAAAAAAATGATACGTTTTTCTTTAAATTAAATATCTTTCTTTCTTAAGTTTAAAGTGTTGGTTTTGTCAAACCCTATTTGACCAGCCCAAGCAAAAGAAATAGGAAATGAAAAAAAAAAAGAAATCTTAATCGGAGCCATATACTGAATCATTGATACCCAGAAATCCAACCTGATTTGTCGCAACAAAAGACATTTTGCCAATTACAGTACAAAACCCAGTAGATGATCTAAGCCAGGCTGTCCAAAGTCCAGCCCTAATGCCCACTGGCCTGTGGGCTACTGTCATAAAATCAATAATATGCCTGTCACAAGAACAGGCAAATGGCTGGGTCCAAAGGCAGCAGGTTTGTCAGCTCAGCTAAAAGTCCGCAACGTAAAATCAGGGTCAGGCAGACAGGGGTCAATGACAGGCATGAGATCATCAGAGGAGAGACAGGGTAGTCAAGATCCAGGTGAGAGTTGGGGCAGGCGGCAAGTTAACAGAGTCAGGGTCAGAAGACAGAAGATCAGGTCCAAATACAAGGTAAGGAAGGCAGAGTGAGTGAGCTCAGCTCAGTGCGAAGGAATAATATACCTTTGTGTTCTTTTTCCTGTTTACATGATTTAAATGTATACTGTGAGCATTTAATAGTAACATTTATGCAACATTTCACATTAGCCCAGATTTAATGTTGACAAGTTTTTTTTCTAAACAGACATATTTTCTGCATCATGTTTCTGGTCTTTAAATTTGAAAATTTGCAGTAATTTTGATCAAATGTATTTAAATGTGTTCTATATGTGTGAAGAAATAAGTGACAAAAAAGTGCAACTAAATAAAATTACATAGTTCCTTTGCATTTAAGGTCATTATAAGGGTTGAAAGGATGCAGAACAAATAGTTGGCCCTCACTCATTTTTGCCTCACCAAATCTGGCCCTCTCTACAAAAGGTTTGGTCATACATTGCTCTTCTACTCCTTGGTTATATGTGTCCTATTTGTGAGCTGACTTAAATAATATTGTGGGAGATGCATGCTGCAAAGTTTTCTTTTGTTGTGACAGATTATCTTTTCACTCCTTAAATTCCCATACTGTACTTATTTTCTTCCTTTTTCATTGACTTCATTGTTTCATTCAGCAAAACCAGGTGGTGTTGGTGAAAGTAAAGGCTCGTTTGTACCTTCTAAAGCATAATTGTCCATGAAAATGAAAAGAAAATGTCATGACTTGAAGGATTGACAGACCCAGACGCTGAAACCCAGAATGAGGACAAGGAGGTGAACGGTAAGTAAAGAGTTTTATTTTTCCTTCCAGGAAAGTTGGTGTGGCTTGGAGGGCAGCGGCTTATGGCAGGCCATAGTGGCGTGGCTGGGGGTAAGAGCGCAGCTTGGCAGAGCTTGAGGTTTCCACCGGACTGTAGGAGGACTCGGACTGACATCCACACAGGGGACACTTGGAGGCTGGAATCCTGAGACAGGGAGAGGCAAGTTAAACACAAGGCCAGACTTAAACATGGAAACATGAGCTAGACTTGAGACCAGGTTTAGTCACCATAAAGGGCAACGAACTGGCGTAGGCTAATGGGACTGGAACTCCTTAAGAGCAGAGCAGGTGATGAGGTGAATTGGTCCCAGCTGGTGGAGTCAGGAGCAGAGCAGGAGGGGGAGGGGGAGGAGACTGACAGGCACCATAACAGAAAAAGGATTTTTGCGATCATAATCTTTGTTGATTTCAATGATCTGGTGATGCAAAAAGCTAAAGTCTGGCAGTTGAAAAGACTGCTCTCTGGACATTATGCCAGTTAGATTTTTTAAAGAAATATATGTCTCACATACTGTTCCTAATTAACACATCTATTTTAACTGGCACAGTCCCAGATGACTTTAAGGCTGCTATGATTCAGTCACTACTGAAAAAGCCCTCTTTGGACCCAAGTTGCTTGGAGCATTGCGGACCAATTTTAAAATTGCCTTTTTTGGCCAAGATCCTGGAAGAGCTAGTGGCTAAGCAGGTAATTTCCTTTTTGAATAACAATGGGCTGTTTGAGACCTTTCAATGTAGTTTTAAGGCCAACCACAGCACCTAAACAGCCTTGCTGAGAGTAATGAATGACCTTTTAAATGTTGTGGACTGTGGAAAATCATCTATTTTAGTTCTTTTAGATCTCAGTGCAGCATTTGATACAGGTGACCACTCAATTTTATTACAACATCTGAAATCTTGGATAGGTTTTCTGGCACAGTCCTCAACTGGTTTTATCCGTACTTATCTGACAGGTTTTTTAATGTTTTTAATCAGGCAATTCTTGCTCATCTAAGGTGAAAATGACATGCAGTGTTCCCCAGGGTTCAGTATTGTGACCTCTGTTATTTTCAATTTACATGCTACCACTGGAGGAGACAATATGCTGAAATAGTCTCAATTTTTATTTTTATGCCGTTGACACTCAACTATACTTATCCTTTAAACCTATTGCCGAAATTAAAACCTGGATGGCTCCAAATGTTTTGCAGTTGAATATGGACAAAACTCCCCAAAACAGTGTTGCTCAGAAATTGGAGTCTCTGTCTATTAATGTTTCTAAAAACTGCAGAAATTTGGGGATGATCTTTGAATTTGGAGACACATGTCAAATCTTGTTTCTGGCACATACACAGATTATCCTATATAATCTGTCTCCTAAACCTGTCCCCTCTCCTATCTAAAAAATGTCTTGAGATGGTGATTCACGCTTTTTTTTCCCGTTTGGACTATTGTAACGCAATCTACACATACCTTTCACAGCAGAGTGTGCATAAACTCCAGTTTGTCCAAAATGCTGCCGCCACACTCCTAACCAAAACCAGAATGAGAGATCATATTACTCCGTTTTTTTTTTTCCGGCTGAGCAAACAGATTAGAGCTGAAGGCTTTTTGTGTTGGACAGGTTTTACTATAACAAAAAGAGGTTATATAGCTTCGAGAAACCAGGGTGTAGACTTGTATTAACCCCTTTTTGTTGTATTATTTTTTATTTATTTGTTACATTTAGTGTGTATGGGGAGGGAGAGGGGAAGAATGTGAGGGGGGGGGGGGTGGAAGAGAGTAAAAGGAAAAGAGGTGAGAAAGTGGGGGATACAAGTACTGATTTGAATAAGTTATTATTTTAAGCTGTAACAATTATGCCAGATCTGCTGGAAAGACAAATATTACATCAAAGGTGAAAATCTGACACTAAGATGAGCGAAAAATATCTGTCCATCAATACACTGTGGGTTAGGAGGATGGATGAAGCATACAGGGAGCAGTGTGCACGTGCACGTGGGGGTGGAGATACATGCATGTTGCCGAAGTGAACCGTGTGTTCATAAGGGGAACCAGATCCTACCCAGCCAGACCAGCCAGACCAGGAAAGGGGAGGACAGACCCCCAGGCCAGGAACCCCCACGGCACCGGACCCAGGCAGCCCGGGAGGGGGGGAGGAAGGGATCGCCCACCCACCCAGCCAGGCGCAGAGAATGCCTCCCTACAGGGGCCCCCCCGACGCCCAAAGGCATAACCGAACCCGGCGTCCGGCCCCCAGGCCACAGGACAGGAGCATTTGGCCGTACCAGGCGGCAGCCATGGGGGCCACCGGGCGCCGGACACCGAGACAAGGGCCAGGGACGACGCCAGGGCCCCGAGAACCCATGGGCCGCCGACCACCCCCGTCTCCGCGAGCCAGCCCCGACACCCGACCCGAGCATCCCAGAAATCATCGCGCACCCACAGTCACCCCCCATAACACTACCCACTACAACCCTCCTCCCCCGCCATATTATCTGAGCCCCCCTCCCCAACCCTGTTAATGCCCTCCCCCCTCTGTGATGGGAAGGGAGAGCCCCAGAGGATCCCAGCTCCGGTTTTAGCGTCTCTGCGCTGGCTCCCTGTCCGTTTTAGAATCGATTTTAAGATTTTAATGGTTGCTTTTGAAGCATGCTGTGGTCTGGCCCCTAAATATATAGCTGATCTCCTCGTCCCTTATGTACCTGGTCGCAATCTTAGATCTTCGGCGAAAAGCTTTTTAAAAATCCCACAATCAGAAGAACAAGGGAGACAAGGCATTTGCTATAAGAACCCCAACACACTGGAAAAGTCTCCCCGAAGAGATCAGGCTGTGTCCCGACCAGTATTTAAATCTCTTTTAAAAACCTACCTTTATAGGCTATGGTGCATTTGATGATTTTAATAGTTCTTAAATTTAAACTTATATTACGTATTTTAGTGATTTGATTGATTTTAATTGCAATCACTGTTTTGTGTGTGTGCTGTTTTATTTTGTTGTACTGTCAAACACCTCAATACTGTTTTTAATCCTGGTCTTTTTGTTAACTGTACAGCACTTTGGAAAAGTAAAAACAGCTATATAAATACATTTTTTATTATTATTTACAGTGCAAAGACAAAACCTAACGAGGTATAATAAAAATATATATATATATATATATATATATATATCAATATGTACAATAGGTACAAAGTGTACTACAGAAGTGTTACGCCCCCTTTTGTGTCTAGGGGCCCTAGAGGAGCATGACATAAAAAGTAAAGTTTTGGCTACCAAAGTGACCGTAACACAAACACCAAACGAATTATCTCCATACAAATACAACATTTATTTATAATAACTAAAAGTGAAGCAAAAAGGCTTCAGGGTGAACCAAGGCCAAAATAACAAACAAAAACCCCACCTAACTAAAACATGTCATCTGACCTGTAAATGAAAGAAAAGGGAAATCAATGACAAAACACTAACCTCCCTAGACTAATAAAACAGGAGAAAACATGTACTAAAGAAAATGGCAGTTCACCCCTACAGCTTCACAGAACCTAATTAAAAAACAGAAGTCTAAACAGAGTGGGCACAAAACCACAAAACTACAAAATACTAGAAAACACAAAGTGCAACACACAACAAAACAGGTGGAAAAGAGTACCAAACTGCAATGGAGACATGTTGCTGCAATGGAGACATGTTGCTGCAATGGAGACATGTTGCTGCAATGGAGACATGTTGCTGCAATGGAGACATGTTGCTGCAATGGAGACATGTTGCTGCAATGGAGACATGTTGCTGCAAGACTCCCTTCTCACAGGCTGGAGGTCCACATGGCTTTTTTGAAGGCTGCTCCATCAGTTTGGGTCCAATGGGAGCCACGCCTTCATGCACCACACCTGGAAATCATCAGACATCGACACACACACACAAAGATCCACAAAAACAACATAGTCCCACTCTGGTATAAAAGAAAATACACAAAACACAGAACAAACAAAATCAAACACGGCCATAGCCGTAACAGCAAATATGCAAAATATGAAATGTGCAAATATAAAAATGTGCGTAATTGTGTACAGAGTGATCTGTACATATATAAACACGTCAGATGTGGAAAAACCGCATGGAGATAGGGAAGTGTTGACAATTTTTATACTAGATAAATCCCTGAATTGGCCGGTATTTAGATAAGTGTCATGGTTTGCGTTTCTTTGGCTTCGTTTTTGCTTCATTTTTGTTTCTGTCATGTTTGAGTTCTGTTTCCTGTTTTATTTTGAAATGTTTTCTGTTATGTCATGGTTTTGAGTTTTACTTCCCCAATCTCTCATGATCATGTTCACCTGTGTCTTGTCAGTCCTGTCTGTATTTAAGTCCTGTCTCTGCCTTCCTCTTGTGCTGGATCATATCGTCATTTCCCTGACCGTCTTCTTCCCTGTTTGCCTTCTGCCCCATTTACCAGTTTACCAGAGTTTTTGTTTTGGGTTCCCTGCTCTGCAGCACTTTATTTGATATTAAACCCCTTGCTTTGGAATTGTGTGCCTCCTGTCTCTGCATTTTGGGTCCTTCATGCTCATCAGGCTTGAACCTGACAATATGCATATATACGTATACACATATATAAAAAAAATATGCGTTGGCATGTGCTGTAGCTTTGATTCGATTCACTGATCTAATATAGGTCCAGGACATTTTTAGCCAAAACCTCAACCAGTGTGACTCACAGAAATATCTGGGTTTCTGAACAGTGCAGGTGAAGTTTTCCACATTCCTTGGAGTTTTTGCAAGATAATAAAGTGTAAATCAAAACGTGTACAAAAAAACAAGAATTAATGTCAAATCCATTCACATTTTGGTTTCATGAAGTTCATCCCACAGTTTTTCTACATCAAAATACCACACTGCATGATCAAAGTGTTTCCACACATTGAACTGTAATGATGGCTTGATCATTTTTTGCTCACAGAATAAAAAAAGTTGAATGCAGTTTTTAAAAACTTTTTTTTTAAAAGCCTAGAGATGAGGGAGAAAAAAGACTTTTTTGAAGTATATTTTTCAACCTGTCATTTATCCCTTGATCAATATTTAAGCATAGGAACAATGCGTTTTAATTTTCGTGTAGATATTTTTTGTTTGGCTTAATTTTTTATTATTTTTACTGTTTATAAATAGAATCAAAAATGGGTCCTTCTATTTTTGAGGGCATTTCTGGTTATTGGCCTGTGAGGAGATGCAGGAAAAGGGGCGGGTCTGGAAGCTCAGTCAGGGGTAGGTGCAATAGTGCGGCGGCTGATGCGTACAGACAGAGAGATAACACAACAACGCTGGAAATGTACACAAAATGCTTCGTCCTCCAACTGTGACTAGCCGCTGGATGTGAACGAACGAACTATTCTTTTTTTATTTTAAAGAAATATAGATTCAAAAGCACGAGAAGCTTTCGCTTTTAGACTGAAGCCCCCGAGCAGCAGGCAGAGAGCTTTTGGCGCAGGAATCGTTCCAGCAGAGCCCTGGCTGATGCGCTTTAGCGGTGCATGAATTGTGCCGTCTGGTTTGCAGGTTTAGGACAAATCCGGGTAGTGTTACCGACTGAGCGAGGGGGATACAGCCCGTGAGTGCACCTTATCCACTTCTACCTACACCTCTTGGCTCCTGACCCAGGATGGCGTTAACCATCTGCACGCGATTCACCGACGAATATCAGCTATTCGAGGAGCTGGGGAAGTAAGGACGCCTGTTTTTAATCATCCCTCTGTGAAATGTCAGATGCCTGGTTATGTAATGGGCAGCTTTGGTTTTAGGAAGCTGATCTCCACTGTCTGTCGTTTTCGTGAGCGCGCACGCGCGCGCGCGCAGAAATCTATGATGCGGGGGTGAGAAAAAAACCCATCCATCCTTGTTAATCTGTGCAATGGCATTCTGTTTGCTTTAATCCCACATCTGAAGCCCTGCTTTGTGTTCATGAACGAACGCTGTCATTTTCTTCCATCGTGCACAGCTGCTGATGCTGCATTTTGGCATTTGAAGTGCCACAGTAGGGCAAGAAGAAGCCTCAGCGTTACGACGCTTTACCAGCATCGGTTTTTGTGCGCAACGGTGAGATTTGGCAACCCATCCCTCCTTGTGTTGCCCCTGTTCCTAAACCCTGTTCCAGCGTGACAGAAATGCACTATAATGCGACAGCACACCATGTAATTGAAGATGACACACTCCCAAGCCAAGCGCCGAGCTGCGGTCAATTATCAGGGCCCCGGCAGGGAATTCCTCACCCCTCTGAGACTAGTGCGCGCGCCCATGCATGCGCCATACCTGCCTCCTTTATGGGCAGTCTTTATGGTCCGTCTAGGCTTCCAAGAAAAAAAAATCCCATTTAAGTTGGTTCTTTTTAGAAAACCAACCATACAGTCCACCTAAAGCCTAAAGTGTTAAAGGAAACATCCATTGGAACTACTTCCTCCATCAGTACTACCCCCCCCCCCATGCTCCTGCGGTGTTCATCTCTCACCACCTATCATTAATAATACATTCATGTTGCTTTAATAGACCCCTTTAGCTCTCTTTAGCCTTTAGCACTGCAGTACAATTTTTCTGACACTAAGTTAGTGCACAGCAAGGTTAATCCTGGCTAATTATGCAAATATGTGACATATTGCCAAAGTATAGACTTACTGGTGCAGTTGAGTTGTAAAATGTCTATTATTTCTCTTTATAGCTACATTGACATTTTCAAAAATTATATCTATATAGTCATTTGTATTCTTAAATCATTTTTTACCAGTTCAGAAAATGCTTAGAAATGAACGGCAAGCAGACGTTTAAAATTTAATTTGCACCCAAATAAGAGTCATGGACATAATTTATATTAGAGGTTTTTTGAAACATGGTTTAAGCCCCTTTTCCTACTCTTTTAACTACATTACCCAGCACAGCACAGCACCCTTTTTGAGCCGTTTCCTGGAGTCTCTCCTTAGCAAATCAAGTGTTTTTATCTGACTCTGTAAATCCATCATGACAGCCATATTTGCAAATTATGTTTAATTTGATTTTGTGTTCATTTAGGCTTTAAATGTTCTTCCTGATGCAATATTTTGTTATTTTTTACATGCTTAATAGTTACCCTAAACACTCAGGCTTGCAGTCCCAGATGAGTTAGTGCCAACAATTCTTAAAGACCCACTCCATTGAAAATTGTGTTTTTGTTGTTTTTAACATGTTGTTGTGGCATTTTTCTCATTATGGAGGACATATTTAGAGAAAATTAAGATTAAAACTGCATTTTTGACTATTTCTTTATTCAAATTGTTGTGAATCAGGAGCAAAAGGGGGAAAAAATACAATCAGCAGGCCACAAGAACCCCGTCCACTCTATTCTGATGCACCCACTTGTAGATGACTAGATCCATTAACATCTTCGTTTTTCTCGTCCCAGTTGGTATCTGGATCAAAACTGTATGGCTTGATATTGGTCGCCTTTTTTGTTGCACTGGTAATGTTAGGGTGGGTATGTAAGAGGCTGTAAGCTCTAGTGGGAGGCAGTGTAAACATATGGATGACTGGAAGTAGTGGCAGGCTTACTGTGCGCCAACAGTCCTGCTCACAACTGAGGTGAATTTCAAATGAACTAATGCCGTTCTTCAGAAATCATTATACTTGGCATCAATAGCAAAAACTGTTTGGTTAAGTATTCCCACATTTTCTTTTATTCTGTCCGAGTCTTCTGAAGTTTAATATCAAGTTTGGAACCTTTCAATCATTCAGTCATTCATCCTCTTCCTTTTTGTCCCTTACGGGGTCACGGGGCTGCCGGAGCCTATCCCGGCCGAAGGCAGTGGACACATTGGACATGTCCCCAGTCTGTCGCACTTTTGGAACCTTTTGGTTTTTTAATTTGAGCTACAAGAATTGTCGTAAACACACCATTCAAACATGGGAAGATAATCTGCAGTCTGTATGAAGTCATAAACTAAACTAACTAAAATAATGTAGAAAATAAGTCTCAATAGAGTTATTTGTCCAATATATTTTTTACAGACGATAAAATAAAGTGCTAGTTAATTTAAATGTTGCACCTCTTTGCAAATAATTATTATATATTTAACCCTTGTGCTATCTTAGATGACCCCACCCTTACATTGACGTGTTCTCCCTACCATGACAAAGGTGGATAAAGGTGGAAAGATTTCATGTAATCCATGGACACCAGTGAAGATCACAAATCGTTGAAGAAAAAAGGTTCAGCGCACTGTCTAGTGGGTCTAGATGACCCAACTCCCAATGTCAAAGTGCCTAGGATAGAACAAGGGTTACACAAACATCCTGTCCATGCTGCTTTTGCTTGGCTCACTTTGGAACATATCCCCATTGCCCTTTCATTAACATCAGTTCAAGAGCAGCTACTGTAAATTATATCCTGAAGGACTCAAACATATGTGCTCTACAGTGGCGTGCTACCCAGCTAGACTGAATTGTCAACTAACATCCTTATGTAATATGTTATGCTATGATTTTTTTTTTCTTCCTTTTTAACAAATCCTCCATAAATCGGAGGTAAGCTTTCCGTGGCAAGCTGCTCACTCCACAGGATGTTAGATAACATGCTCATGGTACACATCCCAGTGTAAATAGCAACTAGTCAGTAAGTAGAAAACATTTTTGTTTCTCATAATGCCACATTGCTATAATTAGAAGCACCCACAGCTACCTCGGCAATACATGTGGTTTCCTATCATGGGATAAAGGTATTGACGACAAATTCTGGAGCTGTGGGAGGTGAAACCTAAACCTGCTCCTGCGTGGTTACAGAGCTTAGGCAGGTGGACCACTCCGTGGCATCATTTAAAGATGAAAGATGTAGTACTCTTTTTCTCTCCTCTTCAAATATAGCTGACCTAGTTCCTTGATCTTCACTCGTGTCCCTGACACACCAGAACAGCACACGCTAAAACAACAGTAGCTGTCAGGTCTGTCAGTGTTCATGTCAGAAGGTTTGGATGCTCTCGAGGTGTGGAGAAGGAGTTTGCATGATTTTTTCCATTAATGCTTGATGCAATATTTTTTGTTTTATGGACAAATGAAGGTTATGTACCTTTGGTATCCTAGCTGTTAAGTGGCACTCGAAGTTTTATGCCAAATTTTCTGTGCACTTCATATAGTGATTAGGCCCAATTTAAAAAGATGGTTGAAATTAAGAAGTCAGTTAGACAACTTACAATTGCTACGTACACACCATGGCGAGTTCAAGAATGCGCCTAATGACGCGACTTTTCAAACGCTCTTTTAGCATGTGGTGTTCACACAGGTCTGTCGCCATTCGATACTAGCGCATTTACTGCGAAATGTCTAAGTGGTGCAAATTTCGCAAATCTTGCTCCACACTTTTTCTTTCACAGCTCTATACCGATATATGAAAGAACTTGGTGTAATTTCTTTTACGGCCAGGCGCAAATTGCAAATATTAATATCTCCTTCATGATCAACTTTTAACTGGTTTGCTTTTGTGTTTTGAAAAGGAGGCCACTCCTATATAAGTACCATATCCAAGTCCCTGATTAGTCAACTGGTATAACTTTTGATGGGTTTATTTTGTCACCATTTTGCTCTTTTTTTTTTTTTTTGTACCATTAAGTAAGTTTGTTGTGTTTGTGTTCCATTCCAGGGGTGCATTCTCCGT
Source organism: Oryzias latipes (assembly GCF_053564925.1). Taxonomy (NCBI): domain Eukaryota; kingdom Metazoa; phylum Chordata; class Actinopteri; order Beloniformes; family Adrianichthyidae; genus Oryzias; species Oryzias latipes. The sequence continues at coordinate 10,680,892 of NW_027616335.1, forward strand.
GGTAAGGAGATGTGTGAAGATCTCGTCTGGACAAGAATATGCCGCCAAAATTATCAACACCAAGAAGCTTTCTGCTAGAGGTAAGAGCATGTGTCAATATTTAGTGGCATGCAGCAACAGGAGTGGTACATTACCCATGTGTGGCTTTCACAGCCCTGCACAAATATCAGCTTGTACTGTTTCTGACCCTGGATTAAAGCTCTGAGAGATATGCTGTGTGCGTGTCTGCGAACATGCATGGGCCTCTTAATGTCACTGAGTAAGAAGCAGACAGAGTGAATCATCTGAATTTTGGATGACGCTGATTTCTGCACGTTCATAAGAGACAAGTAAATGCGTCAAATTTGTCATGTAGTATTTGCTCACTTTCATTTCTTGCGGTTTAAAGCACATTTTTTTTTCTTGTTTTTTTGTTTGCTGTCTGGTTTGTAAATGTTTTCATGCGAACCTTGCATATGCGTGCGTTCCCGTGCATGTGTCTTGGTATTGATTCAGGGCTCTGGCGGGTCTTCTCATCCCAGGGGTAGATCTCTTGCGAAGCCGACCCAGTTCTTTCACATCCGTCATTGTAATTGTAGCCGCTGGCCTCGTTGCCTCAGGCTAGAGACACACACACATACGAACTTATACAAACACACACACACACACACAAACATGTGCATGCAGGAACACAGAAGTGACCCAACCTATTTATTAATATTAACCAATGATGTGTTGCACCTCTAAGGTTTTTCCTTTTCCTAAGACACCGTCAAGTCTTGACAATATTTTGTGATAATCAGGGGTCAGTATTAGACTACACAAACACCAAAAACGCATTTGGTAGAATAATGCAAGTAAAGATTAACTTTAACTAAGTAATTTGGGTAAAATGGCAACTCAAAAAAAATTCACAGGAGTAAGTTATAAACCAAAGTAGAGACAAGTATGAAAATACTCAACAGTGTTGCCAAAAAGCTTTTTTTCATTAAGTTAAAATAAAAGTCGATAGAAAAAAAAAAAACGGATTTATTGATCATGTTTCTTAATTTTTTCTTAATCTGTACCAAGTAAAAGCCACAGCTATAGAGACAAATGAAAAGTTTATAACCTAAGGTTGAAGAGAAGCACTTTATAACTTTTGATTTAGAACAAGTTAGTAATAATTAATGGTTTTAAATGAAAAGGTAAGTTTTTCTTTGTATTCTACATAGAGACCAGATAAACAAAACCTTTGCAGTAGACCATTATTAAAGTGGTAAATGCATAGACCAGTTTTTAACCATCTTCTTGAGGAAAAATAATGATTGTAAAGATGGAAGAAGCCACCTTTTAAAAAATTACATATTATTTTGCTAAAACATCAAAAACATCACATTTTTCTAACAGACAGCTAAGGTCATACTGGGTACAGTAGTCCTGAGGTTGTTTGCAGATCTTTTGTGTTTTGTGGAGTAAAGATTATCCAAATTTATGGCTCAGAGGCATCATTGTCTTATGCTATTTTCATAGTTTGTTCAGATTTTCTCTTCCTTTAGTGTTATCAACATACCAAAGCAAATGCCAGTAGAGCAAATTAGGCTCCAGTCAAGATCCCAGATGAACATAATAATTTAGACATTTTTGCTTTTTACTTCTGAAAATCTCAAAACAAAGTAAAATTTGCTCCAATTTTAGATAAAAAAATTTCTTTGATAAAAACCTAAAACTGTGAATAAACTATTACTTATTTTACAGATAGATATATTGATAATTGACCTTGCAATTGATTTCAGTCTCTTTCTTCTTACGCTGCTATTTGCTGATTGCAGGGCTGGAAATAGACATCTCGACAGGCAGATATTGCCTGAATCCATGTGCAAACATTCAACAAATGCAGCAGAGAAAAGCGCACCCTTTTGAATTGTGCACATCTAGGTTTACATACAGTGCATGCTAGCGTGTCAGATATGGTCTTAGCTTCTTTGGCGATAAGCTCTAGAATTGCAAGTCTGATTCCCTTCTCTCTGGCAGGATCATGAGCTTTCCCCCAACCCCTCTCAACAGCCATGTGTTTGCTTATGCATGTGCATGTGCGTGTGTGAGAATATATCACTGAAAAGGGTTTTGGACAGGATTGGTGGCTGGAATGTTGGCAGATGAAAGAACTGTGTGTGGGTTGGATGTTTCTGCCTATGCAGCCATGTTTGTTTGTGCTGCTGGCCTAATAGGACCAGTTAGATTTTTAAAAATCTACTGTCCTGATTATGCAGCATTTTTATGAAGCACAGCGGATGAGTCAGTGAATAAGCGGCAGCGAAGATAGAAGGGATGAACAGGATGGGAAGGGGACAAAAGGAGCGATTGAAAAAGATGTTGGCAAGTCAGTACCAGAGAGGTTTTGCGTGACATATTCCTCTCGGCAGTTGAATATTTTCCCTCTCCCTTTATGCATGTGTCAGTGTCCTGTCACTTCTACTAGCTCTTGTCACTTTATCTTTGCCTGCAGTGTGGGCACGGCTCTGCATGGGTTTTTTCATGTCTCTAATCCCTCATTTGTTTGAGTGTTTTTGCAAGTGTCTTTTATAAATAAAAAGTAAAAAAATATTTATGTGAGAATGATGCATTGATTACCAGTAGAACAAGGCACAACAATTATATCAGTTTTTATTTAATAATGTTTTAATTTCTTCAAAAGTGAGATCATGTAATAGTTCTTTTTTTTTAGCGAAATATACCTCTGTCAACTTCAAAACATCATTAACAAGGCATTGAAACTAAAAGCGATGGGGATTATTTCTTTGACCTGTCTGCAACTGCATTTGGCAGTATATTATCAGTTCAGCTGTGCCCCACCGGAACTTTAACCAAGCCTAATTATTTTAAAGCCGTTCCTAAATAAGTATCCCACACTTTCACCTGAAGGAGAATTTTTTTTGAAGGCCTGGTAATTCAGAGGTCACAAGATGTAAATTCAGTTATACTGAAGGATTCACATGCTGCTGTAGATTATGTGGGAAATGGGTTTTGTGAGATTATCTGTAGACTCAGTTATTTATTGTCTCGCCATGGTCAGACACATGTTCGTGTGAGCTTCTGCTCTGTTTGCAGTGATACCTTTGGCGGTTTTCCCTCATTAGCAGTGATAAAAACGAGTCGTCTGCTCTGCTTTTGTTTAACACTCTCTCCTGACTGTTTCATTTTGGTCTCTAGTCCACATTTTCGCCTTAATTTAAAGGGGAGTGCAATAAAATGTGTATTTTAAAAAATGGCAACGCAGCTCTAGCAGAAGAGAACGATTTTGAGATGGAGAAACAGGAGGTAAGGAGAAAGGGATCAGTGACAGGAAGGGGATCACGTGACTCACTGGGTACTTTAAGGCTAAAAATAAATGCTGGTCGTGCTTTCCCGCTGGCTGCCTCCTTCTCACACACACTTGTACTCTCACAATTTTCAAAATATTCCATCTTTTAATAGGAAGCAGGCTTGTGGTTTTGCTAGATGTTTTCAAATTTACAAAGCAGACTGAATCTGACAACATTTATGTAGAACGGGGAAATGTAAAAAAAGAAACGGTGGCCTTTTTTTTTCATGGTTTAATAAATCTGAATTTTTAACAAGGGTTGCTTTTATAATTTACAAATTTTGTTTGAGATGTAAAATGTAATATGTGCAAAGTTAGAAATTTAGGTTCAGATTCCAATTTGTAATTTAAAACCTTAGATTTATTTGATTTTAGTTCCACATATCAAGTATCTATAACTCATATGCTATAGAAATAATAAAATATGCATTTTTTACTTAAAAATTTAAGTTTCATGAACATTTGTATTAGCTTTTAAAAACAAGTTTGTGAATATTGGGCTGCTTTATTTAGTTTGGCTGCCTTTCTTGATATCTTGCATGTGGCTGAGCTGCTGCTGTGAAGGCACAGCGTGTCGGGGGGATTCACGTGAATTCAGCTTCATATCAAGTTAAATAAGGGATAAGTTGAAGTGGCAAACACTCTGGAAGGCTTGATTCATCCGGACGCTGTAGTTGGAGATGCTCTTCTATGGGTGGATGGCTAATATGTAAGTCTTAGGGGAAAAAAACACAAGCAACAATAACCATTATAGATCAAGTCTGGACATGAAAAACATGTTAAAATAAAACAATTTTTCCTTTACAAGTTTGTAGACCTATTTTTGGATTGTTTGTTAAGACAAGACAACATGTTTGAACTTTGCTTTTTTTTTAAATCTAGTTTTTCCTCCTATCTTGAATGCTGGATGGGTTTTTTTTTAGGTTGATGGCATTAAATCTTGTCTTTCACTTGTCTTTTTAATGCTCATGTGCTGTACTGCAGTGCTTTAACACACTGACATCACACCCAAGACTCCATGGAGATGTTCTCGTCTGCACCTACACACTCAGGTTTTCAGCTCCTGTTTCAAACAACCATGGGCTTTTCGTTCAGTGAGAGGCCACCCGCTTGCAGTATCTTCAAAAAGCGTATTCAATTTTACAACATTAAAATTGTAAAGACAAGCATTTTTCTGCTCATATCCGTAGTTGATGTTTATTGACCCTGCCATCTCCGTCTCTCAGTTTTTGTTTCACTTTTGCATTTTATAACAACTACTTGGTGCCAAACCAACAGGACTAACATTTTAATAGAAAAAAATATGGATTTTTAAAATGTTTGTACTTTCACCATCAATTCAGTTGTTATTCTAACTTTGGAATATAATATAAGCAGCATATTGTCCCTGATCTGTGTCTGCTGTTTCTCCTTAGATAAAGGAAAGCAGAAGAGTGGTCAGTTAACAGTAGTTACAACTTTTTTCATGGTAACTAAAAATATGATAATCATTATAGCTATTGCTAGGTTTAACAGGTCTGTGCATTTTGGAAGTACCAAGCAAATCAAAACTTCACCTCTACATGGTTTTATATTCTTCCCACAATATTTTCCCTGCTTCTAAGAAGTCTTAATTAAATCTGATTGTTGTTGCCCACGGTCAGTGTGGCTTTCATTGGAGTAAGAACGGGTTAATTCTGTCAGATTGATTGGATTATTGATTGTTTATGACCAAGGATGCTCTCAGACGGCTCATGTTGTCCAACCAAGAAAACCAATAGAACCTCCTAGAGAGCCAGAAATGTAGAATGGAGAGTCGGAGCTTTTATTTTTATGCACATAAAGTTAACTTCTGATTCAGTTTGATGAAAATGATTCTTTTTATTGACATAGTACTTTGGAATATATACAAAGAATTCTTAGACCTCTAATTCTGTTTATAGTAATTGGCAGGTTATCGTGCTACAGTAATTCTGTTTCTTTTGTGATAGCTTTTCTGTTTTGATCTCAGTGAAATTCAGTGAAAGTACTCTGTTTTGTCCACTTACTGTAATTTCCAAGGACCTGATCCATCATCATTCAAGCTGAAGATCAGCAGATTTGCACTCAGCAACTGAGTGATCACTGTATCTCTAAAATAAATGGAGTGAAACTGACTTGTCCTTCCCTGATTTCATCATTGTTGCTGGATTTCATGGCCAGGAATTTCTTATAAAGTGCTTTCATCAAACAATGGTCCAAAATTAATGCTAAGTGGCATTGATTTTTTTTTTTTGTTTGTTTTTTTGTTCTGGCCAACTTTTCCCAATCTTTTGTTTCTGCCATATCTGAATTTAAGGAGAGCTGAATAATCTTGATTGTAAGCATGTATTTCTAATATTCATCACATCCAATTTCCATTTTGAAACAAAAATTTAAAACTGCAGTTATGTCGGAGTATACATCAGATTACAGTGCTAACTACGGTAGCTAAAGTCCTACTCCGATCATCTTTTCATCTATTTTAAAAGCGTTCCCAGTGGTCTTTTAATTACGATTGTTTTTTTTTAGGCAAAATCAAATAACCTGGTTTTCTACGACATAGTTTCTGAAGAGCGGCAGCAATTTATTAGTAATTAGCCTCAGAGTTTTGTAAGAACGAAGTAGTTTGGTCTGTTGCCGCTTAGTAAGCCTGCCTCCACTTACCATCATCCATTTGTTTCCACTTTCTCCAGCTAGCTTACAGCCCTCACAACCCCAACTTGACATTACCGGTTCAACAAATATGGTGATCAATATTGTAAATATCCAGCTGTCCAGTTGTGAACCAGATGCCAGCTCACACGAGGAAAACAAAGACGTACATGGATCTAATTGTGTACAAGTGGATGTACCACCACGGAGCTGAGCAGGGAGCTTGTGCCTTGCAGATTGTAGCTTCTACATCCCAACTACAAGCTTTTTCCAATACCATTTTTTAAAATCTCATTGTGGTTCACAACAATTTGAATAGAGAAACACTCCAAAGTGTAGTTTCAAGCTTAATTTTCTTCAAATATGTCCTTCATGCTACAAGAGGATGTTAAAACTCCAAAAACACAATTTTCATTGGAGTGGGTTTTTTCTTACTTTTTTTTAGTTGAACACATACAAGATTTTAAAATTTGCACAATGAATCTTTAATACAAACCAAAAAGGCTTAGATATTTTATTTAGATCAGATTACACTAATTTCATTTGGCATTTTTGGCCTTTTTGACTGCTGCTGCCACCAATAAGACCTGTTATGTGTGTCTTACAATTCAGTTTCTTAATTTTCCTAATATTGTTATTTGCAGCAAAAACAAAACAACTTCATTCTGCATTTAGATTGCAAAAAGTATTCAGTAAAACTCCATTGTTTTCCATTTACCTTCCTAGTCTAACTTTATTTTTCTCTGCCCAGAAAAATCATAATAACAAAGGTTGATAAACCCAAAGTAAACTCATAGATGCCACATTGCTGCAGTGCGGGTGAAGACGTGACACACCAGAAAATAAAGGAGATGGAGGCATCGGTTGGGGAAAAAAGGGTCGTGTTTGTGTTTCTAAAGGTCTGTGGAGACTAGAAAGCTTGTCCTTTCAGATTGAAAATAAGCGTCAATCTTCAAAAGCCATGAAAGACCATTTTAAAAAAGGTTTGAAAGAAAGCAAATAGATGTATTTTCAATGAAGGAATAGAAATATGCACTAATAATAACTTAATAGGACACTTTTACATTCAGTACATGGTCTAATCCATTTTGATCAAGGTGTGTCTTGGGTGTGAGTGGAGGGATTAAAATGAGAGAATAATAATGCTTTAAAATTTACTTGGCGGCATGCTGACACACCTACAACATATTATTTGCATGTACAAATAAGCTTTGTTTGAGATGTGGCTCTCACAGCTGTGTGTTGACAATTGTGGGATACTCAAACTTAATGATATAAGAGACATGGATGGTAGTTCATTTATAAAACTGTTCATCTTTTTTTAAATTGTTGCAGAATTCACAATTAGATTTATTACCAGCAACTGAGGATATTTCTTTGTGTAGTTCTGTAATATACCCCTACAGACTTGAAGATACGTCACACTGTGCATGTGACACGTGTTCAAGAATGCGTTAAAAAGGGTATTCTGTACAAATAGGGAAGGGATTCTTCTTCTTGTTCTTATGCTACTGTTTATAAGGGCATGTCTGCCACCTATATTTGAAAGAGGCTAAGTTCGAAATGTTGAAGTGGTGCTAAATTTGCTCCTGGCTTTTTCTGTCAAAGCTCTATTCCGATAAATGAAAAAAATTGGTGTTATATAATAATGATATTGGCTGGCCATAAACCTCAATTATTCATTTCTCCTTCGTGATCAATTTTCAAACATTTGGCACTTCTGTGAATTAAAGGGGATGCTGTCCAAATGTCAGTTCAACCTGGTTTAACTTTCAACGCATGTTCAATGGAAAAGCGTTTTGTACTTAGACCCCGAAAACGGATTTCAAAACTTGAGTACCTGTAGCTACGCATGTACGCGAGACTTTTTAACATAGACTTTTTATCGGAAGAGGCCTCTTGAACGCGCTTTGCAGAGGGAGGTGGGATCGCAGCTTAAGTTCTAAGTTGCACTGCAGCAACACATTGGTTTAGAAGGCAAAGCAAAAATGCATTTATTACTTTGCACACAAATTCAACAGATTTTAAGGAGTAAAATATTTTTTCACTAATATATATATACACACACACACACACACACACACTATGTATCCTATATATCCATCTATATTATAAGCACTGTGGATAAGTTTCATGCTTCCATAGGAAAACATGCAAGAGTGAAAAGGTCATCATTTTGATTGATGTAATCTGCACACATCTGCAGCTACAAAGCAGATGAACTGCTGCATGATTAAAAAAGTGCAAAAGGATGTGCATGATGCAAAAATGATCATCATGTTGGTACCAGACATTGTTGGTACCAGACGTGCTGCATGGCTGAGCATAGCTGCAGGAAAGTGAAGTGCTTCTTCGATTAAATCATTGAGTTTTTAAAGTCTTGTTTTTTTCTGTTGGCAAACATATTTACTTAGATGAGACGAAGCAAGCTAAAGCCTCTGTTGAGTGAACACACCTGACTGCAGACACTCTGCATTTGTCTGCACAGTAATGTTGGGTACAGATCTTCTCGACATGCTTTCGTCAGTTTGATCTACGTAAGTACAAGTGTCTGAGGCAGCAGTGCTTAAGCTTGCATAAGCACATTTTGAGAACTATGAAGGGTTTTTGTCAGCCAGTTACAAGTTACTGTTGTCAGTGCAAGAACTACTTGTTGTCAGCAGAATTATAAGTGAAAGCAACAAAGTGAAAGCAACATTTGACTATTTGGAAAGTAATGATGATTAGGTTTTCAAACTTGTGGAGCAGTCTGATTTACATATAGGTTTTCAGTAATAAAATATATTAAAATCATTTAATAAAAAAGTAGATGATTAGCAAAGAAATGAACTTTTTTCTTGAAATTTGAAACATTTCTGGACATCTCTTTTTAAGTGATGAATGGTTTCTTAGTACTGGAAATTCAATGCCTGCATATTTCTGCATCGTTTTATCTTAAGAGTTCAGTTTCTTCCCATCCTACATTTTAGATTACTGATATAATATTACTACAGGCTGTAACTGATCCTTTGTAGCAGAAAGCGATGTTTCATTGAATTTAGTTGAAGCTTAAACTCACTGTGCCACAATTCCAAGTTAATATTTTGTTTTAGAGCTGATTTTTGTTGCATTTGTCATTTCTCTGAAACCTAGATTGCTATGTCAGATCTGGCAGTTTGTGCTTTTCTGTCTGTTCTTCAGTGGAGTTTGATACTTATGTCTGAACTCTTGAAAATCTGCCATTTGCATGCAAGCCTAGTTCCACTGCAGAGGAGAGGGGAGGTCTGACGCTCTGATTGGTGCAGGAGTTGCTAGACAACAGATGTCCAGCCAGCTAAGAGGTGTGCTACCTGTGGAGGAAGGAGTGAGAAAAAGGAAAGGCATGGTGAAAGAAAAGAAGAACCGGAAGAGACTGGAATGAGTGAGCGAGGGCGTTGTATGCAGCAAATGCACAGAAGCAACTTTACATAACTTTATTTTGCTTAATTGCAAAAATAAAAATCAATTAATATTAGAAACATTTTTTGTTAGAAATTCCTTGTTTCTCCATGATGACATACAAGTTCAAATGGATTAATCCTCAGTCTGGTAATAAATAAAATGAGTGTATTTCTAGGAGCTAGGAACATCAATGTTTAAGTTTGAACATTTTTTAGTGAGTATATTGGTATTTTAAGGCATTTTCTGCAAATATCTGTGAACATTGGTATGAGCTATTGAAAATCCAGCCTCAAGTGGTCATTGGAGGAACTGCATTATGCTATACGTATGGGTTTGGTTTCAAAATTGGAAAAAAAAAAATCAGGGGGCTTGGTTTCCTCCTGAGTCACATCTCACCAGATGTTAGTTTTCAAAAATCCTGGTGCTTATTCTTAGTCAGTTCACCTCCTTGTATATTTTAAAGTCTTGTTTTCCCTTATTCTTGGTCAAATCTTCTGATTCTTTTGGCCTTTTTCTTCCCCTATGTTAAGTTTGTCACAGTTTAGTTTTGTCATCCTTTATGCCTAATTATTTGTTATATTAGCCTTACATTGATTAAATTAAGTTTCTATTTGTGAGCCATTTTTTTGTACATGGATCCTTCATCCACCACAAAAAAAAAACATAATTTATATTACATACGCAAATTGACATTTGTGTCACATTTATATTATTTAGCTCCTGTTTTCCAAATATGGTGCAGCTAGACTTTCCACCTATACTTTTCAAGAATAGGTTTAAAAACATGTGTTTACTAGATAAATCACCATCTGCCATTCTCTAAATATCCATTTTTGTCTTTTCGACAATTCTCTTCAGAGGTCGCCACAGCGAATTACCTTGCAATAAGCACGTGTGTTTGGCTTCAATTTCAAGGTAGATGTCCTTCTTGATCCAGCCCCCCTGCATTTACTGCTCTTGTGACAGGCACATGGAAATGCTGGAGTGTGCCCCCATGTGGTTGCAACACCTGTTGGTTCCAGTTTGTCTTTTAGGGTGTATTCAGACTGGACACATTTGGTCTGCTTTAACCCTTGTGCTATCCTAGGCACTTTAACATTGTGAGTTGGGTCATCTAGACCCCACTAAACAGTGCGCTAAACCTTTTTTCTTCAATGATATGTGATCTTCACTTGTGTCCATGGATTACATGAAATCTTTCCACCTTTATCCACCCTTTGTCTTGGTAGGGATAACACGCCAATGTTATGATCGGGTCATCTGGACCCCATCGGATAGCGCAAGGGTCAAGTGAACCAGAGTTCGTTTCCCCCGATGATCAGGAACAAATCTTCAGTCTGAATACACTAAAGCGCTCTCAGATTCCTCAGTCTGAATACAATATATTCCCGAACCAAAACGGCCACCGTAGCCAACGTAAACAGAGTAGGAATGTAGGAACAGATGAGCCGTGGACAAATATAAAGTAGCGATTGTCGTGTAATTAAACAAAAAAAAGAGGGTCCAACTGTTTAATTTTAGAATGTTATTGGGCACATGCTCGTGACATCATCCTAAATACTACCTTGTAGTTTCCTTAACAGAACTCTCTTTAAAACAAAATTGCTACTCACTGTTTACCCCACAATCTATATGTCATAAACACTTATCACCGTACCTTATACCCAATGGCTCCTCATCACTGCAGTTGCTAGCATCCTCTGAGTTAAAGCACACATGGCACGTCTCCTTGCCACTAACCGCCTTGCAGCATGCCTCCGCCGTACCAAAGTAACAAGCAAAAGGTGTTCCCAACGTTCAAATCTAGTAATCAAAATATAAAGTTTTAATAAGTTAACTGTCCCGTCAAGAAGTGTAAAGCGCACCACGTCCATCTTTCTCTTGTTGTTTGGTCCCGCCCTCATGGTTATTGGCCAATGACTGATGAGATCTTTGGTCACGTGGTTTTGTTTACAAGCTTTGGGCTGTAACAGAATGGGCCACTGTTGCCAGACTAAATACAGACCAAACGCAAGGTTCGGGACTCGATCTAGAACAAATTCAGAGGACTCGATCTAGAAGAAAAGATTTTCCTAATCTGAATACCCCCTTGCTTGAGGACTAACCAGTCCTGACTTGATTAGCTTTTGAGATCTGATGAGTGGCATTCAGTTCCCTTCATTCTTTATATGATTTTTTTTCCCCAATAGATTTTGAACTTCCTAACCTTACTGCTTATTAAACCCAGGAAGCATATATACGTTTAAGCAAAACTAAACAAATGAGATGAGCGTGTAGAGCAGCACACCTCCAAGTACGTTCATAACATCGGCCCATTCTTTTAGATTTTGACATGTTAAGTAGTCTTTCAAGTTAAAGGTGCAAGAAAAGATAAAAAATAAAACTGCAAACCAACCAGTAAAGCACGGTGTGGTAGTATCATTATGTACACGGTGTGCTGCATTGGAGGCCTGTGCTGCTGTAAAGCAGACAGCTGTTACAGAATGGACTGTATCTAAGAATAACAAGAATATGCTGATGTGTGAACTTAACACTTAGATGAGTCAATAAATGGTCAGAAAAAAATTTCAAGAAGCATTTAGCTGGTATTTTAAAATTTGAAAAATCCCTTCACAAATCGAAATGTTTTGTATTGTTATTACATTAAAAATGTCCAAATATGGTGCACAAAAGCACAAAATAGGAATTGCTCTGACACATTCTTTTTATTTTAGAAATGGTAATTTCCAGAGAAATCCACATCCTCCTTATTTAGGAAGAAGTGGTGACTGTGGTGTCTGTGAAGACTTAGGAAATTGATCTGAATCCAAATTATACATTTATTGTAAAACAGTTATTTAAAACAACAATGCAGAATGCATTTTGTACTGTAGTTGTCTTACTTTTGTGAAAATTTGTTGACCTATTTCATAAGAAAACATAAGCTACATTCCAACACAGCCACTTAAATACAGCTCAAACAAATTAACCCAAAATGCGGGCAGCTGTGTGCCAATCCATGGAGAGCCACCAGAGAGAGGCCGAAGCCATAGCCAACCTGCACAGAAAAAAGCAACACAAGAATGAAGAAAAAAAGAAAAACAGAACTGACTGACTGTGTCACACACAGACGCCACCATGTTGGAGATAGATGTCATCAGTAAGTAGTGATTGCTCCGAGTCGGTTTGAGTCAACGTTTCTATGGCAACAACTCTCACCAGTCAGGAGTGAGCTTGTTAGAAGGCCTCAGCTACCACTTGAAAGCAGGCTACGTGACATCTGTCAATCAAATGTAACAAATGTTCGACTTGAGCCCACCTACTTTTTTTCAGGCATTTATTTGGCCAGTTTATTACTTGAATAACTTGCACTAAAGAAAGTAATATGGCAAAAACATTAGGATTAGCAAGAATATGTTAAGAAATAGATATCAGAGCAAGACTGGTTATTCTGACAAATAAAATGACTGAGTAGTCACTGTTTATTTCTCCATTATAGTCTATGGGATTTTGGCCTCTAGGGACTAGCAGGTACTTCCTGTTTGGAACGTAAAGGGGGAGGGATCACTCAGTCCAGTTCTCTTATACGGTCAAAGCATAAAAGGAAAGCTTTATAAGGAAATGAAGTGAAGAGGTAGCATCTATAAGTGCAGATATGAATCATTTTCAACAGACATTAAATGCAGAAGTAAGTGACGACATGAGTGTCACAAAACTAAAATGTCAAATTACTGATAAGATGTGCGGGAGAGACAAGAATAATACAATACTGCCAAATGAACATGAGTGAGTCAGACTGGCAGAGACACAAAAAGGATTACAGGGCATTGGGCAGCCTGGTAAAAACTCCGTCAGAGAAAGGGAGATTAGTGACCTTGCTCGGAGGGTCTTGCTAATAATGCGATGATGACTGAGTCGCCCTTGTTTCTGGCTCTGTCCCTGTCTTTGTGCCCCTGTGCATGTCTCTACAGCTGGCAGTCTGTTCAGACTACATTTAGACTGTCATGTTCTCATAGACTTAAAAGAGCTGTTTGATGGTCTGCATGTGGAAGTACTTTAAATGTTAGCATTTTTTAAACACCCACTTCAATGAAAATGGGGTTTTTGGTGTTTTTACATGTTCCTGTGGCATTTTTCTCATGATGGAGGAGATATATAAAGAGTATTTCTTTATTCAAATCATTGTAAATCAGGAGCAGATAAAAAAAAGGCAGTTGTAAAAAGTTTGTAGCTGTGACGTACAGTACAGACTAAAGGTTTGAAGACACATTCAAATGAATGAGAAGGTGTGTCCAAACTTTTGGTCTGTACTATAGGTACAGCAATCCTTTCCGGTGCATATGCTTATAAATGACTAGATCCATGTACATCTTTATTTTCCTCATCTAAGCTGGCATCTGGCTCAAAACTCTACGGCTTAATAGCTCAGAAATTGCTTGCCATTTTTGTTGCACCACTAATGTTAGGTTGGGGCTGTGAGGGGCTGGGAACTGTAAATTGGAAGCAGGCGAAGGCTTACTCTGTGACAACAGCCCCAACCACAACTAAGAGGCAAATTTCTTATGAACTACTGTCGCTCTGCAGATACCACATCCCAGAAAACAGAAGTTTTTGATTTTGACTAAAAATGGCATAATCATAATTAAACACTTTTACAATAGCACAAACGACGATTAGAGTGGTACTTTAAGGATTTTCCGCATTTTTATTTTTACCTTTCTAGGTATTCCTAATGTCATTATTTACGTTTTTGACAACTAGGTTGCCTAAATTTGGTCTTACTCAACACTCCTGTGTTCCATGCATAAAGGACATCTGGTTTTCTTCATGCGGTACAAGGTTTTCGCAGAATCTGAATGAGCAGAGGAAGAAGATACAAATGAGAGCGAAAAGCAGGCGTCCTACTTTATTTGCTGGGGAAAAAAACGCAGAGCAGAGCCCTCTGCTCTTGTTTCTTGGAGGAAAAAAAAGCTGAGGGCTGTGCTCTTGTTTCTCTCCTTCACTTTCTTTTGCTCTCTTTTTAAAATGGGTCCCCTAGAAAGCATATTGCAAAACTCATTATAATCACCACTTTTGTGACTCAGATGTTTTCAAATATTGGCCACAGTTTGGGGTTTTCTGACGGACAGTTTTTATGTCAGTTCATTCCTGCAAATGCTTATAAAAGCGAGTAAACCTTTTTATTAAGTCAAGGTCATACGAGGACTTTCTGCATCCTGGTACAAATTTATAGCAACTTGCAAAGACAAAAAGAAATAAATATGAAACAGTTGGATTGTGTACTCAAGTATTGACTTTTTCTCTCTTTGTTGTTACTTACATGTTGCTTGTAAAGTCTTTACACCAGTAAAGATTTATGCAACATTTTTGTCATTTTTGCACAATTATGAGGGCAGATGTGCCATGAAATAACATTTGTAGAAAACAATTGGTTCATATACTATTTCTTACATTTTAGAACTGTGCATCAAAGCATGTTCAGAGCCATCTAATTTTCCTTATGTGGGTCATGTTTGTAAAACCATGAAAAACATGTTTGTCTAAATTATTGAATGGAAAAAAAAGACATTTTTGGAAAAATAAACTAAAACCAAGAAATCCTAAACAATAGTCTTTGCTTTGTTTTCATGACATCCAAAGAAAATGGTTTATTTTAGGCGCTTTCACTAAGTCTTGACATCAGGAGTCAACCTGATCCCGCTGTGGTCGCTGTAACCTTCCTGTTGATGCCAAATTACCAAGGACATATCAGGTCACATCAAACTGTCAAACAGACTAGCTCTAAAAAAAAGTAAGGAGGAAAAGAGCTGATGCAAAGCCAGTGCATTCAGACAGACTCAACGAAAACACACTGTGACACTGACAGTGATGCCCAAACGCTGCTCCGCATGTGTCCTCCACTCAGGAGAACTGCAGCCAAGTTAATCTCGGATGATTTAGGGAGTCAATCATAGAAGGGAATAATTAGAAAAGTTCCAATGACCTGCCTTCACCATTTATGTGTTTGTGTCTTGTCTAGATCACCAGAAGCTCGAGAGGGAGGCGAGGATTTGTCGTTTACTAAAGCACCCCAACATCGGTGAGCCAAGTGTCCTTAATCTCCAAATACACGGAACACAATAACACACTTGCAAACACGTACATTTTGTTCAGGTCTCCTGTGATTCCTGCTATAGCTATTCATCTTCCAGACACAGTTATGAGACAAGCGAAGGGAGGAGAGGTTAACAAGTGTGCGTGTGCTTGTTTAAAAAAAAGAAAAAAAATTATCCCAACTGCAGTTTATGCGAGCTGTGTGTTCTCTCACCTGAGTCATCAGAAAAGAGCCTTCTTTCCAAATCCCTGACTCTTCACACCCCCTTATACCTGAGATAGAAGATGTCCCTTTTCTTTTGTTGTCGTTCTAATATGCAACACTTTCTTTTTTTTGTCTTCTCAATTTGTGCTTCCTGATAGTTGACAATTCATAGTTTGAAGTCATAGAGCATCGACAGCTAAATCATGGTTTGACTTTTAACAATTTTTAGATGTACTATAAAGTGAACCACAGAGCATATAAATCAAATTCTTACATTGAAAATGGGTTATTCCAGAATTACAGGACATTTGGGCTTGAAATTCATGAAAATAAACTTTCATGAAACTAAAATTTTCTGATTAGCTCAGCTTACAGATCGATTGTACAATTTTTATGACATTATAGATTTGATGAAAATAAAACTTGCAGGTAACAGAGTTGCAAATCTGTACTAATATTCTCTTTCTCTCCGGAGTAGAAGCTACCCGTTTAGCTGTTACTGATGACCTAGAGGACAAACTTACTCATGTAAATAAGTTTAAATAAATAAAATAGTTGAGCCAAGTCAGCTTTATTTGTCAAATATACTGTATACACGATATTTACATTACAGATGAAATTTCTTTCCTCTCAACCCACAGCCCAGCCTATAAAAATAACAATAATTTAAATAGGTCAGTGCAAAAGGGGCAATGAGATAATTAAAGTGACAGTTAAGAGTGAAAACAGTGCTAAGAAACAGTAAGTAGAGAAATAAGACATTATTCTGGTTATATGCTGAGTTGCATGAGGTAAAGTGAGACATTCAATCCAGGCTAACTATGTTATAAAAAATGAAAAATAAATTAGATGAGATCTCTTTGCGCTACCCATTCTTATGAAAAACATTTTTAAAATGTCAAGACCAGCATATTTTGTGATTCTCTGCTTGACTCTTCTTCTACCACGGTAATAGCCATTCGTAATAAATAATATTGGAAATATCTTGCTTATTTAAACAAATGTTCCCACAGTTACAAGAGACACAAATGAAACCAAAAGTTTAATTTTAAATTTAATTTTAACTGTTTTAATAAACATCTAAATTTAAGAAGGGACAATTGCATTTTGGGGGCTACTCCAGACTTATTTGTTATTTTTAAAGCCATTTTCCAGGCATTACTTCTATTAGTTTTTATAGATTTGGTCTCAAGACAAATACATTTAGTCAAAAACAACATGTTTTAGTATCTTGTATGTAGATTATTTGAAATGCGATGGGTGGGATTTAAAATGTTCTCCAAAGCTGGACTGAACCAAATAGTAAAAGGTCATTAACAGTTTCCAAGTTCTTGAATCTATAGGGAGCTCTCTCCAGAAACGCTCAATATTTTTCTACTTTTAGAAAAGGAAGCATCCATGGGATCCTATGTTTGTGCTTTTTTTTTTTTGGAAATCATTCCAGAAACTATGTTCTGTCCCATGAGTATTGAATGCTGAACTGTAAAATATTCCAGAAACCTCCACTTGTCAGAGAGAAGGGGATTTGAGTTTTATAAAAACAAACAAAAATAATTTAAATAAAAGAAAATCCCCCCGCAATGACCTGCTATTTAAAACTGCTTGGCTTCTCTTATTTCCATGTCTGCTTTCTCATCTGTGTTGTGCTTTTACTTTTGTTCAATCCCTTCTACAGTAAGACTTCATGACAGCATATCAGAGGAGGGCTTCCACTATCTGGTGTTTGATCTGTAAGTAAAAGACTATCTGTCACACACACTCACATTTTTTGTTCAGCTCCAGTTAACACCGTTAAATACTGTTATTTATATCTGCTCACAATAGAGCTTTAGTCAACAGCCTTTCCTTCCTGTCTACCACTGATTCGGCTCCCTTTTAAAAAATATGTATGCTTTTATAAATGACACCTAATTATTCAATATTGTATCCAAATCAGTTTAATTAAAATTCTGTTCAATTCAATTCATCAACTTTATGTATCGGCAATTATTTTTAAGGTGCAGTCAGTAGCTTTGAAAACATTTATATCACATACGCACAGACGCATTAAAAAAATCAATTACATACTATAAATATGTTTTGATAAGTAAATATTGATTTAATAAAATCAAATAATACGTATTGTTGGAGTGGTTTGAGCCCCGAAACAGAAATATACGCTAACATGCTGACAAAGCTGAAATGATTCCCCTTTAAATCCAAAAATCTGAGGTAATATATCCTGAATTTAATATCTGGATGAGTCTGCCCCAAAGGACTCTTTTTTTCTTCTTCTTTTTTTTCTTCTCATATATATATATTGACCACACATGAAGTTATTGCTTTTGCTTGATGTTTGGTATTTCCACACAATTTTATGGGGGTGTGGATGCAGTGAAACAGTGAATTTTTTGCTATGTTGAAATGGTAAGAAAAAGTGAATGATTTTAGGAAGTCCAACAGGCGCGGTGAGCTCATGGAGCGGAAATCCCATTTTGTTGAGCTCATCACAAACATGCTACATACATGGAGTGAGATCAGAGTCACATGTGCCTCTGAGCGGGTTTGCAGTTGTTGCAACATTTTATGATAACTGATGAAAGGATCTTCTTCAAACTGCGTGTGAGCTGATCGCAGTCGCTGGTTCCAAGTTGTTGTTTGGCTCCTTGGCTCACTAAAAAGTGCAGCATTTGTGGTTGCATTTATCTCTTAGACTGAAGTACTTTCTGACTTCAGAGGTCCAAGCCCAGAAAGCTCATCACTGCTCTCTTACCCTGTGTGCAAAAGCAAGTCATGTTGAGCACAAAGATCTCACCTGGTCTTTTTTTCCCCCTCGATAGCCATGTTGTCTCTGGTGCAGAAGGAGAAGATGCATCAGCATGGAGGACGGAGCACTCCTGAACAACTTGTTACCCCTGCAGCTACAATACTGAATTGCAGGGAGAGCATACTGAAGAAGAGAAACAGAAGAGACGTCATGTTTTTCCTGAATTTTTAAATATTCATCAAGTTTTAGTATTCAATATCTACCAGTATGTGGTGTGATATTAAAATTGCCCATTGTATCTCAAAGTTAGGGACTTCACATGAGTTTATTAATATTTGATGAGTATAAAAAATACCTCTTAAACTCACAGATTCAGGATAGCAGAAGTTGAAAAACTTAAAATAGATCAAATGACTTCAGAGCCACAAATGTGCATTATTGTAAAACTTTTCCATTCAGACAAAAATTCAGCCATAGGTGTCTTCTATCCTTTTGGTCCTTAAAGTTTTTTCCTAACTAGAGTATTACTTTGTCATGTCCTTTTGTTTAGCAGCCATAGGGAAAAGTGTAATCTTTGCATTTTAAGGGAACTATTTACTTGATAACACAACCATCTGGTTTATGGCTTGGACAGAAGACTGAAGATGAGTCGCTTAACAGAGAAAAGAAAGAAACGAGCATGTAACTTGTAAATTTTAATTTGTGTGCTTTTTATTATGACTAAGGTTTTTCTGTTTTGGATAGGAAGTCCTTCCCTACATTTCCCATTAGTCTTGTCAAAATTTTGTAAATGTTAGGAAGTTTAAATAGATTTTAAATAATCCCAGTAAAATCTTAGTTATTACTGCTCTCTTGATGATTTTCTTTCATTTATCATAATGTAAACTAATTGAACATATCTAAGTATGGCAATTAAAGTTATACACTTTTAGATCTACTTCTGCATAAATTTGAACAGTTGCATAAAAAAGTAAATTTATGTGCAACATAAATGAACTAGGTCCAAAGGTTTGAAGTTTATGAACATCCAAGCTGACTTTGGAAAATTCAAGTTTTGGTCCATTTTTGCCTTTTAAAATATAAAAATAAATATAAATATGTCCATGTAGATACATAAAACAAAAATAGCTGGTTGGATTTATGTCACATAATACAATAACAGTTGCAGTTTGTTTCTTCTAAATCATTGTCAATGGTATTTCATGTATCTTACCTAATATGTTTTTGATTTATTTTTCTAAACTATAATAAGTTGTCTAAATATTCAAAGAATGAGAAATCAATCTTATTCTTGCTGTAAAACTCTACAGAGGGAGTGTTGGAGGTGAAAAATGACTTTTACATCTTGAGGCTCCACAGATTTACTTAACCCCTTGACACGTAAAGATACAAATATGCATCAAACCAAAATTACCTTAATTTAGCATTTACTTGAAAAAAAAACATAAAGGATTTTCTTTGTCATAGCTGGAAATAAATTTTAGCATCAAGGGCTTAAAGAGCCTTTTATAGATTATTTCTATCATCTTCTGCTTAAAAGGAAGTTTATGTCAAAATTTCCTAATGGAAAAGTCTTTATCTCAAATACTCTCTAGACAACATGCCAGGTGATTTTCTTTTTGTGGCAACAATAACAAACTAAGTTAAATAATCTGTCCTAAAAGCTGAAGAAAATTAGGGCCTTGTTCTGGTTATACCTCTGCAGCACTGACTGTTTTATTCAAGCCTTTGGATCTAAAAAAATTTTTTTTTTTAGAAAAAACAAAAAGGATCAAAAATGTTTTCATTTCATCAGGCTTTTAAGTCTGTATTTGTAGGTATATATAACCTATGTACATATTCAAAGTGGTGTTGTCTCCTTGTCCCTGCAGGGTGACAGGAGGAGAGCTGTTTGAGGACATCGTAGCCAGGGAATACTACAGTGAAGCTGATGCCAGGTAACAGCCAACCCCCCCAATCCACTCGCCCACATAGACACACATACAAACACAGCAGCCATGATGCATCTGTCTTTTATGAGAGATAACTTCTTGTGCGTGTGCATATTTTTGTACTTCACATATGGTCGTGTCAGAAGTAAAATCCAGCTTCCTTGTCTCTGAGGCATCTTATGGAGTTATTTATACAGATGATTAATGACACGAAGCCTGCAATATTAATCATACACAGCGTAGTTCTCAGCTTCGGCTTTGTGCTGAAAGAAGGCCTCCCCAGAGAGAAATGAGAGGAGCAGAAAGGGGGAGTTGTCGGTGAATTGTTGCAAAACAGTTAGTAGAGCTTTGGTGTCACCATAAAAGAAACAAAACCTTGAACACAAAAAAATCTTTTATCCCACATGGCTTGAATGCCACCAGTCAAGATAAATCCTAGACACTTAACAGGAAAAGTAAGGAGAATATAAAACAGTTATGACATGTTTCTTTTGTCTTTCCCTTGCTCCTCTGCGCTTTCTTCATCCCGTCATTCCTTGCCTTCACCCCCGTGGCCCACAGCCACTGCATACAGCAGATCCTGGAGAGTGTCCATCACTGCCATGTTAATGGGATTGTTCACAGGGATCTGAAGGTTGGTATGATGACAGACTCTGCTGCAGCCCACACCGGACGGCGGAGATAAGGAAAACTCCAAATTCTTTTACATATTTCTTCTTTATCTTTTGTCATATTTTGCTGTGAGCCAAACTCTTTTGGTATTTGCTTGATCTTGCATGTAGTTCTTAAAGTCCCACTTTGATCATCTTTTGATCTATTGTCAATGTGTACTCAGAGGTCCTTTTTATAGCCAAAATCCAAAAACCTGTGTCGTTTTCTAGGACATAGTTTCTGCAGAGTGGCAGGAGTTAGAAATTCGCCTCTAAGTTGTGGGCGGGACTGTTGGTAGGGAGTAAGATCGCCCCCATTTCGGCCTGTTTACGCTCTTCTACTAGTTAACATCCCCTTACAACTCAACATTACCTGTGCATCAAAAGTATTGAGCAATATTAGAGCCGTCCAGTCATAAAGTTTTGAGCCAGACGCCTGCTTGGGACGAGGAAAGCCTTACAATTAAAAGTTGATCCATCAGGATGAAGCGGAGCAGGGAGCTTGAGGCCTACATCACTGCTACAAGCTTTTTCCAATGACATTTTGCATTTTCTCCGTATTCATAATGATTTGAATAAAGAAATAATCAGAAAAACAATTTTAAGCTTAATTTTCCATGCACATGTCCTCCATCAGGGGAAAAATGCCTCAAACATGTTAAAAACACAAAAAACACAATTTTCATCGGAGTGGGTCTTTACGATTTTTGTGGCTGCAGCTGTGATGACAAAGCAATCAAGTAACAGCAGCTCAACAAAAACACTGTGGACTGAAAATGTTTTGACTGTGTCAAATACTTGCTTGAGCCTTTTATTAAGTTAAAGAATACAAAAGCTCAGTTTCCATTTGCTGACATTGTTGTAAACTGATGCAGGTATGATTTAAAAGGCTTCATAAACAGGAGCATTAGTTTAAGGTCTCAGTTTTGGGCAAATGACCGTTTCTTGTGAGTTTGTCCACCATAGACTGTTTGTGTTTAGAGTTACCAAATGTCAGGAAATGTATTATTCATCAGAGCACACTGTTTCACTGGCCTCAGGTCAGCCGAGACCTCTCTGTACCTGTGTCTGTGTGTGTGCACGTCTGCATGCTGGGCTCACACATATTTATGGTGCACTGAGCTATGTCACTGTGGGGGTGTCGTTTCATTTACATGGCTGAGTCACTTGTTATTACCCCTCTTGTGACACCACACCTTCCTCCCTCCTGTCTCTTGCTCCCTTCACTGTGCACTTTGCTCCCACACATGGATTTCAATAGTGCATTGGTGCTACTGTGGACGACTGCATCTCGTCCACGACCAAGACACTCGTTCTGAATCCATAAGGCCGAGGGGGCGAGTCCACAGCTCCAGCTTACCAAGTGTCTGTGGTCACCCAGAGAGTTGGTCCCGTTCACATGTTTGTGTCTCTGTCAGTTGTGTGACAGAAAGCAAGTTGCCTCAGACACTGATTTAAGAGCAGTTTAGTGTCACTGACCCCTAATACTTTCGATTAGGATTTGGTTTGGCTAACCTGATTTTAGATCTGTGTCTGTGGGCATCTTGATCCCTGAACGTGTGACCTCTCGCTTCTAACCTGTTTGACTCCGTCCCCCCCAGCCTGAGAACCTTCTATTGGCCAGTAAGCTGAAGGGGGCGGCGGTCAAGTTGGCTGACTTTGGGCTGGCTATCGAGGTACAGGGGGACCAACAGGCATGGTTTGGTGAGTACTCACCCACATCTTACTAAATCCTAAACTCCAGGCGTATCAAAAACATTTAAACTATTAGTTATTCATGTTGACGGCTGTTGGGATAATTTTCCAATGATCATATGATGTTACTTACCATTGTGCTCACGATGCTTTATGTCTGCTAGGTCTAAAAGACCTTTTTTCTGGCAACACCGCTTTTCAAATGTTATCATAGTTGAAAAGTTAAGTTAGTAAAGTAAAAGTTAGTATAATTGTTTATTTATGAACATGTAATTCACATTCTTTTCATTTCAAAGGGTAAATTCAGTATTCTATAAATTATATAAGGAATACATCATAACGTTTTACAGTTACTTCAACTTAATAAACTAAATGTAAAAGGATATAATGGCTAATCTTGTATTAGCAAGATTAAACAAAGCATTCCAGAAGCAACTGCCTCCAAAAAGTATTTCGACAATATGTATGAAAGTCTGCAAGTGCCAAAATAATTTTTTGCTTCTTTTTTATTATTATTATTATTATTTTTAATTGAGTACTTTATGTATTTAAATCCACTTATCTAATTTTATTTTAACTCTATTGCATCCCGGGAAGCCATTTGAAAACAAACATTAAAAAAACAGGCAGAACAGTAATTATTGTATTGAACATTTGACTGACTAGTATCAGTCCAAGCTGTGGACTATCAAAAAATGTATCACCAGTCTGCTTTACAGACCCAAATCAGATTTGACTGTTTACCATATGGGATAGCTCAAAAACACATTTAGATCAATCAAGGGAGCAGCTGCATTAGCATAAACATTCAAGTCAAGACAACATGTCTTATAAGAGTAACTGAAGACAAGTGTGTTCTTGTCCCAACTTTCCACTCAAGCCAAGATATGGAGTTTTTCCATGTTTCTTTGCTCTTCAATCTTATCTTGTTATCCATCCAGGATTTGCTGGCACTCCAGGCTACTTGTCCCCTGAAGTCTTGAGAAAAGATCCTTATGGAAAACCGGTGGACATGTGGGCCTGCGGTAAACAACACAGAAAATGTCTAATTTTAGCAGTGTGTTTGGATTGACCCTGAATGTCGTGTTGTAAGCGGAAACTGCATTTTCGTGCAGTATTTGTTAATATAAAACGCTGATGGTCTTTCTCTGTCAAAGAAACAGACAGATAAAGTTGGTAAAAGCAAAATCTCTGTAAATTGTTTGGACATGGCTGAAACTGAGCTTGCCAAGTCAGTTTCACATGTGAAGTCACTTTTTTTGTTGTCTTATGTTTTTTTTTTTTTTTTTTAGGTTTCTCTGTTCAATAACTTAAGTTGGTGCCGTGTTTCCTCCAGGTGTGATTCTGTACATCCTACTGGTGGGCTATCCTCCCTTCTGGGATGAAGATCAACACCGCCTCTATCAACAGATCAAGGCTGGCGCATATGATGTAAGAATTAATGACTGTCCTTTCATGATTGTTTTGATCAGTTTAAGCAGACTTAAACAGAAAACATGCATTACATGCAGTGGTGGACAAAATTGTTGGTACCCCTCAGTTAAAGAAAGAAAGTCCACAATGCTCACTGAAATGACTTGAAATGTTCAAAAGTAACAATAAATTAAAATGTATTGAAAAATAAATAATCAAAATCAGCCATTACTTTTGAGTTGTTGATTAACCGAATTATTAAAAAAAAAAAAACTAATGAAATGGGGCTGGACAAAAATGATGGTACCTCCATAAAAGACTGAGAACTAATTGCCCAGGGGGTCATGATGAACTCAGGTATGTCCTTTAATTGACATCACAGCTGTTTTCAAACCCATAATCAGTCAGTCTGCCTATTTAAAGGGAGACAAATAGTCCCATTGCTGTTTGGGTAAAAGGTGTGTACCCCACTGAACATGGACAACAGAAAGCAAAGGACATTAGAAACAAAATTATAGACAAATATTGTAAAGGGAAAGGCTATAAAACCATCTCTAAGCAGCTTGAAATTCCTGTGACAACAGTGGCACATATTATTCAGAAGTTTAACACCCACAGGACAGTAGCCAACCTCCCTGGACGTGGCCGGAAGAGGAAAATTGATGACAAATTGAGGAGACGGATAGTTGGAAGTGTATCCAAAGAACCCAGAACAACCTCCAAAGACATTAAAGGTGAACTCCTAGATCAAGGTACATCAGTGTCAGATCGCACCAATCGTCGTTGTTTGAGCCAGAGTGGACTTCATGGAAGATGACCAAAGAAAACACCACTGTTGAAAGGAAATCATATAAAAGCGAGACTGGAATTTGCAAAAATGGATGTTGACAAGCCACAAAGCCTCTGGGAAAATTTCCTTTGGACAGATGAGACAAAACTGGAGCTTTTTGGTAAGGCACATCAGCTCTATGTTTGTAGACTCAAAAATGAAGCATACAACAAAAAGAACACTGTCCCTACTGTGAAACAAGGAGGAGGCTCAGCTCTGTTTTGGGGCTGCTTTACTGCATCTGCCACAGGGTGTCTTGAAGTTGTCCAAGGTAAAATGAAATCTCAAGATTATCAAGGCATTCTGGATAGAAATGTGTTGCCTAGGGTCAGAAAGATTGGTCTCAGTCGCAGGTCATGGGTCTTCCAATAGGACAACGATCCAAAACACACAGCCAAAAACCCCAAGAATGGCTAAGAGAAAAGCGTTGGACTATTCTGAAGTGGCCTTCTATGAGCCCAGATCTGAATCCCATTGAACATTTGTGGAAGGAGCTGAAACATGCCATTTGGAGAAGACACCCATCAAACCTGAGACAACTGGAGCAGTTTGCTCATGAGGAGTGGGCCGAAATACCTGTGGACAGGTGCAGAAGGTTCATTGACAAATACAGAAACCGTTTAATTGCAGTGATTGCCTCAAAAGGTTGTGCAACAAAATATTATGAGTACCATCATTTTTGTCCAGCCCTTTTTCATGAGTTTGTTTTTTAAATAATTCTGTTAATCAACAACTCAAAAGTAATGGCTGATTTTGATGATTTATTTTTCAATAAATTTTAATTTATTGTTACTTTTGAACGTTTCAAGTCATTTCAGTGAGCATTGTGGACTTTCTTTCTTTAACTGAGGGGTACCAAGAATTTTGTCCACCACTGTATAGGATGTGGCCATCATTGCCATACAACTTCTCCACAGTTACTTTAGAAACCACGGTCAATTTGGGATTAGGGGACCCTGCATTGACTAACTCAGTGTCCGCCCTGAGACCTGGAAAGCCATGTGTTCAAATTCCCAGTTGATTCACATCAAAAACTCTAAAAATTGGACTCAATGACATCCTGCTTGACACTCATCATTAAGGGGTTGGATTTGGTCCCCAAGTGCAGCGGTGTTTGCAGCTCACTGCTGCAACAGGGGATGGGTCAAATGCAGAGGACAAATTTCACACACCCACGTGTGTGACTGCAAATGGGACTTTAGCTTTGAATCTTATATTGATTTTTTAGTTGTGGGGGTAAACAAGGGGAAGATAAACTTGCAACTTATTGTCAGCTTCCTGTTGTTTGTCAAATTTCTTTTGTGACTTGTTTTTCATAAAGCCAATATTTAGGTTACTGAAACAGGCACTGCTTGTTTTTAGCTTTTAATAAATGCTCTGAATTCCCTTTTTTCTGGCAGTTTCCATCCCCTGAGTGGGACACTGTAACTCCGGAGGCCAAAGATCTGATAAACAAGATGCTGACGATCAACCCAAGTAAACGGATCACAGCCGCAGAGGCTCTCAAACACCCTTGGATCTGCGTACGTGTCAGACACATGACCTAAAAGTAAACTGACTTCCTGGGTGAGGACCTGCTGCAATCTTTGAATCTTGTTGTCTCTTTCAGCAACGGTCCACTGTAGCTTCCATGATGCACAGGCAGGAGACTGTGGAGTGCCTGAAGAAATTCAATGCCAGGAGGAAACTCAAGGTGACCAATTTGTCGTGCATTATTCTAAATAATGTATTAATCTGTTCTGTTCTTTCTACTGTATTCTTGGCTTCCTGCATTTTGCATTTTTCATACACATATTGCTTTTGTGTATGAAAGGTGCTGTACACTTGACCACTCTTCTTCTGTGGATATTTTCTGGTGTAACCTACAATGTGACAGCTTGCTCTCTAACTTTCAAGCTTTTTTTTTTTTAATTTGCTGCCTCTTTATAATCAATCTTCTTTCCTGTCTCCTTTCTTTCTCTTCCACATTTTCTCTATTATTTCTTTTTTGTCACTGCAGGGAGCAATACTGACCACTTTGCTGGTCACGAGAAACTTCTCAGGTATGTTTCTGAATTGGTTTCCCAAACATTTCCTAAACTAGTATTATGAGTTTTGGTTAAATGGCTGATTGGTTGAAGGATTTTAATTAAGTTTGAGCATTGTAGTTATATCCTATGTGACTGGTTGCTTCAGGCAAGAAAGAGCTGCAGAATTGATGAACTATAGACAAATGATGCCTTTTTAGAAGAAGTCAGCCTGTTTGATACACTTGAACAAGAAAAAATGGTAAAACAAAGGCCAAAAAAGGGTAGTAAGCAGAATCACATCTTTTTTCCTCAAGCTGTTCTATGAATCTAATTTTTCTTGCTTTCTTGCATGCATTTCCTTTTGACCTGTCGCTAATTTTCTGGGTCTCACCAGCCAACTTTTACTTTTCATTCTACAGTGACATACATCAGAGCATTTCTGTCTCTTTTGATTTATCATTTTCTCCTTTTTTTTTAAATTCTTTCCTTTTTTTGTTTGGATGGGGTATCCTTTTGAGGTAAGATTTTTGGAATGACAGGAAATCACTTGGGCTTGGGTCTGCTCAATGACTTTTTTCTGTTTAAGATCCCCTCTGCTCGCATAGTGGCTTGTAAAATATGCATGAAGAAGATGCTTCATGATGTTGAAATGAAATTCAATCACCGGCACCTCATGCAATTTGAAATGCAACTGAGTTGTCACGCCGAACTTAAGGAAGAGACCAGTTGCAGGATTGCAACTATAGGTTCTGGTGTTTAAGTGCACGAGTTTGTTTGTCTAAGAATAAAAATGATACTGGTAACTGCCTTTTTGTTGTCTATAAAAAAAAACACCCATTCAACCCTCCCCCCACACTACCACCACCACATTAGCCCCTCGCTTA
Organism: Oryzias latipes; assembly: GCF_053564925.1. NCBI lineage: Eukaryota > Metazoa > Chordata > Actinopteri > Beloniformes > Adrianichthyidae > Oryzias > Oryzias latipes. The sequence continues at coordinate 10,708,720 of NW_027616335.1, forward strand.
TGATTCAGTATAAGATGGAATAGAAGTCTTGTGTGAATGATAACTGGGAGCCTTGCTTCTTGAATCCTGCTGTTTACATTTTTCCCCTAGACTTTGAAGATAAGCCCATTTGATTGATAAGCCTGCTGCATGTTAGCAAAACCGCAGGTGCAGGACTCAAGACACTGAACCCACCTCTATTTCTTTCTACAGCAGCCAAGAGTTTGCTCAACAAGAAGGCAGACGGCGTTAAGGTGAGTGGCTTTTCAAAAAGCGGATACTGCCTGGTTTCCTGCATCGTTTCTTGGGAATGTTCAGTGTCAACAGGACTTCTTTTTTTTTTTTTACTTTTAAAATGAATTGTGCACTTGGCATCATCATTCAGGGACAGTCATTTGAAGTTCTTACAGGTGGCTGGTATTTATTGGCTAGTTCTATAATTTTGTTTTGAGGCACAGGGAACAACAATAATATAGAAAAATATATGTGTAGTTTTATCACCATGTTATTGTCATTTCCTCAGTTATGTGTTTATCTTGGAATAGTCCAATCCCCTTTTTTACTCATAGCCATCGGATCTTTTATGTTCTGCTCCAGAGTCCAACACCTGATGTAAAGGTGCAGTGGAGATTTAATTTAGAGGTCACTCGTTTAGTGCGGTTGTTTAGGTTTGTGTGACTGTGTCACACGAGTGAGCATTTCAACTGTACAGACATTGAATCAGTTGCAGTAAGTCTGGGTCTAACTCAGGTTTAAAGAATATGACACCATACGGTCCAGGGAATTGAACCTAACCATGTGACCCAATCACCTGTTGAAATAAATGTATAAATCTTTGAAAACTAAATACTGTTTTGATTCAGAAGCTTTTCATTTGTAAGGGCAAGCACCAATAAAAAAAGGGTTTGTTTATGTTCATCATAAACTGGTTATAACATTGCCCCGTCTATAATCATGTCATTCTGCTTGGAGATTATTTCAAAGATAGGGACAGGAATTACAATCATCCATTATGTCTGACAGGACGTGATACACTTTTCTGTAACCCTTCTGCTATCCTAGGCACTTTAACATTGGGAGTTGGGTCATCTAGACCCACAAGACAGTGCGCTGCACCTTTTTTCTTCAATGATTTGTGATCTTCACTGGTGTCCATAGATTACATGAAATCCTCTCCACCTTTATCCATCTTTGTCATGGTAGGGAGAACACGCCAATGTAAGGGTGGGGTCATCTAAGATAGCACAAGGGTTAAAGCAGGGGTCTCAGAATTCAGGGTTGGAGGTTTTTCCAACCAACCTGCAATTGAAGGTCCTTATTGGCTAAACACACCTGATCAAAGTAAACAGCAGCAGATAAGGCAGGATTTCTGACACCTCTAAAGTTTCAAAAAGGTCATGCTTTGTGCCTTGGATGGCTCATATTTCTAAGATTTTTCTTATTTGTTACAATGAGGCCTTTTTAGTTTATTTATCCTTCGGAAAATCAAATAGTATGACTTTTCTCCAAATACGTGCTTTTAACAAGTATTTTTAAGTGGGATTAGTAGATTTTACAAATTAGCGTTTGTCCTAGAAGAAAATATGATTTATTGTAGGACCTCCAAAGTATTTGTTTTGTTATTTATTCTACCTTTAGTACTGCTCAGTTTGATTAATTATTAACATCGGTAACGTCAGATGCAGTGCTCAGCCCTTATTCCCGTCAACTTCCCTCTTAAATTTATGTCTTCTTCGGTGCTCTTGCACAACTTGCTGAGCTCAGATTGAGCAACATCAGGTCTTTGGGACTCATGAGTTGGGTTTCTCATTATGGAGTGGACCAGAGGGAGAATGTGTGCATGTGTGTCATGTGCCCTCTACACTGCCCCCTGCAGGTCAACAACAAAGCCAACACAGTGACCAGTCCTAAAGACACTGGCCCTGCCCCTGCACTGGTATACACACTCAGTCTCATCCACACCTGCACAATCTTTTACAAAAGCAACTGAATGTCCCACTGTGGAGAGCACACAGCTTCACTGTTCCTCAGAATACATTTTTTTTTGGTCTTGTTTCAAATGATTGTAATTCTTAAATAGAACATTAAGAAAATCATGGAGGTGAAATAGCAGCATAGTGTCAGGCTATCCCTGAATGAAATAGTATGGGAATGTGGGTGCACAGCATGTCTCAGCTTCAAATTCTTTGATAAAGTTAGACGTCACATGTATTCAGATTTCAGTTGTGTTTGTTTCACTTATTCATCTGAGTTAGCGGAGCATGCACTGGTTACATTGAGCTTGGCTTGTCTGGAGATTTGTGATGTTCGTGTTGGGCTGAAAGAGTGTCTGAACCCACGCCGGCCTTTGGCCCTTTGGCTTTTTTATGGTAACCTCTACCTCATCTCTGCTATCCTCCAATTCCCTCTTGTACACCCTCATACTGTGCATGTCTACCCCCTGTGTCATTAGAAGCAGCATATGGAAGTATGATTTCTAACCAGAATCCACATTTGCATAATTGAGGATTTGTTGCTGACACAGTTCTCCTATGCATGGCTGTGAGCGTGTTGGCTCCTGGGCTGGCTCTCATTGGCTTTGGCATAGTGTTTGCTCATTGGCTGTCTGCGACACGACTGTTGCTCTCTGTGATGTAAAAATGTTTTCCTCCTTCTCATTTGCTGTCAGTATGATTACGCATGTTAAGCTACCTGTTTCTCTCTATATCCTCTTTTCTATCTTCATCTTCATGCGCTGCATAAAAACACACACACACACGCAGATGAGGATGCTAATGTTATAATCTATTGTAATCTGTGTTAGTGATTAGAAGAACTGCACAATTCATCGATTCCACAAACGCCTAGCAACTGATTACTAAGGAAGAAGACTGCCCGAACAGACAGACACAGATTTATAGATGGTGCATTTTTTCTGGTATTTGATCCCACATTCTCTCCTTTATTTTTTCATTTTTTAGGAACCACAGACAACTGTGATCCACAACCCTGTGGATGGAAACAAGGTGACTTAATGAACTATCTGATTTTTTTCAACCATATTTATTTCTTTAAATGTTTTCAAATTTGTGTCACAAAAAACAATTTAAAAAAAAAGAATGACAAGAAAACTTGGCCAGAGACTACACTGATTCTCATGTTTTCATTGTCAAACACTGAACAAAATAATAAACTCAACACTTTTGTTTTTGCTTTTATTTGGCATTTTTTACAAACAAACTTTCAATCAAATATTGTTCAGAAATGTGTCTACATTTGTGATAGTGAGCACTTCTTCTTGGCTAAGTTAATCTATACCCCCTCACAGGTGTGCCATATCAAGGTGTTGATTAGACAACAGACTACTGCACAGGTGTGCCTTAGATTGACCACAATAAAAGGCCACTCTAAAATGTGTTGTGTCGTTTTATTGGGGTGGTGGGGTGGAAACTCCTCAAAATGTCATCAATCAAATGCCCCTGTGTTTATGTACATAACATACTCCTGCCCATACCATAACCCTACCACCACCACGGGCCACTTGATGCACCGGATCAACTCTATAAACCCAAATGGCACGCTTTAGAGTTGCCTTTTATTGTGGGCAATCTAAGGCACACCTGTGCAATAATCATGCTGTCTAATCAGCGCAGAGTATTTGAGATGAATTGTTATTTTGTGTTTGTAGTTTTCTGATCTTTGAGTTCATCTCACGACATATGGGAGCAAAAACAAAGGTGTTGCATTTATATTTTTGTTCAGTGGAATTCATCCCTCAATGATTTCCACAAGAACACGAATGAAACCAAATTAGATGGTGTTATTGTGAGCTTTCCATTAAAATCTGTATTCATTAATATTATATGAAATTGTAAGCTAAATTCATGTAAGAAAGTATGTACTGTTGTCTAACAGGAGTCCATTGAGAGTGCCAATACAACCATTGAGGATGAAGATGTAAAAGGTAAGATGAAGTCGGACGTTTTACAACTGTTTCAACAAACGGCACTCTACATTTGGATTCGGACTGATGGCTCCTTTCTGTTTTTCTTCATTCTGTTTTGGCACACAGTTGATAGAAAGTTAACTACTGCAACTCCCCTTTGGCTGTCACCCCCTTTTGCAAAACCCTCCTTTACTCTTTCTGTTGTCCTGGTCTGAATGCATCCTGTTTCTCCTTTATCTTTAGTCTAAAGTTCATAAGTGTTTGACGAACAAACTTTTTAAATTCAGTTGTCATGTTTTCTTTAGTAATATTAAATCCCTGCCTTTCGACTTTTTTCTTCCTTTTCTTGAAAATACCATTCTCTCCCATAACTCTTCTCCCCTGAACAAACATGCTTATCTTTGTTACATCCCCACTTCACACACACATACTTGACACCGCACTGTACTTCCATCATTCATGCGACGTCTGTCAGCCCTTCGACTGGGCAGCTTAGTGGGCGGTATCTTGAGTTCTAAGAGTCGTTCCTCACAGATGTCAGACTCGTCACAGACTCCCACCTCCTCAATCCAGAGTAAGTCCCTCGGCAAAAAGGTGGGAAGGCCTTTTTCCTTTACCTAGTGTAGGACCTTTGTGTGTAAGGTGCCTCAAATCCCGCGTTCCTGATGTTAAGATCTTTCCCTTGGATTAAACGCTGATGTATGATGTTGTCTATTAGTTTTGATACACTTGCTCCTTTCACTGCACTCATTCTTCCCTTTCTGGCAAACTGAAACCTGTTTATGACCCTTTTATTTTTCCATCCTCTGTTTTCAAAGATGCATTGTTGTAGATTGTGAAGAAGTTGACAGACGTTTCTACTTGAAATTTTTTTTTTTAACGTGTCTTTTATGTTTCACAATTTAAGTAATTTTTTCAATATCCCCCAGCCTGCACCAATAACAATAAAGGTAAATTTTAATGTTACTCAGTTAAAAAGAAGTGCATTGCATTGAGCCTTGGTCTTGTCTGTTCATTTTGAGCTTTGTTGGGTGAAACAAATCCAGTCATCTTGCATTTTCCCGCCTGATGTCACCGTTAGTCATGGGAGGCTTTCTTCTCTTTATTTACTCAGAAATGAATTTTAAAAAAAAGAGCAAAATGGAAAAAAAGGAGAAACTTTTTGTTGAGCGCCTTCCATTTCTAATACTTCTAAAATCCTGCCAGTGCGTAGAGTAGAACTCATTTGAAGCCGATGTGATGTTCTGTATCTGCACTCAGATGTTTTAACTGGAAATTAGCATTAAAAAATGCACAGTATTCATTTTTAATCATTATGATCTGTGATCTTGTGTTGTAGCTCGCAAGCAAGAAATCATCAAGGTGACCGAACAGTTGATTGAGTCCATCAACAATGGAGACTTTGAGGCCTACGCGTGAGTTCATTTCTATCTGCTGTGGTGCCTAATTTTATAATTTAGTTTTAAGACGGGCTTTATAATTTTTCTTTTGGTGTAATAGGAAGATTTGTGATCCTGGTCTGACTTCTTTTGAACCTGAGGCCCTGGGAAATCTGGTGGAGGGACACGACTTTCACCGCTTCTATTTTGAGAATGGTGATGTACAAATCTTTAGTTATTGAAAAATGTCAAAAAAACAACTTTTTGGTACTGTGATTGAGCTTTGTTAGATTGGTTGGAGTCCCAGGTTGAGTTTGTCCAACAGAAACGCAAGCTCTGCATCCAAATCTAACAGTAATTGTTTAACTTAGTCTGTTTTCCCAGCAGTTCCTATTGTTTCAAAGTAAGAGGTTTACTGGAAACATGTTTGTTTCTTCTGCACTGTTGCCTAACCAGCTGCAAAGGTTTATACTCTCCAATAACACTTTCTTTTTAACTTAACCCTGTGAAGTCCACTACATTAAAGAATTGACATAAAATTATTATTTTTTTAAATTTGCAATGTTTTTAACCCTTTTTCACCCTAACTTGTCCTGTCCAACAGCTGAGCAAGCAGATCAGAGCTGAAGGCCTTTTGTGTTGGACAGCTTTGACTGTTACAATAGGCGTTTATGGATTTTCAGACAGTGTATATTGGTATAACCCCCTTTGTATTTGAAGCTAAGCTTTATTTATAATAATTATGTTTATATGCATTCCTTGTTGGACCGGACAGAAAAGAAAAGAGAATGGGATTTTAGAGATGGGGGATATGGGGTAAAGATGTTTTTAAACCCTTTGATGAAACCTGCAAATTAATTACAATACAATTTTCTTGATGAAATATAGATATTATCAAACATGATATGTTGTGTTGATAGGTTTTCACAACAGTGTTAGTTTAGGATGCAAAAATACTGACATCACTGTTCAGGAAAAAAGCACCTGATTTACCAACTCAAAACTGGTCAGATAGATATTTTTACAACAAATTACTTGCACCACACAAGTTTTTAAAAAATTGTTTTCTTTTATGTAGAGCGTTTGTGTTTCATAATTGTGTTCATGTATTATAAATGAAGTCACTAATGAACTCAAGAAAAACTCCAACTTAAAGAGTTTAGTATCTTGATGCAAAAGTCATGTGAAATTTCTCTCCACTAAGTAATTTCCAAATTGCGAAAAGGCTTGATTAGTTTTAAAATAGCAAAGGGTTTCATCAATTGGATTTTCCCTTTGATTAACTGTTAGTCCAGCTCTTCCATCAAAATGTTCCTAATTTTCCAGCCTTACTTCACCCTTACTGATAGATTAGATAGATTAAACATTCGGATGGGGTTGGGTTAGGGTTAGGTTTAATAATAAATAACACATAAAGATATATATAAAAAAGTATTGTTAACTAAAAATAGGAAATTAAAATTAAGTTGTTGCCAAATAAAAGCATAATTAAAACCATAAATGTAAAAGAAAAGAAAACACCACATGGCCACTACTGCTTGTTGCGGCACTACTGATCCACAAAAGTCTATATTTCGCAATGTTGAGGATCTATTTTTATCCTTGGCTTGGTTTCACATTCAAAGATGGTAAACATCGCTTTAGATCACATCACCTGTGAACAGACGAACAATGGCAGTATTACTCCATCTCTTCTTACTGGTGAAAGATTGAACGTCTCATTAATAACAAAGACATTCTTAGGAATCTGCATGAATTAAATAAAAAAATAGGTCATTTTGTGTGTTGCCTTAAAATCAATACGACTCATTTGCGTTTCACTACAAGGGCGTGGGCTGACCTAATGATTAATGATGGCCATAAATGGCACAATATTCTAAGTCTGGTTAAAAATAGTTCAGATAAACCAGATATGTCCCAGAAACCTCAATCACTTGGAAAGCTTGAGCTTGTCTGCTATCCAACACCAACATAGAGAGACTTCAGGTTCTGCTCTCAATTATTGTTCCCAAGAAAGAGCCTGCATCTTTTTTCTTTTCATCTAAGCAGCCACCAAAGTGGGGGAAGTCTGAAAGCAAGAAAAGTCTCTCTACTCTCTCTTTTGCAGCATTGTCCAAAGGGAATAAGCCGGTGCACACCATCCTCCTGAACCCACACGTGCACCTCATTGGGGAGAATGCGGCCTGCATCGCCTATATTCGACTGACCCAGTACATGGATGGGAGCGGCATGCCCCGCACCATGCAGTCCGAAGAGACCCGCGTGTGGCACCGCCGCGATGGAAAGTGGCAAAACATTCACTTCCATCGCTCAGGCTCACCCAGCATCCCCTCCCCATAAGAGAGTAAGATGAACATGACAAAAACTGCAGGGCTTACTGACTTTTTACTAGGGGTGTAACAATTCACTTTAACGGTTTTATTCATATCATAATTTGTGGTTGACCATACGATTCATGGTTAGTTTTGATATGATTTGATTCACTGACCTAAAAAGGATCCAGGAACTCTTTGTGACTCAGAGATAAACACCAGGGCCTCATTTATAAAACTGCGTAGGATTTGCGTCAGAAGTGGTGTACGGATGAAACATAGGACATGCGTACGCACAGAAATATTCGGATTTATAAAACCGTGCGCACGCACATCCTACGCATCTTTCCCTTAATAAATCACAACCGATTCTAAATGCAACGCAGCTTTTGCGGCTTCATGACACGCCCATAGTTGCCCATAAATAGTCCGCGAAACGCCCACAAATGTAAAATTACAAATCAAACAAGGATGAAGCCTACAAATGTGTAAAAAAATAAATAAAGATACGTGCAACATTTAAGCTGGTTTAAAAGTCCTCATGTTTGTGGTTCCATACTTGATTATTTATAATAGAATTGATCTGGTTGGATCGTATGATTCTAAACGGATTCATCGATTAAGTCGATAATTGTTACACCCCTACTATTTACCCTTTACAACAGCATGCATGCGGAACACTATACCTACTACTCTCCTGAGATTTAATCCGGAAAACTCAACCTGTGTCTCTTTGTATTTTCAACAGCCTTATTTTAAACCTAAATTTTTATTTTTATTTTTGTTTAACTCAGGAAAACTCATGGGGTCAACTTTGGCACCTTTTTTCCTCTTAAAAAAAATAAAAATTTATTCAATATTTAATTTTTGATTAATTTTTATTCTTTTAGATACCATCCATTGTTGCTAAAATCAAAACTAAATTTAAAAGCCCTGAAGAAAATTGTTTTTGAGTTCGCCAGGGTAAAGTATATAGCTACAATATTGAAGCCATTAAACAATTTTCTTTGAAAATTATATAGAAAAAACTGATACTACAGTCAGAGGGTTTAAATATGAGTTTAGCTGTTGTTATCATGTGCTTTTTTTTTTTTTGCATTGAAACTGGTTCTATATTTGTAGCTTCTGAGATTGTTACCTAATAAAAGAAAAAACTGCATCCATTCTGTCCTCAGAGTCCCTCACTTGTAGATAGACAGTTTTTTTTGCTAAGGGTATTTTTCTTAAGTTATAGGAGCAAGCTGGGAGATAGTAGTCCTTGTTCCCAAAGACAGTGCTTTTGCCTCACCCAAAGTCTCTTGGATTTACCTGGTTACTAGGAAAAAAAATCAAAAGAAAGGATTTATTTGGAGATGTTAGTGTTATCTACCTTGCTTATAGCATTGTTCTGCTTGTCTTTCCATGCAGTTACGGGGAATCAACACATGGGGTAGAAGGAGGAGACAGAAAATGAAATCCCATGTGAAAATCTAGTGGAGCAGTCTACTAGCCAACCCGCGACTACTCTGTAGACCCTGACCCTTCTATGAGGATATGACGTCGCACAGGACACAAGTATTATTGCATTCTACTGTTATTGCTTTTTTTTTGAGAGAACATTGTTCGAACCCACCACCGGGTGGCAGCACACTGTATTTGGACGTTACGAAACAAGCATATTAAAAGAAACAATTTTTTTTCTTTCCGTTTCTTTTTTAAGATGTTTTGGTATGCATTTTAAATATAAAATAGAGATGTTTAAAATATATGACTGTAACCTCTCCCAAAAATTAGCTCTGTATTTTTACGTGTATTTATGTGTGTGCAACTCAAAAACATTTGGAAGATCAGAATGTTAAAAACTGAGCTTGCTTTAGTTCTGGTGATGTATATATAAATTGTGATTGTTGGTTAAAAAAAGGAAAATGATTACAAAACATTGAAATTATAATTCTTGCTATTCGAAGACTTAAGAGTTTATGTAAAATCCAGTTTATGAGCTACATTTGTTTGCTATGAGCTATATGTCATTCTGTTTAAAATGATCTGATTTAAACCTATAGTACTAATTTAGAGGTTAAGCAGAGCAGCTTACACTTTGCATTGAAAATGTTTGCTTTTATATTGGTTAAATAAGAAATATGAGAATGTAGCATATATGTAACATATGGAAACTCAAGACAATTGTGTAGTGCATGGCGCAGGGAGGGGGTATCACCCCGAGTAAGATCATATGGAACTAAATTATCTTCTATTTAATTTGTTGATCATTGACTTGTTTGTTTGCATCGGTTATTGTTGTGCATCAGTCTTTGTCCCAAATGTTTCTAATGTTCTCCGGTGTCATGGAGCTGTTGTAAAATCAGTAACACTGTTATGGTACCATCTTGCACTAATTTCAAAATCTTATGGCAAGCAGAAGGAAAAATAAAATACTAGCTATAGAAGCACCCCTGAAATTTTGTAAAAAAATAAAAAAAAAAAATAGAGGAAAAAAAGGAACTAAAGAAGCTGAATTTTTCATAATGTTTGTACTTGTAATGTATGACTGTGTGTGTAGGGATTCTGTTGTCATCCTATCCTCATCATACAAGTCTGATGCTTTGCCAGATACCAAGAAATGGTTCAGAGAGTGAAGATTTAGGAGCCCCAACCTTCAGTGGAAACCAGACAAGAGGGACCAGTGAGATGCTCCGGTTTGAAGACTTCTTCAGACTTCACTTAAGTTGGGATGTCTTCCTTTTTGAATAGTGCTTCTGTCAGTGCGTGGTCCTACCACAGTTGGGCAATGGCTGATGTGTTTGTTGTTCCTGCAGTTTACTTTTTTGTTCAGCCTTTTTGTTTGTACAGTTTGTCTTTTTTTTTTTTTTTAAGGAAAATATGATCAAGGTCTCTTTTGACAAAAAGTATGATGTCAGTGCAAGGCACCACTCCTTATATGGTGTGTACTTGTTGCCACCATAGCAATGGATGGCTTAACACGTTTAAGAAATAAATATATCATCTAAAAGAAAGGGATATTTTTTACTTGGCTCATGTTTGATTCAGAAAATGAAGACAGACAGGAACTAAACTCCACAGCAGCCTCTTGTACGGGCTCCATCCACATCACCATAGTAACCAGACATACTGAACATCAGAGGAGTCTTATGAAATATTAACAGTTGATAAAGCTTTCGTCAAAGTCCCTGGTGTGTGTATGAATGAAATCTTGACAATAATCTTTACTTCTCACATTACAGAAATTTTCCAGATATCCGGATTTACACCAATGATTTTCTATAGAAAGACAGACTATTTTTGTCACTCATTGGTCTGATTTGAATCTAGTTTTTTTAGCTGTTGTCTTGACTTAAAATGATCAAACACCAGTCAATCCTAAAGTGGCCAAATAAGAGGAAAAACAGGTTTGACAATTGCTGAAACATGATCAAGAAAGGCTGAGCTAAAGTTCATTGATCACTTTAACCCTTGTGCTATCTTAGATGATCCCACCCTTACATTGACGTGTTCTCCCTACCATGACAAAGGTGGATATAGGAGGAAAAATTTCATGTAATCCATGGACACCGGTGAAAATCACAAATCATCGAAGAAAAAAAGGTTCAGAGCACTGTCTAGTGGGTCTAGATGACCCAACTCCCAATGTTAAAGTGCCTAGAATAGCACAAGGGTAAAAAGACTACACCTCTGCTTGAAAGAATCATTTATAGAAATGAAAGAAAGAAAAAAAACATGCCCCATTTTTAAACTAACGGATGTAAAAAAAAAAAAAAAAAGGTTTTGGAACTAAAATGTTAGTGTATTTTTGTTCTTGTACAGTTAGATCATTTTTTATTGGAGTTACTCAGATCAGATCTTTTGGTGTGTAAGTAGCCACCCTGTGGTTCCCTTGTGAACTGAATAGCTACAGTTATAGTTGCTTTCCACAGTTAAATGTTTTACATCAATGACAATATTGTTTCAAAGAAAGAAACACACAGTGTGACAAACCTAACATTATACATTTATAGGATTTTATTCTCTGTCAGCAATAAATAGACTGCACAATGAGTCTGTCCTTTCAAATTTGAATACAATAATACATGCCTTTTTAGATGTATATATATATATATATATATATTTTGGATATGCTGTCATCACAGAAAAGGGATGCTGTTTTTTCAAAATTAAAAAGCATACCTGTCACAGTGAACCTTCACTAATCAGATTTCTTTTTGGAATCACAAAGTAAATGATTAGAGTGAAATAAATACAGAGAGTATGATGCTTCAATAACCACGCACGTCATCCTGCATGTTATCACCTCCACGCTGAGACTTTCCCTGTGGCGAACATCTGCTGCACCCAACATTCTGTTCACAGAACTCATGAAAGTATTTCCACCTTACATTCAGGAGTGCAAAAGTGATTTGTTTAAAATAAACAGGTCATAGCTGACAGAGAACAGAGAACACTCCTTCATACGACACACAGACAGTACCATTCACACTCAAACATGTTGTGCACCTCGTGTAACACTTTCCTGATTGAAACGATAATGCTTATACATGAAATAAAAAACAATTACTGCCTGGTCGCTTTACCATAAATAAATACATTTCCAACACTGCGGAGATGACCTCCTGATAAATAAAATGTATCGTCTAACTAACCTTTGAAATCAAAACCAAAAGCAATGACATCATAAATAATCTTTATACTGTACTCACAAAACTCTCTGCAAATCACCAACCACCGCTCAACACATGCACAGACAAACATTCAGTGCCTTCCGTCACACTACGCTCAAGTGTTATGAGGCAGGATCAACAGTTACAGAGGAAAAGGACTAAAAAAACAGATTCAATGTCATAAAGAAAGATACATAGAGGCAAAGAATTGGACAAACCACTGGACAACAAAGCAGGCAAAGCTATGATCAAACTGACAGATGTCCATTAGTCATGCCTGTTCTACTGCACGAGTGATTATTCATTTCTAGGCTACAGTTGTCAGCGGTTTTTAGATTATAGATAATATATAATTTTGAAGACGATATACACACAGTCTATGCAAAACAGTATGGCAGCGGGTAAATTCAGTGCTGATATGATCAGGTTTTCAGCTTGATCATCTAAATGAAAAGAAAAAAACAGACTGAAGGCAGAAGAGCATGTGGTGTCTTTTTTTTTTAAACCAATATCAGAGTTGAGACAGGCAGTGCAATGAAAGTGCTCTATGAATTAAAGCACCTTCTGTTTCCTAACCTTCAGGTGTGAATAGGCTAATGTGAATAACATTCATGGGTTTTTTTTTGTACCTGCTCTTCTACTGAATCAAAAACACGACATTTAAACCTGAATCGGGAAAAACAACAGAAGAGAGTCTTTGGTCACAAGAAGGCAAAGAAAAAAAAATGAAAAAAATAAAACACTTGAACATGAAAAAGAATCATGAAAACAGAACATCAGTCAGGGACAGTAACTCGTTTCTTGTGAACAACAAGCTCATCTTCCAGAACTAAAGCGGGAAGACTGTGGTAGCTTTCGGGTGCAGAAGTACACACCAGGATTGCATGTGGCAAATGCATAGGAGTAGCAGGGAGTTTAGCGTGGACTGTCTGGAGTTGGGGGGGAGGCCTTTTTTTACTCATTCCTCAGTGTTTGATCCTATTTTGTTCATAGCAGCATTGGGAGAGCTGGTGGAGATGCTGCTGCAGGGGCAAAGGACTTTGACCCTTCTCTGTCGTTGTTCGTTTGCTCTACAGGGTGCTGCTGGCTCCCTTTACAGCTGTTGGTTGGAAAGGTGTGAAAAGAAGAGACCAAAATATTATTTACAGTCAACAAATCAATAACAAATAAAGAATGTTGTGGGATCTAGTAACATTAATTGCAACCACTTCAACACAATAGTAATCTACCTTCTAACGCTTTGTGCGCATCGCCTTTGGCTACGTGTATTCAAGGGGCTACTTCCAAAGAAAAGGTTATGTAAATGGGCTTCCGCGTTCAAAATTGTGTTGCTACACAAGTTTCTATGACCGTTTTTGGGCTCGTTCAACGGCCGCGTTAAAAGTTAAACCAGGCTGAACTTTAACCAATCAGGGACTTGAATTTGGCAGTGACAAATATATAGCGTCCCATTTATTTCACAGAAGTGAAAATCATTTGAAAATTGATCACGGAGCAGAAATTTATAATTGGGATATCATATGTCGGAACAGAGATGTGAAAGAAAAAGTCTGGAGCAAGATTTGAAAAATTTGCACCAAATTTGCACCAAGCCCTCTAACTGTAGGTGGCAGACATGTTCTAATAAACAGTTGGAAAAAAAAAGAAGAAGAAGAATCCCCTCCCTGCTCATCCAGTGTGAACACTTTGGGCTTAATGCGCCTCACATGCCTGATGTGAACGTAGCATCACATGCAGTACATCATAAAAGTGCAAAACAAATGCAGAGTTGCACATAGATTTTGTAAGGACATCAGATAAATGGACATGGACATTTTTTTAAAATAGTTCAGCTCAAACCTCTGTGACGTCATGTTGGGTTGGGGGGAAATGAGAAGCCAAGGATTGGTCATTTTGGGAAGTCGTTGTCGTCTCAATCCTTGAGTCGGTCGTTTCTTTGCGACTCACAGTATCAGCAGTTTGTTGCCTCGGCGATGGGAGATCCTTACATTTATCAAATGATAACTACATGAATAAATGTTTTTATTTTTAATAAAAATTGTTTATTTAATGTGCTTATTATGGTATAAAGAAAGGTGTTGTTGAGGTTCTTCTTAGAAAAAAGACAATTTGAAAACATCACACCATAACCAACAAGAGTAAACACACCTCTGCATGGTCCCCCTCACTCTTCACTTTCCTGTTGCATCCGAGATCTGATCCATGAGCAACTCCTTCAACAGATTTCCCATCATGCTCTTCTCCATTTGTAGAAACACATTTGCGAACAACTCTCCGGGTTACCTAAATGAGAAGATGTGATCACAAATGTTTTCAGTAACTTGTGTGTTTTTATACACATTACTTTTCAGTCAAACAATCATCTTCTTCATCCAGTAACAATACTAGACATACAGTTTACATTTAAATGTAGTTTTCAGCTGTTTTATTTAATCAACTGCACTCTCATGAACATAATGGCAGCAAAGTGAGATCTATTGGAATTTATGTGAATTATAACATTACTTTTTTGACAATTGCGTGTCCATTTTCATTTTTGTAGGTCTCTTCCGTTACAGAGCGAGTGGTGAGGTGGGACATTTCATCAGCCTAGAACAGAATAACAAAAAACAAAAAATAGTTAGGTTCAGGATGTTCCTGTCATTCATTTGATCTTTACTGGCAAGTCATGTTGGAGAAAATGGAGACTAGGGGCACTAGAAAACAAACATTCTTTAGAGTTATTTTGTTAAATCAATGAAAAGGGATCACGGCAGAAAAAAAAACATTAGCCATCTGTGCAAGAAAGTTTCAGGTTATTACAGGAACACACTCCTTCTTGATGTAGACATTTATTAGTAAACGCCTCATGTGGTAGATCTTTTTCTCATGCTAAATTGAAACCACACTTTCCCTGGTACCTGAAAGACAAATCTACGTCGTACAATTCTGGCAGTCAACAAAAATTCCTCATCCGAACTCTCAGACATTGATCCAAGCTCAGTGTCGATCTCCTAACCAAGCGAAACAAACTCATTCAGATGTATTGTATGCAACGCATAGATGCCAGGTTTGTTGCAGAACAAGCAAAACCACAGAATTCCATAGTGTACGTGTCAATGTGTTGAATATTTTCAAATGGCACATTGGACAGTACAAAATAACAGTCTGTAGTTTCAAAATGTGTTTGCAAAAAAACAAACAAACTCAACAACATGCTTTTACTATTGTGCTTCAAGGGAATAAAAGTGTTTATTGCGATTGAAAAAATATAAACAAAATGTTAATGATTGAGTGCAGTGACATCAAGAGACATGCTACGTTATACGTTAGAAACAAAATCTGAGCCACAGGGAGTTTCAGGTCGGTTTGGTGTTACTGGAGGGTGCGCAGCCATTTCTTCTAGAAACAAATGTTACGCTTGAAAAAGCTCAGTTGGGGACAAATGCAGTTTTACAAGGTCTCATCTTACCCTCTTGAGAGATTCATTAGTGTCATAAGTTCCAGGTAGTTTTGATGCCACGCGCATGGGGATTTCTTCATCTGATGTCTCTGAAGGGTACGCTCCACTCTCCTTCAGTACACCGCATGGACCCTCATGGACCATGAAAGCATCTTCATAATCTTCACTTCCAGAAGACAAAAGCACCTTTTGCCTCGAAGTCTGAGCTAAACTTGCCCTATCTGGATCAGTCTCTGATGAATCAGACACCTTTTGTTTACAGTCAAGGTATGACTCTGGGTCACTGTGACCCTCATTGTATGCCAGATGCATGTGGGGTCTGTCTTTAGAAGCTGAGGCTGGCTCTGCATACCCCAGTGGGATGCCATTTTCCTCATCAAAAGATGGGGAGGTCTTCTCAGTTTTT
The DNA here is from genome assembly GCF_053564925.1 of Oryzias latipes. Lineage (NCBI taxonomy): Eukaryota > Metazoa > Chordata > Actinopteri > Beloniformes > Adrianichthyidae > Oryzias > Oryzias latipes. The sequence goes on from NW_027616335.1 coordinate 10,724,815, forward strand.
TGTTTAACTGATACTGACTCCAAATCATGCCATTCCTCCTCATCTACCATGGTTTCATCTGAATGCTGCGTGCAGTTTCTGGACTTGTCATCATCTGAAGAAATCTCAGAGTTCACTGAGGATTGGTTTGACATCAGCTCCTCAAAGCTGAAATGTCTTACAGTTGTGACTGTCTCAGGACTCAAATCAGACAGAGACTGAGAGGAAAGGGTGTCAGTGGAGGTTCTATACCATAAATGTTGGTCTTGGATCCTTTGAATAGATGTTTCATCAGTCCCAGAACTCCACATTGATTCCTTTTCCTCTTCAAATCTTTGGGTGGACTTGGAGGTCATAGAGGATAATTCAGGACTGTCTTTAGAAATACCAAAGCTTGATCCAGAAGCTTTCCTTGTACCAGGAATAACCGTGTCATCCGTGTTATCCTCTGCCATCTGTGCAACTGAGGACGTGCTAGTTCCTGGATCTTCTACAATGCCTTCAAAACAAACATCTTCAAACTTGTTAATTTTAGCAGGCATGTTTGATGAAGGTAGTTCATGCTTCTCTGATCTAAACTCAAGTTTCACCTCCTTTAGATCTGACAGAATGGGCTCAAGGTTCCCAGGGGATCCAAACTTCAAGGATGATGGTGAGTTTGGAGATTCCAAGGACATGATGGCAAGTATATCTGAACTGTCTTGTGAGTCGGGGGCTGCGGAAGTTGGTTCGGCTGAGTCATAGTTACCACCAGGGCCAGATGTTAAAATATGTTTTTCCTTCATCTGTGATGAGGTAGTTGGGGTGGCAAACAAGTTGTAAGGTTGAATTTCCGTCTGAACTAAGCAACCTTGGGGTGCCAACTCTATATTTGAAGTGCCTGATGTGTTGGAATCACAAGCCCAGACTCCCATATCAATGGGAAAGCACTGATTTTGTTCTAATTTGACATTTTTTTCTTTAGATGACTGTGAATGTACTGTCTTGCAGGATGCAGATGACAGCTGAAAGAGATAATACAACAGAGAAATGGGATGGAAAAACAAATTATGAATATAAAAAAATTTGATGTATTTTGTGATGAACTAAAACATGACTTAAAACACACAATTCACACAAACACTGTTAGGAATGAAGCCAAGTCATGGTTATCAACAAGGTTTAACCATGCACAGACAAATGGCAAAACAACTGGAAATATAAGAATCCATGGGAATTCAATGCAATTAGGTCCGGGGGGAAAAAAATCCAATTTACTGATTTCAAGTCAGGAATTCCTGTACTTTCAATGAAAAAGGTTGAAAGTTTTTCCTTGTCTAAATTGCAATTTATAAAATGAATACATCAATAAAAAAAACAACAAATCAGTTAAAAAATGTTAGCAAACACAAAAAGTTAGAACATATATGAAAATAAAGAATATGAAATAGTAAAGCTTCACAAGACTGCTTTTTTTGGTATTAAGATTATGTCAATTTTCTTAATTGTAAAAAAAATGTGGAAACACATGCTTAATAAACAAAGATAGGTAAAACAACATGAGACAAGTGTCATGAGTTTGCATTTTATGGGCATGAAAAAAAATGGGCCAAAAGTCATAAAAGATGCTCAGTTATTGGAGATCAGGCAAAAAACAGGTATGTTTTGCCCAAATGCAAACCCGTTAATGGTGGAAACCTGAAGCAACTGTTACTTCCACACTTGTTAATAACCACACTAATAACAATAGAGCCAACACTGCACTCAGTGGCAAGCAAGAGCACATGCTGCCTTACCGGCACCATGGAGCTCTTTTCTTCTTTCATTTGGTATTGATGTTTTGTCTTGGGAGGAGTCAGGTTTTTTCTTTGTTTTTTTTTGTGGACAACATTTTCAAGCCAGCTAGTATTATAAAACCTTCCCTTTATATGGCATGTGACTCAGAAATTACTTATAATTTAAAATCTGACATTGTCTATAGTAGGTTGTTTCTTAGGCAGCCCTAAAAATGAACCCCTGTATCATTTTTAAACAGTAGGATTATCTTTCAGACATTCCAGTTCACGGTTAGTGACTTTCAAGTTCTTCACTTTTATGTTTTCCCCTTTCTTTTAGTCTGTTCCTAAAAACATTTTTTTAAAACTTTAATAATCTCCATCAAACTTTGTGCCAACTATTAAAAGCTATTTAAAAGCTAAAAAATTATCAAAACGATATTTTACACAGGATGCTCTTCCTGTACATATTTTATCCTGGCTGGGAGACCCAGACCCTAGATCACCTTGTGGCAACATAAATAGGCAGTAGTGTGAAGGGTATTGCCTAAGGACCCACACCAGATTAAGCTCATCAAAGCCCCTAGGAAATGAACCCTAGCTTTCCATGTGACAGTCCTACACACAACCAACTGACATAGCACAAATATATGGTACTTACTTATATTGCTATCTGGTACTAAGTGAAGTCCAACTGCATCAAATCATGTCTAAAATGTATGTTGTAGGAGTACTGTTGTTAACTACGTCAGAAAAGGATTTTAGATTTTTATACATATTACCTTAAAAAACAAAGGTGGTAGCATTTATCTTACCTTCTGCTCAAAAGTGTAGAAAATAAACAAAACCAATCTTATTTTGGTTGATGAAGACAAAAAAAACTTACATGAGTAATCTTAAAAATAAAATTATGATATTTAAATTAGTTCTCAGAGATGACAATATGTATTTTTTTTAATCCAAAATTACTAATTATTTGTACTGGACTAATTTAGGTAAAGAACAAAATGTTGAATTAAAATAGAATCTAGACTTAGATTGTTTATATGATGTGAATTTCTGTTATGGTAAAAAACCAAGTTTAGTTTCAATTTCAGATTTTAGCATTGAAAAAATTTAGGAAGTTGTGAACAACAACACTGACATTTTCCTGTATAAACTGGATCAGATAAGTGTGACATGAACATGGGCTTGCACTTGTTATGCGACTGCTGAAGTAAAAAATAACTCTGAGAGCAGAAAGTAAAAGACAAAGATGGAAGGGATACCAACTTATCTTTCGAAGCAGACTTATCTTGGTTGTTGACTGCAGGACCTTTTTCAGAAGTTACATACATCAAAGAAGGTTCCCTAACCTTTTTGTCCGAGTGTTTAGGAATAGAATAAAAAACAACTGCTTTAAGAGAATCTGTTCTGATCTCATCAAACTGATTATCAAAGGAAAAGTCAAGATCATCTGTATTTGAAAACGATAACGAAGGGGACAATGGCCTATTTTCCGAATACTGTAAATAGTAATTACAGTGAAGGTCAAGAAATGGGGCCACTGACACGTCTGTAGTCAAAGTGTGTTTTTCTACTGATGCTGCAGATTCGGGGGAGGATGCCCTAAAGTCCTCCAGCCACTCTTGCAAATGTGAAAAGTCTAAACTAGAAGCCACCGACTCTGGGGACAACGCCCTACTGCTAAATATTTGATCAAGTTCAAGATTTGATAAGACTGATTGAGGGGACTCTGGTCTGATCTGATCAAAGAGACTTTCCAAACACAAATCTGTGCCTTCCCAGTCAGATAAAGTCGATTGTGGTGTGAATGACCTTTGTTCTGACTTTTCCCTAGTGTAGTCAACATGAGTACATGTGAACTCAGGAACAGGAGAGTCTGGAGAGAGAGGTCTACATTCACTTTGGGAATCAGGAGATTCTGTTCTGATATCAGTCAACAAATTCTCCAAGTAGGACAAACTTTCCCCGGTTTGAGATAGTACAGACGGCTCTGATACTTCTTTGAGATCCAATGATCTTGAGCTAAGAAAAGACTCTGCACCTTTTATACCAGCTGCCCTCTTTACAACTTCTGCATATGTCAGAGGTCTGCTGGTCAATGTTTGAGAAGATATAGTAGGTAAGGTTATTTCAAGGTGTTTGGAATCTAGATCGGATGAATGTGAATTTGGTGAGTCTGCTCTGTTCTCATCAAACAGATTATGTAAGGAAAAGTCAAGATCAGCTTCATTTGACAATGATAACGAAAGGGACAATGGCCTATTCTCCAAATACTGTAAATAGTAATTACAGTGAAGGTCAAGAATTGGGGCAACTGACACGTCTGTAGTCAAAGTGTGTTTTTCTACTGATGCTGCAGATTCGGGGGAGGATGCCCTAAAGTCCTCCAGCCACTCTTGCAAATGTGAAAAGTCTAAACTAGAAGCCACCGACTCTGGGGACAACCCTCTACTGCTAAATATTTGATCAAGTTCAAGATTTGATAAGACTGACTGAAGGGACTCTGGTCTGATCTGATCAAAGAGACTTTCCAAACACAAATCTGTGCCTTCCCAGTCAGATAAAGTCGATTGTGGTGTGAATGACTTTTGTTCTGACTCTTCCTTAGTGTAGTCAACATGAGTACAAGTGAACTCAGGAACAGGAGAGTCTGGAGAGAGAGGTCTACATTCATTTTGGGAATCAGGAGATTCTGTTCTGATATCAGTCAACCAATTCTCCAAGTAGCACCAACTATGCTGGGTTTGAGATGGTTCAAAAGGTTCTGAGTCTTCTTTGAGCTCATATGATCTTGAGCTAAGAACAGACTCTGCACCCTTTTTACCAGCTGCCCTCTTTACAACTTCTGCATATGTCAGAGGTCTGCTGGTCAATGTTTGAGAAGATGTAGTAGGTAAGGTTATTTCAAGGTGTTTGGAATCTAGATCGGATGAATGTGAATTTGGTGAGTCTGCTCTGTTCTCATCAAACAGATTATGTAAGGAAAAGTCAAGATCAGCTTCATTTGACAATGATAACGAAAGGGACAATGGCCTATTCTCCAAATACAGTAAATAGTAATTACAGTGAAGGTCAAGAATTGGGGCCACTGACACGTCTGTAGTCAAAGTGTGTTTTTCTACTGATGCTGCAGATTCGGGGGAGGATGCCCTAAAGTCCTCCAGCCACTCTTGCAAATGTGAAAAGTCTAAACTAGAAGCCACCGACTCTGGGGACAACGCTCTACTGCTAAATATTTGATCAAGTTCAAGATTTGATAAGACTGACTGAGGGGACTCTGGTCTGATCTGATCAAAGAGACTTTCCAAACACAAATCTGTGCCTTCCCAGTCAGATAAAGTCGATTGTGGTGTGAATGACCTTTGTTCTGACTTTTCCCTAGTGTAGTCAACATGAGTACATGTGAACTCAGGAACAGGAGAGTCTGGAGAGAGAGGTCTACATTCATTTTGGGAATCAGGAGATTCTGTTCTGATATCAGTCAACCAATTCTCCAAGTAGCACCAACTATGCTGGGTTTGAGATGGTTCAAAAGGTTCTGAGTCTTCTTTGAGCTCCAATGATCTTGAGCTAAGAACAGACTCTGCACCCTTTTTACCAGCTGCCCTCTTTACAACTTCTGCATATGTCAGAGGTCTGCTGGTCAATGTTTGAGAAGATGTAGTGGGTAAGGTTATTTCAAGGTGTTTGGAATCTAGATCGGATGAATGTGAATTTGGTGAGTCTGCTCTGTTCTCATCAAACAGATTATGTAAGGAAAAGTCAAGATCAGCTTCATTTGACAATGATAACGAAGGGGACCATGGCCTATTCTCCAAATACTGTAAATAGTAATTACAGTGAAGGTCAAGAATTGGGGCAACTGACACGTCTGTAGTCAAAGTGTGTTTTTCTACTGATGCTGCAGATTCGGGGGAGGATGCCCTAAAGTTCTCCAGCCACTCTTGCAAATGTGAAAAGTCTAAACTAGAAGCCACCGACTCTGGGGACAACGCCCTACTGCTAAATATTTGATCAAGTTCAAGATTTGATAAGACTGACTGAGGGGACTCTGGTCTGATCTGATCAAAGAGACTTTCCAAACACAAATCTGTGCCTTCCCAGTCAGATAAAGTCGATTGTGGTGTGAATGACTTTTGTTCTGACTTTTCCCTAGTGTAGTCAACATGAGTACATGTGAACTCAGGAACAGGAGAGTCTGGAGAGAGAGGTCTACATTCATTTTGGGAATCAGGAGATTCTGTTCTGATATCAGTCAACCAATTCTCCAAGTAGCACCAACTATGCTGGGTTTGAGATGGTTCAAAAGGTTCTGAGTCTTCTTTGAGCTCCAATGATCTTGAGCTAAGAACAGACTCTGCACCCTTTTTACCAGCTGCCCTCTTTACAACTTCTGCATATGTCAGAGGTCTGCTGGTCAATGTTTGAGAAGATGTACTGGGTAAGGTTATTTCAAGGTGTTTGGAATCTAGATCGGATGAATGTGAATTTGGTGAGTCTGCTCTGTTCTCATCAAACAGATTATGTAAGGAAAAGTCAAGATCAGCTTCATTTGACAATGATAACGAAGGGGACCATGGCCTATTCTCCAAATACTGTAAATAGTAATTACAGTGAAGGTCAAGAATTGGGGCAACTGACACGTCTGTAGTCAAAGTGTGTTTTTCTACTGATGCTGCAGATTCGGGGGGGGATGCCCTAAAGTTCTCCAGCCACTCTTGCAAATGTGAAAAGTCTAAACTAGAAGCCACCGACTCTGGGGACAATGCTCTACTGCTAAATATTTGATCAAGTTCAAGATTTGATAAGACTGACTGAGGGGACTCTGGTCTGATCTGATCAAAGAGACTTTCCAAACACAAATCTGTGCCTTCCCAGTCAGATAAAGTCGATTGTGGTGTGAATGACCTTTGTTCTGACTTTTCCCTAGTGTAGTCAACATGAGTACATGTGAACTCAGGAACAGGAGAGTCTGGAGAGAGAGGTCTACATTCATTTTGGGAATCAGGAGATTCTGTTCTGATATCAGTCAACCAATTCTCCAAGTAGCACCAACTATGCTGGGTTTGAGATGGTTCAAAAGGTTCTGAGTCTTCTTTGAGCTCATATGATCTTGAGCTAAGAACAGACTCTGCACCCTTTTTACCAGCTGCCCTCTTTACAACTTCTGCATATGTCAGAGGTCTGCTGGTCAATGTTTGAGAAGATGTACTGGGTAAGGTTATTTCAAGGTGTTTGGAATCTAGATCGGATGAATGTGAATTTGGTGAGTCTGCTCTGTTCTCATCAAACAGATTATGTAAGGAAAAGTCAAGATCAGCTTCATTTGACAATGATAACGAAGGGGACAATGTCTTATTCTCTGAATACTGTAAATAGTAATTACAGTGAAGGTCAAGACTTGGGGCAACTGACACATCTGTAGTCAAAGTGTGTTTTTCTACTGATGCTGCAGATTCGGGGGAGGATGCCCTAAAGTCCTCCAGCCACTCTTGCAAATGTGAAAAGTCTAAACTAGAAGCCACCGACTCTGGGGACAACCCTCTACTGCTAAATATTTGATCAAGTTCAAGATTTGATAAGACTGACTGAGGGGACTCTGGTCTGATCTGATCAAAGAGACTTTCCAAACACAAATCTGTGCCTTCCCAGTCAGATAAAGTCGATTGTGGTGTGAATGACCTTTGTTCTGACTTTTCCCTAGTGTAGTCAACATGAGTACATGTGAACCTAGGAACAGGAGAGTCTGGAGAGAGAGGTCTACATTCATTTTGGGAATCAGGAGATTCTGTTCTGATATCAGTCAACCAATTCTCCAAGTAGCACCAACTATGCTGGGTTTGAGATGGTTCAAAAGGTTCTGAGTCTTCTTTGAGCTCCAATGATCTTGAGCTAAGAACAGACTCTGCACCCTTTTTACCAGCTGCCCTCTTTACAACTTCTGCATATGTCAGAGGTCTGCTGGTCAATGTTTGAGAAGATGTACTGGGTAAGGTTATTTCAAGGTGTTTGGAATCTAGATCGGATGAATGTGAATTTGGTGAGTCTGCTCTGTTCTCATCAAACAGATTATGTAAGGAAAAGTCAAGATCAGCTTCATTTGACGATGATAACGAAGGGGACAATGTCCTATTCTCTGAATACTGTAAATAGTAATTACAGTGAAGGTCAAGAATTGGGGCAACTGACACGTCTGTAGTCAAAGTGTGTTTTTCTACTGATGCTGCAGATTCGGGGGAGGATGCCCTAAAGTCCTCCAGCCACTCTTGCAAATGTGAAAAGTCTAAACTAGAAGCCACCGACTCTGGGGACAACGCTCTACTGCTAAATATTTGATCAAGTTCAAGATTTGATAAGACTGACTGAGGGGACTCTGGTCTGATCTGATCAAAGAGACTTTCCAAACACAAATCTGTGCCTTCCCAGTCAGATAAAGTCGATTGTGGTGTGAATGACTTTTGTTCTGACTTTTCCCTAGTGTAGTCAACATGAGTACATGTGAACTCAGGAACAGGAGAGTCTGGAGAGAGAGGTCTACATTCACTTTGGGAATCAGGAGATTCTGGTCTTATGTCAGTCAACCAACTCTCCAAGTATGACACTTTGCACTGGGTTTGTGATTCGGAAAATGCTGAATGCGTGAAAGAGATGTAATGTTTTTTTTCTGTTTCCAGATCTTCATTCCCCTCTAAAGGTGGGAGGTATTGAATCGATTTGTCTTTCTTCTCATTAACAAAGCCTTTTACAACTTGTGCGTATGTTAGTGGTCTGTTGACAGACAGAAGTAAAGATGAATGCACTGTTTTTTCCGAGCATTGTGTGTCATCATTTGAAGAGTTTGAATGTTGATTGGCTTCACTCTGTTGTATTGTGGTCTTTCCAACTTCAGATTGGGTGTAGGTGGTCACGGTGCTGCTTTTGTCAATTGGTACTATATTGTTGTCTGACTTTGAATCAATTTCATATGGAAATTCTAATGAATACTTTCTTCGCTCAACTAGGGTAAAAACCATTGTTTCTTTTGGTAGATCATGTGCAGTGGGGTGCGTTTCTGTTGTTTTCTGCTGAGACTTCATACCTGAATATAAGTTTCTCTTGACTGATTCATTTATCGTTTCAACTGATGTTTCTTTGTCTCTCAAGTCACTTTTTTCTGTGATTTCTAAATCAGCCCCTGGCACCTCTGAAAAGGTAACCTTTGAAGAACACGGTTCCAACTTTGAATACCAGTATCTAAGATAAGATGTAGTGGGCTCCAAGTCTGGTTTAAAATGAAATTCCCCTTTCTTCTCATTACCACTGGATGACTCATCACTGTAGACATTTGTTTTTGTAGAATCATCAGTAAGCAGTCTATTTGTATTTACATGATGTTTCAATGATTCTGATGTATTTGTATTTTTTGCACATGAAAAGCTATTAATGGATGATCGAGTGTTTATGCAACTTTCCATGCAAACATGATCTTGACACTTACTGTATGAATCAGAAAAATCTGGTAAAAGATTTTCATTTGGTATGACATATTGCTCAAATTGGGATATACCGTAATCAGAATCTTTAAGCTCTTTCTTTGAAGTGTTATATGGAAGCATAACTTCATTTAAAAGAAAGGAATCACAGATTGGTGGTGGATAGGCTGAATCTTCCCCAGAGTACTGCAAAAAATAGTTACAATATTGGCGCCTGAGTTGGGCCCGTGAAGATTCTGAGTATAAGAGTTCGAGAAATGAAAAACTGCACTGGGAACTTTGAGATTCTGGGGAGAATGGTCTACATTCCCTCTCTAAACCACCAATAGACCCCACTAGGTCAGGCGAAGTTGTTGTTCTATCAGAAGTAACACCTTCAGAAAGTATTTCATCATTTTTAAACTCTAATGAAAGCGGTGACAAGTCTCTCCGCTCCCTTTTTATATTTGTGTCAGGTACAGCTGCATTCAGATATTTTTGACTAAAAAGGTTTTTAGTTTCACAGATATGTAGTTCATTATTTTGTGGAAATTTGGTTGAGCTCCATTGATCAGACATTGTAGTATCATTGTCTTCCATGGTCTGAGGGGAATCGGTTGTAGTGGCTCGACAATCACCAGCTAACATGACTGATTCAGGAGACAATTGTCTAGACATTTTACTATTTAGTGGCCATTCATTTGCAGTAAAAAAGCGCTTTTCACAAACAGGCAAAGATGAGCCCCATAGTTCTTCTGATGTGAAGGAGACAGGGGGCAAGGGGTTATACTCTGGCAGAGTAGAAATTGATTTGATACACTCAATGCCTGAATTATGACCACATCTGTATTTTGCATAAGCTGAGTCACAATCCATACAAAAAGGGCTGCTGTATGCATGCCTGTTCGGCAGAATGGTCTTTGTTGGTTCCAACTGCTTAGGATTTATTAAGCTGTATTGTGCTGGCACATTCATGGGTATTGTTTGTTGTGTGTCATCATCATCATCATCAATGAAGGGTATCCTTTCCCTATTTCCATCATTTTTCAGTTGAGCTTTTGGCTTTTCTTCTTTTCCCATCTTGACAGCTTTTAATCCCATTTCCACACCAGAAGCATGTGGGATGTTGTGATCCTTCAGTTCTTTGTGGAATTGAGCTTCGACTTCATCAGCGCTCCTCTGAGAGAGCCTGCTATTTTGAACATGTGTGTCACCTTCAGTCAAAAGCATATCAGGTTCACGGTCCTGTGGTTTTAAGCACGATGGGCTAAGTTTAGATATCTTTTTTACAATTCTACGGGCTGCTGCTCCTCTCCTCAGATGAGGTGTGCAGCTGAACCTGTCCGAAAGCTCACTGAAGTCAATTTCCACTTTTTCTGACTCCGACAGGCTATCGCTAAAGTCTCTGATGGATATGGATGAGTCATGTGACTGGCTTTGGTCATCCCGACAAACATCTAATTTCCAAGGCATTGTTTGACTGCAGCCACTTTTGTGTGGAGGACCACCTTGGGGACACTTGATGAAATGACCTTCAACATTGCTGCAATCTTGCTGGAGGTTTACTTGGGGCTCAGAAATCTGTCTTGCTTTGCTTCTCATGGATGCTTCTTTTATAATTGGCCGCGTACTCACTTGCTCATCTGAGGTGTTGTAACTTGCATGTTCTTTTGATGCATCATCTTCAGGATTCCACAGATTAGGGCTCAATTCACTGCAGAAAAAACAACAACACAGAGTCAAAAGATAGAAATCTTACTTTTTGGTTTGCTATGGTAGAGCTGAAAAACAAATTTAGCAGCAAATATGTGCTGCACACAAAACCAGATCTTCTCAAACAAGTGTGAAAAAATGTATTCATTTGATGTTTGCAACAAAGTCAAAAGGATTTACTGTGTGATTTCAACATCCTCTAGTAGGTCTCCATGCATGCTCTCTGAGTGGATGTGTCCTGTTGGCTCTGCCCATGAAGGAATATCCAGCAAGGAAGCAACTGATAGATCCTCCTCAGAAACAGCTGGTGGTGGTCTACCATCAGATTCAATTCTTCTGACAATTCTTGGGCTGTCTGTATCCTGTTGCACTGAAGACAAAGCGACTGACACTGAAAAAAAATAAAAAAAACAGAATGTGATACAAGTTCAACAAAGACTGGTGTTTACAAAGCAGAGTTATTACCTTCACTGTGATCTAGGGTCTTCTCTATCTCTGCATAGGTTCTAGATGTTTGTTCTTGAACAGACTTATTCATCTGGGTTTCAATGAGATGGACAATGTCCATGCGGTTGATCTTGGTCAGCCTCCTAATCAGACACTCCTCTGCAAAAATTAAACAGGTTTAAATTTGAAATAACAAATCATTATAGTATACAATAAAACATTGTATGTTGTGTGGGTCGTTCATGGGTATTATACATTGTAAATTGGATTAGCATGAATGGGGTTTATGTTAAAACTGCCATATTACTATATACCTGGAGAAAATACTTTATAATAAATAATATTTCCCTTAAGACACAATGACAAAGAACTGTTACGCCAAAGAGAGTACAAAGAACATCACCTACTTGAAGGAAACAATAAGGCAATCACTAAAAAGGCAGTTTTGTAGCATTAAATGTCTTTTAAATCCAGTTGACGTATTTATACTAACACAGAAGCTCTGCATTGACACAAAACACAAAGATAAATCTGTCAAAATAATAAACAAAGTACCTGTGGCATGCTTGCCTTCCCGTTCAACCCAACGCTGCAGTAATGCATGACTCTGTTCTTGAAGAGAACTTGGATTTTGTGTTCTCACAAGTTGAATATCATCTTCACTGAATTCCAGCTCTTTTGCCAATTCTGTATGATATATTTCAAAGCAAAGTATTAAATTTGTTATTATCCACAGCATTAACATATATGTTTAAATGTTTCTATAGTTGTCCTAATTAAGGAAACAATTCAAGTGAAAAAAACTGGAGTTACTACTTCTGCTTAAAATACATTACATATCTAATATTTAACTTCATTTAACCTAAAATAATTTGGTTACTGAGATCTTACCAGTCCAACTGAAGCCAAGAAGGTCTGCAATGATTGTTAGAGTCTCCTCCTTCCTGTCAGCATTATCCTGCCAATAAACTAAAAAATCCCATCATAGATGGAATGTCAATTTTTGCATTGTGTCCCTATATCATTGTCTATGTATACACCAGTTTGTATAAAAAGATAAACATGTAAAATATACAGAAGTCCATTTAAAATTGCAATTTTCCGGATAATCTCTGGAATGGGCATTTATGATAATGGCCATGAATGAAAACTAAAAAGTTGAATTGAAAGGTGTTTATTAATCTGTGGACACATAATCAATGTCTATCATAAGTGCAATACAATTTTCAATTAGTATAGGGGTTAATATTGTCAGTTTTCGTCCTTTCAATGTGTTTGTTATTAAGAAGACTCTTATTAGTTCTGATAATGCCTACAGTTCAGTAGTACGGACCACATTTTTCTGTAGCTCTTAGCACTCAATCTTGAGATTACACAAACTTTGATGAAGAAATAATTTACCACAAAGCAAAATACCAATACCCATAATAACACAAATGAGAGACACACATGTATGGACACACACACAAAATGACTAGAATTCACTGGAACAGAACAAATTGCCACAATCAACCAAATTAGATGTAATGGACGAATTGTAATCAGGAAGAGATTAGCTGCTTTGCTGCTAGAGATTAAAAAAATAAAATTAAACCCCACAAAAGATCAGGCCATACCTGGAGTATGTTCTGGAGTTTGATCATCAACGATTCTTTGCATCTGAGTTTCCACTGTGTCATCCCATGTAGCCCTGGACTCAAAAACATCCTCTGCCCCACAAGATGGATGTTTAACTGGTAACTGATTGCTATCAGAATCTGAACCGTGAGAAGCTTGAGTGTCATATGTAAAGACAACAGAGTCTGAACTTTTGTGACTACTGCTACTCCTGTTATCAGTTTCAAAAGAAGACCTAACAGACTTATCTGTAGTATCCAGGTGTGGGAGGGCTTTTTGAAGGGGAGAGCAAGCTTCAAGATTCTCTTGCATCAGGGGAGTGACTTTGGAGGGGGAAAATTCGGACATACCAGTAGACTGACTACAATCAGAGTAACTCGGACCTTTTCTATAAAATTGTTTTTTAATATCACCACCCTCAGATCTAGTTTTACGATCAGACTTCAATTTTCTTTCTGCTTTCCTATTAACTGCCTCAAGCACGGATACCTGCAAGTCTTTCACCTTCATTGACTCACTAATTGAAGAACCTGGTATGATTGGCTGCGGAGAATCTTGATCATTACCTAAAGTGTCAAAGTGTGCAGCTGAAAAGGTCATCTCTATGACTGAGCACTGGTCTTCTTCATCATCCAAGTCATCATCATCAGAGGAGGAAGACTCTAAGAAAGGCTTTTCAGCATCTAACTGGGTAGCTGCCGTTGTGTCTGACTGAAGGTCAGCTACAGTGGTGTCTAGGTAGCCTAGCCCTAGGCCTTCCATATCTCCAGCTTCAATATGGGTAGTTGTGAGGCTCCTAGCAGCACTGGGAGAAACAAGTTGAAAATCAGTCAAGATAGATTTAGCACCTGGTTTAGAATCAGTTCTCTGAGAAGACTTTGTAAAATCTTCAACAAACTCTTCTGGTACATTTTCTTCCATTTGATGTTCTCCAAAGTGAAAAAATCCAAATCCTTCACCTCTGTCGTCAAAGGTCCTTCTTGTCATGTCAATGGCTCCACCTCTAGTCATTTCAAACAGCTTTCCTTCTTGAAACTGAAATGGATTAGGGCTTCTCTCACTATTTGTAGCCTGATCAGGATATTTTTCTGGTGTTTTTTGGCCAGGATCCTTTTGTTCTTTAACTTCTTCCACTTCTGTGGTACAAACTGTAGTTTGAGATTCACTTACAAAACCTGAACCTTGGGTCATCATTGGAGATTCATTTGCCACAAAGCCAGACAAATGTTTTTCAGTAACAGTATAAATCATTGGCGTTGTTTTGTCTTTTAGTATTTCTGACCCCTTTTTTACAAGCAGGGTTGGTGCATCCTCCTTGTCCCCATCAGTTTTTTCTTTGAATGGTGTAGTTGAATATAGTAGAATGTCAGCTGACTGAGTAGTTCTCTGTTGTAACTGATCCACTGTCTCTGCCTTAAAGCACAAATTGTCCATTTTTTCATGTTGTGGGTGAGTTTCAGATGTTTCAGAACTTGATTGTTGAATAGCTTGAGAGGATGAATAGGCAATAGAGTCTGATCTTAAATCTCTGTCATCGTCTTTGTAAGCATCACCGTAAGAAGCAGAAATGGAATCTTCATGTATCTCTGTCTTTACTTTAGACTCCTGTTCCATCTCCTCAAACATTTTGATTTTTACGGCCATTTTAAACATCTTCTCTTCTGGAGTGAATTGTTTGCTGGTGATTTCATCCTCGCCATCATCTGCACTGAGTGACTTTTGCCTGGATTCAAGACTCTCAATAGAGCACATATTGCCATAACTTGTTCCATCTGTAGAGTCAGTTAAAGGGATCCTTGGAGAGTTTTCTTTTTCATCTTCACATGTATCTGTATAAACATAGGTTTCGTAAGGAAAACATGCTTTGAGCTGTGAAGCATAGTCCTCGTAAACAGCTGTCTTAAAGGGTTCATGACTTTGTGCATCCTTTGTCAGAGTAGGACTACTTTCAAGCGAATCTTGACATGGAGAATCTTTGGTAGGACTTGGTTCTATTGAATCAGGGGATTTCTTTGATGATTGATCTTCCAGAACAGGACTTGACTCTAATGAATCTTGATTAAATAGATCTTTGTCTGGCTCATCAAACGGCATACAGGTAAGGTTCTCCAATCCAGCAGGTCGTTGCAGAGCAACATAACTACTTGGTTCTTGTGTTTTGTGAACTGAATGGAAACCATCGACATTGACATCAACTTCATCATCATATAATGTTGCATTTGACTTGCTGTTGTTTACTGTCTCTTCAGTAGAGTGAGTATAAAGTGCTGCTTTTCTAAATGATGTGTCTACTTCCCATGTCTCACATGATTCTATGTTGCACCCATCATCTTCATCAACATATGTCTGTCTTTCAATTTCTTTAAACATTGTTTTATTGAGGTCTCCACTATCAGATCTGTATGGTTTGGAGGATACCATGTCTTGTTCTATTTTACAGTCCTCAGGCTGTGTTGTTTCTTTGAAGGTCTCATGAACAAGGTCCTCAAAGGGATGACTTGCTTTTGTCTCAGGTTTATCAGGCTTACTGAGAAGTGATACCAAATTTGACATATTCTTTTCAATTGGGGAGCATTCGTCTTGGGCTTGTGTCTTTGCAGAAACTTGCTGTAATACATTGTCTGCAACTAGTTCCTCAACTTCAACTACATCAGTATCTGGGTCTTCATTTAACTCCTTTTCCATCTGGGTTTCTATATTATCACATTTAAGAAATGTTTCTTGACATTCATTGTGGATCAAACTCTCATCTGCACATCTTTCCAAATTCAAAGGCTTTTCTTTAAGATTAACATCCAAATCAGTGCTCAATAGGGACAATATGCCTGTCATATCTTTCTCTGACTGTTGATGGTGCAATGTTCCTTCAATCACAATCTGATCAAATGGAATGTCAGATATTGAGCTTTGAGATAGCTCATCAACTGCAACTTCATCAGGCTCCAAAGTTTCACATGTCACTTCCGCTACTTTATCTTCAACATTATCAACGGCCAATATGGTTTTTGTGCAAATTTCTTCGCCTACATTGCTCTCCGTTATGTTTTTTTTTATTATTGGTCTTTCTTTAAGATATCTGTCCAAGTCACCAGTCAGATGTGATTGCATATTTTCAGTTGTTATTTGTTCACACTGAACGTGTTTCTCAGTAACTTGTTGGAATAGAGTCTCAAATGCTGATCTTTGAGCTTCTCCTTCAATTACAGTTTTATTTGTCTGCAGACATTCAC
The DNA here is from genome assembly GCF_053564925.1 of Oryzias latipes. NCBI lineage: Eukaryota > Metazoa > Chordata > Actinopteri > Beloniformes > Adrianichthyidae > Oryzias > Oryzias latipes. The sequence continues at coordinate 10,741,012 of NW_027616335.1, forward strand.
TGGAATCCTGCCCTTTTTTGTCATCTAAAGAAACCGTTACCAGTTTTGTTTCCTTGTATATCTCCTGTTTTACATCCTCCTCTGAAACTGTTTGTCTGACAACTGGTCTTTCTTTAAGGTATTCATCTAAGTCACTACTCATGTGGGAAAACATACCAGACATGTTCTTCTCACCTTTTATCTGTTCACTCTGATCATGTCTCTCAATGACAACTTCTAGGAATGGAGTCTCTGATACAGATCTTTGAGCAACTTGTGCGACACCAACTTCATCAGTTTCTGCATAGTCACTAGCATCTCCCCCTTCTTTGTCATCTAAATTATTTGTTGTCAATTTTGTTTCCTTGTAGCTCTCGTGGATTAAATCCTGCTCTGACAGTGTTTGTCTGACAACTGGTCTTTCTTTGAAGTATTCATCTAAGTCACTACTCAGATGGGACAACACTCCAGACATGTTCTTCTCACCTTTTATGTGTTCACTCTGATCATGTCTCTCAATGACATTTTCTTGGAAAAGAGTCTCTGATACAGACCTTTGAGCAACCTGTGCAACACCAACTTCATCAGTTTCTGGGTAAACACTGGCATCTCCGCCTTCTTTGTCTTCTAAATTATTTGTTGTCAATTTTGTTTCCTTGTAGCTCTCGTGGATTAAATCCTGCTCTGACAGTTTTTGTCTGACAACTGGTCTTTCTTTGAGGTATTCATCTAAGTCACTGCTCAGATGAGACAACACTCCAGACATGTTCTTCTCACCTTTTATGTGTTCACTCTGTTCCTGTCTCTTAATGACATTTTCTTGGAATAGAGTCTCTGATACAGCCCTTTGAGCAACCTGTACAACACAAACTTCATCAGTTTCTGCATAGTCACTAGCATGTCCCCCTTCTTTGTGATCTAAATCATTTGTTGTCAACTTTGTTTCCTTGTAGCTCTCATGGATTAAATCCTGCTCTGACAGTGTTTGTCTGACAACTGGTCTTTCTTTGAGGTATTCATCTAAGTCACTACTCAGATGGGACAACACCCCAGACATGTTCTTTTCACCTTTTATGTGTTCACTCTGATCATGTCTCTCAATGACATTTTCTTGGAAAAGAGTCTCTGATACAGACCTTTGAGCAACCTGTGCGACACCAACTTCATCAGTTTCTGCATAGTCACTAGCATCTCCCCCTTCTTTGTCATCTAAATCATTTGTTGTTAATTTTGTTTCCTTGTAGCTCTTGTGGATTAAATCCTGCTCTGACAGTGTTTGTCTGACAACTGGTCTTTCTTTGAGGTATTCATCTAAGTCACTGCTCAGATGGGACAACACCCCAGACATGTTATTCTCACCTTTTATGTGTTCACTCTGATCATGTCTCTCAATGATATTTTCTTGGAATAGAGTCTCTGATACAGACCTTTGAACAACCTGTGCAACACCAACTTCATCAGTTTCTGGGTAAACACTGGCATCTCCGCCTTCTTTGTCTTCTAAATCATTTGTTGTCAATTTTGTTTCCTTGTAGCTCTCGTGGATTAAATCCTGCTCTGACAGTGTTTGTCTGACAACTGGTCTTTCTTTGAGGTATTCATCTAAGTCACTACTCAGATGGGACAACACTCCAGACATGTTCTTTTCACCTTTTATATGTTCACTCTGATCATGTCTCTCAATGACATTTTCTTGGAAAAGAGTCTCTGATACAGACCTTTGAGCAACCTGTGCGACACCAACTTCACCAGTTTCTGCATAGTCACTGGCATCTCCCCCTTCTTTGTCATCTAAATCATTTGTTGTCAATTTTGTTTCCTTGTAGCTCTCATGGATTAAATCCTGCTCTGACAGTGTTTGTCTGACAACTGGTCTTTCTTTGAGGTATTCATCTAAGTCACTGCTCAGATGGGAAAACACCCCAGACATGTTCTTTTCACCTTTTATGTGTTCACTCTGATCATGTCTCTCAATGATATTTTCTTGGAATAGAGTCTCTGATACAGACCTTTGAACAACCTGTGCAACACAAACTTCATCAGTTTCTGCATAGCCACTAGCATCTCCCACTTCTTTGTCTTCTAAATCATTTGTTGTCAACTTTGTTTCCTTGTAGCTCTCGTGGATTAAATCCTGCTCTGACAGTGTTTGTCTGAGAACTGGTCTTTCTTTGAGGTATTCATCTAAGTCACTACTCAGATGGGACAACACTCCAGACATGTTCTTCTCACCTTTTATATGTTCACTCTGATCATGTCTCTCAATGACATTTTCTTGGAAAAGAGTCTCTGATACAGACCTTTGAGCAACCTGTGCGACACCAACTTCACCAGTTTCTGCATAGTCACTGGCATCTCCCCCTTCTTTGTCATCTAAATCATTTGTTGTCAATTGTGTTTCCTTGTAGCTCTCATGGATTAAATCCTGCTCTGACAGTTTTTGTCTGACAACTGGTCTTTCTTTGAGGTATTCATCTAAGTCACTGCTCAGATGGGACAACACTCCAGACATGTTCTTCTCACCTTTTATGTGTTCACTCTGTTCCTGTCTCTTATTGATATTTTCTTGGAATAGAGTCTCTGATACAGACCTTTGAGCAACCTGTACAACACAAATTTCATCAGTTTCTGCATAGTCACTAGCATGTCCCCCTTCTTTGTCATCTAAATCATTTGTTGTCAATTTTGTTTCCTTGTAGCTCTCATGGATTAAATCCTGCTCTGACAGTGTTTGTCTGACAACTGGTCTTTCTTTGAGGTATTCATCTAAGTCACTACTCAGATGGGACAACACCCCAGACATGTTCTTTTCACCTTTTATGTGTTCACTCTGATCATGTCTCTCAATGACATTTTCTTGGAAAAGAGTCTCTGATACAGACCTTTGAGCAACCTGTGCGACACCAACTTCATTAGTTTCTGCATAGTCACTGGCATCTCCCCCTTCTTTGTCATCTAAATCATTTGTTGTCAATTTTGTTTCCTTGTAGCTCTCGTGGATTAAATCCTGCTCTGACAGTGTTTGTCTGACAACTGGTCTTTCTTGGGACAACACAGCAGACATGGTTTTCTCAGTTGTTGATGGTTTGTAGTAAACCTCTCGCTCAACAAGTACTTGTTGGAACAGGGTGTCAGACACAGTGCTTTGAGCTTTTTCTTTGATACTAACTTCAACCTTTTCTAAGAGTTCATTGACTACTTTGTCCTCTGAATGATCAGTTAGTGATAATATACCAGAAATGTTTTTCCTATTTGTGGAACTCTGATGATATGCATCTCCCTCCAGGCAAACTTGTTTAAATGTAGTCTCAGATTGTGGCTCGGTTGGTGGTTTCTCAAACTGACTCTTTGAGCTCTGCCAGTTTTCATGAACTTCCTTAAGTACATTGTCTTGTAAATGTTTGCTTGGGAGTTTGACTTCAATGTGTCTCTCATCAACAAGATCATCCTCTAGTTGGCATTGTCTTGTCATTGTATTTTCACTGAAACATTCATCAAGGTCACTTTTGAGAAGTGATAACATGCCTGACATAGTTTTCTCATTTGTAGACAGTTCTGTAATTTTCTCAATATCTTCTTCAAATGGAGGCTCAAATGGGACAGTTGGGCCCATTTTAACAGCAATTGTTTGAGTCTGTTCTTGCACCTCTGGGCTTTTCTTGTTCTCATCAAAAGCACTTGAAGATGTGCAGACTTTGGTGTGAATCATTTGATCAAAGCTCCCAAGGATATCACCCTGTTTTGGAAGTGTTTTTTCCAACGCTGCTCCATGCATTTTTGTTTTTTCCTCTTTAGGAGAAATCTTTGTGGCAATTTCCTCATCAGTCTCCTGTGTTGTGATGGTTTCTTGAAAATTATCACGGTAAATATTCTTCTGTGATTGTTGGCTTTTAATAGGACTAACTTGTAGGCACTGACCCAACTCTTCGTTCAATAAGGAACCTTTAATGTCCTTTCCTGCTGTAGATTTCTGGCCAAACATTTTGGTACCTTTACAGATCTCGAGAAGTGACTGCTCCTTGATTGCCATTTCTGTCCTCTGTTCTCTGCTTTTATGTTCAGCTGCTTTGTCTTTTTCACTTGCTTGGAATGTGTTTTCTTTGTCTGCAGGAACACAATAATCTTCTTTTGTAGCTTCGTGGTAAGAAAACATTTCATTGGGCATTTGATATATTGGCTTGAGTTCTTCTGAACTTTCCTTCTCCTCTGAGCTATAACGGGAGGTCTTTTGAACAATTGTCTCTGAGGATTTAGCCAACCATTCTTGCTTGTAACTCCCTGAACTTGTGTTATCCTTAAAACAAGAACTGTATAATAACTCTGGATTTGTGTCGGAATCATCAATTGGGGTTTCTTCCCCAAGTGTCCCCAACTGATAGTTGATATCTGTTGCTGTAGATCTGCGCTTAAACAGCTGATACTCAGGACTTTCTTCCAGTTCAGCCCTAATGAAAGAACTGAAATCCTCAGAATTTTTTCGATCAGGGCTGATCTGATAGTCATCAGATAGACTCCTAGCAATGTTCATGAGTGGTTCCTCTAGCTGCATTCTGCTCAGGCTGCTCTGCGGCATATCTGGCTTGTCTCTCTCTGGACTAATCCTTCTATCATCAAACTGCATCTTGTCAGCAACTTTAATTGTCACGCCAAACGTAGGAATAACTGATCCTTGTTGTGATTCAAAAGTGATTTCTTTCTGTAATGTCACAGTCTGGGCTTCTAAATTCATATTTTTGTTACCACTCAGTTGTGTTTGGAAAGGCATGCTGGTATTCTGTTCAGTTTTCTGGACCTCTCCAGAGCCTTCAAATGATTCTGATTTAGTTTTTAGCAAATGAAGCTCAGTCTCGATTGTTGTGATCAATCTCTCAGAATTTTGCATCGTCTGTGCAAAAGAAGGCTCTGACACTGACGGAGACTGATCTGTGTTTAACATTTGTGATTGATTAATCAAGTCTGTGTGGTCAGATTTTCTATCACCAATCTCTTGATGCATGATTGAGGCCTTCTCAGTTTGTGTTGACATTTGTTCCTCCCTTCTAAGACTTTGTTTAGTTTGCTGTCCCTCTTGCTCATTTTGAAATGCTTTCAATAAGTTTTTCACAGAGACAGAACTCTCTTCAGGTTCATCTCTTTGTGGGGTGACAGGTACAGGGTCACATGGTAGAGTTTCAGCAAAATGTACTGTCTTTTCAAGAGAGTTATCATCTGAAATGAACACCGAGATGTCAGATCCATATCTGACAAAACTTTCTGGAGGAGCTTCTGACTCTCGAAAATCACACAGGATGGAATCAGATGTTGAACTGAAAGTTGTTGGTCGCTGAGCTTCAACATGTGACTTTGGCTCTTGCAAAGTTTCCTCTAGTAATGGGGTTTCTTTACTTTGAGTTGCTGTAATATGAGTGGCCAAAGCATCGAGTTTTAAAGGCTGTGGTGTGATTTCCATAGTCTCACGCTCAGCTTGGAACATTTTCATCAGCTCCTTCACTGACAGACTCTCTTTCTCTGGTAACACACAATTGTCGGCTACCTCTGTCTGTGGACCATAACCCCCATCAACATACTCAGTTGTTTCAGCAAATGTCACTTTCTTTCCATTAGGAGCCTTTTCTTCCATACTAGGTTTGACTAAGCTCTCCATCTCTTCTGTTATGTCTGCATTGTTTGGCTTATTCTGGTCATTTTGTTCATGGAAAATTGTATGCTCATTAGTCTGGAGTTGAGATATTGGATCATATGCAAGACTCTGCTCCACTTCTTCCAATTGTTTAGAATGTGTTGGTTCAGACGTGGACATTTTGTCATAATGAAAATGTTCTGCTTTGTGTTCAAAAAGTCCAGACTTACATTTTGATGGGTCTTGTCCTGTCTGAAATGCCTTCATCAGTTCCTTCACTGACATAATCTCCTCTAACCTTTCGGTTTGGGATTTGGGGGACTTGGGAATACTAGGAAGTTCTGGCATGACTTCTGCTGGTGTCTTTGTGATGTTGCTATGCATTACTTCATACCCCTCACCTTGAGTATGCTTTTGTATCTTTTCCTCCTCAACTTTGTTTTGCAAAGCTTTAACTTTGTCCTTTATTGATCCTATGGGGGCCTCAACAACAACAGGAGAAGCCGGAGGTTCCATGGATGAGGTGGAGGAAAGACCACTCTTCTTGATGATCGCATCGTCATCTAATGACTCTTCAGAACTCATTCTTTCCAGCTCTCCCTCAGAGCTGCTACATCTAGAAAACTCTCGAAGTTTCTTTCTAATAGGTTTTTTTATATTTGGAGGATGTCTTTTGCCATCTTGCTTTACAGATACATGTTCACCTCTCTCTTTTGTTAGATCTTCTTGAGAATCATATGTCCCACCGAGTCTTTGTTCATGATGATCTTCAGTCTCCTTGTTGAGGTTTGAGACCATTGCAGTCATGCCATCCATACCAGTGTCAGTTTGACTCAATTTCTTTGTTTCTTCAAAAGCTTTTGCCTCAAAAACTGAATACACATCTTTCTTAGCCCTATCTTGTTGTTCCACTGACCTACTTTCAATCTGCCCATCTTTTTTAATTCCTCCAACCTTTTCCTGCCTCTCTTTGAACAATTCCACAACAATCGGAGATGACCCCTCCTCTAACCCTGTTTCTTCAACTCTCTCCTCATATGCAGTAAAAACTGCTGTTGTTCTAATGTCTGACATGTCTGACAGGAGGTCCGGACTTGCAAGGGTTGCAGGATCAAGAGGTTGGTTAGTTCGCAGGGAGAATGTCTCAGTTGACTCAGATTCATCATCTTCAATGGGAAAAAGTTTCAGAACCAAAAAGGGTAAAGAACATGTGGGACAAATGAAGTGGGAAAGAGAGACATCAAAAAAGTGTCATGAACGCAATTTCATCAAAATTCCATATTCAATTCACAGAGAAAGAAGATGGTTTAAAGGGCAGAGAGCAAGTCTTCAAAAGAAGGCCAAAAGGAAAATGACAAAGTAGTCCAGAAAAGTTTGAAGGGGAGCATAGCAATAGCAACATGAGCAAAGACGAGAGAAGTGAAAAACGGTTGCAAGAAAGCAGAAAAGAAGACCAGAACAGAACTTCTTACCACAGTTGTTTCAATAGAAAACAAAAAATATACAAAAGCGGACTAAATGGAACACATAACTTTGATGTATGAAGGACAAGGAAAGGTAACAGACAAATCCTCTCAAGATTGCTGCTGAGAATGTTGTGTCTGCTCTTAAATGACTGTTTTAGAAAATGATCCAACTTCACAAAATGGGGGATTTTTAAAAAGGTGTTAGAGGCAAGCAGTAAAATGATTCTATACAAAAATGTTATTTAAGGGTTATTAGTATGTGGTAAAATTTCACAGTTTTTTGTACCTGTTGAAGTATGTTTACGTTAAAATGAAGTTTGAAATATGAATAGAAAAGTAAAAAAATGTTTGAAACAATTATAAAGTTTTAACAGAGAAAATCTGCCACCAACAAAACACTAAATATTTTGATTTTATATTGCAAATGGTTTTAGGTGAACAAAAAGCTAAAAATAAAATATGCAGACTATTGATAGAAGTAAACAATCCAACTTATTGAGAAGATAATATAAAGAACTTGTGTACCTAAAGCTAACTCCTAAATAAATAAATAAAATGGTAGAAAACTATGAATAAAAATTGTATAAATGTCAATGATAAAACTCAAACTAAGATTAAAAAAATGGGCCAAAAAACAATTTGTCAATGAGATTACCAAAAACACTGCTGGAATGGACTTCATTACAGAAATAAATAGAAAACAATTATATTTTGACAAAAATTTGGACATGCAAAAACAAACAAATCTAATAACTACAAAAAGTTCAATGACGTGGGAGGAAAAAGTAAGTGGAACTCATAGTGAGGGGACCACAGCAATAGTTAAGCTGCCAAGTAAAATCTGCACAGTGTTGGCAAAGCAATGACACAAAGGGGTATCCTCTCCCAAAAAGTCTGTTCAATTCATGTATTTAGAAAGTCTGAAGATAAATGTGCAGAAAAATAACTACTTACATTTCTTTTCACTCTTTTCACTCTATAAAAATAAGAAAACAAAAAATGTAATGTTAGAATTGATTTGCCTAATATTTTATCCAAAAAAAAAAAAAAAAAAAAGATTTAAAATTTAAAACCTATGTACCTCATCATCTCCATCTTGATCCGAATCCGATTCCTAGAGAGAGAAAAAATTGTTTAAATCAGTGCAACAAGAAATATCAAAGATTATTGGTTTATTTCTTACTTATAACACTAGTTCAGATATACTTAGACGGACCTTTGAGTATGCTGGGAGTGTGATGTTAAGGTTGCAGATGGCATTGAGGTTGAGGCTTCTGTAAGTGCGTGGTTCCTTGGTGAAAGACAAGCGACCGCATGGGTCCTGTGCCGTGTCTCTAATCTGTTTGATATATAAACAACTCTGTTTTTGCATGGAAGATTCCAGTTGAAAAGTGCAGAAAATATGTGAACTGACTACGCATTCATACTTTCACAAAGAGAGCCAGTCTGTTCTCCTTAAAGGCATAGAAACTAAACACGTGGTGCTGTCCACTCTTGGTAAGAGGAACCAGGTTTCCAAAGCAGTCTGCATATATAGGTTTCCCTTCCAACACCTATAAAAAGACATGACCGACTTATATCCAACATTTAAACTACTAGCGTTTTATATTTTTTCTGAATATAAAAGAACAATTGGGGAAATTGGGTTTGGGGGATATCTGCTGATTATTCTGCACCTCAACATCTCGACTGCGGGCAACTTCAGCAAAGTTCTCTTGCTGCTCCAAGGTTTTGTCCATCTTGTCATCTGTCATGCAGAAACAGCGAAGTCGAGCCTCTATAGGATCCAATGTCTTGGCAAATATGACAAATTTGGCCATGTATGGCACACAAATGATTTCCCTGTACAGCTGAGAGCCAAAGTTAACAGACTCCTGGACCTGTCTGCAATCTATAAGCCAAAACCTGTGAATAGGAATCAGATTGTAAAATAGGAACTGAAAAATAAAAATAATCTGTAGTTAGGGAACAGTTACAGAAAAACCATTTTGGGGAAAAAAATGGCTGCAATTTACCTTGCTGAAACATTTGTGGTAAAGGAAACGCACTGATTGACAAAGGTGAGAGGGGTGGAGCCAGTGATGTCCTCCCATTGGGCAGGAGTGGTTCCGCCTGGAAAACAAAGACCATTGGTTAAACATCCCATTATATTTTATTTGATCAAAAAACACATTGAGTGCAAATCAAAAAGCACTCAAAACTGATCAATTTAAATTAACAGAAAAATTAAAAGTAGAAGACAATATATTTTTAAATCTTTCAACAAATTTTAGCACATACAGAAATGATATCAGCAAAAACAATAACTCACACACTTAAATAATTTTAAATATCCATTTGAAGAATCTAAGACAAGAAGACCTTGCAGTTTGAAAAACAAAAAACAGAGATGTACCGGTAATCAATATGTATATAATATATAGACAGTATATATATATTTGCATTCAGTACCTACCTGTAATACTACAAAGCAAACGTAAAGTGGGGGTCTCCCCACTGTAGACTGTACTTGGTCCATCACTGTTAACGCTCTTGGGAATAGGGATTGTCATGGTGATTGGTTTATGGAACTTCCTCCGTCTGGGTTCCAATGTGACAATTGCACTAAATGTGGCTTTGTTACCCAGAATCTTTCTCACCATTTCAACATCAATAGGTTGAGCCTGCGAAAACAGTACATCTGTCATGACCAATCGGAAGCTAATTGCACATTTGGTAGATTTATTCTACGTCTACTACTTAGATGATCATCTTTAAAACTCTAGAATATGTTGGACAAAGGACTGGTGTTTCTGTATTTCTGTTAGGTCTTCTTTTGTAGTTTAAGCTGCACGAGGAGCCTATGATTTTTTTTAAATCTAAATAAAAAAATAGGGGTAAAGAATGGGGTACAAAAACCAATACATTTCATAGTAAGACAATTTTCAAGGACTAACATTTTGATGAGCTGTCACACACATTGTCTAAAATGACATTTTAGGTTGGATGTTTATTCGCAAAAAGTGAAAACTGACATCTGCTACCGGTAATAGGCCCATAAAGTTTTACAAAAAAGTAAAAACTATTACACTGAAAAAATGTACCTGAAGCCCAACTCTGATTTTCTTGGTGAGAGCACCTTCAGGGAAGACAGCCTGGACTTGGGGTACAAGTGTACTGCTGAGGACCCCACCCTCTGGACCAATCAGATTACTGTCTTGCTTTATCCTCGAAACCACAGCAAAGTACTGTGGGAAATCTCTGGTGATGATACGGCATATTCTTTTTTTCTTGAGTTCTTCTGGAGAATCGAGTTCTGAAAAAATCAGAGATGTGTGTTTTATGTATACTGGGTCATTAATTTTTGTGCATTTCTTGATTTATGACTGTGTTTGTTTGCATTTATGAACCAGTATCCTTACTTTCATCCATGCCGTTAAGGATCTGGTTCAGCTCTTCTTCGGTGAAGTCACAATGATGTTCCTTCCAGTTCTCTCCTGTTTCACTCCGTAAGATCACAAGCTCCCTCTCTGTGCCCCTCAGAGCCGCAAAATGGGGGATCTCGACAATCACTGGCCTAAAAAATGGTCCAACAAGTAGAACAATATAAAAGTTAGCAAAAAGGGAAGTGGTAGAAAGACACCAGTGATGACTTTAGGGAAAAGTATAGCCTGGATTTGCATGATCTCACAGAACTAAAATAAAACAAAATTTAAATGTGAGTTTTTCATGCTCGTTGAACAAAAAGAAACACTGTAAGAGAAAATTAAAAAAGAAAAAAAAGATAACATTGATTGGGCAAAATCCAAATTAAGATAATGATGAGTATTTGTGAACTGAGAAAAGCATGAAGACTCAACATCTAACAGGAAGACATGAAAACATCTTTCTCAAGTTGAAGCAAAAAAGAAACCAAAAACAGGAGGAACACATATAAAAAATAATAGATAAGTACATTTTATAACAAAAACAGGGGAACATAGTTTATGATAGGGGAAGTGACCAGGAATCCAAGGAAGTAGGAAGTTCCCCTTATATGATCCTACCCGAGGAACTTGGTTCCTGGAGGACCCAGCTGCAGAATGCGGCTGACCAGGCTCTCACCCTCATTCAGAGGGGGAGGAGCTGTAGGAAGGTGGAGCTTACTGATCCATATGCAGCACGCGGGGGAAGTGGAGAAGAAAGAATGAACACACCACACAACTGTGTAAGCACACCCACACAAACAGCTACACGAAATCAAGCATTCGGCCCTGAACTCGCGCGGCGTACCCCAAAAACTGAGCCCCGGTGGGTCCGACTTCTATGATTCGACCGGCAAGCCCTTCGCCCTCCACCATGGGGGGCATGGAGGCCAAACGATGCCTCTTCACCAGCCTGCATGTCACCCGTGTAGGTGCAGAACACTTCCTTGGTGGGACGATGATTCGCAGGCCGTTGTGGCGACAACCTCGCATTGCTCCGCCTCTGGCATCAACCATAAAACTTACAAGGAAACTGAAAAGGAAAAACATTTGTTTACTTTTTTTACCTATCAACAGAAGAAAAAAAACTAAGATGTTTTCACAGATTTTTTTTTTAAAAGATCAAAACTGTTGCATACAGCATCAATGCACACGAAGAAGCCATAATTTGGAGACATATTTAAAGCTACTGTATAAAAAAGAGTATTGGTAGTATTTGCCTGTATCTCCAAAATCCAGAGACTGCGCAACATCATGTCCACAGTGTCATCCCCAGGCAACACATACAAGATCATGCTTTACAACCATGCAAAAGGTTTGTAAGGAAATCCTTAAACTATGGCAACCGGAAGGAGCGTGATAGTGATAGGAAGAAAAAGTAGCAAAAAAGGGAAAATTAAAAAAAAGAATCACCTGCTGTTGTCATGGTCTAGGCATGGAGAAGAATGGCTAGAAGCAGAGTACAACACACACATTCACAATCACAAATACCAAAAAGTATGACAAGTAAAGCAACAGGACAGCATGTACAAAGAAAATAAATTAAAAAAAACAAACAAGAAAAAGTGAGAAAATCTAAGCAGGCAAAAGGTCAAAGCTACAAAAAAGGAGAAAAGAAGGAAGGAGACAGATATAATGGACTGAGAAAACAGAAGTAAATTTAACTTCATAAAGATAAAATATTAAAAAGTGTAAAAATATAAGATTTGGGTTAGGATTTCAAAATAAAAATACCAGTCCATGAGGGCTTTGTTTGTAAAAGAGCTATTATAAAGCAGATTCAAAATGTGATGATATTAAAGCAAACTGTTGTCCGATGTCCTCAAATTTAACACTATTGTGCTTCAGATTCCTCCCTTCCATTTTTTTACATGTGGCTGGGCTGTACAAATATCAAACAAACAAGAACGAACAAAAATAGTTAACAGTTAAAGCACAGAAGCCAAAAATTTACATAAAGACAGAGCCCCTCAAACTGAATCCAAATGCTTATCAAAACGTGAAAATGTGGAGAATGCTAAAAATGTTTTAATAAGTGTCACTATCACACTGTACTTTTGAGTGAACCTCACATAACATACATCAAAAGTTTATCTGTGAAGATGAGTACATTTAGTAGATTTTTCCCCCTGCAAGTTTCTGTGAAGTTGCGTTTCAGATCGAAACATTTGCAAAAGTCCCATTTGTTTCTGCATCCCTTTAAAGTAAAATTATTCTTCATTAGTAACAATTAGTAACAATGTCAAAGACTAACAAAGGGTGCAGCAGTAGCTTTATCACAGTCATTATGAGCAATGTCTTTATTTTTTCTTTTAACATGTGAATTTAAATAAGCCACGCTTAACTAAGTTATGTTTATCTTGGCTTTTGAAAAAAACTTTTTTCTAATTTCTACACATTTAAACTGCATGCCATAATGCATGTGTGGTTTTGTACCCAGAATGCAGCAGACTGGAAGAGAGCACCACATTATCTAGGTGCTCAGCGCCCCAGCTCAGGCGAAATGACTCCTTGTCGTGTTCTCTGGCCAGCGCAGACACCTGCGGACCAATAAAAGAAAACCACTGGTCAGTTGGAGTCTAAGGAAACATTGTGGAACCGCAAACACTTTTTGAGTACTTTGTCCCCACCTGGTGGCTTGTCCAAACTTCTTCAATGAGAACCCCATCTCTCTGATGGAAACTTTGGTGAATGGGAGTGTGCTGGGGCCTGTTAAAAACCACCATTTCAGAGGGTTTGCTTGTATTAACCTTATAAACAGCTCAACTCTGTTAAGTGTCCATGTGTCGCTTGTAACCTGTCCAAATTGTGGCTCATATAGCTGAAGCTATCCAGATAATGTCCTGGCAGAGAGTCGTCTCCCAGCTCTCGAAGGTCCTCGGCTCTCAGGTATTCTCCTCCATCACCCGTCATTGTGTCCTCACCTTCAAAAACAGACATCCAGCACAACTTTATGAGCAACTGATACGTTAACATCAACTTCAAAGCGGACAAGATGCAGTGGCATAAAACCAAGCATTGTGTAGTTTTCAAATATAACCAATCTCAGGCATTTGTTGGTTAGTTTTGGCACTTGTTAGTCAGGTGCAAGAACACAAACTCTGAATTTCACAAGTTTAGGATCCAACTAGGAGAATTAAATAATTTTATATCATGATATACAAACACTACACACAGTAACATGGGATTTAAAGCTGAGGTATCAAATGCCTCCCTCATTTGTAGCCGTTTAGACATTTTTTTTAATGTTTTATTTTTCTTCATTTTTCGAATTTATTTCCAATATGTAAATAACAAAAGTGGAAAAAAATGTCAACAACAGAGCTTAAACAACCACAACAAAACCAAAAATAATTAAATTAATATTGTTTCTAATAAAACAGTTTAGGGATATTGGAAAGGGAGTGGGCGGAAGGCCAGTTGATATTCATTCTCTACAATAACTTAGACGAACAAGGTAGAATGAAGGTGATAACAGAAAATACATTTAAAAAAACTAATAAAAAAAACCTTGAACTCATTTTGTATTGTGGTCTAAAGATAATTAAAGCTTAAAGTTGAAATATATTTGCTAGTTTGGTAAACATTTCCAATTCTTTTAGTTTAAAAAGCATTCTCCCCACACGGAGAGCCAGTTTGCCTCATTTTTGTTCAATAAAGGCTTCAGTTAGCTTTCAGAATTACCTATTAATGTGCACTTTGTAGTTTTTATCTTTTAAACAATCTTAAACACATTTTTAAAATGTTCTCTCCTTTTTGTGTTACCCAAACATCGATGTGGCCCTCTAGTGAAAATGCCCCTCCCCCCAGCTCATTTGAGTTAAAGATCTCTGCTTAAAATGGTTTATCGGACAACTTTAGTATTTTTAAACAAAAATAAAGGTAACACTGCACACACAGCGGACAGAGAACATCCACTCTGATGTACCTTCCAGCTCCACACTCATTTCACATAATGGTTCGTCTTCCACCCTCAGTGCTATCAAAAATACAAGTTTCAGATCTGAATCCTTAAAAATTACACCATTTAAGATGACTTAACACATTCTACTGGTATAGCTTTATTTTTTATTATTGCCTGGAAAAACTGAGCTTATAAAGACTATAAATCTAGCATCCTAAAGATTTTGGGGAATTATAGTCTCACCTTCTTCATCTGACACATCAAGGTTCTCTGTCATGGTCTCTGGGACATTAAGCTTGTGTTTCTCTGTGACCGTCTGACCAATAATAGAAAAAAGAACAAACAAGCAATACTTTTTATAGTATTTCTGTGAGTGAGCTGTGAGTCTGAAAGTTGTTACAGGCTCACCGTGGTGGTAGTGATGACCTCCTCTGTGACAACTCTGAGTGTGTCCACCACAGAGATGTAACCCAAACGTCTAGCAATCGAAAGTGCGGTGTTCCCATTCTAACCGACAAAAGCAGCATTTGAGAGAGTTCAGAAAAAAAAGAACAACATCAAAACATAATAACAAGAGCATTTTCAGGCATTTCTCATTTCTTACCACTGTGGTGGTGTTGGGTTTTGCCCCGTGCTGAAGCAAAACATTGATTATGTGTGTATTCCCTTGCTGTGCTGCCTGGTGAAGTGGAGTGTAGCCATTCTAAGGAAAGACAACCGGTAGTTTGTTGGATAGCATGTAAGATTGCATGTAAGATTCAGATATAAGGTGTGATTGTTACCTTTGTTTTGGCATTCACACTGGCACCTTTTTGTAGGAGGAAGTTAACTATTTTGGCATTTCCATAATGGCATGCCACAATCAGGGGAGTGTATCCGAGCTGCAGTGTAAGATAAAGAGGGAGAAATGTTTATTATCTTTAATCATGTCCGGTATGTCTTTTAATTATGACAATAAGAACGCCTTTAAATAAAATCGGATCTGACATTACTTGTTTCTAAAGAAAAAGAAAAACTTTCCCATCAAAGCTTTCAATACCCCCAAAGAGCCAGCAGGTGGCAGATTTGCAAAGACACGTGAAGACCATCAGCAAAGACAGTAAAAGAGGTAATATTTTAGAGAGTAATATTGTTCATGTGCACATGTGTAGTAATATGTTTTGATCATTTTCTGTGAGTGTTTAGCTGTGGACTAATGCACTAATGCAGTACTTTAGTTTGCTGATCCAAATTGGCGTCATGTTTGGCCAGAACTTCTGCTGCATTGACTCTGTCCTCTTGGGCTGCGAGATGCAATGGAGTCAGTCCACTCTGAAACACGTAAAGGACAGATGTATTGAAAAGGAAATGCAAACCTATCCATTTCCACGCAGAACTGTCTTAAAAGATTAACATTAATCAAAACAAACTGTGTGTTTGACCTTAGTGGCAGTGTTGACATGTGCTCCTTTGCTCAGCACCAGGTTGACCATCTCCGCGTGTCCCTCCTGGGATGCCAGGTGTAGAGGGCTGACCCCCTGTTTGGTTAAAACATTGGTCTCTGCTCCATACTGCAGCAGCGCTGAAGCAATGTTTGTCTGGTTCTTTTTGGCTGCAATGTGGAGAGGAGTGTAGCCATTCTGGAAAAGACATGAGATAAATTGTTACAATCAATCAGTTAAAGTCAAGGTCTGGGTATTACAAGCAAAATAATTATTTTTCTTTAACTCTGCTTCAGAAGTTCCTGATTTAATTCCATCTATAATTTGTGTACCATAAAAAAACCTAATTTACTTTCAAGTTTGTAATTTCAGCCCAATTGTATTATGGTCTATTAAACACTTTCACATAAATATTGGAATAAAGTGAAGAAAATGGGAAACTTGCTTCATTTTTATGAATTCTTGGATAAAAATAATTAAATATTTTTGTTGCCTGAAAAAAATCTAAAGAATTACTTAAAATCAATGAATTTTGTAAGGATCAATTTAACATTAATCAGTTTCTAAGCTAAATTAAATATCTAAACAATACTATCAACACAGCAAAGTTTGGAATAAAAGCTACGTACTAAAAAAATTGAATCTTTCTGACTGACCTTAGCAGTGGCATGAGGCGAAGCTCCTTTATCCAGCAGCAGCAGAGCCACCTCTTGGTTGTCATAATGAGCTGCTACATGCAGTGGAGTCAGGCCGCTCTATAAGAATATATAAAATATATAAAAAGGTGGATGTATGGATTTTAGTTTCCTGGGATCAGGTAGCATTTCTAATTCTTTTTTTTTTTTTTCAAAATCTATCAAACTTAAACAATAAATCATCAGTAATTGCAGTTTCCTGTCCACTTAATAGCTTTCTGAAATGATCTGATGATGTGCAATCATTCATCTTTGGTTCACCTTGCCAGCATCATCTAGAAGAGCTCTGCGTTGAAGGAGAAGCTTGGCTACATCAAGGCTTCCATATTTTGCTGCTACATGGAGGGGAGTGAATCCTTTCTGCTCAGGTAGAAAAGAAATTAAAAAGACTTATCAGACTTTGTTATTTCTTTTTTTGTTCAGTTAGTTTTAGATGATTAAAGCGCACAATCTTTCTACATGGAAGCCACGTGTCCTTCTCTGCTCACCTTGGTGGCCAGAGAGTGTGAGGCTCCGGCCTCCAGCAGAACAGCAGCGGTCTCCACCTGACCCTCTCTGGCAGAGATGTGGAGGGGAGTGTAGCCGTTTGTGGTGGCAGCATCAGGGTGGGCCATATGTTGCAGCAGAAGCTGGACAATATCGGTTTTCCCTAAACGAGATGCAATGTGGAGGGGAGTTTGGTCCTCCTGTGGTATTGGGGCACCAACATTTTAGCAAGGGAGGGGGAAAAAAAAGGCAATCATTTAAAGTAGCCCTATGATCAAAAATGCTCGTATGTACCGGTAATTTAATTCATTGAATCTACTTCATTACTCTAAATGAAAATACGCCTGATGATGCAAACAGCCAACTCACCCTTGCCACGGCATCCACTAGGGCTCCGTTTCTCAATAAGCAGCGAACTACCTCCATCTGTCCTGCCCGGGCTGCCATGTGGAGAGCCGTCTCACCCCGCTGACATGCAAAGCATTAAAGATTCAGACACTGATGCATTGGGGAATCGAAATCGACGTTGGAGAAAATGCCAAAAATTGAGCGGAGAAGAAAAATGAACAAACTGTTACTCACTATGTTGCGGACATCTGGAGAAGCACCGTTTTGCAGTAGCAACAGAACAATGTTGAGGTGGCCCATGAAAGCTGCTACATGGATGGGTGTCAGTCCAGACTGAATCCAATGAGATGGTGGGAAAGAAGAGAGGCACTGAGTTCAAATGTGCAACAGCAGAAAGAGCAAAAGTTCTGTGCTTCTGCACGTTTCTCCGAAAGTCACACAAAAACAAAGCTCACCTCAGTGATCGCCTGAATGGAGGCACCATATTTAACAAGAAGCTCCATCACTTTCACTCTGTTTTTCTTGCAAGCGATGTGGAGAGGAGTAAAACCATTCTGGCACAGAAAACAAGGGAAGTTTAACAGCTGGGAAAAATAGCACTAGACAGTTCCATTTTCTGTATTTATTTCAAAATTTGACATTTCCTGAGTTGTGGGGAAAAAACTGTACTACAAAATGTGGGATAAGCTCTTTTAACAAGACAGTAGTTCTATAAAATATCTACCAATGCTCTGGCATTAGGATTGGCCTTTTTGTCCAGGAGGACTTTGGTGACTCTGTAGTGACCACAGTGAGCTGCGACGTGCAGCGCTGTGAGGTAGTCAAGCGTAACGTCATCAACTGGCGCCTGATGCTGCAGCAGGAGTTTCACACACTCTATGTGGTCTCCCTGAGCCGACATGTGCAGTGGAGACAGCCCGTTCTGGATGAGTGCAAAGAGAGAGGTAAAAAAAAAAGTGAAGCATCTATTTCAGAATCAAAATGTCCAAGAAAAAAGATTGAAATCGTCCCGAACCGACTGTAACCAACCTTGGTTCTAGCTAAGATGGGGGCTCCTCTTTCTAGCAGAAGCTCCACTGCTGGGTCATGTCCGCTCCTGGCCGCACAGTGCAGGGGTGTCAGACCATCCTGTGGTCACATAGACACACAAGGACATTTATAATATGGAGTCAGTCGAGCTACATACCCATTTAAATAAAACTGAGAAGTTTGAATAACTGCTCATGCTGAATTACACCGCACCCTTGTTTTAGCATCTATCTGAGCACCTCGATCCAACAACAGAGCCACCATGTTGGTGTTTCCTCTCTTGGATGCCACATGAAGAGGTGTGATCCCATTCTGACAAAATAAAGAAATAAAAACAAACGTTTTAAACTTGAGTTAATAGCTATCTTTCATTTCTGGAAAATGTTATTCTCAGGAAGAGAGGAAAATGTTTTGGCTGTACCCTGGCTGTGAAGTCCACAGCAGCTCCTCTGTTCAGCAACAAGGTAGAGACATTCACGTTGCCATAGTGAGCAGCGATGTGCAGGGGGGTGAAACCGCTCTGTTTATGACAGATAAGGAGAATACAGAGCAAATAGTGAGACAACAGGAAGGAAAGCAAGAAGGTTTATCTGTGGTAAATTCATGTATGAAGGAAGAGTCAGCATGCTGACAAAAACGCATGCTTCTGCAAAATAAAACAATGTGGCACATGCCGTGTTCATTCCCAACTGAGCTTCCATTTAACAGCAACTATGTGCAAAAACAAAACAAAAAAATGAGGAAAAAAATAAAGCTTTTTGACAAGTTAAAAGAAGATTTAAATAAAAGACAAATTACAAAATAATGCACAACTAGAAACTATATCTGCTTACACAAATGAATGTACAAACGAACATTTAGCTGTGAGCAACACAAACATCTACAATTAACAATCGTGGGACGGGGAACTCCTTACCTTCCCATTCTGAGAGACAGGGTGCAATTTAATTAAAAAACACAGTTAACTTAAAGATAAAGTGTTTCAGAATAGAAAAACAGGTGACATGCTGAGAAAAAGACTCTTAAACAAAAAAAGTGAAATCAACTGGTTTTGTTTACTGTGAAGCATAAATGAATCTGCTTAAATGAAAAACATGTCATTTGTAATGTGGTTTAACATTTTTACTTAAAAAGGATGCTTTAAAGTCAGCCATGCAACTTGTGGTACAGCATAGTGAGCTCCATGCAACCAGAATCATGATACCCAAATCTGACGTGCAGGAGTTTTCTACATTGGAAAAGAGTTAGGACAGAAAGGCTGAAAGAGATGGTCAGGAGGGCTAAAACAAAATGAGGTGAAGGGAAGACCAGTCTGTATACCTCTGTGGTTCTATTGACCATCATCTGGTTACGATGCATAAAGAGAAAAGGGGGAATAGGATGTAGGATCGTTAGGGAAACAACTTTGAAAGCACATGACAGGGAAGGAGAAACTACATGAAAGTAAATAATGAAAAAGAAAAAGAATTTGAAAATGTTTTGACATTTTATTTCATGGTTGTTGTTTACTTTATGTCAGGTTGGAGCTTTTTTCAAAGTGTTCCCAGTTGTCTTTTAATTTTGATTATGCTGTTTTTAGCCAAAATTTAAAAAAATCATTTTCTAGTGTATGCAGAGCGATAATAGTTCAAAAAAATTTGACTCTGAGTTTTGGGCAGAATTGTTGGCATAGAGGAACCCCGCCCCCCTTCCCCTCCCCGTTGCTGTGAGCTCTCTGTTTTCGTGCTTCCAGCTCTTCACATCCCCAACCTAACATTACCAGTGCAACAAAAACGGTGAGCAAATTTAGAGCCATCCAGCCGAACAGCTTTGAACCAGATAACATCTGGGATGAGGCAAACGAAGATGATGTACATGGATCTAGTCGTCTACAACAGTGTTTTTCAACCTTTTTTGAGCCACGGCACACTTTAACCTTGACAAAAATCTCCAGGCACACCAGCATCCAAAAATAAAAAAAACGAGAAACTCATAGTCTGCATTGATCTACAGCCCCTCCGCAATCTCACATGCTTTTTTTGTGATAATTATTGTGGCAGAAAAAGTTGGAAGCTGCAGCTGTTTTTTCTAAAAGATGTAATAAAAGTTAAGTTAGAAGATTTAAAAACTGTTTGATGTGTGTTCGTTGTGGTTTCAAGACGTTTAACAACGAAGATTCATTGTGCGCTGAGACGCTGTCACTTTAACCCAATGCATCATGGGAGATGTAGTACAAACAGCCGCCAATCGCAGATAGACTTGCTTCTCTGAGCTTCATGGTTTTGTTCACTTGTTCCACGGTCTGGTACCGGATTCTGTGGAAAACTACACCGCTAAAGATGAGCTTTAGCTGGTATTTTTGTTAGAACTGAGCGACTTAATGAGCAGACTCATGACAAGGAAGTGAAGACTTTAAGCACTTCTGATTGGTCAGACTGATGACGTGTGATTAAGCCTCCAAGAACAATTGGTGGAGACAGTTAAAGGGGCGGGGACTTTTCCAAAAACGTCTGAAGCTACGGCTAAATTGCGGTACAGTCATTCTTATCAAAATGTCTTTAATAGAATCGAAAAAACACAAAGGAAAAGTATTTTACGATCATTAATATTCCTAACTACTCAGTATTTTATCAGGGCCCGTTTGGATGAACACAGAGCTGATATCCTGGAGATGGGAAATGTTTTTAGATCAGTTATGACCAGTTATGACCTTGGAGACCAGTTGAAAAACACTGGTCTCCAAGTGGATGCATCAGAAAGGAGTAGTTTCTTGTAGTTTCTACGTCACAAATACACTCTTTTTCAAACTGCATTTTTTTGTCTGCTCCTGATAAACAACAATTTAAACAAAAAATACTAAAAATAGAGCCTAATTTTCTTTATGTATGTCCTCCATAATGAGAAAAAATGCCACAAAAACAAAAACCACCAAAAACACCATTTTTATCAGAGTAGGTCTTTAAATACCATCATTTTTTTAGGCTTCCTCACCTTGGACTGAACATCAGCATTGTGGTCATTCTGAAGCAGGAGCGCTGCAGACTTGGTGTCGTCCTTGCGGGCTGCTATGTGCAAGGCTGGCAGGCGAACTTTCCCTTTGGTGTCATGCTCCAACAGGAGGGACACTACGGAGTTGTGGCCCTGCTGGAGAGCGATCGCAAGTGGAGTGAAGCCGTCCTAAAGGGCAAAGGTAAAAAAAAAAGAAAAAGTTAGAAGAATGATTGTGCAACTAATCAGTTAAAGGTAAAAAACCTTGATGAATTCTGGGTTTTTGCTTAAACACACTTCTGTTGCAATGCTTTGGTTCCCTTCATTTTCCAGAAAATATCGCACGACCTCCAAATGATTCTCCTGCGCTGCCATGTAGAGTGGTGTAAAGCCATTCTGAAACGGTTCAAATGCAGACATTTACTATACAAACTTACATTACTTTCTATAATTCTTTATAGTAACACTTTCCACCTGTGATTGAGCGTTGACATCCGCTCCTCTTGACACCAGGAGTTTTACAACTTCTTTTTGTCCAGCCAGTGAGGCGATATGAAGAGCAGTGTTTCCCTTCTGCAAAAAAGAAAGCAGGGTTAAGAGAAACAATAGAATCCACAGCCTTTAAGCATATAAGCTCTTTGAAAAAAAGAGCTGACTGAAAGAAGAGCAAGTATAGACTATGATGGAGTCAGTAATCTCTGACTTTAAAATTCAAAATGCCCTTTAAGACCTGTGAAAGCATCAACTGCTGTTTTCACACACAAAAAAAGTCCTCTCAGCTAAGCAAAAAAGCTACAAAACAGATGTAGTGACATCCATAAGATTTAGTGAAAAAGAAAACAATTCCAAAGGCATGAGAGGTTTGCGATAAGTTCTAAAAACGGGATGAGCAATATTCCTTTTGTACATCTATTGCACCTCGGATGAGGCTTTTTGGCCACAATATCATCAGAGGTAAAGATCTGCAGCAGAGCAGAGGTTGATTTCACCCTTTAAAACGGGGTACAAGGGGAAGAAATGCTGCCTAGAGGTATTCAATTTTTTTCTTTTTTGAGCGCGCCGCATTTTAACATTTCAAGGTTCAAGGTTTATTGCCGTTTGCACATACAGCACATCGGAATTTTTCTTTGGCATCTCTCAGATCGGGGTGAATATAGAGCAAGACAAAAATTTAAGAAGAGCATTGAATTAGATACCAAAAAGTACAAAAAAAATATAAATATGAATATTGCAGCGTTCAAACCTTTTCAGAAGAAGAATTATTGCACTTATGTGGAGTTAAATTGTTATTTGCATTCAGTGTCCAAGCTGGATTTCTTTTTAAAAACAAAAGTGTTGAAATGGTGCAGAATGCCACACAACATATCGATGTCAGTCCAAGGACACGAGCAGCATGTTGACACTATCTGTGTCAGCTGTTCATGAGCTTTTAAAGGTGATGCATGAGGTCTTTAAACACCGATAGTGAGCAGCTGGCCAAGCAGCATGACACACACCGAGATGTCTTTCTCTTGTGTCTTTTGACTAAATGCAGAACCTCCATGAACACAGTGTGATTTGTTAAAACTAAAGTTTTGGTATTGTTACTAAAATCTTGTTTTTTCTTTCCACTCAATGATCTTTCTGCATGAAGAAGACCCCTGTGTTCCCACGGGATTACCTTGGTGGCTGAGTCTACAGGTGCTCCTCTCTGCAGCAGTTCTTCCACCAAATCTTTGTGTCCCTCTTTAGCTGCCAAGTGTAACGCATTGAGTCCATTCTGGAAGAACCAAACAAATACTGTGCATTTAGCGTCTTCCATTCAAACCAAGATCGCAGAAACCTTAATAATTGTTCAGACTTTTAAAAACAACATTCAGTCATTCCAGAATTTCTAGATTTCTTGGACATTTGGACATACTCACTGGGTATGTTAAATAAGAAAGAAATTATTTGTCTTCTATGAATGCTAATAAAATTAAAATTATGCAAAAAAAAGTGTCCTTCTGAAAATATTCAGTAAATTGTGCAACACTACATTATAGGTCATTATGGAACATATCTAGTCATTATTTTTAGTCTACTCATTATCTGAACATTAACTGCAAGCCTGTAGTTGACATTTTCAAAAAACAGGCTTCATTTCCCAACTTTGTCTTGAAATCAGAAGAATGATATTTGTAAAAATGGGTTTGGCAGCTCATATAGACACCAAAAGAACACATTTTCCTCCCCTCTGGCATCCTCCGTCTGAGCATTACATCAAAGGTTTCAGTGTCATCAGACTCAAAGGAGAACAGGATAAATATTTTACAGTCTAAACTTCTCCAAACTAAGCTCAACTGAGACAAATGTTTGCATTTAGCGCACAAGAAAGGTTCACCTCATCATTGTTTTCCTCCATCCTGAAGGTAAAGTGGTATCTTAAACCGCAAGTCTGTCTTTCCCTGCTTTTCCGATCTATCACAGTTTCTCAAATCGTGGCTTTAAAGAAAACGAAGATCCCTTTTAAGTCCTCGCCTACTATCTCTGCTGGTCCTCACTGTTTGCCCCTTGAAAGATCCAGATCGAGATTTGCGTCCGCCAGATCCAGAGGATGTAATGTGGGAGAGAAAGTGCCATGGACCCACATCCTTCACCACTTCCCTCCCTGGTCCATTTGCAGCATGTGCATACACACACTCTTACCAATCATAAATAGAGACACATCCCCTCTCCTGCGTCCTGAGTTGGCAAAGGCCAGACGGCCAAGACGGTGTAATATTTCTGCACTGTCATAGAGACATGAAGGATACACGCCAACATAGTTACATTTAGGAGCTGCTGAAAATGTCAAGCTGTCAAAGAGAAAAGTGGGGAATCTTCAAAGGCCAAAGCTGTTAGGGTGGGTTTTCTGTCTGAGTGACTTATGATAACCCTTTTAAAAGGTAGAAAATGACACAGCATGACTGAGCTGTAAAATAAATTGATTACAAAGACATAGATAACAAAAAAGATTCTAAAAACATCCAAACTATTTGACACTTGCAAAGACTTAAAACCTCGTTTTTCTGGACGTTCAAGATGTTTTTCCAGGTTTTAAGATATTTATGGTAATTATTTTTATAATGAGTCAGAAGTATTTTGCTCCATACTCTTGACAATAGAAAAACGTGATTTACAAACTCAAAGAAACTCAAATAGCATTGTAACTTTTGGTTCAGTTTTAAGGATATATTTTTTTAAAGTTCAACATGTTAGACTGTCATTCATTATCATTAGTTTGGAAACAGAAAATTAGATTTATGTTCTCAGAAAAAGTGCAAGTTTTAGATTTTATGGAGGATTTATTAAGAAGGACCAACATGTTTAAAGATGGTCTTCTCATTTTGTTCTCATTTTGCTCCTAATCAAAATGAACTGCAAGTACATAAAAACTAAAAAATATTCAAGCAATTTGCTCAGAACTATAGCAAAAGATACTTATTGGGCTGTATAACATTTAGCTTTTAGTAATTTGATATAATATTTAGTTGTTTTAGTTTCCTTTTTGAATCCTTGTGTGGAACTCAATTTTACTACTTTCTTGTCATTTTCTTCTTGACATTAGTGTTCTTTCCTTATTTTTGGCTACTTTTTTTGCAGTTTATTTCTCATTTCTGAAATTGATAAATAATCTTTTTGTGATGTTTGCACAAAAGCATGGCAGTAGAAAAACACGAGAGAATCTAGCCAATGTTAAACATGTTGAATCTTTCCTGGATTTCATTGTCATTGTGAAAGGAATTTTGTTTTTCCATTGTTTGTATTTTTGTTGCACTGTCACTCATCCAAATGTTTAAACAGATGCTTTATGATGATGGCATCAGTTTTTCTGCATGGTGGATTGTGACACAGCAAAAAAAAAAAAAAGTCTGCACCACATTTATAACCACTGAATAAGCCAGGAGACATAAATCAGCCATTAGAGGACCACACATATGTAGACTCTCAGACTCAAATGGTCTAAAGCTCCTTTTCTTCAGAGTCAAGCTGCGGAGAAAAGCTTCATTTAGCTAATGGACGCTGCTTTGCGCTCCACTTTCAGGACAAAAACTGTTGGGCTCCGTCCAACCCAGATTAATATTTGAGCTCCATTTGACCACTGACCTTCAACATGATCACACATGGTTATATGTGGTCACAATGTTGCTTCAAGGACACCCCAAGTGTCATATGGATTTGGCAGAGAGGAGAGAAAAGGCATGCAGATTAAAAAAAAAAAAGCAATATCACTCACTAGGGATTAACAATGAAATAGATTACGGGGAAAACCTGACTCATAATTTTGGAACATAACGGTTCACAAAAATATAGCTCATGCATCCTCTTGAATTCTTATTCAATGTTTGAAACTAAAACCAAAAGGAAATTAGACGTGTTTCTCCTGCAGTCCACAGATCCAATGGAAAATCTGAGATTAGGATTTTATGAAAAGATGTCTTTCTATAAAATCTGTGCTATAGAGGTCCATTGTCGTATGACTGGGACTCTCCTTATTTTTTTATTAAAGCAGGAAAGCCTCCTGCCTTTGGCACCAGACCTTGGCTGCATCCAGAAGGTATCTGCTTTCTAGGATTGGACTCCTCAGTTTTTATTGGACACAACTACTGTGGTTCCAACTCTTACCAGATTTAAACAGCGCAAATCCACAAAACAAGATGAATAAATATAAATGCTTGAATTTAGTTTTGCATTTTAAAACACACTTTTCAGTTACAAGCAAATCTATTAACTAGTATTTGCACTAAATAAGCTGCTTTAAAGATTGCTTTAGTTTTCACGTTTCTATGTCTTTAAAAAAATAAAAATAAAAATAATAATGCTGTGGCGGTTAGCACTCTCACCGCACAGCAAGAAGTCCCATCAAATCCCATGCGTGGAGCTGATGTTCTCCTCATGCATGCTCATGCAATTAACAGTCTGAGCCTGATTTTCAGGCTCAGACTATTAATTTTACAGCCGATAACACAAACTTTAAGCTTGAAGTGACTTTGTACACCCCCCCCCACCCCCACCCCAGAAAATATGCAATTAATAAGCATTTAAAGAAATCATTGAAAAATTGGGATTTTTCCCAGTTTACTTATTTTGCGGTCAAATAAACTCACTTAATTTTATATTGAATGTATAGACGTTTAGGCTTTTATGTTTTTATGCATGTCAGTGGATCACAGCCTTCTGATACCATCAAAAAATGAGCTAACAGGGTCTCCATTTGGGACAGGCCCCACTGAGGATATAGGCGAGAATGTCCATCACATGTTGGTCACCTGACAAAAGTCTCAAATTCAATCATCTGACTGTGTGAAATACTTGGAAGGGCAGCACTGCCCTGTTAAAGGACAGAGGATGTGTGCGTGTTTGTGTGCCCTAAACAAAAGAGCTGGTGTCCATAGCAACAAACAATGGAATGATGGGCCGGCACCTGCCAGTGCCTGGCAACCATCCAATCACATGCCCGTGTATAAATAGCTGCTTTTAATTTGCAGTAGAATTATACAGGAGGTCCGTGTAAATATGAACACCAGATTGCAACACGTGTGTCACCATCCGAGAAGCCAACATCCTTCTTTAGGCTGTCTTATGACTGCTTTAAATCACTGAGGGATGATGGCTGAAGAATTTCACGCTCTGCTCTCCGCACTGATCTGTATAATGTAGCTGAAGGTGGGTGGGGGTGTCAGCTGACAGACCCCCCCCCCAGGGATGATCAGGGAAGTGGGTTTGATGGAGACGGGCCAGATGACACATGTGCTGGTCTGTTTTTGACGTTCTTGCATTTTCATCATTCATTCTGAGGGTCATCATTCATTCTGTTCTCTTAGTCATTAGTTCTTTGATATGTCTATGGATTTGCAGAATTACAATCACATCCACTTTAATTATAACTTGTGCTGAAGCTAGTAAATGAGTGTCTAACCTGGTTACAGGTGCTGATGTCAACTCCATTTTTGAGGAATTCCAGGACTTTGTCGGTATTTCCTGCTCGAGCAGCACGGAGGAAACTTGTGTTGCTGTCAGACTGAAGGAGACAGACAGAAAAATGGGTTTCATTTCAGAAATGGAAACAGGCAAAATATCATTTTTGACAAAACAAGCAACACCTCCAGACCATGGGGGGTTTCAGCACGAGTCATTCATTTGGATTTGATTCTTCTCAAACAGACAATTTTCTTTATAGTGTGGTTTTTTACCAAATGTAAACATTTTCCCTTAAACCGTGACACATCCCTCCACAAAACAGATTACAAAACCAACATGCACAACTCCTCAGGAAATGCTACCTGCAAACCTCACACTAAAGAATGTGATGAATTGCTGTATAAAACAAACCAAAAAAAAGTGAAAGTATATGAAAAACTGGGTTTCTGTAACTAGTTGGAATGTTAACTCCCTCTTTACAGATCCATGACTCCACGTGGCCTACTTCTCGAAACAGTCTTTAAAATCCAAACCCCCTTAACATTCCACTCTAGCATACCACGCAGCAGCCAAAAATATCTCCCCCAAACACTGCCAGAGTTCAGAGCCCAAACCTCTAAGAGTTGCAGCAAATATTAAGGTTATTTTTCTATATGCATTTACTTATTTTTAAATGTTACAAAAACTGTCATAAAAAATGCTAAGGCTCTAATTTAACATAACCTTTTAGCCCCAATGTAAAAAATGACATCATTTGACTAATAACCAGTAGCGAATGACTTTTTTGATGCTTATTAGTAATCAGGAATACAGTTATTTATTAACTTATTTATTCTATAAAAATGACATTTATGGAATTTACTGGATTGATTCAGATTATTATCTAGAATAAATTGACCTATATCAATTGTAAAACTATAGCTCAGTTTGATGCTTTTTTGCTTGTTGTGTGTTTTCTTTTTTTTAGAAAAACCTCCCTATGAACTAGGGCTTTGTAAATAAACTAAAGTGAATTAAGTTTTGCTGGGAAATAAAACCCCGGATGTAAACTTTTAGTTAAAATTAAACCACCTGCAAACTTCTGCATTATTGATTTGTTTGTTTTTTTAAGGTATTTGTGTGTCAGGCAGACCCAGCAGGGTCTTACTTGTAAGGTCAGGAACATGATCACCTTAAGGACCCGCCCCTTACAAAGGCCAAACATATTAGGACAATGTGAGCGCATGCAAGCGTGAGCAAAGTCACAACAAACCTTAAGCAGAAAAGTGGTTTAACCCTTGTGCTATCTTAGATGACCCCACCCTTACCTTGACATGTTCTCCCTACCATGACAAAGGTGGATAAAGGTGGACAGATTTCATGTAATCCATGGACACCAGTGAAGATCACAAATCAGTGAAGAAAAAAGGTTCAGCGCACTGTCTAGTGGGTCTAGATGACCCAACTCCCAACGTTAAAGTGCCTAGGATAGCACAAGGTTAAAGGCATCAAGGCAGCAAAAGTAAAACAAAGCAGGGAAACTTTTTTTTCCCTTTCTTCTTACCAGTAAATTATCCACTTCGGTCCCAAAGTCAGCAGCCTTGTAGTAATCATTGTTTAGGTTTAAGTCATTGTCATTTTCACCAGTCTTTGAGCCTTTATCTGAACCACAGGCTTTACAAGCTGCTGCATTACCCATAGTTACAATCCAACTCAGAATCTGAAAACCATGGCTCTTCTTTACTCACTTAATGACATTCTAGAAGTTTTGATCCATTAAAGTCCTTCTTTGTAGCCTTTCACTCTGTATCCTGCGGTAAAAGCTTTTCCATTATAACTCTCTGCAACCTTCCTGCACAACTTCACATTAAACCCCTCGTTCAGACCTTCTAAATATTCTGGAAAATTCTCCTTCTTGGTTCTTTAGAACAACCGGTCGCTTGTCTATATTCCATATATAATTTGTCTCAGCCTTCTCCTCCCTGCTGGCTCTGCCTGTCTGTTTCCTGCCTACCCTACCTCTACTTCGCTCTCTGTAGGTTAACAACTGCATACATAAACATTTAACCCTCACAGTATATCTCGTCTTGTCTATTTTTACTCCTCTAGGTCATCAGTTCTACCAGGTCCTGGACCTCTGCTGCACGTGGCCAGATCAAGGGCTGCAACAGCTGGGTTAGTCAGAATGTGGAGTGCATTGCCAGGAACGCTTTAGAAATGCACAAAAAATAAAATCAACAGATGGACTAAATATTAATAATATTTACTAAAGCCTTAACTTTTTGGTTAATGCTAAACTAATATCTGTTTTGATCTCTTTTGCTTTCTCTTAGTTATACTTTGGTACACATAGTACTGTCTGAAAGAGACATTTTACTGAAAAAGTACTAAATCTCTTGTCTTGAAGGTCTTAATGAATTATAATAGTACCGCTAAAGACCCACTCTAATGAGAATTGTGTTAAGTGGTGTTTTTAACATGTTCTTGCTGCTTTTTTTATGTTGGTGGACATATTTAAAGAAAATTAGGCTTAAAAGTCAATTTCTGAGTATTTCTGTATTCAAAACGTTGTGAATCAGGAATGGATAAAAAAATCCCACCTGGAAAAGAGCTTATGTGTGACGTGGAAAATACATTGGGCAGGCCACAAGCTCCCTGCTCTGCTTTGCAAAAAAAAAAAAAAAAGGTAAAGGGGGGCGGGGTTGCTTTGCACCAACTGTCCCGCCCACAACTCAGAGGCGAACTCCAGCCGCTCTGGAAAACTATGTCCTAGAAAACGACACAGGATTCTTGGCTTTGGTTAAAAACATCATAATCATAATTGGCTTAGAAAAGATATCTAAAAATAACAGTTGGACTTTAATGGTTCAGTGCTCCCCTTTAAAATATATTATTAACAAATGTATGGACCCCACCACATAACTGATCCAGTTATGTGTTCACATTTGAAACTAATCATTTTCAAATGATTTCTCTGACTAGTTCCCAATAATCTTATTTCCAATCAAAGTAAATATCTAAAGACAGACCAAATGAAAGCTGATCTAACTTCAGATGGATCACAGGATTTTTCTAAATATGACTTTTATGATTTTAATAAATCCCACTTCAGCAGTCATTAATCGCTCAATAACCCTGCTCCTTTCAGGTTTTCCAAAACATGTTTAATCTGATTTTATATTTAGACTATGTTAGGAAAAAAGACAAAAATGGCAATTTGTTACTGTAGATAAATAAAAGGCTGCAACACGGCAGATTGAAGCACACGGTCAGAGCACTTAAGCCCTGCGTCAGTTTGCCCTTCTGGTGTTCCTGTCCCGTATAGTTGAGGGCCATTCAGGGTTTATCGTCTGCACGGACTGTCAGGCTGACTAAGGGCAACCTGTGAAGCTTGAAAAAAGAAAGCAGTGTGGTTGTGCTTAAGTAGAAACGACGCGAAGATAGAGATGTTGATGATCATCCACAGACTTCAGCAAGGGACCTTTACAGATGCTCTTCAGACAAGTTTAATGTTGAAAAATGAACACAATGGTTTGTAACCATGAAAAAAAGCAGCATAAGAACAGTAAAAATTTTAATAACTGTGTGAAAATGAGAGTTATCCAAGATGAACGACACGATTGACATCTACACTTTTTACCAGGCGTTTTCTCTCAGCTCTTTCCCGTCGCCGCCTCCTCTTCTCTCTGGCTTTCTGCAGCGCTTGGTAGTCTGCATGTTGCTCCAGCTCACGAGCTTTCTTCAGATGAGCAGCAGCATGGGCCATTTTCAAACAGCTTAGTGACTTTCCTCGTAATTTTTGCCAAAAACCAAAAGTTTCTCATAAGAAAAACTCTTAAAGCCACACGCAGTGTAAAGATTTAACACAATTCTCGGATTATTTCCTATAAAACCACTAAGTTAATGATCGTCCAAAATCTTCAACTAAAAGACTCCAAAAAAAAAAAGTTTCCACTTTTTACTTGTTGTATCCTTTTCCTTCCTCTCCAGGTTAAAAATAAATCCTCTGAAGACCAGAAAATGGGAGCTGGGTTTCCTCACATTTACATGTACTTTTTGCAGGAGCAAAGGCTTTGGGAGAAGAGAGACAACATCTGAAAAACGGCCCGATGGATAATGAGAACAAAACCATCCCCTCGCTCATTACATAGCACAGCATGCACAAACACACATCCACGCAGGGGAATGATCCCCTCCAGATGCAGCTGCAAAATGGGATTTGTGCAGGCCGGCACAAGTGTGCATGTGGATGCTACTGAATGCACGACCTGCAGCCACAGGAAAGTGTTTTAATGCCAAAGGGGTTTAGGGAAACGGCATGCCAGCAGCCAGCTGACTCCTGCAGCACAGCTGCTCTCTGAATTTGTGACAATGCTCTACATCCGGAGCGACAGAGGTGCACTTTAGGACAGAAAATGGGAGGGTGGTGCACTCTACAGCTGTTTGATGCATATGTTTGGTTTCACTAACACCAGCCTTTTCACTTTAAGTCATAAAATAATTATTTTTATGTGAGACACAACACTGACCTTTACTCAGAAGAAGAACATTTGCAAGCTACAAGGACAGAAATATTCTAATTTCAGTCTGCCCTCCATATTGGCAGCTGATGGAATTTAGTTTGACATGCTCACATATGTGTTTGTGTGTGTTTGTGTGATTCCACCACCTGGGGATTGCTGCCAAGGTCTCCTCTGTCTCTGTCAGCAGAGCTATGTTGGCAGTCTGAAATTTCAGCAGCAGAAACAGGGACGCACCTCCCACTTCTATTTCTGTTAACACATCCTGCCTAATGTGCTTCACAACTTCAGTCAACAACATTTCTCCCTGCTAGTAATTATGAATGGGAAAGATTTGCAGAGTCACACCGCTGTGTAATGCAGTTTAGACATATTTTACCCTGAAGCATTAATCCAGAGTGTTTAAGTTAGTTACACGGCAATCCTGCTGTTAAAATGAAAATGAGTTTGTGACAATTAGGCGTCACTAGCGCCCTCTGCTGGGGATACATGCAAAATCTCTTTTTCTAAAGAGATAAAAAAAGTTGAATAAAAATTATACCAATATAGATAGCTTTTACAAACTGAGGTACTGTAAAGCTGAGTGTCTTAACCTGGCAAATCGATAGGTAGTTTGGTTCCTCAACCCAGTGAGGTATACAGCCAATCTATAACTTAATGTTACGTTATACCGTGGCTTGTGTAAATACTCAATTCTGATCAGCTGCTGACATAAGAGTAAAGAAATGTCTATGTTTTTCTTTTAACATTTACTTTATTTCTAACTTTTATCATTTTGATAGGATATATTTTTATGGAGGGAAAATAGAAGTTATTTCAGGTTTAAGTTGATTTATTCCAGAGTAATATTTTCACTCTATTTTTATTCATATTTATGTTTAAAAAAAAGTTTAGTTTTAGGCCTGTGACCATCAGCGTGTTTTGGATTTTGGCCCCGAGAGCAGTTTGACACCCCTGCCATTAAGGTTAATGCTATTCGTAGTACACCCAAACACTTCGACCCTTTAGAGACGGAGTCTGGAATCAAGTCAGCACACACACACACGCACACTTTCTCCGCAGAGCCAAGACACGTTGTTTGTTTTTGTGCCAAAGCCGACTCTAGAAAGATGTCATGAAATGGGCAGCACCCACAAGGAGCAAAAGCCGGTGCCTCAAAGATCGAGTCTTCTTACTTCTGGGTAGCAAAATAAAACTGAGAAAATAACAAATTTCATAAAAAAAATGAGTTCTTAAGGGAGCCAATATATGGATATTGTTTACCCTGAAAAGCTTAAGAAAAGCATGATATAGACCCTTTAAGACACAGGGGTTGAACTCCAGACGTCAAAGGACATTGTCCTTCATGGTTTTCAAGCTAACCCGCCATTGTAGCTTTTTATTGGGAACACACGTCTGACCCAGGTAATCAGCTGCAGATAACCAAGGTTAAAATCTAAAAATTGCAATAAAAACTTGCCCAGGAGAAGCTTTTATTCCCAATTCTACTTTTTACAATACAGTCAGTAGCGTATATAATTTAAGACAGTTGTCCCCCACTTTTTCTAGCCCACGGACTGGTTTAAAGACCCACTCCAATGAAAGATTTTTTTGGGGTGTTTTTTTTAACATGTTCTTGTGGCATTTCTCTTAAGATGGTGGATATATACAGTACAGACCACCTTCTCATTCAAATGAATGGGAAGGTGTGTCCAAACTTTTGGTCTGTACTGTTTTACCAAAAAAAAAGCTAAAATTGCATTTAAGTATTTTTTGGTTTTGTTAAAATCATTGTGAATCAGAAACAGATGAAAAATGTCCTTTGAAAAAGCTTGTAGTTGTGAGATAGAAGCTATAATTGGCAGGCCACAAGCTTCCTGCTCTGCTTCATTCTGATGCATCCAC
This sequence comes from Oryzias latipes, assembly GCF_053564925.1. Classification (NCBI taxonomy): domain Eukaryota; kingdom Metazoa; phylum Chordata; class Actinopteri; order Beloniformes; family Adrianichthyidae; genus Oryzias; species Oryzias latipes. Next base: position 10,774,675 of record NW_027616335.1, read on the forward strand.
AAGAAGACAAGAGATCCGTGTACGTCTTTGTTTTCCTCGTCCGAGCTGGCATCTGGCTCAAAACTGTACAGCTGAATAGCTCCAATATTGCTTGCGATTTTTGCTGTTCCGGTAATGTTAAGTTGGGGTTGGGAGGGGCTGTAAGCTAGCAGGAGAGCATAATAACAAAGGGATGATGAGAAGCTCGGGTGGGCTTGCTCTGCTCAAACAGTCACACCCACAACTCAGAGACAAAGTTCTGATGAAGTACTGCCGCTTTGCAGAAACTATGTCTTAGAAAACAACACAGTTTCTTTGATTTTGCCTAAAAATGGCATAAATATAATAAAAAAGACCACAATATAACAATAAAAGACCAATGAGATCAAAAGATAAAAACACATACAAAGACTTGTGCACTTACATAAGCCATTACATGATTGCCACCTTTATTGATCCTTTATGTTAGTTTTGATAAATTGGGTGATTATAAACTAACAAATTGTAAGAGTGTGTTTGTGTGAGTCAGTGTGCATAGTTTCACTCAGGGGTCAGATTACACTGACAGGAGTCTAAAGGAAAGCTGATGTGAGATATTGTTTCTGTAGAATGCAACACACGGGGAGGGAGGTAGTGGTTCACTTTCCACAATATAGATCCGAGGGCTTTTATTTGGCCCATTAGGAATCCTTAAAAGACTGATACAGAAGACTTGGAGATCAGCACAAAAACCCTGTGAGAGTCTGTTCGGCTGTCTCACACAGGTTCATCTATGCATGACAGGGGAAAAGACAACAACAGCAACAACAAAAAAGAAACGGAAAGCAATATCAGTTACTAGAAGTATGTGTTTAAGTGATCTTCTGGGTCTGCCTGCTAATAGAGCTGTGGTGCTGACAAGGCAAGTTCTGCCGCCAATAAGCGTCCAGTAACATTTCAAATATTTAGGATTTATGAAGGGCAGAATGTTTTTTTCCTTTTCAGAACCTTCTCTTCTAAAGTTTTTACAGGCTTGGAATGTTTTATGATTGCATTCAGCCAGTTACACTATTGCTTTACAATAAAGAAAATTCCTTTTTTTTCTATTATATTTGTGTTAATTATTTTGAGGGTGAGAAAAAAAGGTGAGCAAATGAATTTAAGTTTGTTATCTTAAAATTTCACTTGTTACCACCTTACTGATTTGGGTAACACTTTATAATAAGAGTCTTTAATAAACCATTTATAAGACATTAACAAGCACTGTTTCCCTTTCAGCCTTTCCCATCAGGGGTCGCCACAGCGAACGAGTCGCACGGTAAACTTGGCAATGTTTTACGCCGGATGCCCTTCCTGACGCAACCCTCTCAAAGCAACCGGGCTTAATGTTAAAGACATTAACAAGCACTACTTGTGTTTTATTAATCTGTTTATAATTACATTAATTAGCATTCGTAAATGTCTTACAACTGACTTACAAGTTTAAATAAGCTGTTTATAAATACATTAAATATTCCTTAATAAACTACTTATAAGACATTAACTAGCATGAATAATGTGGTAGTAAGCTTCTTATAAGACATTTATTAGCATTTGTTAATCCTTTATAAAGTATTTGTTAGCATTTGCAATTTTATACAAATACCTTATAAGATAATAATAGATGTTATAATTGCGTTCTTGTTAACAGTTTATTGAGTGTTTTGCAGCCCCCCCGATCTATAGCGTGACCAAATAGGGCACATGTGTCAAACTCAAGGCCCGGGGGCCAAATGTGGCCCGCCATGGCATTTTATGTGGCCCGCGAGAGCATAAATCTTTGTTGTAGGCCCTGAGCACCTTTCGGTAATGCTCCACCACCTCATCAGGGACACGTGCTGCAATATAGACATTGTGGTCAAGCAATGTATTTAAAATTGTGTACTCTGCAGGTTTGCGTGACAGTTATCAACTCATGTGGTAAAAAACTTTTCCGACTGCATTCCCTTAACCTTTTAAGCAATGTGCTGACAAACTCACATTGACCCTGATTGTCAAACTTATAAGTTCCTGATTTTATGGTCTGAGACAGTCTGTGTGCTGCCCCTTAGAGGCTAAAACAAGGTACTAAAGTTTAATTTCACAATTGTTTAACTTATACAAGTCTCATCTCATTTCAGAAGTTTCACGTCATGCTTGGCAGCTCTAGCATAAAAGCCCCGGCCACCTTAGAATGTGTAACGGTCGGACGTGGAAGTTACGCAACAGTTGTCAAGTGCAATTGGCATTGAATCCAGCAAACTCTCTCCTTTTGGGATTTGCAATGAACATTCACTCGGGATTCTTTGCTCAATACATCAGACATTATTAGCTATGATGTTAGTGTCATTATATCACTCAGACACAGGGATTCTGCAAACCCTCAGCTGTGCCAGCAGCCCCGCCGTTGGACATTGTTGAGGCAGTGTCTTGAGCCAGCGGCTTGAAACAATAAACTTCTGGACCATGAGCGCCTGCCTCGGGAGAAGGTGGCATAGAAAAATCCTCAACCTCCACAGAAAGTTCTGTGATGAAACTGGCATCACTTTGTTCTGGATCACTCTCCATACGGAAGACTCAGTGTGAGTGTAACCTAACCTAGCCCCGCCAATATTTTGTTCTTTAATTTTTTTTAAATCTGGGCTGGGAGTGGAGTCAGCCTCTAACTGTCCTGCTTGACAGTCCCATGTTATGAGTCTACTCCTAAAAAGCTGCTGTTTGTCCACCACTTTGTAAAGAGGATGGGAGGGATTGTCCATGGTGGTCCATAGTTTAGCCAGCAGCCTGTCCCCTCACCACCTATTCTATTCTATTCTATTCTATTCTATTCTATTCTATTCTATTCTATTCTATTCTATTCTATTCAGAGATGGAGCACGAGATTTGAAAAATGCAAAATGTCTCTATGGATTCAAAAAAATTGACTTTTTTTTAATTTACCTTAATAGACAGCAAACAATCTGGTGCAATGATCAAATATTGCTTCGATTGTATTCTAATAACATCTCATTCAATGGCTTGAACAGGAGCCTGTATCTCTGTGATCCTGAAAAGAATGAGTAGAAAGAGAAGATTGATGGGTGTTCATGATTACATACTTATTTATTATTGACTTTACATATTAAAATGTTCTTATTTTTTGTGTGGAAGCTTTGTTCTTTGTTAATTACTAATTAATAAAAAAATAGAAGAAAAACAACAAGAGGTAAATGTATACAATTGTAAAGACAACAGGAATAGAATCAGGGTTTACTGATGTCATAGATTTCAAATGACATCAGTGCCCTTATGTAATGATGATGTCACAGCACATGATGCTAGTTTATGCAAACATGACTTCATACGACATCACATGATTTCATATGACATCATGCAGATTGGGCACTCTAGTCCATATATACATCTCAGATTTCTTGTCAAAACATTCGCTGTGGTCAGAGAGATCAAAAGTCATTGCTCTAGAAAGAGTACTTTGAAAACACATTCTTTGCAGAGACAAAAAGCTTTTGTTTCAGACACTTTCTGTAAACTCTGTCATTTCACAGTTATTTTACACCCAACGAGTGGTAAAAATGCCCCGTGTAACCAAGGCAAACAGGCGCAAAAATCCAAGCCCAAAACTCAGTGAAGTTCTGGAGGAACTCAACACGCTGAAAAAGGCCCACGAAAACCTCATCCAGGACAAAAAAGGCCACGGTCTTTCTACCAAGGTGGTAGCTCTTGAGCATGAAAATGCTCAATTGAAGAAAGAGCTGAAAGAACTTGCTGTTTCAACTGACACCAAAGAGTTGAGAGAGAAATTCAAAAACTTAAAAGAAGAGAAAGATCAGACGAGTGAAGAATACTTGACCCTGAAACAGGCCAACCTTGACATGGTCTGGGAACTTGAAGAGTGCAAGGCCGTGTTGGTCCAACAAATGGACATCAATGACAAAAATGAAGCTTGCATCAAAAAGCTGAAACAGCAGCTTAAAGATTTAAAAGAGCAGAATGCTGCAAAGGGAGGCAAAGGACCCAAACCAGACAACAATAAGGCCTTTGAGGACCTTAAAAGAAAATATCAAGAGTCTCAAGAAGAAAATGAAGAATTAAAGGCAGAAAATCAAGTTCTGGTTGATGAATTTGGAGATTTGGAGAAAGAAAAGGCTGACTTAAACAAGAAACTGGAGGTCTCTCCTCAGCATGAATCCACTATCGCTGAGCTGAAACAGCAACTGAAGACACATGAGGAGGAGAAAAAGGCACTCCTTGAATTGGTCAAACTCAAGGAAAAAGAAGCCGAAGATGCAAAAAGGGATTTGGAAGAACTGAAGCCAAACAGAGAGAAGAAAACAGTTTCTGTACAGACTGACTCTGATGCTGAGGAGAAGAAAACAGTCTATGTACAGAGTGACTCTGTGAATCAGGAATGCATCACTAAAGAGGGAGAAACCACAAATCCCAAAGACCAGACTGGGGAAAAGACAACAGAGGTTGGAAAAACAAGCTCTCCTGACACAGAAAATGATGGAAGGGCTGAGAAGGAGAGTGATGGAATAAAGGAAGATCCTCAAGAAATCCAAGAGGAACTTTCTGTCAAGAACCTCGAAAGCAGGGATAAAAAAGAACAACAGGCTGAAGTAGAAGTGAAACCAAAGAAAGGAAAGAAGGTAAAGAGATTTTCCTTCACCAAATTTTGCCGCAGATTGTTTAGCTGGAAAAAGTAAAGCAAGCGACTGCACACAATTTAAAAAACGGGCTGCATGGTTAAATTGGCGTTTTCTTTCCATGCATGCGTGGGGTTTTCTCTGGGTGCTCTAGTTTCCCCCCACAATCAAGAAAAATACATTAGGACTGTACAACAATCACTGCTAAAAGGACTTCAACACCTGCTACATCCTCTTCTAGATCAAATAAACGGACTTGAACCATTTCCAAAAAAACGGGCTGCATGGTTAAATTGGCGTTTTCTTTCCATGCATGCGTGGGGTTTTCTCTGGGTGCTCTAGTTTCCCCCCACACACACAAAAAGTGAAAATCAAGATTCTTAGATGTAATAACACAAGACACTGGTAATATCCAGGAAAACATTAAAAAAGATTTTAATAACATCGATATTTAAAATAAATTTAACAAAAGTGTTTATTTCAAGTCATTTATTAAAACTGTATTAGTTTTTTTTTCATGTATGTATGAAAATGTATATAATGTGCAATAACTAGATAGTTTTAGTTTGTAATAAAACAAGTTTAAAAAAAAAACTGAAATAAAAAAACAAAAACAAAAAAAAAACATATATATAATCCAGCCTCAGAGAGTTACAAACCTGTGCTTTCTGTGATGGTCCCAAGCCCATAGAAATGGAGAGGGTATATATGCCTTTCGTTGCCTTCCATGTTCAGTCAAAAAAGCAAAAGGCACTGGTAGATGGTACTCTGGCTTCAGCTAGACGGGGTTCAACTCCCTGCAGTGTCCTTGAAAATTCTTTGACTTTGACATGAAACAACAAGGTAAATAGTCTTCCGAAAAAGATTATTCTAAAGTTTTAAATATTATTATGTGTTGATATAAAGAATTGTTTAGGGATTGAAGGATATAGCAATATTAAATGTATATCATGTAAATGTTTTCTTTTTTTAACTCAATTGCTTGCATTGGTCTGCATTATGATTGTACCAACATGACACTTTTTTTCCCCTTAAGTTTCAGATCTGAGGAGGCAGCTGCTGTTCCTAGGAATTGCCTTTTCAAGTGAAACCAAAGATTGTGCTCCAGTTGAAAAATGCCTTAACCTCTTCTGTTCCAGAAAGCATTAACTCATTATCTGATAATCCCTGAGCTCCAGAGGTAATGTGCCTGCAGGCTGACGACAACATCTATTTAGAAAATTAAGTGTGAATAATTGTGTGAATCTAACTAACATCCCAAAAAAGAAAATAAAAAATCCCATACAAGCCATTTATGAATGGCTTGTAAATGTGAACCCCTATTTGGTCACTCTTTAGATTGGGGGGCTGCAAAACACTCAATAAACTGTTAACAAGAACACAATTATTACATGTATTATTATCTTATAAAGTATTTGTATAAAATTGCAAATGCTAACAAATACTTTATAAATGATTAACAAATACTAGTAAATGTCTTTATAATTAGCTTAATACCACATTACTCATGCTAATTAATGTCTTATTATTAAGGAATATTTTAATATATTTATAAACAGCTTATTTAAACTTGTTTGTCAGTTGTAAGACATTTACGAATGCTAATTAATGTACTTATAAGCGGCTTAATGAAACATTAGTAGTCCTTGTTAATGTCTTATAAATGGTTTATTAAGGACTCTTATTATTAAGCGTTACCCAGATTTTTTAATTACTATTTTACCACTCCCAACATTTGTTTTTTTAAATGCAAATCTTTTTTTACTCTTGTTTGGTCTACTTAAGGAAATGAACTAACGCGTGGCAGATAATCAGTCCAAGTAGTTATGACCGGTCAATATGTCTTAAAGCACCAGGAACTCAAAGCAGGTCTACAGTTAATTTTTTTACTTTTTTTCCCCATATTTGCTTTTAGTTGTAATAATATGAAAGAGGTCTTCCGAAGTTACTAGGTAAATATCAGGAGCTTAACAACTATAGAGACATTTCATACATATGTTTTAATCATTTTTTGTTCTTAAATTGAGGTAATTTATTTTATATTTCTACGTTATTTTTCATAAAGACTTTGAAAAACAGAGTAAAATGTTTTACTGGCTCAGTTTTTTTCTGTTGCTTGCGAGAGGTAACACAACAGCACAAGGGCAGGATGACAACAAAACAAAAACAAAACAAAAAAAAGTTGTCAGATAAAAAAAAACAATCTAGTGTGCACAAAATTGCAGCTACCTTCTTAATGAATAAATATATAATGATATATATATGATGAATTATATATTGATGTTACAATTTTAAAATTAGAACAGATTTGATTTTAGTTGGCTTTAAGAAAGATCCTTAAATACTTCTTAAAACATTAAAAATGATTTTTTTTCATGCAGCTTGTTGCAGTCTGAGCTACACTATGATGACATGATGAAGGTATACATGTTAATATATCGTGCAGTAATCCTTACTTAATTGAAAACTTGGCTCGCTTGGATAACTAAATGAGCAAAATGCAGAGCAGGGATGACATGTTGCGGACTCAGGCTAATTTTAGCAAGAAAGGTCAGAACCAGAAAGGGCACCAAACAATCGTTCGTCCCCACTCATTGTTTTTATACTAAACTAAATGACACTAATTCAAATTCAATAGCATCTGCAGAAAGCAGGCAGTCAATAGAGCAGACGTGACCGCACCCAAACAAAGGGAGTGATGACACTGAGGCACCAGAGGTCTGGGAGGGGCTGCTATGAGATGGGGCACACAACCTTGATTCTGTAATGCAATATCCCCAGATTCTAGAACACCACACCCTGATGCAAGTGGACCAGCGCCATGTCCACACAATGCCATCTACATAGCACATGGATGAAAACATCTGATTTATGACTTTGCTGATTTATAAGTGCTAGGTCCATTGCTTATTTATGACCCTCCTCTGTTAGACAGACCTACTGTAGCCCCATTAGGAGGGCAGGGTTACTACACTGACTCCTTCTCATGCTTTCAAGCTTCCTTACATCATTACTTTTAAAATCTGCATTTTATCAAAGCAACGACTTCTTCCTGGTTCCAAAATGGACCAACAAGTGAAGTCACACTAATTATTGTTATTCCCATCATTTATCTTTTCAGGTCTACCGGTAGTCCTGTCCATTGGGGATTCATAATGTTGGCTTGCAGTCACGGTTAATTAAATGAAGGAGCAGACTGCAGGTCAATGGTAAAGAAGTAAAAAATGAGACATGTCTCACACGATGCAAAGTCAAAGCATGTAATGTAGCAATACGTAGATTTGAATTTAGCTATATACATGAAATTCCTAGGTAAATGTAGCAACATAGTCTAAAAAGGCCCAGTACAAAATGTTCTCTATTCTGGCCTGTTCTGATTCAGGGTCAAATGACAAAGGGCGCTGATGCATAAACTGATTTCACTCCAAGTCGAATGTGCCATTAATAACGAAGAGTGTGACCCAAAACCTGCTGCATTGCCCAGTCAGAGGAGGAATGCTGAGTGATGCTGGCACACTCACAGACAGAGGCAAAAGTACATACAGATACTAAATATATCGAACGCAGTCTAGGGCGTAGATGAGGAGCAACAAACACGGCTGCCCTTAGCAAGAGCCAATGGCTTCAAGGGTGTTGTGGTTCACAAGAAAAAAAAGCAAAAACAAAACAGTCACATGCAAAGTAAATGGTACACCCGCTCATAAACCAAATCTATGTTCAGCTGTGTCACCATATTGTGTTGCTATGCATTGGTTTGACCCCGTCTGCATTGCGTGCCATGATCTACACCATTCCCAACAAGTCAGCAAAATGTTTAAATGTGTTTTTCAGAGAGCACCATCACTTACTCAAATTAAACAGGATGCCAGAGGAAGCAGGGAGCCAGCAGAAGGGGGGGACCATTAGGAGAGAGCTCAAGAGAGGAGATTTACATGAAGGTGTTCAAGCTACGCTTCTGAGAACTCCATTGATTTATCAACCACACCCACCTCTCTTACTGACTTTCTTTTTCTGACTGGAAGCAGTGTTATGAGTTCATAATCAATAATTAACCACTAAATGCATCCCACTGCCCCCAAGCAAAGCTCCCTTGCCCTCAAGGAGGTAGGGGGCACAACACATGCCACATAATTTTCAATATCCAATACAAAATTCCTAATACGCTGCAGACTTTTTCTCCACCCAGTCAATGAACAACCTTCTCTGTGAACAGCAAAAAAAAAAGTCTAATTTTGACAAACTATGACTCATCAAAAGAGGCTATTTCTGCCTATCCATGTGAGAAAAATTTGGCATCGCAAAAGTGTGTCAGATTAAACTAGGACAACCCAGCTGTGCAGAGCCAGATGACGGGACAATCTAGAATACAGAATATCAAAACAGCGTTCGTTCTTATCTAAACATAGATATGCTGATGCATCACATGGATTAAGACAAGAAACACATTGCCTACCGATGAAGGTCCTACACAATTAAGGTAAAAAAAAAACTAGAAGTGAAATAGGAAAAGAAAAAGGTGTACCAAATACATCTGGAAAGAAAAGCCTTCTGTTCTCACATTTAGTTGAAATCAATTATTTCTTCAGTTTTAATGAAAAAAATTGTTCAAAACTAAGAATTGATCCAATGTATTAAACTTGAACAGAATGTGATAAAAGAATAGAAAAGAATAGACTAGGATAGAATAGAAAATACATTTGTTCCATGGATAAATAGTTTTACTTCTGTAACCATTGACACTTCATATAAAATATGATACAATGATTGAATCATTATACATGGACACTGATGAATTTAGGATTCAAAAAGCCTCTTAGGTATCGATTAGATAAAATGCTGAGTCAGTGTGTAGGTTAGGGGTCGGCAACCGGCAACTCTTTCCTCCCTGTGCTGCGGCCGTCGTGCCTTTAACACCGTCGGGTAGTGCAAGCTGTGAACGCCGACCAGAGTCTGCTATAAAATGGAAAGTTTTTCTGGAAAGACAGTCAGTGGCGATCTCATAGGGGACACATGAACGCCCCAAAAACAGCCCCCCCGCCCCGCCTAAACCACCCATTTTTGCGTAAAATTAATAACGTGCACTAGGGCGCCCCTACTATCCTGCCAACTTGCTGCTACGATGACCGTGTTTCGCTGTCTGTGTAGAACACGCTGGAGGTGGGGTTGCACGAGGGGGAAAACAACGAACAGGTAGAGAGGAGGGGGCGGGGCTTGGACTCATCGCTTATGATTCCAGACCCGCAACAAACTAACAGCTGCTTCCTAATAAAAAATAGTTATCATCAAAAAAATTAAAATAATTTATTGGGTTAACTAGATTTAAAGAAAAAAAATAGAAAGGAGTCACGTGAAACATCACGCTCATAAAGAAAAAAATAATTAAATAAATGATTACGGTAAATAAATATCCTGACAACATTTTGAATCAATACAAGTATCGCCAAATGAACTATCGCGATATATCGGAAAAAAACTTTTTTCTAACACACCTAATATTGCAGTTCCTTTTGCTTTCATCTCAGTGGGAAACTGATCCAAATGGCTCTTTGAGAGGTACAGGTTGCCGACCCCTGGTGTAGGTCATACCTCCCGAAATTTACAATGGCTTGAAAACTGCATCATCATCAATCCTTTAAAATACTCAAGCACAAGGACAGCAGTGAAAATGGGTAAAACAGCAGCCAAGGTCCTTAGAAAATGCTCCAAGTCCTCTAGAAACCCTGGAAAAATTCTTCTGTTCTGGGCAACTTTATAAGATTACAAGAACATGGAGATGCAAACTTAAAGGACATAAGTTACACACTGGACACAAAAACAGTGGACCACAATGAAAGATGGGCCATGTAAAAGACTCACTCCAGCTATCTTTTGATCTATCTACAGTGGTCTTTTAATCAGATTGTCATTTTCAGCGAAAAATATAAATTTAAAAAACTTTTGTTCTTTTTAAGACATAGTTTCTGCAGAGTGGCAGAAGTTCATCAGAAATTCGCCAGTGAGTTGTTGGCATCAAGTCATTTTCCATCATCCCATTAGCTTACAACTCCAAGCCGACATTAGCAGGGCAACAAAAATGGCGAGCAATATTGGAGCTATCCAGTTGTGCAGTTTTGAGCCAGATTCCAGCTTGGACAATTTTACAAGTTTCATTGGAATGGAATAAAGAAATACTTAGAAATGCTGTTTTAATTTTAATTTTCTTAAGTTATGTCCTCCATCATGAGAAAAATGCTACAAGAGCATGTTAAAAACACTAAAAACCTTATTTTCATTGGAGTTTTTAACAAAGACCAGACATGGTGGGCATATCTTAAAAGAAATTCCGAAACATACGAAAGACACTAGTCAAAAAACAATAGATGTAGTTGGTGGTTTATGTGGTACTTGTATAGCACTTTTTACCTTTATTAAGGCTCAAATGACTTGACAAGTCCCATTCACCAATGCACACACACATACACACAATGATGGCAACAAAGCCACCATGAATGGTGCAAGCCGCAACATCATGTGGGGGTCCAGGGTCTTGACCAAGGACACTTTGATACATGAGAAGGCAGGACGGGAAGCGAATCTGCAGCTTTCTGATTAGGGGTCGACCGCTTTACAGCTAGTGGTTGACTCTTCATGTTTTACATTTAGGTTTTACAACCACACATGAGCTCTAACTGCGAAAACTGTCATGCGTGGGTATGATTCTTATATAGCTGCACCTTCAGAGACCCAGTAAGATCCGAACGTCTCTATTAAACAATGACCCCAGGAAATCAGCTGCATTTATTCGTGGGTGTGTGCTGATGTTGTTTTTCTAAGTAATGCAATGAAAAGCATGGCTCCATTAGTATTCCCTTCCTGTAGAGTACCATCATCTGACTTGTAGTGGAAAGAGGCAGACAAATAGACAGGCAGATTCATAAAGATACTTAGAGAGAAAAGGAAAGAGTGAGAGATGAAATGTCAAAGGCTGCAGGGTAATCTGACCTCCTGGGACACTTGGACCTTAGCATAGGGGCCAATGGGGAAGAGAGCAGCACTGGCCAGGAGTAGAAAAAGAGCAAGGGAGGTATTTTGCAGGGTACTGGGCAGTGGGTATTTACAGCCAATATCACAGAGAAAACTAGGGTAAAGGGCTAAACGCTTGTGTTCAAGTAGGAGGTAGAATTAATCTGAAAAATGAGAGGATTCAAATTGAGCATGGAGTAAAAAGCTGGTGCATTTATCATAGAATGGTAATCTTCTCCTGTTTAAACATTACTTTTCCATAGATGGATACTTGATGCAATCAATATTGGAGCCTAAACTATGCTTCCTGTCTATATTCATGAATCTTGCAAGTTTGCTTTAACAGGAGCATGGTGAACAATGTACAAATATGATTTATATACAGTCAAAGACCCACTTCAACAAAAATCATGTTTTTGGTATTTTTGACATGTTTGTGAACTTGTATTTCTGTGTTTTTCTTCATTCAAATTGTTGTAAATCAGGAGCAGATACTGTTTAAAAAAGCTTGCAGCTGTGACATAAGTGTTACTGTCAGCGGGCCACAAACTCCCTACTGCCCTCCATTCTGATGCAGACAAATAGATCCATGTACGTCTTCGTTTTCCTAGTCTGAGCTGGTCTCTAGATCAAAACTGTATGGCTGGATAGCTCTGATATTGCTCAGCCATGTTTGTTGCAACAGTAATATTAGTTTGCTGTTTGAGAGGCTGTAAGCTAGTGGTAGAGAGTTTAAACAAAAAGAGAGAGGATATAAGGTTGGCCATACTGGTACATCGTGCCACCAGTCCTGCCCACAACTTAGAGGCGAATTTTTCCCATCGCTATGTCCCGGTATAAACTATGTCCCAGAAAACTACACAGGTTTTTGAGTTTGGCAAAAAAAATATATGCATAATCATAATTAAAAGGCAACTTGGAACACTTTTGAAATAGTTTAAAAGATGATTGGAGTGGGACTTACGGGTCTGCAAGAAAAGCTCCAGGAAACAGGGATGGGACATGTGTTATTGCTCAGATAGACTGCATAGAGTAATCATTCAGAAGCAAACCAGAAGAGCTTGAATTAGCCCAGGGACCCAAGACCGATTCAGGGGGCAGAGACACAATAACTTGGCTGAGCTGAGACTATTTTCCCAACAAAGCTGGAGATGGGCAGACTTTATTTTTAGATCTTCAAATAAGAGTTTCACCTCTTGTTTTTCTTTGTCAGTCTATAATTGAAGAGAAGCAAACCCTCTGTCTACAGTGAACTTTTAACAATATTTTTTATTTAAGTTCAAGGCCATCATGTAAACTTCTACTATGAAAGACCTTTAAGACAAACACGACCACCAAATTACATCAAGTGCAGTTTCATGTTGACTCAAAGCTTAAATGTGGAAAAATAAAAAATAAAAAAAATAAAAAAATGACCTCATCAATCAGTCTTTTATTTTCAAGTCAGTTTTAAATAGGTTTGATGTCAAAGAGGAAGTTTTTGGTTTTTCAGAATAAAGTCTAGTTTTTTGACTGCTACAGTTCGGCTGCATTATATAAGCTAACATACTGAATAAAATCGGTTCCTGTTAATGTAGAAAAAAATTGCTAAATCGACCGATTTAGCAACTTTCTAGCTTCTCTACATAGAACACAAACTATATTTTAAAAGCTAATTTTTCCACAACTTTTGGAAGAAATTCTTTTATTGAGAAGAAATGCATATTTGCAATCGTACTTTACTTTATTGTACCAAACCATTTGCAGCACACTAAAAGGTAAATAATAGCAGCACGGAAGCATAGAGGATTTGTTGGGCAATAATGTTTTGACAGGCACTTGGGTTTTGCCATTACAGAAACAATATGTAGTTAATCAGGCCAGGTCAAAAGTATGACACAAAAGGAAAAGCTGAATTTGCTACTTGCCATCCAGATTTGTAAGCAAGCGTATGATTCTAAGCAATCTATAACAACTGTGCAAGTCAGAAAATGTAGTCCTTGTCAGTTATTTTCTTTTTAGAAGATACATGAAATGTCTCTTTCTATAGATACATATTACTATGCTCAATTGTAGATTGTTTTTAGATAAGTTTATTGTTTTTTCCCTTGTTGTTTTCCTTTATATATATATATATATATATATATATATATATATATATATATATATATATAAAAAACTTGCCCCTTTCACCCTTTCGTGGGTGGTTTCTCACTCAAGCTCGGGTCCTCTACCAGAGGCCTGGGAGCTTGAGGGTTCTGCGCAGTATCTTAGCTGTTCCTAGCACTGCGCTTTTCTGGATTGAGATGTCTGAGATCTTTCCAGGTATTTGTTGTAGCCACTCCTCCAGCTTGGGGGTTACTGCCCCGAGTGCTCCAATTACCACAGGCACCACTGTCACCTTCATTTTCCAGGCTTTCTCCAGTTCTTCTCTGAGTCCCTGGTATTTCTCCAGTTTCTCATGTTCCTTCTTCCTGATGTTCCCGTCGCTTGGCACTGCCACATCCACCACAACGGCTTTCCTCTGTTCTTTATCCACCACTACAATGTCTGGTTGGTTCGCCATTACCATCCTATCAGTCTGGATCTGGAAGTCCCACAGGATCTTTGCCCTCTCATTCTCTACCACCTTCGGGGGTGTTTCCCATTTTGACCTTGGGGTTTCCAGTCCATATTCTGCACACATGTTCCTGTATATTATTCCAGCCACTTGATTGTGGCGCTCCATGTATGCTTTACCTGCCAGCATCTTACACCCTGCAGTTATGTGCTGGATTGTTTCAGGCGCCTCTTTGCACAGCCTACACCTTGGGTCTTGTCTGGTGTGGTAGATCTGAGCCTCTATCACTCTGGTGCTCAGGGCTTGTTCCTGAGCTGCCAGGATGAGTGCCTCAGTGCTGTTCTGTAGGCCAGCCCTCTCTAGCCATTGGTAGGACTTCTTGATATCAGCCACTTCAGTTATGGTCCGGTGGTACATCCCATGCAGGGGTTTGTCCTCCCATGAGGATCTGTCCTCCAGCACTGTATCCTCTGCTCTCCATTGCCTGAGACATTCACTGAGCACACTGTCAGTTGGGGCCTTGAGCTTGATGTACTCATGCATCTTGGATGTTTCATCCTGGATAGTGGCTTCTACGCTCACTAGTCCTCGGCCTCCTTCCTTAGCATACAGTCTCAGGGTGCTGGATTTGGGATGGAACCCTCCATGCATGGTGAGGAGCTTTCGTGTCTCAACATCCGTGGTCTGTACCTCTTCCTTTGGCCATCTTATTATTCCTGCAGGGTATCTGATAACTGGCAGTGCGTAGCTGTTTATTGCCCGGGTCTTATTTTTGCCATTGAGCTGGCTTCTCAGGACTTGCCTTACCCGTTGGAGGTATTTAGCTGTTGCAGCTTTCCTTGTTGCCTGCTCCAGGTTGCCATTTGCCTGTGGAATTCCAAGGTACTTGTAACTGTCCTCGATGTCTGCTATTGTTCCTTCTGGGAGTGAGACCCCCCCTGTGTGGACCACCTTGCCTCTCTTTGTCACCATCCGGCTGCATTTCTCGAGCCCGAATGACATCCCAATGTCAGTACTGTAGATCCTGGTGGTGTGGATCAGGGAGTCAATGTCACGTTGGCTCTTAGCATATAGCTTGATGTCATCCATGTAGAGGAGGTGACTGATGTTGGCCCCATTTCTGAGTCGGTATCCATAGCCAGTCTTGTTGATTTTTTGGCTGAGGGGGTTCAGACCTATGCAGAACAGCAGTGGGGACAGAGCATCACCTTGGTATATCCCACATTTGATGGACACTTGTGCAAGTGGCTTCCCATTGGCTTCAAGGGTGGTTTTCCACAGCTTCATTGAGTTTCCTATGAAGGCTCTTAGAGTCCTGTTTATGTTGTACAGCTCCAAGCATTCAGTGATCCACGTGTGTGGCATTGAGTCATAGGCTTTCTTGTAATCAATCCAGGCTGTGCACAGGTTGGTGTGTCGTGACTTGCAGTCTTGAGCGACTGTTCTGTCAACCAGGAGTTGGTGTTTGGCTCCTCTGGAGTCTCTACCAATGCCTTTCTGTGTGTTACTCATGAATTGATCCATGTGCCTATTTATCTTGGTTGCAATGATGCCTGACATGAGCTTCCATGTTGTGGAGAGACAGGTTATTGGCCGGTAGTTGGATGGGACTGCACCCTTTGAGGGATCCTTCTGGATCAGGATCGTTCGCCCTTCTGTTAGCCATTCGGGATGAGTCCCATCTCTTAGCAGCTGGTTCATTTGTGCTGCCAGGCGCTCGTGGAGTGCTGTGAGCTTCTTTAGCCAGTAGGCATGTATCATGTCAGGGCCCGGTGCTGTCCAGTTCTTCATACCTGAGACTCTTTCTTGGATGTCTGCCACTGTGATGGTTACTGGATTCTGTTCAGGGAGGTTGCTATGTTCTTCTCTCAGAGAGACCAGCCACTGGGCATTGCTGTTATGTGCTGTCTCTTTCTCCCATATACTTTTCCAGTACTGTTCAGTTTCTAGCCTTGGTGGGTCTGCTCGGCTGTTTTGACCCTGCCACTGAGCGTACACTTTCGCAGGTTGAGTTGCGAACAGCCTGTTTATCCGTATCCGGATAAACGGATATATATATATATATATATATATATATATATATATATATATATATATATATATATATATATATATATATATATATACACACACACACACACACACACACACCCACACACACACACACATATTTTGTTTTTATTTCTTTACTTCTTTGGTGCAACGCCTAATAGGATCCCAGTATCTTATCTCAAAAAGGACCCCACCCAGCTAGCCTAAAGAGAGTGTCTTTGTGGCTGTATGAGCAGCATCAGAGTCCATTACTGAAATCACATTAGTCCCAGAGAGTGCTTTGAGACAGGAAACAAGCCTCTGCCATCTCTGGACTTGCATTCACCTCTTAACACGCCCCCCCAAACACACACACACACCATCTCCCCATGAAAAACAGCAGACCATCATTTATCCAACATATCTGGGGTTTTTTTGTTTGTTTGTTTTAATTGCATGAATAAAAATGTAGATTTTGAACCAGGTCTATAGTCAAAAACTTAGTGAGCTAAGTTTAAGATCACACTGTAAATCTGTAATGTAATTCTTCGAATATGTATATTCACACACACTTTATACTTTATAGGAATCCATTTTTGCCTCAAAAATGTAAAAAACTGGGCCATTCCATTGATTATAGAATTAATGATGTAATCCCTCCTATCGTATTTCATTCAGCTCTGCAGTAAACATAGACAAGCATTAATTCCTTGATTAAAGCATAATTTTATGATTTAAATTGCAATGAACTAGATTGTTTTATTTTTTCTCCTTGTTTTTTTCTGTTTTACATTACCAAGCTACTTTACCAGTGGGATTTGACACTTAGCTGTTCATGAAAGCCCCACATGAATGGCTGGAGTGCAGATGTGGTGTTTACACTCACTGACGGCCAAAAACTGGCGCAGCTGCTTCCCTGCAGGTCATTTGAAGTTTTCTGTCAAAACACACGCAAATTTTCCAACGCACATATTTCCCGTCCTTTCCCGACCTTCTGAGGCGTAAAATCGGCAACGCCCCTGACCGTCTCGTTGCGGGGCATCCGTAGCTGTGGAGTCGTTTCACGGCTGACTGGGCCGATGGAGGCTATATTAAAATGAAAAAAGTCACACACCTGCCGTATGCGGTTCTGGTGCGGCGGCGGTGGAAGTCCACCCTCCAGGGACGAGCTGCTCGACGAGGCCATCTTCAAGTCACGGCTGGAGCCACCGCCCCTGGAGCGAGTTTCTTCGTAGCTACTTGACATTCTGTCTCGGGCTGACTGCTGCCGCTGAAAGCGCCGCAGTCAGTGGGGGGCCCTCAGCCCGCGCGGGGTAGATTTCAGTGGACCTCAGAATCCACTGGGTTCGGCGGGACCCGGGAACATTCTGCGTCCGTAAACCACACGCCAAGATGAACAAAATAGCGATGCTTCCAGACTGGGAGAGTGTGAATGAGCACTTCCTCTTTTCAGGGATGCTCTCGGTGTGCAGCTGTAGTCTGGACGTGTGTATATAAGTGTATTGACACGTGAACGCGCTTTCTTCAGATGCGCTCTCCCGAAACTCCGCAGGACAAGTGGTGCCTTCAGTGTTATCGCGTAATCGCGAGTCTTACAAATTGCCAATCTACATAATAAAACCCGAGAATCTCTTACATCCGGGAAAACAAATAGTTATTAACTTTAAATGTAGCGTTAAACATACTGTGTTCAATTTGTTAAAAATAAAATTTAAAAATCAGAATCATGTTTTTCCCAGTTGTTCATGAATGCACCCACAAGCATTGATGTACTTTTTTTTGCCTGCGTCCTTTGAATGTTGAACATCACCTATAGAATTCAGATTTGTGAAGTTGCTCAATGATTTCTCATGTATAAAAACATTTCCAATACTATATATTAGAAGTTATTACATGTTATTTAATCAATTACAACAGTATGCCGCTTAGGACTAAATAATATAATACACAAAATACATTCTTTTGCATTTGGCTTGGATTACCATCCACAATCCCTAAAACAAATGCCAGATATTTTAAATATCTGAAATGTGCTGGTCTTTATGACATACTGTAGAAAGTTAGAATGATTAAGACCAAATTCTGCTATTCAAAATAATACAATCTGACCAGACAATTTATTTCTCCTATTTGGGACACAATTTGAACAAAATAAAATTGACAAACAACTCCCTGGATATTTTGTGCTGAAATCTGCAACTGCTTTTTCTTTAACACATTTAAATAAAACTGAGGTTCACACCAGCCTGGGACAAGAGAAAAAAACCTAATGCCTTTTTCCTCCATCAAAAACTCATAACTTGTTTTAACAAGTGGAGTATTTAAACAAACAAAAAAAAAACTAATAACTGGACATTTTGCCTCTAAAAAATAATTTACTGATGGGTCAAGAAGATGACAGGTTTTTTGTTGATCCAAAAAAGATCCTTACACCCGGAAAAGCTCTCATCTGAGGTTAGACTTACCCCTCCTTTCAGGATAGATATAAAACAAAAATATTGCCGGACAGATTTGTCAAACGAGAACTCGAAAAAGAAGGAAGTGAAATCAAGAATGACAACCAAGTCAGATTGTAAAAAATATAGAAAATCTTTATTACACATCTAACTTACACAATAAAAGATATTACTGAAATGCTTCCATCAGCAACAGGGGGACAAGACAAGATGCCAAAAACAACACCAGAGAATAAAAAACGCAGGACCATGTGGACAAAAAACTTTTAAAATCAGCAAAAGTTCAGGAGATTTCTTTTTTTTTTTATTGCATGGAGAGTTGATCCAGGTTGTCTGAGGTTCGGCTGGAGAGGTGGGCCTCCAAAATTTCTCCAAACAAGCTTCTTTTCAGCAAGTTATATGCCATGGGCAGAAGTTGCTTTATAACCTTGTGGAAGTACTAAAAAAAAAAGAAAAATTTTATTTTATACTTCATGCTTTGAGTTGCTGTTTTTCTACTTAAATATGCAACCGAAAGTATTAAAGTTCCAGTAAATGTAGCTTGTTAATAAAGAACATGTTATATTTAAAAAAAACAACAACATAAATACATTAAATTAACTGCAAGTGTTAATAATTATTATTCAAATATCCAGACTGAATCAAAAGATAACACATATAAAGACTTACATGGGATCCATAACAGAAGAGGTCTATTCCTAACTCATAACCCATTCCATAGTCGCACTCATCGTTAGCAAACTGAACAAAGGTGATCATCTCCTGGATAGGTCCAAAAGCTTTAATGCGATCTTCATCATTCCGAGCCTCTGCGATGGCTTTACAGATCTTCTTCAAACCAGCTAAGGAACAAAAAAAATGAAAAGAGGAAATGCTTGTTATCTTCATCTACTCATTAAGAAGTTAGCCCCCAAACTAAATAAACAGATCAGAAATACTTAATACTTTTTAGAAAATATTTGAGCTCACCGTCTGTTTCAGGTAGTTCTCTGTAGCCTACATCATTCTTGTCTACAGGCACAACGATGCCGGCACCATGGAACGTCTTTGTGACCACCTAAGGTTTGGGATCAGAAGTCCAGATTGTATTAAACTGGTAAGACAATAATAACAATGGATTTGATTTATCTGCACTTTTCCAGATGCACAAAGCGCTTACAATGTGTCCAACATCATTCATTCACTCCTCATTCATACTTGGTGATGGTAACTACTGATGGAGCGGGGATCAAACCGCCGACCCCTCAATCAATGGACGACCTGCTGAGCCACTGCTGCCCAACGAGGTTATGCCGTAAAAGTGAATGCCATTATTAGGCATCTAAATAGTCTTGGAATGCAACAACTGATACATTATTGTTCTGTGATGTTTGCATTACCCTCTTGTCCCTCTGTTTCATTGCTTTGGTTTTCTGCTCTAAAGACAAGTTGAGGGACTCGGCTTTGTCCTTTAGTTTGGTCTCCAAGCTTTCCCACGCTCCAGTCTCTCCTTTCTTACTGCCTCTCTCCTTCCTCTTCCTCTGCAGGTACAGACTAGTAAACAAAACAATATAGAGATCAACAGAATAGAAGAAAGATGACTTAATTAAACCCCATTACCGGGGAAAAAAAGTGTAAATGTATACAAGCAAACACTTACTAGGCCGCAGCAAACAAGTTATCTCCCATTTGCAATATAGTGCAGTCCTTCTTAGCTTCATTTTCCCCAACAAATGAAGGAAAGGAGTCTGGGGTATCTCTGTTAGAATAAAAAAATAAATGTAGAAGCATTCCAAAGTGCCTCTTTATTTCATACAGCTGTTATTAACCCTTGTGCTATCTTAGATGACCCCACCCTTACTTTGACCATGACAAAGGTGGAAAGATTTCATGTAATCCATGGACACCAGTGAAGATCACAAATCATTGAAGAAAAAAGGTTCAGAGCACTGTCTAGTGGGTCTAGATGACCCAACTCCCAACGTTACAGTGCCTAGGATAGCACAGGGGTTAAAGAGCTTTGGGATGGTAGTAAAAGGAACTCCGTACCTGTAGTAGCCCATGTGATGCTGGCTGTCCTCACTCCCCTGAAGTACAGTCTGAAACTCTGGTGGGTCATAGAAATGCCTCCAGTGAAGGTGGAAGTTCAGCTGCGGGTTCTTGGAGGTTCTGTGGGCTCCAGCCAGAATTTCAAAAGGGCCGACCAGCTGCAGGTCCAATGCCTCTTTCAGTGCGCCTATACAGGTTTAAAGTGATAAAATCAGCTGAAAAATTATAGCATTTTATTCAAAATTAATCTTAACCCAAATTTTTAATCCTATAAAATGTTAAATTGAATTGATATTAAACTATAAAATACTATACAAGCTCATCAAATCTATTTATTGTTTTTCTTTTGAAACAGTTTTTTGCATTTATTTTTCACGCATTTACAAAAAAACAAAAACCTCAAACATCTTTTGTGTTCATTGTTAATAAAAGAAATAATAAAATGTATCAATGAAAGTTTCACTTTTGTTCAGTTCAAATAATCAGTTTAGCTAAATTTGTTTTACAATATAAATTAAAAAAAAGAGTCCATTTTTTTAAAAATCAAACAGATAACTTTAATTTTCAAATTTGAATCAATTGTGTGGCTTGGCAGTGACACCCTTTCTGAAGAAATGAACACACATTTTTCAGTTTCACAAAACAGAAGTCACAGAAGTAAAAACCAATGAAATTGCAGCAGAAAGGTATATGCTGTGACCAAAAGAAGTAAATAAATCAATAAAGCATACCACAAGGATTTTCAGGACTAAGCTCCTTGCAGAATTCCCAAAAATGAAAAAGATCTTCTGGCATTTGAAAGCTGTACAGTCGAAACAACTCCTCACGCTGTTCTGGAGTCACATCGGACAGCGGTACGTCTTTGGATCCATCAGTTCTCATCTTCTTCACGTCTCCATTACAGGCGCTCACATCCTAGAGACAAAAACAGATACTTTGTTGTTGTTGCTTCAATTAAATATTAGATTTTGTACATATGTGAACAGCAGAAATAAATAAAGCTGTTCAAAATATATATGATTGCCAAATTTCCCTCTTTTGGTGGATGAATGAATGGTAATTATCTCGACTCAATGTTTTGTGTTTATTTATGCGTTCAAAGCAAAGTTTAAAATAAAAAAGTATCTTTTTTTGATCCAAAAGTGACGTAAATAATAGCATATATATTTATTTATGTACAGTGTACTTTGTTGTCGTTCGGGCTGAAAACTTTAAGGAGGAAACTTACAGAGTTGCTAGCTAAAATAAATCTCAGCAGAACTGTTTGCTTCCATCCATCTGGCAGCAATTGATTAAAAAAGACTTGTTGAACTCATTTTCGTAAGGCAAAAACATTGCAGGTTCATGGGTTTTACGCAAATACGATAAACACAAGCCCAGCAGACCTGGGACTGCTTCTTTAAAGCCATATAAAAGCCCATTGTGACGTGTGGGGGTCATTAAACAAGTAGCTCTGCTTTGCAGCAGCAGCAGCTGCTGCCATATTGTCGTCCAACCACCGCTGGACACCAAACACAGCAGCCTTTTGCGTCCTCATCCAATTCAGTATGCTCCAATTGCAGAACTTATTCCGCAGAAACACGTTTTGAAATAAACATCGACGCTTAGATGTCTAGTCTGTGAAGACTGGAGATATTACCTGTGCCGATTTCGGTTTTCTTTTTGCGCGCCCTGTCATTTTCTTCCTCTTGTCTCCTTGTCGTCTTCTTCTACACTTTTAACAGAATAAATGGTGGGTTGTATTAGAGGGCACTATCGCCACCTAGAGGTTAAAAAAATAACTGCAGCTTCCATTCCTGCTCCATTTCCATTCCGTATCAAAACCGTTTTTGCTTGAATACAACGTTATACACAGAAAAGACGTGCGCGGAAAGGTCTGGCATATTTATCTTATTGTAATTAATATACTTTTATTAATTATATACATTTTTGACCCCACTCATTACAGTGGTAAAACCAAACCATTGAAATATGTTTCTCTGTTAAATGTGTGAAAACATTTTTATGTCGGACAATAGCTTTGTATACTTTTTCAATTATATTAGGTATAAAACAATAATTTCCTGACTTGTTTACTCAATTCTTAATCTTTACAAATTATTCTTAATTACTAACAAATTTTATTAAAAGTGGACACAGGCCGGGCAGTGTGCACACTGGAGTATTTTAAATTGAAACCTTCTGGGATTAGATATAAGGCCTTTTACAAAATATGTATAATTAATCAGACACAGTTTTGGATTTAAGGCAAACATCCAAACAACAAAGTCTTTATTGCATTACATCACAAGAAAAAACAGACAAAAAAACCTCGTGTCAGAATCAGAACTCTGTTTTCCCTCTAGTCACCAGCCGGAACCGTCCCCCAGAGTTCTGAATGCACTAGATCTCCCAGCATTTTGATTTCTAAAAGTATTTTTATAGAAACCAGAACAGGTAGGTACTGACGGACATCCCTGATTGGATGATGATATTTTTCCATCATTTTAACACCAATTTATTTGACCTAAGCCATACTGGAAATTATCGTCCAAACCACAATGTCCCATAATAATCCATGTTTTCCCCCTTTACATATTACCGTAAATTAGAAATGGAGCAAACAGTAAACATTTCAATTCATTTTTTTTTATTTAACCTCTGAAACAGAAGGGTCACCCAGAAGCAGTTTGTGTGAATGACGTACGTGCTGAAGGTAAATAATTAAAGGAAAGAATGAAAGGATAAAATCAAAAAAATGATTTGGTTTTCTATAGTAGTTAATAAATTGATAATAAAATGAAAGTTAATTTTTTTCCTTTATGATTTTAAGTTTAAATTTACAACATTTGATTCATAGTACCTATACCATTTATGATTTCTAATTGGGATTCATTGTGTTTTCTGAAATGTTTGTCATTTTTTAACATTTCATTTTTCCTCTGGAAATTAATTTGTTTTACAAAACGTTTTTTTTTTGCTTTTTTAGCATTTCCTTTTGTTTTCTGTAAATGACATTTTTTTTCTGAAATGTTTTTTCATTATTGTTTTTTATGTTTTGTCTTCTGAAATTTTGTCTTATTCTTTAAAATGTAATGTTGTTTTTTTTTAGATTTTTTTTGCTTTTTTTAGTTGTCTCTGATCTTTAAAACGTTTTTGTCGAGTGATTTGTTGATGTGATTTGCACTTCAGGGTCACCGTAGAATATATTTCCTACATTTCCTATATTTATTACAGTAATAGAAAAAAATTTGTTGTTTTACAACTGACTTGAAAACAGACCTTAGAAATAAAAGTTATAAACCACAAACAAATGCAATTATAACCACCATATACGTCTTCTTTAAATATTTCCATATGTATTTTGATGGTTATAATTGCTTTGGTTGACAGACTATACAAGATCAGAAGTAAGACATAAACAGATTGTTACTAGTCAAATAAAACAACAAAATACAACAGATTAATTTCACACATTGCTTTCAAGTTAAATACTTTTTAAAAATAATAATTTATATTTGACAACAGTTGCTAAAAATCTTGACAGTTTTGGATATGGTTAAGTATAAACACCAGTTGAAACCAAACCTCAGTGTAGCTGTGATAAAAAAAGGCCTTTAAATGGACTGCAGAGTTGAAAAATTAAACCACGGTAATTTGGCAGATATACACAGCTTTACACATAATATAACACAGAAATAGATAAACAAATTATAAAAGGGAACTGCTGTCATGACTATAGAACGACTGAGACCCAGATGCTGAAACCCGGAATGAGACACAGGACAGAGATGTCTTGGCGAGAAGGTAGATTTAATATGATGGCCAGACAGGTAGGTAACTGTTACTGGAGGTCCGAGAATGTAACTGCGGCTCGTGGCGTCACTGGTGGAACTGCTCGTTCGGGTCTGGAGTCGGCAGCGTGGGTCCGTTTCGTGAGGCAGCTGGTTCGGCAGAGGCTCGTGGTGAGGATGGAGGGAACAGACCAGTAGAGGAGTCCGGATTACGGCTGCTGTGGGTGACCACTCGTGGCTGAGGTTTCCTGGAGACAGGTAAGACAGCATATGTTAACTACTTGGCTTAAGGCAAGGCAACAAAGCATGAACTTGACGTGAGGCCAAATATGCACCATCAGGGGCAACGGACTGGCGGTGAATGAAGATCCTGGAGCTCCTTAAGAAGGCAGGTGTGTCGATGAGGTGAGTGGAAGCAGCTGGGGATAATCAGGAACCAAGCGGAGAGGAGAGGGGGGAGGAGTCTGACAGAGGCACCATGACAGTACCCCCCCCTCAACGACCGCCTCCAGGCGGTCAAGGGCGGCGATCCGGGTGGGCCCGGTAGAAATCCTCAATGAGCGAGGGGTCCAAAATGAGAGAGCGGGAAATCCAGGAGCGCTCCTCCGGCCCGTAACCCACCCAGTCGACCAGGAACTGGAATCCGCGACCCCGACGGCGGACATCCAGGATCCGATTGACGTCGTAAGCCGGAGCACCGTCGATGAGCCGGGCGGGTGGCGGGGAAGCGGACGGCGGGCACAGAGGACTGTCCAGAACTGGCTTGATCTGGGAAATATGAAATGACGGGTGAACCTTCAGAGCCTTGGGAAGACGGAGTCGGACGCAGGTGGGGTTGATGAGTTTCTCTATGACGTAAGGTCCGATGAATCGTGGAGCCAGTTTCTTGGAGGTGGCTTGGATGGGGATATTACGTGTGGAGAGCCAGACCCTTTGGCCAGGTTGGTACTCGGGTCCCACCACCCTGTGACGGTTGGCGATGCGGCAGTTGCTCTCCTTGGTGCGGAGGAGAGCAGCCTTAGCCTGTGCCCAGATGCGTTGGCACCGCTGGATGTGATGTTGTACGGAAGGCACCGCCAAGTCCAGTTCCTGTGACGGAAACAGAGGTGGTGAGTACCCGAGAGCGGCCTCAAAGGGAGAGAGCCCAGTAGCAGTGGAGGGATGAGCATTATGGGCATACTCAATCCACACGAGATATTGGGACCAGTCCTGCTGGTTCTGTGCCGCCAAGCAGCGGAGAGCTGCCTCCAGTTCCTGGTTCGCTCTCTCCGCTTGGCCGTTGGACTGAGGATGGTAGCCAGATGTGAGGCTGACCGTGGCCCCCAAGGCCGTACAGAAGGCCTTCCAGACCTGAGAAATGAACTGGGGGCCACGGTCAGAGACAATGTCCAGAGGGATGCCATGGTGACGGAAAACCTGCTTGGTCATGATATCAGCAGTTTCGGTGGCAGTGGGTAGTTGAGGGAGCGGAATGAAGTGGGCCATCTTGGAAAATCGATCTATGACTGTGAGTATGACGGTGTTACCTGCTGATGGGGGTAACCCGGTGACAAAGTCCATTGCCAAGTGGGACCAGGGCCGGCTGGGCGTAGGAAGTGGGTGGAGCAACCCCGCCGGAGCCGAGGAGGACGTCTTGGATCGGGCGCAGGTGGTGCACGCCGAGATATACTCCCTAATGTCCTTCTCCATAGACGGCCAATAAAACCTCTTACGAAGTAAATGGAGGGTACGGTGGACCCCCCCATGGCACGCCAGACGAGACGCGTGACCCCAAGTGATGACTTCGGAGCGGAGATGAGCGGGTACAAACAGTGTGCCCCTGGGAGCGGGTGGATGGTCAGAGTCCCCTTCCAGGGCTTGAAGAACCTTGGCCTCGATATCCCAGGTGACACTTCCTATGATGCAGGATGAAGGGAGGATAGATGATAGAGTGTTCTCAGACGGACTGTATTTCCTGGAGAGGGCATCGGGTTTGATGTTGCGGGAGCCTGGTCTGTAGGTTATGGTGAAGTGAAACCGGTCAAAGAAAAGACACCAACGAGCTTGCCTGGAGTTGAGTCTTTTCGCGGAGCGTAGGTATGCCAGGTTTTTATGGTCCGTCCAGACGATGAAAGGCTGCTCGGCTCCCTCCAACCAGTGACGCCACTCCTCCAGGGCAAGTTTGATGGCTAAGAGTTCCCGGTTGCCAACGTCGTAATTCTGCTCAGAAGGGGACAGCTTGCGAGAGAAAAACGCACAAGGTTTGAGTTTTCCAGAACTCCCCTCCTTCTGTGAGAGGACAGCGCCCACCCCTGAGTCAGAGGCATCGACCTCAACGATAAATTGCCGTGAGGGGTCAGGTTGGATGAGGATCGGGGCAGAGACAAACAGTTTCTTTAACCTGTCGAAGGCCTGTTGGGCTTCGTTGGACCAGACAAAGGGATGCTTTATGGAAGTGAGGCGTGTAAGGGGAGAAGCAATACTGCTGTAATTGCGTATGAAGCGTCTGTAAAAGTTAGCAAAGCCCAGGAATTGCTGTAGCTTCTTACGGCTGGTTGGAGGTTCCCAGTTGGTAACAGCTTCTATTTTGGATGGATCAGGGCGTATGCAGCCAGCCTCGATAATGTAACCGAGAAACTGTACAGTGGGGGAATGAAATTCGCACTTTTCATGCTTAACGAAAAGCTGATTTTCCAATAGTCTCTCCAACACCAGGCGAACGTGATGCTCGTGTTGAGCCAGATCGTGGGAGTAGACAAGAATATCGTCCAAATAGACAAAGACGAATCGATTAATGAAGTCCCGAAGGACATCGTTAACTAGCCTTTGGAAAACTGCCGGGGCGTTGGTGAGGCCGAAAGGCATTACTAAATATTCGTAATGCCCTAACGGGGTGTTAAAGGCAGTTTTCCACTCGTCCCCTTCCTTAATTCGGACCAAATGGTAGGCATTGCGGAGATCTAACTTAGTGAATATGCGAGCCTTCTGGACGGAATCAAAAACAGAGGTGATTAATGGCAGTGAGTATTTGTCTTTTACGGTGATTTGATTTAGTTCGCGATAATCAATGCATGGTCGGAGGGACTTGTCTTTTTTCTGCACAAAGAAAAAGCCTGCTCCCACGGGGGAGGAGGAGGGTCGAATGTGCCCCAGGGCGAGGGCTTCCTGTACGTAGTTCTCCATGGCTGTCTTTTCTGGTCCAGATAGATTAAACAAATGACCCTTGGGCAATGGAGCGCCTGGCAACAGGTTTATGGCGCAATCATAAGGTCTATGAGGTGGGAGAGCACTAGCTTTGGTTTTGCAAAATACTGCTTTTAAATCATGATAACAACGAGGAATGTTGGACAAATCGACTTGGCTATGACACTCAGCGTTAGGAGAAGTGACGGAAGGGAGAGCAGAGAGAAGACAATTAGCAAGGCAATATGGGCTCCACTGGATTATAGTCCCTTGAGCCCAATTAAACTGAGGATTATGCAGTTTTAGCCAGGAAAACCCGAGTACTATGGGAGTATGGATGGACTTGGTGATGAGGAAACGGATAGACTCACGATGGTTGCCTGAAGTAATGAGCAGGATGGGTTTGGTGCGGTGGGTGATGCGGGATAAGAGTTGACCGCCTAAACCGGAAGCCTCGATGGGGGTCTCCAGGGGTTCTGTGGGAATCGACAGATCATTAACAAGTTGCTGGTCAATTAAACTCTGCTCGGCCCCGGAGTCGACCAGGGCCCGTAACTCATGCACATGGAGATCTTGACTTAACTTGACAGGGATTAGTAAAAAATTATTACCGGCCAGGTAGATGTTTGTTACCCCTCGCAGCCTGTCTCCTAGCGAGGGGTTCGGGTGTTTAAACGAAGCGGGCAGGAGATGACAATGTGGCCCTTTGCTCCGCAATAGAAACAGGCCCCCTCCATGCGCCGTCTGCGGCGTTCCTCTTCAGACAGTCGAGAGTGTCCAACCTGCATAGGCTCGTCTGGAGGTCTAGAGGGGCTGAAGGAGTCGAGAGGGGTGGCGTGAACAGCGTGTGACAAGTTGGAGGATGTAGTGGTTGCGGCACGCTGGAAAACGGGCCCTCGTTCCTTTTGACGCTCCCGCAGGCGAACATCAGAGCGGAGTGCCGCAGAAACCAGTTCCTCAAATGACCGGGCTTCGGGTTGAGAACACAGATGATCCTTAATTTGTTCATTTAAAGACTGGTAAAAGATCCCCTTCAAAGCTGCGTCGGGCCAGCCTGCCTCGACCGCCAGAATACGGAAATCTATAACGTGTTCACTCACCGAGCGGTTACGCTGCCTGAGCGCGAGTAACCGACGGGTTGCTTCGTCCTGTTTACGTGGTTGGTCGAAAATTAACTGGAACTCTCTGAGGAAACGTTCATAAGTGAGGTGGCTTATGGGATTGGAGGAGAGGAAAGCCTGGGCCCACTGGAGGGCTTTATTGCGTAGAGAGTTGACGATCAGTGATATTTTACTGTGATCCGACTGATAATGACGGGGGGCTTGTTGGTAAATCAGCTCGCATTGGAGGAGGAATCCTCCGCAGGCTTCGACGTCACCAGTAAATGGTTCCGGTTGCAGCCGGATGTTTTCGTGAGCGGAGGGTGATCCGGAAACGGAAGTAGCCGAGTTAGCCGTAGCTTGAACCGTATCTGTTGGAACATGGGAAAAATGTCCGGTTAAATTGTTCAATGTCTGTGTCAAACCGTCCAGGCGATGAAAAAGGTCCTGTTGGGCCGCGGCCATCTGGGATAGGGCGTCGGCCTGGCGACCAAGCAATATGCCTTGCTGGGATACGGCTAATCTGAGTCCCTCCGGGTCAGCTGGGTCGGGATTATGGCCAGTCCGTTCTGTCATGACTATAGAACGACTGAGACCCAGATGCTGAAACCCGGAATGAGACACAGGACAGAGATGTCTTGGCGAGAAGGTAGATTTAATATGATGGCCAGACAGGTAGGTAACTGTTACTGGAGGTCCGAGAATGTAACTGCGGCTCGTGGCGTCACTGGTGGAACTGCTCGTTCGGGTCTGGAGTCGGCAGCGTGGGTCCGTTTCGTGAGGCAGCTGGTTCGGCAGAGGCTCGTGGTGAGGATGGAGGGAACAGACCAGTAGAGGAGTCCGGATTACGGCTGCTGTGGGTGACCACTCGTGGCTGAGGTTTCCTGGAGACAGGTAAGACAGCATATGTTAACTACTTGGCTTAAGGCAAGGCAACAAAGCATGAACTTGACGTGAGGCCAAATATGCACCATCAGGGGCAACGGACTGGCGGTGAATGAAGATCCTGGAGCTCCTTAAGAAGGCAGGTGTGTCGATGAGGTGAGTGGAAGCAGCTGGGGATAATCAGGAACCAAGCGGAGAGGAGAGGGGGGAGGAGTCTGACAGAGGCACCATGACAACTGCAGCATAATGAATTTTCTAAATTTGTTTTATGTATTACCATGTGGCACATACTGCAGCATTAGATGACACGTGTCTCAACCGTTGATGGGCTCCATCTAAGTTTTTAGGCATTACGGGTCAAAGAAAAACAGCAAGCAGCTGCTTGCTGTAAGAATTTTTTGGAATCTTTTAAACATCAAATTTTCATCTCTTAGATTTCTTTCAAACGTTTTTGCCATGCTCTTCTTCCTCAGTGTCCTCAGCAAAGTGCAGCCAATTTTCTCTGTTCTTCACACATCCATCTCTCAGAGGAGAGCAGGCGTCAAACAGTTGGGACACAGCCTGGGGAGGATGTAAACAATGGTGCATTAGGGCGGAATGGAAATGCATGAACTTTACATGAATAAATATACAACACATGGTTTTACGGAGTATCATTTT
The DNA here is from genome assembly GCF_053564925.1 of Oryzias latipes. Taxonomy (NCBI): domain Eukaryota; kingdom Metazoa; phylum Chordata; class Actinopteri; order Beloniformes; family Adrianichthyidae; genus Oryzias; species Oryzias latipes. Next base: position 10,804,933 of record NW_027616335.1, read on the forward strand.
GGCAAACTTTCAACACACATCACCACCATTAACCTTGTAGAGCGGGTAGCAGATCTCATCGATGTACTCTACTTGCATGTGTGGCAGGCGTGTGCTGTTTTCTCTGTTCATTATGTCCTGTTGAGATGAAAATAGCCTCTTAATAAAGGAACTTGGTCTCTATATGAAGTCAACCTATGGAGTTGTTAAGACAGGATCTTGTATAAAATAAAAGTAAAACCAGACATAATTCACATATAGATTTAGTCAAATCAAATCATTTGTTCCCATTAATTCAGTCAAAGTGAACATTAGTCCCCTTGATGATGCAAATATAATATAATAGAAAATAAAACCTAAAATGAGAATTAGAGGAATGTAACTTTAAAGCTAATAGAAATTAGTGACATTTTATTATAAATAGATATTTTTTTAGGAAATGTTTGTTGCAAAGATATCATTTCGAGTTTATGTGAAAAACGTTCAGACTCCATACAAAAATCCATGCTTTGGCACATGACAACAGACATCACATTTAAATGTCCTCGTCCTTGCATTTGATTTGGCTATAATATATCGTACTGTAGAAGAATTCTTTGTAAAGTCAGGACAAACTGATGCTCCCACAACCTACAATGGGTCTGATTTTGAACTCTTCTCTCTCTTTGTCCCCTTGGGCAAAGAACTCCATGGCCACCAGGTTGGCAATCTGCAGAGATGAGACAGAGGTTATGGTTTTGATTATGATGACTCAGAGAAAAAGTGTTGGCTTTAATGCAAGGCTGACCCTTTTCTGTTCAGGCCAAGGCTTTGCGATAGCAGAAAGATCACTAGCTGTCATCAGCATTGACCTGTCATGTACAAAAATAACACATAAACTGTTACTCACAGCATTTGTTCACAAAAAATTTTATATTGAGATTTTTCTTTTCCAGAAATCCCCCTCACCTTAGCAAATCTTTTTGCTTCTCACATTTCCATTTCATCCTGTTTTTCTCAACAAGGGAAAAGAACTCTTTTCTTCTTCTAAAAAAAAAATCAAAATAAAAAGTTGTTTTACATTTTAAACCAAGGCTTCAGCTACTTTGACTTTTGATGCTTGAGCATACTGCATGTAGACGTTCAGGTCGGTGGCAAGGATTGCCCTTTTGACCATGTGAAGCACGTTCCTGTGATCTTCTGATGACAAACTTCGGAGTATCTGACTTCCCTGAGAGAACATGAGAGCATCACTTATTAACCATAAGAGAAAAAAAGAAATAATTATTAATTATTAATAATTATCTAATCATTTCTGAAAAAACCCAGATGTGACTATGTGTATTTTTATTCAATAGATCGTTTTCTTTAAAGTTGATAAAATAAATAAATCCAAAGAAAGACCAATATCTAATTTTCATTATATCTTTCAGGTAATTTAGTGTCATACAGCACCAACGCCAGGGGTCCCCAAATCCAGGCCTTGGGGGTTGATGTCCAACATGTTTTCCAACCAACCTGCCATTGAAACCCCTTATTGACTAAACACACCTGATCCAGGTAATCAGTAGCAAATAAGGCAGGGATTCTGCAAAACTAGCAGGACTCCGGCCCTCCGGGCCTGGATTTGAAAACCACTGACCAACGCTTTAGGTTCAGAATGAAAATGTCACCCATGTGCTATCCAAGGCAATTTAACATTGGGAGTGGGGTCATCTAGACCCCACAAGACAGTTGTGGGCTGAACGTTTTTCTGCAACGATTTGTGATCTTCACTGGTGTCCATGGATTACATGAAATCTTTCCCCCCTTATCCACCTTTGTCATGGTAGGGAGAACACGTCAATGTAAGGGTGGAGTCATAAGATAGCACAAATGTTGACTGCTCCATTTTTAAAACTTCTTAACAAGCAGAATAGAAAGTGATAAAAAAATCATTTTTTGAACAGATTTGCATTTTTAGCATGATTGGCATGTTTTTTATCCTTTAAATATATATTTTTAATCACTGTCGCCATTTAAAAGTAGAGAAAAGTGGACTAGTGAAAATAAATGATAAAATTGAGAGTGAATGGGTCTTACAGTATTGTTCAGAATGAAGAGGCAGAGGTTATAATGATGGTTCTCCAGGGAGGAGTGTCCATACAACTGAGCCAATGGCTGTTTAGTCCTATAAGAGAAAGAAAAGAAACTGGTCAAGAACCAACATAGACTAGTGCCGCTGGAACCCCATCTCCCAGCCCCCACCAGAGCAAGACGCACCAGGTCAAGCTGCACAGTGTGGCAGAGGCGGTGCACTAAAAAAAAGGATAAATAAACGTGATTATAAATTGAAGGGTCTTTGTCTGACAGTGAGGTTCTTGGATGCCTGGATCGGCCGGGATGCTGCGCAGTCTGCCCCGAGCTTTGGGGTGTGGGGTGCCGGGCCTCTTGCCTTTACTGGAGCCCTCAGTGGGATCAAGGTACACTCTAAGAAGCACACATTCATTCAACCCACCTGCTTATTCACTTTTGCACAAATATGGGCATGGGTACCGTTTTTAAACCCCTCTTTAAATCTTTTGTGGACCTGTCTGTTTGCATAAGTCTTGTGAGATAAATTTCCCATCATTAATGTATGAATATACTTAAAACAGACTATTCGTTGGCGTGTGTATTTGAAAAATAAGTCATGCAATTTACTAATGACATTCTTATGTTATGACTCTGTATTATCGACCCACCCCCCCATCTCCCCCATCTTAACCCCTTATCCCTCATCTCTAAAATCCCACTCTCTCCCTATCTCTCTTCTTTTCTTCCATTCTGTCCAAGAAGGAATGCATATAAATATAATAATTATAAATAAAGCTTAGCCTCAAATACAAAAGGGTTAAATATACACTCTGTTTGTCGGAAAATCCAAAAACCCCTATTGTAACAATAAAATATGTCCAACAAAAGAGGCAAAAAAAGAAAAAGAAAAGAATCAAAAGCACAGTTGTGGGCAAGAAATAACAATTTTTTTTGAATAACATACAAAGCTAAATAATATATAAAGGACATAGGCATAATCATAAGCATAATCTTCAAGTAAAAAAGGAAAATGTAAAAAAAGAAGTGGGAATGGCTACTGTTTACCTTTCTATATAGGAGTTATTTACTCCTCTGTGGTCAATATCATGGTTAAGGGTGGCTATCATCAACGCCAAAATCTCCAAACGGGAAAAAATGTTCTGCAACATAAATAAAAGCAAGGGGTATGTTCATTATCAGAAAAATGGATGCTTAAAAATTAAAATGTTTTGAAGTGATCAAAGATCAATTTGAGTTAAAAATAAACCATTTCTGGTTTTCAGGCACAAACATTCACTTACATGAAGCTGGTCTGTCGACATTAGCATAGCAAACATGCTCTGAGCAGTGCACAATGCATGGCTCCAGTTGTGATATGGTACGTTGTTCCTGTAGCCTCGTCTCACAGTCAAAACCCACTGACACAGGCTCTGCAGGGAGAAGCAAAGAGATGCAAAAAAGTAGGCAAAGGTTTTACCAACAAAAATGTTTAAAACAATATCAGTGAGAGTCTTTGAATATTAAATGTTTGATTCCTGAAGTGATTTCATGTAACTTTGGCCTAAATATGACTGAATTATTTTGTTGCTCTAAGCTAATTACATCGTTTATGACGTAGTATCACGCTCATATACATTTTCTATTCAACAATACTGCAGCTCCCATAACAGTTGTAGTGTAATCACATCGTTGGCCGATTACCTTGTAATCAATGTTAAATTCTTGCACCAATTTAAGGTCCAGAAACATGCGAATGGTGGCTTGAGTGGTCATGTCTTCTGGCAAACCAAAATCCGAGAAATTGAAGTCTATAATATTTAGAGAGTCAGCAGATGGGATGGGGGCTTCCTGAAAAAAAAAGTAAACTCATATTTTAATACTGATCAGTTATTCAAACATTTAAAATACAGTTTTTTTTCCCCCCATTGGGGCCATTTGAACGTAACAACCATTGAATGTAAAAACTATCATGCACATATGGTGGTTAAGGGTGTGGTTAGCATTAGCTAGACGTTAGTGTCAAAGCATATACTGCAGATCTGCTGGATAGAAAATAAATGTAAACCTGTTAACACTGGGACAATGATGCCATAAGTAGAGCAGCAAAGCAGAATAGCTAGCAGTCAAATGAACCATCTGCTTAGGACAACATTAAAAAGAACTAAAAGCTCATTTTAGGACAAACTGCTAAACTTCTTCATGATAGGACTTCTTTTTAAATAAATAATAATTATGTACCTTTAGCTAGGTTTATTCCTAAACTCAAAATGTAGTTAAAATGTATTTTTTTTAGCATTTAAAAATGACAGCAGGGGCATACCTGCAGTGCCTGAATTTCCTGCTCTGCTGCAGTGATGTGGTAGGCCAGAACCTGTGGAATTGCACACACACGTATGTGTGTATCACCACAAATCCATTTTGGGAAGGCATGATCACCATGACTAAGTTAGATTTCTTACCTCTTGTGTGACCTTTACGCTAGCTCGTCGCACCTCTGTGATATGGACGGCCTCAGAATATTGTAAGGCCAAGCCACAGTAGACGGCCAGGTCTTCCAGGAGGCACTCATCATATCTGTTGAAAGCTTCCAAGTCATCAGAGTCTTTGCTCTGCTTGTTCATCAGCTGGCACACAGCTAGATGATAGAAAAAAAGTATTGTTCGGTGACAAAAACCTTTCAAGCAGCTTCTAATTTAGTCAAAACACTGTAAAATGCTGCTGCTTTAACTATCAAAATTCAAGTTTGTGATGTGAAACCATGAAAATAACCAACAGATTCAATTATTAATGTTCAATAATGGCGGCTAAAAGGAAGGGACTTACCAATAACATTTTCCGATCTCTCATTTCTAACAGGGCAGCAGATAATGCTTCTCACCGATTCTTCGGAACATTTTGCCATATTTAGCGTCTTCATAGTCTTCAGTGTTTGACATGCATATGATGGGTCAATATCACTGATGTCGCGCTCCCTAAAAAAGAGGAACATTTCCAGAATTGTGTAAAAAGAAAAACAACAGTAAATAGGTGAAATACTGATGAGGATCCTAAATAAAAAAAGGAACGAAAAATGAAAATACCTTCTATAGATCTGACAAGTTGCTCCAAGCTCCTCACACTCCAAGTGTATAACACGCGAAAATGTAACCTATTATAAACACAAGTTAAACACAGAAAATGATACATTAACATAGTAGTTTTTCAACTCAGTGGCCTAGTGGCAGAGTGTCCGTCTTGAAACTGGAGGGTGATAGGTTCAAACCCAGTTGGGTTATACCAAAGACTTTAAAAATGGGACCCTGCTTGACACTCAGCATTAAGGGGTTGAATTGGGGGAATAAACCAACAAATGGCTTCCGAGCAAATTTCCCACACGTAGGTGTGTGACAACTAATCGACTCTGGTTTTGCCTTCACCTTATTAAACTGCAACTCCCTTCTTGTAATTATATCAAGATACTGCACATAGTCATAGCTAACATCAAACTTTCAGTCTTTAGAATAAAATTCAACTGACTTGTACTAAATCATTGAAAATGTAAAATATTAACTAAAAGGAGATAATAACTAATAATGCAAGAAAAATAAATTAAACCATTTTATTTGTTTTTACCCAAGAACATATAAACACACCCACTAATGAACCTACAGAGGTTCAGAATGTTAACTGTCCTAGTGTCCATCACAGACACAAAAACAAGTGATATCTGCTCAAAACAGTGAGCTACAGCAACATAGATAAAAATAAAATCAGATTCATTGATCTGTTAAAATAAAAATGTCAAACCACGGATGGTTCACCTTATTGTCAATGACTGACGTTTGATCTGCAGGGATGAAGATGGTGCAGTACTGAGCACCTGTGGAGGGCATGATGGTGGCAGCCATCTTACTCAGCAGAACTTCAAAAGAATGGTGTTCCCTTGATAACACCTGAGCCATCTTGATCAAAGCCTGTCATTTATACAAACAGAGATGTACATTATATATCAAAATCCTCCTATGGTTTAGACATTCCTACAAATATAAACAGAAAAAGAAGTCTGTGGCTTAGTAGCTCTGTGTCTTACATGACTGCGTTTTGCTTCTTGTCTTGAACTCTCATACAGCTGGATGTTATCCAGAACCATTCCCAGCACATCCATGTGATTGGACAACACCTAATGAAGAAAGTTGACGAAGATAAGGGCCTGTTTAAAGCTGGAAGCTCATACCTACCGTATTTTCCGGACTATAAGTTGCTCCGGAGTATAAGTCGCACCAGCCCAAAAATGCATTATAAAGTAGAAAAAAACACAGATAAGTTGCACTGGACTATAAGTCGCATTTTGACGGGAAATTTATTTGACAAAATCTGAGACCAAGAACTAATAACTTTCATTACCTCATATGACACAATCATAGCAGACTGTTTATCTCATAATTTCACAGTAATTCTTTCTCAAACCTATTTATTTATTCCTTTCATGAAGCATCATTGGCCAACTAATACTCTGTTTTCATCCTGTATTTGTAGAAACAGTTGTCATTTTTATTGCATTTCTGAATCTATGAAATCATTGGAAAATAGAATATTATGTTGTTAGCCTTCAAGATCTTACTGTAAAAAAAAGTTTGCTGATTCTCTGAGTCACTTATCATACTCTTAAACCTTAACATACCTCATACATCAAATTGGCCCAGGAACATCATCTCTGTTCCTCACAAATGAATATAACAGGAGGGTTAACAATGTATTTATTTCAATTTATTTCTAATATAAGTCGCTGCGGAGTATAAGTCGCACCCCTTGCCAAATTATGAAAAAAAGGGCGACTTATAGTCCGGAAAATACGGGGATTTCCATTTAGAGATAAAACATGAAAAGATGTGACAAGAAAATAATTATAACATTAGATGCTTAATTACAAATCCTTTAAAAACCCACTGCCATGAAAATTGTGTTTTTAACATGTTCTTGTGGCATTTTTTTGATAATAAGGGACATATTAAAAAAATTAAGCTTAAAATTGAATTTCTCAGTTTTTCCTTATTTAAATCATTGTGAATAAGAAACAGACAAAAAAAAAATAAAAGAAAAAGAGCCTATTTGTGATCCAGAAAATATGCTGGGTGGGCCACAAGATCCCTGCTATGAGTTCTTGGCAACGGTGAGGGGAAGGGGGGGTGGGGGCTCTGTCCCAATGGTGCAGCAACTTTATCCTAGAAAATGACAGATTTTTTCCATTTTGGCTAAAATTGACATAATAATTAAAAGACCACAAGGAACGGTTTGAAAGTTGATCAAAATATGATCAAAGTGGGACTTAATGCATTATTCTTTGACGTTTTATTTTCATTTCATTTATTTATTTCATTTTCACAGCACACAACAATAAATAACACAACATTCTTGTCTTTGATGAAAATGAAAGGGGACAGAAAGAAGAAAACGTATCTCTCATGACAGCATAAATGTTACCTTTTCGTCCAAGCTGGTGAAGGCAGAAAGCGACCCATCACGGATGCTTCTTTTGTTAGTCATAACCACCACACCAATCACCTGTTTGGAAACACAAACACACATTTACAGTTTTCATTTTTTAACATAAACATGTCCTTTACAAAGTGCTGTGCGACATAAGTGCTGGGCAGACAAAACCATTTCTTTATCAAATTTGGATCCTTAAAATTTTGTAGAACTCTAAAACTTGGAGTGGACATAGAAGAAAAACATCTTGCAGATCTGTACTGTGCAGTATAATACTTGCAGTATCTGTCAATAAATAGAAGAAAAGAAAATAACAACAAAAAAAATGGTCTAGAAAGAGGAAATATTACCTCTCTCCTGTGGTTCTTGATGGGAACACTTAAGACTGTCTTGATGTTTGATGGCTGGTTGTTAACCATGTTGAACCTAAAGTCCTGCAGATGCATATATAGAAACTATTTAGATAAGACCAAATTGCCATGTTCTTCAGGTATGCTTATAAGTCCAATGCATGTTCTTGCAAGGTGTTTTCACAGAACTGCTGCCTAACCCGATATAATTCGTTTGTAAGCCCAGAAAATTTCCGTCACGCCCCATTCCTTCTAGGATTACCTGTTCTCATTTCTCCCAGGAATTGGCTCTCATCCCTAATGACATTGCTGGTGAGGAGGAGGGCTAGAGAGGGCACCAGCTGTAAACCTTTATGCGACATAGGTGTGTGTGTGCATGCTCCAACGGTGCACTGCTCTATAGCACATCTCCATCCCCAAAGACTAATCGGAAGTTATCAGTGAGAGACGTCTAAATGGATTAAGAGTGGCTACAAATCAGGGATTCTCTGGCAAACTCTTACATGCCTGGAAAGTAGGCTACTAGGTGGAGAATCCCTTCCATATGTGGATGTTTCTCATGTGTTTTGTAGAGTAAGACTGTGCTCTTGTGACATTTTTGCATAGTAGGGGTGTAACGATAAATCGACATAACCATTGAAGCGATTTATAGTCCTCCGATCCAACCAGATCGATCTGGCTGAGGCAAGATATTAATCTAATTGAACTATACCATTATAAAATCGTTTCAAAATGAAATCAATCAGTTTTATTGATATTGGAAAATACCATTTGGATTGAGGGACGATAGGTTTATTTTACAATAATGTAAAAACGACCAAGTGCCTCACAGTGGACAACACACATGTGATGACAACAAAAAATGATCGGTCCATCATTTCAGTCCAACGTGTGGAAACACTTTGAATTTTGCAAAGACATGTGACCATACAGTGTTCTAGAATGTTCTAATAATGTTGCCTTTGTAGTATTTTGATGTGGAGGAACAGTAGGCTGAACTTTATCAAACTAAAATGTGAATGGATTTGCCATTACTTGTTGTTTGTACACATATATATTTACACTTGATTATCCTGTAAGAAATTCAAGGAATCTGGAAAACATCACCTGTACTGTACTGAACTACCCTGGTATTTAGCTCTGAGTCACACTGGTTGAATTCTTGGCTAAAGATGTCCTGTATCGATTGCAGGTCAGTGAATTGGATAGAATCAAATTTTTAAAAATGAACCAATATCAACTATAAATCATATCGTCAACCTCAAATTATATGAATCAAATCATTAGTGCATAGACTTACCTCAGATGCATTTCTCAGGTTCATTGGTGCCTCCCTTGCCAAGACGCATTCCATAATACTCTTAAGCAGCTCCTGATGTGCATGGCAGTGCAGGCTGTGCTCACTGCAGCCCCCAAATGATGTTAAAGCGACCACTTCTTCCAAGCTGCTCTTTTCGTCACAGTCTTTTTTAACGAGAGAGAGGGAACCCCTTTCAGCTGACAGCAGCTGCCCAACATGGTCAACAGCTCCTTGACAGAGCTCTGCTACGGATCCCATCCACGTCAGGCCCCCTCCTAGGAGACCCATCTTCCATGGGCATCCTTCATTGTGCCCACAGGCTGCAGTTTCGAATGAAACCGGGGGTAAAATCTTTGGAGTGCACAGCAAATCAGGAGATGTAGGGCATATGGGAGACAGAGGTCTGCAGGGAGACAGACAGGAACGAGAGGACCGAGAAGAGCGGGGTGCACAAGGAGAATGACACCACTGATCCATCCACTCAGGGGGACTGAGATTTGAACAGAAAGGCTTGAGCCTGTCTCTCTGAGAAGAGATGTCAAAGTGGGAGCAGGTAGCAGGAAGTGACGTTCTACGGCGAGGAGCCAGGAGCAGCTTAGAATGGTCGGAGGTGCTCCTGGGGATTCTTGGTGACATCAGTGGTGACATATCTGCTGGGGGGACACTCACCCTGAAATCACAGCACAGTTATACAATTCACTTCTTTTTGTATTATTTATAAAGGACATTCTGTTAACAGTAAAATGAAACGCTTGAAAGCAAAATTTGAAAGACCCACTCCAATCATCTTTTGATCTAAAAAATGTTCCTAGTGGTTTATGCAGCTTTTAGCCAAAATCTAAGAACCTGCGCCATTTTGTTCAACATAGTTTCGCTGCAGTAGTTAATCAGAGATTTGCCTCTGAGTTGTGGGTGGGACCGTTGGCACAGAGCAACTCCGTCCCCTTTCCGCTCCCCTTGGAGCAAGGACTGTGGTCCACCTAGCAATTTTTTGACATCACAATTAAACTCTCCTTGTTGTCTGCCCCTGTGTCGCAACGATTTGAGTAAAGAAATACTCAATAACAGGGGTGGAGCTACCATGGTTCCCCCCAACACTTTCGGGCCCCCGGAGTTGAAAACTCATTATGCATGTATAAAGTAGATTCTTAACCCACTATAATTTAGAGTCCCTCTGCAATCATCTTTTGATCTATTTTTTTAAAGCATTCCCAGTGGTTTCTACGACACAGGGGCTGTAGTTCCTTAAAAATGTGTTGTGGATGGGACTGTTGGTGTGCAGTAGCCCTGCCCACATTCAGCCCCTGATGCCCCCGAACAAATGTTAGAAGGGCAACAAAAATGACGAGCAATATTGGAGCTATACAGCCATACAGTTTTGAACCAGATGCCAGCTCCGGAAAACTAAGACGTCCATGGATCTTGTTGTTTACAAGTTGATGGAAGCACAGCAGAGAGCTTGTAGGTTCTAAATCCCATTTACAAGCTTTTTCAAATGGCATTTTTTCGTCTGCTCTTGATTCACAACAATTTGAATAAAGAAATATTCAGAAATGCAATTTTAAGCTAAGTTTTCTTATTCGTCCTCCAACATGAGCAAAACTGGTCTTAAAATATTTTTGTTTCTTTGCTATCTTTGGTAAAACCCGGAAAAACTAGGGAAAGGACAAAAGACCATCATTTGTTCCTACTAGAGAGTGATTGTGTAACACATCTTTCATCCAAAAAATTATATTATATTGTCAAGAAAAAAATCATGTACATAAAAAAACATTTCTTTAACAATTAATGGAATTTGACTTTTTAGATGCTTATCAAAACATTTAGATGATTAACAGTGAAGATGTCTAAAACTAGAATGATAAAGTAGTTATTTTATGGATGTTTCATCCTAGGTAAGAATTAAAAAAAAAAAAAAGATTAAAGACCCCTGCAGAGGGCCCTATGTTGTGGTTTACTTGGGGGCCCCAAACAGCTAAGTCCGCCACTGTTCATAAATGCAATTTCAACTTAAATGTTTTCACGTCCTCAATCATCAGGAAATGCCACAAAAAGTGTTAAAATACTAAATTATGATTTTCATCAGAGAGGGTCTTAAAAAAGCGAAAGTTAACATTTTCCAACATCCTTCGTTCAGTTCGTAACCCAACATCCAACTTTACAAATTCTTACGCCGAAGATCTGCGTGAAAAGTAGGCCCTAGTAAAGTCCGAGTGGTCATCCAGCCACGCTTGGTCGCTTGACATCTCGCCTCCAAAATTCTCGCCGCGCCTCTTGGTCCTCGGACTCCACAGTGGGGAGAAGAGCCACCCGGTTCCCCGCACCACCGGCGGCTCACGCGCCGCTGACCCGCGGAGGGACATGTTTGCGCCGGCTCCACGAGCTGGAGGCGAGCCGGCGCGCGCTCCTGCAGGCTCCATGTCTGCTTGGCCTCAGCGCAGAAAAAGGCAGGTCATCACCTGCAGAGAGAACGACCAGTGACCTCCGGGAAAGCAGATATCTATGCCGAGCTTGTTGCGTGAGGCTAATCCTCAGACCTTTATTTAGCCGGTCTTGCGCCACGGGTTTACTCAGAACAAGATTTAACCTTAAGGATAGAATTAATGGCTTGAGTCAAGGGTCAGTGTTAGCTCTCCTAGGAATCGACCATTTTGAGAATGCAGCAGATTCAATGTGTGCAAACACTGAAGATGGGATTAAGGACAACTTTAAATGTTTTTTTTTTTTAAATAAACACAGAAGATAAGCGCAAAACACAGCAATGTCCATAAAAATGTAATACTAAATACATACAGCAAAGGAAATGTGAATTAGAAATTATTCAACAAAAGATAAACACGGACAAATAATAAAAGTTAAACATGACAAAAAATGACTAGGATAATTAGGCCTTTGAAATCTGATCAAATTCAGTGCGCTAATACCCCCCCCCCCCCACCACCACCACCACAAAAAAATGGAAAGCTTTATATGAAAGGTTAGTTTTGATATTTTTTGGACTTTATATTGTTTTTTTGGGCAAAAACCAGTCAGAAGTTAGACCGTTAATTACTTTATTTAAAAAAAAATTCTACAACGTCCCCACAAAATAATAATAAAATACCCATGGATGTCAAAAAATAAATAATACGTTTAATAATACTAACCCAAACAATACATTCAAATAAATACATACTTTTTATCTACATATTTTTTACGTAAAATAGTTATGGATGGTTGTTTTTAGGGAAGGCGCCCTCTGCTGGACGCTTCCTCTCCTCACCACCTGCAGTGGGCAGGCCCATCGCTGACAGCTGTTCCGTGATAGGCTGCTCCAGGAGGAGTCTGCCATGACACCGTGGATGCTGCACAGAAGCAGATCTACGGCATCAGCAGCCAGAGGTCCTCTATCCTCCTTTGCTATCCCTCTCTTTCTTCTCCTCCTTTTTGCCTCTCCTCCTCCTGCCACCACCCTTGCTCTGTCTTTTTCTGTTCCTTCCCCCCTCCGTCAGCGGACGTGCGCAGGCCTTTCACACTGCAGCAGAGGATCGTGTATATGCACCAGGAGCTGGAACAGCAGCAGCAGCAGCAGCAGCATCAGCAGGCGAACTGGTAGGTGTGCTGAGGCCTCCCTCCCTCCTTCTCTCCTTCCTGCAGCACAGGCAAGCCTCCACATTCTCCCTTGATCTCCGTCAAGGACTGTCTGATTGAGAAATGTGTTGGCATGTGTGCGTGCGTGTGTGTGAGAGAAAAGGACAGTAAGGTAGAGAAGAGGCATGGCTACCACACCCTGGGATCATTTATAACCACTGGTGCAGCTTCAAGGAGTGAATTGTCCTGAACTCACCCGTGTATGCATGCAGTAGCTCACGCAAAGATTAATTGTTGTGTGTTGGTTGATGATTTTCCCCTGTTTGGGTTTACTTTTTCAGCACCTATGTGTCCTTGCTGTCAGTGAGGGTCAAATGTGTCATTTAAATGTTACTCTTTTGCACGTTGTTTACCTTGTCTAACCCTAAACCTCGTCTTTGCTTTCCAAAGCTGTCCTCATCACCGTCCTTTTCATTTTCCCTCCTGAATCTCTCCTTTATGATTTCTCCAAACGCTCTCCGTCCGCCCTCATCATCTCCCCTTTCACGACCTCTCCTCTCTCTCTGGCCGGCCGGTTCCCCAGGATGCCGTGCTTTAGGCCGCTCTGGTAGGCCCTAGCAGCATGGGCGGAGTCTGGGTGGGAAGAGAGATCACGGATTGGACCCTTCCTCTCAGGACGGGCGTGCTGGCGGGTCACCTTTCCTCAGCTTCAGATGGGCGAGGTCGCAGAGAGCCCCAAAATCAACCACACTTTTCTACGAGACTATGTCACTGAAGGTGCGTCCCTGCTGGCTCCGATCACAAACGTAGGATTAAAAAGCCTTGTTATGATTGCTTGTTTGTAATGACATAGCTTCAGTTTTGCCCAATATCTACTCCTTTATCTTTTCCCAAATCTACTCTTAATCCAACATGTCGTCCCACTCAGTTTTAATTTTTTCCCCGGTTCTTGCAGCTGATGTCATCTCTACGGTGGAGTTCAACCAGACAGGGGACCTGCTGGCCACAGGGGATAAAGGTGGCAGAGTTGTCATCTTTCAAAGAGAGTCTGAGGTCAGGTTACCTGGATCACGGTCACAATTCCCTTTGCCTTAGCAGAGTTTTAGTTAAAAAAAAAAACATACGTGCAGTAAATGTATTCACGTAAGGTTATGTCTTTCCTTCTCTTGCTTCAGTCTAAAGGGGAATCGGAAGAGACGGGGGAGACTGTAGACTCGGGGGAGTACAATGTCTACAGCACCTTCCAAAGTCACGAGCCAGACTTTGACTACCTGAAGAGTCTGGAAATAGAGGAGAAAATCAACAAGATCAGATGGCTGCCGCAGCAGAACGCCGCACATTTTCTCCTCTCCACCAACGGTGAAACTCAATCTTCCAGCAAACCGTCTTTTTTGGTTGTACTGTTTTTTTAAAATAATCTTTTATCGTTAATTTGTTCTTTTTGCATTTGGGGCGCTTTTCAATATAATCCTGACACTGTCCTCTTAGTGGTAAATTGCAGAATTTATTTTTGGGATTAAATCAGAGAATTGGATTTGAATTTCTCAAAACAGTATCTTGCATGGTATAAATGTATTACGCAAAGTTTTTCTATAAACTATTTGCTCTTTTTGTGACTTTTGGATGTTTGTGACTTTTGGATGTTTGTGACAGATAAGACCATTAAACTGTGGAAGGTAAGCGAAAGAGACAAGAGACCAGAGGGATACAACCTGAAAGATGAGGAGGGACGGCTTAAGGATATTTCTACCATCACTTCTTTGCAGGTAAATCAGTCTGCACTCCCAATAGAAGTTTCACCTTCAGTTTGTTTTTTAAAAAAAAATGTTTTCTTTCTTCTTACACCTTTTCCCTTTCAAAGGTCCCGGTGCTAAAGCCAACAGACCTCATGGTAGAAGTCCGTCCAAGGCGGGTTTTCTCTAATGGACATACGTACCATGTCAACTCGATCTCTGTTAACAGCGATGGAGAGACCTATTTGTCTGCTGATGACCTCCGTATCAACATGTGGCACCTGGGCATCACAGATCGTAGTTTCAGTATCCTTTACAACCAATATTAGCGTTGCTTTCATTTTTTAAAAGTATTGCTTTTGCTCGGAGAAAGTCTTGATCATTTTTCACAATTTTTTATGTGTATTCCTTGTCAGGTACAATCCTAATGAAAGGAAAATAGATGAACTCAGATATATTTCAGTCATTTTTCTAAAGCAGTTAGATTCTGATCAAACTTTGGTAAAAGAAATCTGCTTTTATTTTGTAAACTCAGTGTTCCAAAGATGCAAAAAAAAGGAATATAGTAATAGGAGCAAATAGACGAAGAAATCCTATGCACCGAGCTTTACTGCTGTTTAGCTTCCTAATAATTTGGTATGACTTCAACCTGGCATAGTTTGCAAACACTGTAATCAATTCAATTCAATTCCATTTTATTTTTAAAGCCCAAATTCACAACAACAGTCCTCTCAATGGGCTTTGTAAAGAACAAATTAACTATTATTGCCACTGCAGCCAAAATACTGCTAGGTATTTCAGAATTTATGCCATGTTGCAAACACAAATAATGCATGAATAGTTTTGCATGTATGGAGCTCCAAAGTGTGTATTCAGCACAGGGTTTAGCAGTCTGCTCTGGCTGAATGTAGTGTTATCCGCTTTAAATGGAAGCTGACCTAGAAAATCAGAGAAGCATCTATGAAAGACGAGTTTAAATAATTTACTCAGCAGTTCTCTTTCTACTGAACCACGCAGGACTAAGACAAATAGAACAAAGAGAGTATGCATGGATATTTTTTGGCGGTGGATCATAACCTGGTTGCGTGAGGATGTAAACATCCCTTCAAAATCCTGCAGACTCACTCAGATGAATGGATGCACGTCTTACAGAATACCCACAGTAATACCCAGAATACCTAGTTCCCCTGTATCTATTTGGCAATCAATACATTTTCCACTTGTTTTCCTTGATGGTTCCTCTTAGACATTGTAGACATCAAACCCACCAACATGGAGGATCTGACGGAGGTGATAACAGCAGCAGAGTTTCACCCGCAACACTGCCACTTGTTTGTGTACAGCAGCAGCAAGGGAACCCTGCGCCTCTGTGACATGAGGGCCTCTGCGCTTTGTGACAAACACACCAAACGTGAGCATGCTGCTGAGATTATGAGCATAATAAATGTCGGTAGTATAAAAAAAAAGGTTAATATATATATATATATATTTTTTTTCTCTCCAGTTTTTGAAGAACCTGAAGATCCAGGAAACCGCTCATTCTTTTCAGAAATCATTTCCTCCGTGTCGGATGTCAAGTTCAGTCACAATGGCCGCTACCTGCTGACAAGAGATTACCTCACCGCCAAGGTTTGGGACTTGAACATGGAAAAAGGCCCTGTGGAAACATACCAAGTAAGATAGAACTGGATTTAACGCTTGTGCTCTTATTTTGTGTGAGCAGCATCAAAATCCAACCAAATCACGCTTAACCCGGTGGCAAGTCTCTATAATCGGGCAATTAAACACCACCACTGTCAGTTTTTATTAAAACGTCAAAACTTTGACATTTACTAGTTTTTATCCATTTTAGTGTTTTACAAATGATCTTTAAATGTCTCAGTGAACTGGCACCTAAACCTTTTGGGACTTTTATTTATAACTTAGAGACCTGCAATAGATCTACCAGAGCAGTCTAACACAAAAACTGTTAGGTTCCTTTTTTATAAAGCTTCTTTTGCTCAAGTTGCACTCTCTGTAAAAGGTGTGAGACTTTTAAATTTATTTTCAACGAATTTGAAGTCTGTGACCAGTTTTAGTCCTTTAAAGGAACAAAGAATAGGCTGTACCAGCAGCAGCGCCTCTCAATCTTTAGCCTTCTGATGTGTCTCTGTGTTTTTTTTTTATTGTTTTATGTAATTGTTAGAAATAATTTTTGTTTTTTATTTTCATTTTTATTAGTCTAATTCTTGTAAATAAAAGCCTTTCTAGGAACAAATTAGTATTATGTATGTATTATGATATGGGCCTAGGACTGCTGCTGTGTAGTATGTCTATGTTTTTATATATGTCCCTATTCAATGAGATACATCAAATCATCTGATTGTTGCTTATTCTCCTGTTCAGTTGAACAAGAGCTGCAGCCCAAATTTGTCATTTCTTGCAGGTGTTTGGTGGATTTATCTAGGTCTCCCAAAGATGTAATAACTGTCTTTCTGCCACATCCACAGGTGCATGAATACCTGAGGAGTAAGCTGTGCTCCCTCTACGAAAATGATTGCATCTTTGACAAGTTTGAGTGTGTATGGAACAGCTCCGACAGGTGAGCAGCTCTAGGGAAACAGGATTTACTGCATTGTGAGTACAGCTGAAAGCAAAGTGTTTGGCTGAGTCTGTCGGATGCTACTTCCTGTGCCTCCGTAATGCCCTACCTCTGTCAATGTCTGATGTTTAAATCAATACCAGAGACAAGCTTTGTAGACTTATCGTCATTCTTCTTCTCCTCAGTTAGTCTTTTTTTCCCTCTGCCTTACTCAGCCATCCGCCTCACAACTTTATTTTTCTGACCCCCCAGCGTGATCATGACGGGTGCCTACAACAGCTTCTTCCGGATGTTCGATAGGGAGACGGGGCGAGGTGTGACGCTGGAGGCCTGGCGGGAGAGCAGCAAGCCTCGGGCTGTGCTGAGGACTCGGCGCGTGTATACCGGTGGTAAACGTCGTCGAGGCGACGTGGGCGTGGACAGCCTGGACTTCACCAAGAAAATCCTGCACATGGCGTGGCACCCGTCGGAGAATATAATCGCCATAGCCGCCACCAACAACTTGTACATCTTTCAGGATCGCGTAAACCCAGACACTCAAACACAATGACAAGAAAGGGAAGGAAGAAGGTGGCAGATGAAGGTTTTTTCTTGTCTGTCCAAAAAAAAAAGGAAAAATCACCTTAAAAACCTTTGAATGTAGGCACTTGAGAATGGCATGTGAAGATGGGAGTCTTTATTTCAAAGCCATGCTGTTTAACAACATCAAGATGTAGCCTTTTTGGATTTGAGTATCATAATGCAAGATTTTTTTTCATTAATGCTAAATTCTTCAGGATGGTGTTGGGGGTCCACCCTCAGGACATATTGTATCCAGAGTCAAGCATCCATGCACGCTCACACTCACTTAGATTCACCAACCACCGCAAAATGCATGTTTTTGGATGACGGGGAAGAGGCCGGAGTGCAAGAGGTGAAACCCAACAGTCAGAGGACGACATCGGACCCACTCACAGACCGATCTTGACATTTTTATTGAAGTTTCTTGATGGTCGACGCAGGTTAGATCCACTTTTTTTTTCAGCTCTGAGATAAATCTCTAGTGACTTTTCCTAATTTTTGAAGGAATATTTAGACAGTTTCCCACTGTAGGGAATTGAACGAGGTGCGGGGACACCTCTATCTGCAATGACTGAGCTGATGATAACACACCAGTCACTGATGTGCTCTCCTGCAGAAATGAACTGTGTGCTCGGTAGCATCAGGCGCTCATATTTGGGATAGCTTTGGGACTGAGGAGCACAGAGCACTTCTTCATCAAAGCGTTTTAAATGTGGAACATTCTTTAAAAAACAACATGTTTGTCTTCTTCTGATAGGCTACAACAGCTATATTCTCTCCTTCAGAGCAGTGCTCATGGAGGTTGCACGCTTTATTGGCCCACAGTCTCACTTTGCAATAAAAGCAGAGCAGCACAGTCTGCTTTAACACTTGAGATCTTCTACAGGAAACAACTTTCTTTTTACATTTAACTGTAAATACGTATTTATTTTTAAAGTGATTCCAGTTTGGGTCCCTGACAGACTTTTGTTTTGGCATTGCAATGATTGTGAGATCTAATTTATTAAACGGCTGTGCATTTCTGATATCTTGTGAAGCAATACCTAGATAGTTTTTGCTGGCTGTTAAAAAGGAAATGGGTAAATTGTTCACCAACAAATCACTTGTTTTGTGTCTTTGAAACCTGTATGTTGGATTGAATTTCTGTACGTCTGGAGTCTGTGTACTGTTTATGGTGAATAATTACACTTTAGGAAGGGAGCATCTGTTGCAAGGTCAATGGCTGAGACTGAGTACTGAATTAAAAAAAAGGACAGTTTATTTATAGTGTGTAAGCACATATTAAGGGATCTCACAATCAAGAAAACTTGCACATTGTTTATAAAGAAGTTCCTAAGTCTGACCTGTGTTTGGGTCTAATTCTAGTCAGAGATAGTTGTCGGTGCAATAACTCATGATGTACTTCACTCAAATGTTAAAACATTAAGGTTGTGAATTAATCATGCAAAATCACAGGATTTATTTACCACACAGTGTACCTCACAAAATTGAAAACACCACATGAAATGGATGTGCAGGTTTCCATGAACTGTGCGACAAGTTCTTTTAGTGCTTACAATGAATCATTTTGTTTTCAAGTGTCCTTGGTCCTGGTGGATTTAATGTGAGTCAAAGAATTAGAGCACAGGAAGAGCACATTTTATTTCCATCTCAATCTTTTCTTGGATTGGTGTTTTGGTTTTATTCAAAAAATAATTCGGAATAAAAATTCAGAATGAATTATTTACAGTTTCATTTTGAATTTAACTGCAGCAACTGGTATCAAATGACCCCAAATTAAGTTCCTGTTTGTTTCTGCTTCCCACAGACATACCAGATCTGTTGCGAAAAAAATACGGTAAATAAAAAAACTTGTCACTTATGGCATATATCATCAAAAGATTATCAGAATTTCAAGAAATCTCTGGGCGCATTGGTCAAAAACTATAATGGATTTTCTGTGATGTTAGTGCTCTGAGGTGGCAGCGTTTTAAAACTTGCTTTGATTATAGAACATTGCATGCAAGCCGTTTAAGAACATAAACTAAAGGTTGTTTACTTTTTGTGGCTAGGCCAAGGGGTTTTGTGGTTTTTCACATTTGGAGATGAGGAGGGAAAAAGATCATTGGAGGAAGGGCAGCACAGTTAGCTTGCTTGACCCTTCATAATCTGAAAACATGCAGCACATTTGGAAAGAAATAGCTTTTTCATAAATGATCCACCTCTCCCAATGACTGGTGAACTTGTAACCAGGTGCTTTAAAAAAAAAAAAAGAACAGTTTTCAAACTTTTTAAAGCTTTTTTCTGTTGTTAAATTCAAAATAAGTCAAAATTTTTTTTGAAGACAAGGTGAAATGTCTCTCCTTCAATGTGACATCTGTATTTGTGCCTAAAGTATTCCCACTTTTTCTGAATTTATGTCTAGGAAAAGATGAATTGATCATGATGGCCCCTCCATTTGTTCTGAAGTTTATCTTTACTTTCTTGAATGTACATACATTGGTTTAACAGAGTACAACAATAAACATGAAAACCCACAACAAAACTGTTAACAGCAGAAAGAAGGTTTTTGCCAGCTGTAATCAAACCCTCATCGTTGTCTTCCACTAATGGACAAGGATGTTTGATTTAGATTCACAGCAGCAGCATGCCATTACTCAGTGCTACTATCAAACTTTTAAAAAGACCTACATTACAAAGACAACTTAAATGAGATGGATGAAAAGAATGTGCATTAATAAAACAGAATATGATACATGAAACATGTGTGTTAGGAATTTTTTAATGCAATTTTTGTTCCTCTGCAGCTGTTGACAACACTCACGTTTGTACTTTTCTTTTCTTATTTTGCAATTTTAGAATGGACAAATTAGTCTTTATAGTCATAAGAAATAATTTTAAATTCCAGAGTGCAGCAGTTCAGCCATCAAAACAGTTCTTTTCCAGAGTTTAAAGGGTTTACATCTATTCATAAGTCTTTCAGAATAAACTATATTCTTATATATGATAATATTTTACCATTGGCTAACCAAAGAATGATTTTTTTCATGAAGTATGAGTTATTTTTGCAAGCTTATTTTCTTACGCGGAAGTAAGTACTCGATCTCTGAGGCCTTTTGCTCCTTGTGGGTGCCGCTCATTTCATAACCACAACATAACCCTTGTGCTATCCTAGGCACTTTAAGATTGGGAGTAGGGTCATCTAGATCCACTAGACAGTGGGCTGAACGTTTTTCTTCAATGATTTGTGATCTTCACTGGTGTCCATGGATTACATGAAATCCTCTTCACCTTTATCCACCTTTGTCATGGTAGGGATGACATGTCAATGTAAGGATCGGGTCATCTGGACCTCATAGGATAGCACAAGGGCTAGAGCCGACCTCAGCAGCGTGTTTACCTGTCACGCATGAAAACAAACATCTGAACTTTTACAAAGATGGATGTGCATATTGTGCAAAAAAAAACAAAGAAAGCGTTTTGCTTCTCATGGCTAGCTCTGCGGAGAAAATGGTGTGTGTTAAGTTGGGGACGTTGCTGGCAGTGCGGACTCTTCCTTGAAGGGGCTGTTCCTAACTTTGTGATGTCACTGTGATCCCACTCATTCTCCCGGGGTGGGAGGGGCTGGTGCTCAGCCAGCAGCCGGGTTTACTCAGGAATACTCAGAGATGCACGAACGGATCACAATACCACTTTGAGGTTGTTTTTCGTGAGACATTACCGTTTTGATACACTTAAAAGTTTAAAAAAGTTGATTTTGCATGATGTAGGCCCTTTAACACTTGTGCTATCTTAGATGATCTCACCCTTGCATTGACGTGTTCTCCCTACCATGACAAAGGTGGATAAAGGTGGAAAGATTACATGTAATCCATGGACACCAGTGAAGATCACAAATCATTGAAGAAAAAAGGTTCAGAGCACTGTCCAGTGGGTCTAGATGACCCAACTCCCAATGTTAAAGTGCCTAGGATAGCACAAGGGTTAAAGATTGATATCTGTGTTTTAAAGTTATCTTTTTGATTTGACCTTTGTTCCGTATTTAGTCATTTTTTCCGGTAAAATAAATTTTCATAGAAATTGCAAACTTTTTTTAATTTGGAAAGCTGTTAAATCTTTGTCAGCATGAGACACCTAAGGAAAAATAAATGAAAAAGTATAAGACTACTATACTTTCTGTGTTTTTGTATGGAAAAGCCTGTTTGAGTTGTTTTTTTTTAGTTGTTCAGCCGAACCTCTGCAACCATTTAGTATTGTTTGTGATTTAAAAAATATAAATGAAAAAACTTTATTTTTTTACACTGGGAAAGCAAACCTAAAAAAAGCAATGCCTTGCAGCATGGACGACAGCTTAAGTTTGCAAATATTAGTTTTTAAGTGTTTCAAAATGTGACCAAACGTCAGTGGTATTGGAACAGCTCATGAGGAACCACCCTTATTCAAGGGATCTTAACGTTGAAATCATTAGAAATGCAAAATATTCAACCTTATCTTGGATTTCAGAGGTAAATAGGATGCATTTCTCTGCAACTACCTCCCTCAGTCCCTCAAACTGTAGTCTACTTGTGTAAGAAAACTTGAAACAAAAAAGAAACAATTGTTCTATTGATCCAAATTTGATCAATATATCCTAAAAAAAGGAACATTTTCATGACTGCTTTTTATTCGCTGTCACGTTTTAAGATCTTCATTTAAAAATGATGGTGACTTAAAAATGGTTTGACTTTTAAATTTTGTATTGGTGTCTTTGTTTTTGGTTCATGACCTCATACTAAGGTGTACTGAGCCCAAATGATTTAACTTTTGTCCCTTTTAAATTTTTTTAAAATTTTATTTACATCTTTTAACAGAAAATGCCTTTTCCCCCCTTTATTTCTGCAAACCTTCAACCTGTTTAATTCATTTTAGGGCGTTTGGCAGCATTTATTTTATTGTTTGGCATAATTGAAACTCAAGTTTTCCTTGTATTTCTGTAATCTCTGATTGGTTTAAAGAATAATAACAATAAATAATAAAAGTAAACAATATCTTTTAAATCTTAATGTGCTCAGTTTCCAAGCAATATGATAAGATGTTTATCATAATAACATTATGAGAAAAAGGCTCAATTTATGAAGGGAATTCATTCAAGTCTTTCTTTTCCTTTTTTAAGCAGATATATTTGCAGAAAGGAATGGTGAAAAGAAAAAGTCAAAAGCAAATTTTAGGGCTTTCATGGTGGTGCGCCTCCAGTTCCTTTCTATCTTTACTTGCCTGCCCCCATTCCACCCTGAAGAAACACAGTCCAGACAGTGAATAGCTTTCAACTCAAAGGCTGGAGCTCTCGTTCCTAGACGGCCCTCCAGTTTAGTGCTAAACTCCACCACGTTACCTGGCTTTAGATTCAGCAGAACTTGTCTAAACTCATGACTGGCCATTAGAATGATATCCCTGGCTGCGTCTTCTGCCTGTGCGCTTCCCTCTCGGATCATTCCCAGCGTCACCTCGAATCTGTATTTGTCGAAGCGCTTGACGTGGCAGGTGTGCTTGGCTAAAGCCTTTATTTGGCATAACTCTTCCTCCTCCTGCATTTGAAGCAGTGCGTGCAGAGGAACTGTTTCTGATACTGAATTTGCATCCTCCTCCCCCTTCTCCTCCATGGCCACAGAAGTTCGATTTGTCACCACAGGACTTCTTGGCTCACATTTGGGATATGTTTCACCATACAAGCAGCTCATCCAGTCTCCCATGAACACCGGCAGCATGTTGATGACAGACTGCGCTCCATTTTCTGTCTCGGCCACTCTGACATGTCGAAAACGTCCGGTCCAGGTCACTCTGTGGCCATACAGGTGACTACAGAAGATTTGTGTTTGGGCCATGCCTTTGGTTTCCCACGCTGGGGGCCCACAAACCTGACTATACTGACTCCAAGTCAGAGTGGAGTTGTATACCTTTTGCCCCTCTGAATGGTACACATAGATCGAGGAGAACAAGATCACCATGGATATGCAGAGTAAGATCAACTTGACGGGGCCTCTGTGCGTCAGGGAGCGGAAGACATCCAGGATAGAGGTGCTAAACCGAGTCCAGAGCCGTAGAGTGACAGGGAGGGCGCACACCACCAGAGTTACTATCATCTTTGTCAGTTCCAGCCCTAGGAACCACTTGACCATTTGGATGAAGAGCATGGTGGCCAGGCCAAAGGCCAGAATGGGCAGCGCAAACAGGAAGAGAAAGTAAGCCACACAGGTGCGGATTAACCCCACTGCAGAGGAGTTCTGGAGGAGGACCACGGAGAATTCACACCACATGAAGCAAACCAAGTAGGGAATCAGGACACAGTATGTTCCATGGAAACCACGCGTTCTTGCCATACTGATGCCGGATTTGGGGGTAAGGATGCAAAAAAAAAAAAAAAAAAAAAACATCCATGTGACAACACATTAAAAAAAGTCATATAGATGATCTATGTTTAAAGACCCACTCCAATGAAATTCATGTTTTGGGTGTTTTCAACATGTTCTTGTGGCATTTGTCTAGTGATGGCGAAAGAAAATTAAGATTTAAATTGCATTTCTGAGTATTTGGGTATTTCTTTATTCAAATTGTGGTGAATCAGGAGCAGACGAAAAAAATTGAAAACGCCTGAAGTTGTTACCTAGAAACTACATTTAACAGGGTACAAGCTCCCTGCTCTGTTCCAATCCAATGCCTCCTCTTCATTTTCCTTGTCCGAGCTGGAATCGGGCTCAAAACTGTACGGCTGGATTGCATCAGTATTGCTTGCTGGTTTTGTTACACCGGTAATATTAGGTTGGGGTTGTGAGGGGTTGTAAGCTAGTGAAAAGCGTGTAAACAGATGGGTGACAGGAAGTGGGGCAGACCTACTCAAATTTCTGATGAACTACTGTCGCTCTGCAGAAACTATCCCCTAGAAAATGACAGTCTTTTTTTTTGGCTAAAACACCATATTTATAAGTAAAAGACTACTAGAAACACTTTGAAATAAGCTCAAAAGATGATTGGAATGGGACTTTAAAGTATAGTGAACTTCACTCACCTGAAAAACAGACAGAATAGGTAAACATACAGGATACAGGGAAGACTGAGCTTCAGAACCACAGATTTCCCAAGGGGCAGAATGCTGAAAGTGTGTCCCAGGAATCGAAGTGCTGTCATGTTCTCTGGCAGTAACTGCGTCAGGCCACACAGATTTGATAAGACCTGCATTGCAGAAATGTATTTTTTTAAATTTACGACTTTTCAAATTGTTTGTATCCAAAATGTCAAGTTTTGTATTGTATTTTGTATACGTTTGTTTTTAAAAAGTGATTTGTAATTCATTGCACTTTTAACAACTTTTACAATCTTTTGCAAATATCCAACATGTAAGAATGTCTGTAATTTAAATAACGCTTGAGACATCCTTTGATCTCTCTTGTTGTGTACCTCTATGAACAACGCCTGGCGTGCATATGCTGCTGCGGTGGGGCTGAGGCTGTTGTAGCTCACTGCGGTGAAGAAGATGGCCACGGTGGAGAGTTCAGAACATGGAATCCATTTCTTATCAGCGACGGGGAAGGAGAAAATGACAAAAAAGACAGAAAAGATAAAATAAAGGTATGGTTCAAGGTTGTTCCAGCCAAAGTTGGTTTCTGCTTGCTCAACGTCAAGGCTGGGTTCGAAGCGAGTCAGCAGAGATGTCAGAGCTCGAAAGTTCTCCCAAGCCTGAAAAAAGGATGCAGTTGATCAGTGATTTGGATGTTTGAAGTCAAATGTCTACGTACACGTGTTGGCAATCAATATTAAACGCAAAAAGATGAGAGAAAATCTTCACCTTGCTACTTTGGAAAACTCTCAGAGTGCAAATGATCATGGAGATGAAGGAAAGGTAGAAGACAAGCAGAGGGATGACAAAAGCAAACAGGTCAACGGTGAGGTTGCTGATGATGAAGAAGAAGATGAGAGCGTTGACGTGTTGTGTGGGGATGATGGTGCTCAGCCACTGCACGCCTGCCCGCGATGCCCAGTCAATCAGGTGCTCCTTCATCTCAACAACGACATGCAGAGGATACTGGAGCAGCTGATGAGAAGCATCACAGGAACATTTAGAACCCATGAACTTAAATGCGGAGGACATTTTAAAATCAAATTGATAACACCATTAAGCGTGATTTCATGTCCATGGCCTTTTTAATGGCTCCGCTCTGCTTAGTATCCAGCATCATCCCACTACATCCAAAACTCCAGTAGCTTTTGTGGACCTTCTTGTAACCTGTTGGGACCGTCTCAGTCTTGCTCTTTAAAACACAACAACGCAGACAAGAACCTATTCAGAACTGCATATCTGCACACAGTCAAACGATAACAATTCTGAAAATCCATTCAT
The DNA here is from genome assembly GCF_053564925.1 of Oryzias latipes. Classification (NCBI taxonomy): domain Eukaryota; kingdom Metazoa; phylum Chordata; class Actinopteri; order Beloniformes; family Adrianichthyidae; genus Oryzias; species Oryzias latipes. The sequence continues at coordinate 10,830,860 of NW_027616335.1, forward strand.
CTGTACGAACTTACCTCCCTCCCAGTGTCTCGGGGTGCAAGACTTTCGGTATTTGCAGCAGGCTGGCTTTTTTCAGAAGCAGATGGGACAATACCTTGTGCATACTTTTTTGTCATCTCAACAAAATCATCCAAGTCCACCAGCTGGTTTGCTAAACATGGTAAAGTAAACAATTGTGAAAAAGAACAACTGCATTGTGAGTCTTACTCTAAGTCTTTGTACCTACAGTCATTGCTGACCATGCTCTCCAACACTTTCTGAGTCTGGCCGGAAGTTGGGACAGAAATGTTCTTTACACCATCCCCTATTGATGAGAATGACCACAGCATACAACAATTATAGGTTAGGGTTCTTGCACAACGTATATTATGTTTTAACCAAGACAGCTGAATCAAAGGATGACACAGAACTCAAAGTAGGTTAGAAAATATATTTTTGCTGTTTTTTCGAGAAAAACACTGGATGTGGTGCAGGAGGCATCTTCAGACACATTTCTCCTACCTGGAACCGCATTGACCTGGCTGACATTTTTCAGCATCTCAGAAACAGCCACTTTTTTCTTCTTGTCAGGGTTGAGCCTCCAGTACATCATCATGGCCGCTTTTCGAACAGCCAGCTCAAACTTACTCTCTGTTGACAACGTGCGCACATCAGCTTCATTTTCAGGAGTGATTCCTGGTAAAGATGGAGAACTGTGCTTGAGCTGTTTCTTTAAACACTCACACGCAGAGATGTGTGTGATAAATGTCACAAACTAGACCTTTCTTTTTGACCCAGCAGCGTCGGAGGACTCTCGCTGCACCCTTTCTCCCCTGCTTGGCAGCTTTAATTAACCAGTTTACAGCCAGGCGGTTATTTACTTCGGTGTCTTTTTCTTCAGCAAGAATCAGGTAGTGTTGGCCTAGCTGTAATAACAGCAGAAAGGATAATGGTTCTCATAAGGTCAAAGTTTAGCCTAAGAAAAAGCCATAGCTTTGTATCTGATTCAAGTGTAACCAGAATGTAACAGAATGTTTATGTTTTTTTAATCTAAATCTTATTACTTCAAATATTTTTTATTGCTGAACAATTCCAAGACTCTCAAAGGCTTAATGTAATAAATTAAAAAAAACATAAATTTACAACAAATCTGGCGAGTTAGCTGTATTTTTTATGTTTATGTAAAGGATGTAAGGATGAGAGGAAACTTGTAAAAATAACATGGAAAAAAAACACTTTAATTGAAGTTCATTGGAAGGTTTTCTGAATATATTGTCGACTTTTACAACTACAACTTTTTGTAATATTTTTAACTTATAAATATGTGTGTCAGGATTTGATTAAAATTTATATTCAAAAATGTTAATTTTTTAAATAATAAATAATCCAAACCAATACCAAAGAAGACTGACAAAAGTTTAAAGTAATAAATAAAGAAATACACATTTAAATAAATCTGGCAAGATAGCAAAATTTTTCAATAGCCAAGAGAAAACTTGCAAAAATAAAATGAAAATTAACATTTCAATTTAAGTCATTTGAGGGTTTTTTAGATATCTTGTCAAATTCTCTCTTTTTTGTTTTGCAATATTTTATCTAAAAATATATATGTCAGGATGCATTTATTTAAGACGTTTTATTTAAAAAATGTAGTCTTTTTTAAACCAAAAGTTTGAGTCAAGGAAAAATGTCATGGTGCAGGGTGGCTTGAGAGCCGGTTGGACCCAGACGCAGAGGCGGAGGCATGAGGATCAGGGGCAAAGGGGTTTAATGCGAAACACAAACGAAAAGCGCTGCAGAGCAGGATCTCAGAACTGAAACATAACTCACTGTGACGTGGCAAGAGAACAAGGAACTTGGCATGACAAGACGAGAACACCAGAACAGGAACACTAATGGACCAACACAGGAGGAAGGCAGAGACAAGACTTAAATACAGACAGGGCAGACAAGACACAGGTGGACACGATCAGGGCTGATGGGGACCAAAGGAAGTAAAACTCAAGAAAACAGACAAGACAGGAGACTTTCAAAATAAAACAGGAAACAGAAACAGAAACAAGACAGAACAAGGACCAAAAACAAGACAAGTTCAAATCATGACAGTACCCCCCCCTCAAGGAACCGCTCCGAGGTTCCAAAAGTCACATGAGGGGGGGGCCCCGGAGGATAAACCTCGACGGGCACAAGAGTCCAGAGGACGGCCGGGGGTCCGTGCCGTCCGGCGAGGCAGGTCCGGAGGACGGCCGGGGGGCCCAGAGGTCCGGCGAGGCAGGTCCGGAGGACGGCCGGGGGGCCGAGCGGTCCGGCGAGGCAGGTCCGGAGGACGGCCGGGGGGCCGAGCGGTCCGGCGAGGCAGGTCCGGAGGACGGCCGGGGGGCCGAGCGGTCCGGCGAGGCAGGTCCGGAGGACGGCCGGGGGGCCGAGCGGTCCGGCGAGGCAGGTCCGGCATGAGATGCGTGGAGGAGTCGTCAGGCTTGGAGGCGTCGTCAGACTTGGAGGCGTCGTCAGGCGTGGAGGCGTCGTCAGGCGTGGAGGCGTCGTCAGGCGTGGAGGCGTCGTCAGGCGTGGAGGCGTCGTCAGGCGTGGAGGCGTCGTCAGGCGTGGAGGCGTCGTCAGGCGTGGAGGCGTCGTCAGGCGTGGAGGCGTCGTCAGGCGTGGAGGCGTCGTCAGGCGTGGAGGCGTCGTCAGGCGTGGAGGCGTCGTCAGGCGTGGAGGCGTCGTCAGGCGTGGAGGCGTCGTCAGGCGTGGAGTCGTCAGGCGTGGAGTCGTCAGGCGTGGAGTCGTCAGGCGTGGAGTCGTCAGGCGTGGAGTCGTCAGGCGTGGAGTCGTCAGGCGTGGAGTCGTCAGGCGTGGAGTCGTCAGGCGTGGAGTCGTCAGGCGTGGAGTCGTCAGGCGTGGAGTCGTCAGGCGTGGAGTCGTCAGGCGTGGAGTCGTCAGGCGTGGAGTCGTCAGGCGTGGAGTCGTCAGGCGTGGAGTCGTCAGGCGTGGAGTCGTCAGGCGTGGAGTCGTCAGGCGTGGAGTCGTCAGGCGTGGAGTCGTCAGGCGTGGAGTCGTCAGGCGTGGAGTCGTCAGGCGTGGAGTCGTCAGGCGTGGAGTCGTCAGGCGTGGAGTCGTCAGGCGTGGAGTCGTCAGGCGTGGAGTCGTCAGGCGTGGAGTCGTCAGGCGTGGAGTCGTCAGGCGTGGAGTCGTCAGGCGTGGAGTCGTCAGGCGTGGAGTCGTCAGGCATGTCGGGCCAGCAGTCAGGCTCTGGCGGGTCGGGCCAGCAGTCAGGCTCTGGCGGGTCGGGCCCGCAGTCAGGCTCTGGCGGGTCGGGCCCGCAGTCAGGCTCTGGCGGGTCGGGCCAGCAGTCAGGCTCTGGCGGGTCGGGCCAGCAGTCAGGCTCTGGCGGGTCGGGCCAGCAGTCAGGCTCTGGCGGGTCGGGCCAGCAGTCAGGCTCTGGCGGGTCGGGCCAGCAGTCAGGCTCTGGCGGGTCGGGCCAGCAGTCAGGCTCTGGCGGGTCGGGCCAGCAGTCAGGCTCTGGCGGGTCGGGCCAGCAGTCAGGCTCTGGCGGGTCGGGCCAGCAGTCAGGCTCTGGCGGGTCGGGCCAGCAGTCAGGCTCTGGCGGGTCGGGCCAGCAGTCAGGCTCTGGCGGGTCGGGCCAGCAGTCAGGCTCTGGCGGGTCGGGCCAGCAGTCAGGCTCTGGCGGGTCGGGCCAGCAGTCAGGCTCTGGCGGGTCAGGCGTGGAGCCGAGCTCAGGCGGGTCAGGCGTGGAGCCGAGCTCAGGCGGGTCAGGCGTGGAGCCGAGCTCAGGCGGGTCAGGCGTGGAGCCGAGCTCAGGCGGGTCAGGCGTGGAGCCGAGCTCAGGCGGGTCAGGCGTGGAGCCGAGCTCAGGCGGGTCAGGCGTGGCAGTGGAACCGGGGAACCGTCGGGGCGCAGGCGGCACCCCCCTGGGAGCCGGGACGGGTCGGGGCGCAGGCGGCACCCCCCTGGGAGCAGGAACGGGTCGGGGCGCAGGCGGCACCCCCCTGGGAGCAGGAACGGGTCGGGGCGCAGGCGGCACCCCCCTGGGAGCTGGGATGGGTCGGGGTGCGTCCGGGACCACCACTGAACGTGGTTGTGGTGCATCCGGGACCACCACCGGAACATGACGGGGATGGGGTGCATCTGGCACCACCACTGGAAAGCGATGTGGTGCGTGCCGGACCACCTCTGGAACAGGAAGGGGACGGCGGGGACGACGGCGACGACCCCCCCTCAGGGCAAGACGGCTCCCTGTGAAGTCCAGGTGGCTCCCACTCCAGGCATACGAGGCAAACTGGGCCTGGTCGAAAACCCAGTAAGACCTCGTGCGCTCGGCTTCCTGACAATAAGCCTCTAGGAGCTGCATGTCCCGCTCTGCTGGGTCCAAAAAATATGGTTGGTCCATTCTGTCATGGTGCAGGGTGGCTTGAGAGCCGGTTGGACCCAGACGCAGAGGCGGAGGCATGAGGATCAGGGGCAAAGGGGTTTAATGCGAAACACAAACGAAAAGCGCTGCAGAGCAGGATCTCAGAACTGAAACATAACTCACTGTGACGTGGCAAGAGAACAAGGAACTTGGCATGACAAGACGAGAACACCAGAACAGGAACACTAATGGACCAACACAGGAGGAAGGCAGAGACAAGACTTAAATACAGACAGGGCAGACAAGACACAGGTGGACACGATCAGGGCTGATGGGGACCAAAGGAAGTAAAACTCAAGAAAACAGACAAGACAGGAGACTTTCAAAATAAAACAGGAAACAGAAACAGAAACAAGACAGAACAAGGACCAAAAACAAGACAAGTTCAAATCATGACAAAAAATGTTTATTGCTGAACAATTCCATTAAAGACCTCAAAGTAATAAATAAAAACATAGCAAGTTATTAGTATTTCTTTATGTTTATGTAAAGGATGTAAAAATGAGAAGAAAAAATAAAAGGAAAAAAATATTTACATAACATTTTGTCTTCTACGAATAAAACTAAAAATCTTGTTTTTCTTTTATTGCAATATTTTTTACTTATAATTATGGACATCAGATTTAAACCTGAAACAGTTTTGAAGCAGAATCACATTTCCTAGATCCAGAACTTGGATAAAATATGAACAATAGGTTTTCAAAACTTTTGACATCACCTAAAGTACTTTTTAATCAAAGTAATTCATCAATAATCTAGTTATTGAACAACTGCCATTAACAACTAACAAGTGATATGAGAACTCTGACAGCTTACTCTGTGAGAGCACTAAGGCAGCTCCAGCAGATCATTGCACATTACACAGTTTTCATGTGGACACATGAATAGAAATGTATTAGAAAACCGTCTTCCTGAATGCATCTCTGTGTGGGGTGACAAACAGGGGCAGCTGAAGCCCTTAGACTTGTATCAGATGTCTGTTTTCTAATCTTAACCCCATTGCTCATTTCTTGCATACTCACAATCAATTGTGTGCGTTTGCTTCTGCATAAAAATTAAGTCCAGAAGTTTGTCGAGCTGTAAAATATTAGGAAACCACCGAAAACGATACCACATTGAGAAAAATTAACGCTGTTAGCTGGTGCAGAAATAAATTTTTTTATTTCTTAAAATATATTGAATTTAACATTTAGTCTGTAGTGGTTAGACATGAAGCTGCATAATGACACATCCGTAAATTCATATTCTCAGAGTTTGCGTGTCTTAAAAGTAAAATCCATCTCCTGGAGATCCTTGGCATTTGCATATTTCCTTTTTAATAAATAAAGCATGAGAAACAAACTGTCCCTTAAATGCTCGAAAAAAACAGTGTGGAAGTTTTGGTTATCATCTTAAAATGAAGTGAGCCAGACTGAGAAATAACCATATGTACCAGATACCAGATGTTCAAATTTGTTACTCACCAGGGTCTGAGCTCTTGAATCACCCCCCTTGGCCTTCTCCTCCAGCTGCTCCACACTCTGCTCTTCATCTTGCTCTTCATCTAATAGACCAAAAGACAATCTATTTTTAAATCAGCGTACACAACTCTCTCTGTAAGATAGGTTTAGTGCATCTCAGTTTTGCCTTTTAAGCCTAATTAGTTTACAGTCTGCAGTGGTTTAGCCCCACTTGATCATTTAACTGCATCCTGAGCAAAGCAAACACTCAGGGATACGTGGGGTTGATCCATCTGAAGAGCATTCTGAGACCAGAACAGCAGGATCACGCAAACTGCTCTGCAAATGGGGTTTTACTGGAGAAATGTACAAGCTGCTATAAACACGTCCTGCAAAAAACAATTGTGCAAAGTTATGAAAGGTTTTGATCCAACAAAAAAACAATGTTGTAAGTGTTCATCCTCAAAACAGCAGATGGAGGTTTCACACTAAGTGTGCTCCATACATGTCACATTTTCATGAATGGAATGGTCAAAAGTATGGATAAAGGGAAGTGGAGGCTTCACTGCTTTGCTCAAAAAAGCAAAACGATACAAAAAGATGCCAAAACTACTTCAGATTAGTTTAGACTTAGCTGGAATCATAGTTCACATGTTGATAGTTTATGGAACTGCATCTGAAAAAACTGCAAGTGAAGTGACAAGCTGTCATCTGAACTCAGTGTGTAACACAACCATCCATTATTGAATAAACTGCTGACAGTTTTAGTCTATTTGAGAGTAATACATTGTTTTTATTTACTTACAACAGACAACAGAGCAAATAAAAGTGACTATTTGCATGTAATTAGGGTTGAGTTAGGGTTAGGGCTTGGGTTAAAATATGTGCCCATCACTGCAGTGATGTGCATTTTGGCCCCATGGATTTTGTGACGCCAATATGAATATCCTTCAGTTTTGGCCCTTGGTCGTATGTAAATCGGGGCGAATAACATCGCCCATAACATGTTAGAGAAAAAAGACAAAAAGCAACAACAATGAGGGGTTACCACCCTTTGTAAACATCTCTTTAATAACAATCTTGTAGCTACAATTTTTGTATAAGATAACAATAATTGCTGGTACTGATGCATTGTGAGGCCAATTTGATGAAATATTTTCTAATAGAAATTGTGTGTTAACTTAAGAAGGTACAAGATTTCTGTTGAGGATTCCTCACTATAGCAGAAGTTAAAATGTCTACAGTTTATTTGGATTACACCCTGTTTTTCTAATCAAAGCATGCAAATAAAATTACTTTTTCTATTACATACATTCTTAACGTCACATTTTTTTGTTTTTGTTTTTAGTTCTAGTTTTAGCCTGTGTCATAAATCAGAGACATAAACACAGCAAAATCATTTCGTTTAAACAGGAAGGTTATGAATCAAAATAAAATGAATCATGAAATACTTAGATTCATTACAGTCATAAACTTGATTTAACATCAAATGTCAGATCTAAATATTTGAGATAAATCAACTCATCACTGTTGGTATTTGTGAAAAACTAGATAAACTACAACAAAAGTGAACCTTTTGAAATAAAACTTCAATGTAAGAATTTTTTTTAAAAATTAAGTAGCAGACTTTGGAGTTTGTTTCTTCTCACAGCAGTGCAGGCAAAGGTGATGAGCTGAGATTAAACTGACCTTGCTATCCAATCACAAGATATTCGAGCATTTACGTGTTTATGGGTTTTTGTTTTGTGCTTAATTTAGTGCCAACAAATCCCTTATGCATGAGAAAACTAATTTGACTGATGTTTTTTTGTCTTTTTTTTCTCAAAGTGAGATCCACCAAAATGAGAAATGAAGCAGTGTTCTTACCGTCTTCTTCGTCACTGACGTCCTCTGCTTCTGCTTTTCTAATTCGTTCCTGAATTATCACCTGCTTGGCCACGGAGGCAAAAGTGCGTTTTGGAGGAGCAGACGCTGCCATGGAAGCAGGCGCAGGTGCAAAAGAATGTGGATCTTTTTGTGTGTTACAGACTGATGAGGAGGAGGGAGCACTTAACTCGGAAGAGGTTGATATCCTGGAGGTTTGAGGAGTTGAGACATTGGGAGAAATAGCAAAAGATGTCTGGTTTGAAGAAGGGGAGGATGGTTTAGAGGAAACAACGCTGGATGGGATTTCTGTGGACACAGATTTGGGATTTGACTTTAAAGTCTTAGCTCCAGAGATGGTTGGGTTTCTTTCCATGCTGGAATCTGACAGAGATGGAGCAGCACTGAGTTCGCTAGACATGGGGAAAGGTCTTTTCAGGTCAGACAGTGACTCCTGAGATGATAAATTCTTTTCCATAGCTCCTAGAATTAAAAATGTTTGATTATTTAAGTGAAAAGCAATTGGACAGTTCTATCTGTATCCCTTAAGTTTACTAATGTATGTAGCAAAAGCAGTTAAAATGGTAGCATCCAAATAATGTAGTTGAGATTATTTAAAATAACATGAGTGATCAGATACAAAGCCCGTCAGGTTGTCTTAAAGTTTCAAAGGAATATATAGCCTTACATTGAATCACTTTGGATTAACAGTCTTACCTAAAGGTGGAACAGTGTGTTGCCCAGATCTCTGAACTTCATGCAGAACAAACCACTTACTGCTCTAGAAAGCACCAAACCTTTAGCTGCGAAAGAAAGCCCATTGAAGAAAAAGAAGGAGAAGATTAAAAGGCAAAATTTCCTCAAGATTTTAGCATTGCAAAGTAGCCCGTTAAACTGTTGATTATTCCATGCTGGGGTTCAGTTTGTTCCAGACGGCTGCAGGAAACCAGAGATGCACACTTGCTGCTGTCAAGCTCTATAAACACCGCAGAGACTCTGACACGCTCTCCAAAAATAGACTCCATGTTAAATGGCCGGTAAAGAAGGAATTTATCTTGCAGACTATTGTACAGCGTCTCAGACAACAGCCACTTTTACTTGCTTTCTTTTACTTTTGAGGTAGTGCTTACAGAATTTAGATGTAATGGCAACAAAAAAGCGCTTTACCGAAGTTTTACAGTACAATTAAAAGCACTTCTGGAGAACAAAAAAAGAAAAACCACTTATAAAGAAACTTACAAAAACAAATGAATAATGCAGGAAAACTGAATTACAAAAAATCCTTTAAGTCAGCATTTACTCATTAAACTAGGTTTCCCTGCAAGCCTTTGGAAGTAGTTTTATGATCAGGAGTTGCTTCATTTGCTTTTTTGAAATTAACTTGCACTGTCTAGCAGCTGAACAAACAGATTAGAGCTGAAGGCCTCCTGCGTTGGTCAGAGTTGGACAGAGTATATGGAAGCAGGGCAGCAGGAGCGGAGCTGTTAAAGTCGGGGGTTATGAATCTCCTGACACATGAGGTGTATATTTGTATAAAACCCTTTTGTATTTGAGGCTAAACTTTATCTATATTACCAGTAATTAATTGTGTATATTTTTGCTTCATTTTCTCATGTTTTGGTCAAATGAAGTGACAAGGCGGTAAAGCCAGCTGATTCCAAGTCTAAATGCTTGTTCAATCACTAAATGTTGTATTGATCTTTGATTACGGCGTGGTTCAAAGTATCATTTTTATCACATATATGACATTTGAATATCGATTTGAATTAAACCGAGCTCAAAATGGTGAAGAAAATGTTATTATTTTATGTAAAATTTTGCATAAATTAAAAAAAAAAGGATTAAATTGAACCTTTTAACATAAAAGGCTCAAATACTTAACACTGAAGTTCAGTATTCAAAAGTTGGAGTCCCATGTCTAACAAAACGAACGACCCTGGGAGTAGGTAGGTAGGTAGTTCAGGTAGGCAACTCGAGCAGTGCGTTTACCTGGTTACTCAGCGGGCGGTTCGGTTTAATTACCTGTTTGACCTCCTACTTAAGTCCAGGTGTGCGGTCCAATCCCTCTACTTCCATTTCCGTGAGCTCTGCGTTCATCACTCCACCCTCCCCCTCGGCTTCCACCTGTGCGCTCCGTTAGGGGTAGTTTAATACCCAAAGCTTTCTATGGAGATCTTTGTTTTCTGTATCTGAACAGAGCCTCATGCCAAACTAAAAGACTTATAGAAATAAATCTTCTTTACTGCATGAGTTGTCTAACTGAACTGTCTTAAATCATTTCTTTTCCTCAGTCTTACCTTCTCCAGTTTGGAATTTAGTTGCAACATTGGAGTAGTCACACACAACAAAGTGCACATTTAAGACAATTCAGTGTATTAATAAACTGCTAAATTACAAAAAAGGTTTTAGCAACCTAAAGCAACAGTAAATGAAGGTTTTCTCAAAAAGATTTAATCAAATTGTATTGTTACTTACAAAATCCATCCATCTTTTAAAACCCCCTGAATCCGTTTCAGGGTCACAGGAGCCTGTCCAGGCTACTGTTGCGTGTAGGTGGAGAACACCCTGGACAGGTCACCAGTCTGTTGCAGGGCCAAATAGATACACACACACATTCACACCAATCGTCAATCAACCTGTGAACCATGTTTTGGGGCTGTGGGAAGACGCTGGAGTGCTTGGAGAAAATCCACATGTGTATGGGGAGAACATAAGAGCTCCACACAGAAAGGTCCCTGCTTGGATCTGAATCAAGGCCTTCTCACTGTGAGGTACACCACAAAGCAGCCTACTTTAAAATTGAAAAACCTAACAAATATTTTGTGAAGATCCTTCCAATGAGGTCAAATATTCTTGAATGCATTTCAATGAAGGCCTATATGAGTAAACAAAAAGGGTTATAGAAGGGGTTTTAATAGGCAAATGTTTAGAACGGTTTTTCTACATACCTCACTTGAGATCCTGCTCCCATGCTTTTATAAGTATATTGTGACTGCCGCCATTAAAATTAAACAAATTATACCAATTTAATAATAAAATCATTTTAACTTTACCAAAATTCTGACTATAAAAACAATGTATTATTTTACTACGGTAAATCTGTATGCAATAACCATTTAGGGCATCATTAATTTAAGAATACATGGGCAAACTTAAGTGAGCCTGTGTATTCTGTCTGTCTGCCGTTATTCTTCTAACCAAAGCCATTGAACGTTAAGGAGATTATGGGGTCCCTGCTCAAAAACCTAGTTGGTCTCTACCAGATGGAGGAGCCAGTTTGAGTCCGAAATTGTTTCACGCTACGTTTGTGAAATGACTCAGGTTTGAGCCCATTTGTAGCCCACTTTTAACAACCCAACCAATAACCCACAGTGTATGAGACCTATACACACATGCTGGCAGGTTTAGTACTCAGTTGAAAACCATTGGTGGGTCGTGTTGGGTTCCTCGCAATGTCTGACATGTACACTGTAGTTCAACTTCAGCAGCTTGTGTGGAAACAAATGATCTGGTAATGCACTTTTATGGCTAACGATCAATGATAAACAAAACTCTGACTTAACTGCACTTTAACTGTACAAATTTGACAGTGCTCATTTTAACATAATTAGTTTACTTAGTTTTACTACAATCCAACAACTATGTCGGGTAATGATACTAGAAACACGTCTTGATGTGTTTTGGATGACCTGATAACTGATAACACTGTTCTTCCAGCAGAGAAGTGACATGATCTGTCTCTCCCCTGCTTTCCTCTTTCCCGGAATCTTTTTGGGTCCTTTATGAAGTTTAAAGTTTATTTAGTTTTTCAAACATGACATTTTCTAACAATCTACATTGACCAATAGGGGCTAGGATGAAGCATCATGCTTAACGAAGCCCATTAAAATAAAGTAAAATACAAAACAAGGATTCAGCTTAAACATAAAATCAAAATACTTAAGCAAATGCACAAACACATACTTTATTCTTAATACATTATAAAATTTCACTAGTATCGACCAAATATTTGACATTTTAACTGTAGCCTTTTTTACATGATAAGCTAATTTTAAATCTTTATCCAAACAATTCCAAACTTTTGTTTAGTAAAAAGAAGGACATCTTTATTTTAAATGAACTTTTCATGATTCAAACTGAAAATGACCTCTCAAATTAAAAAAGTTCCTCTCTTCTTTTATAAAACTGATTGCACTCTTAAGTTTAAACTACTTTAAAGGCACAAAATAATATTTTCGGCATTACAACATTCAAAAATTTCAATATATGTTATTTTTACTGAAGTGCATTGGTAGATTCACGAAAACCAACTTTATTTATGGTTGTAGTTACTCTTTTTGAAGTTTATTTAATGTGGAATTTTGTGTAATTTATTTTGTATAAATTTCCCCAAATTTCACTACAATATTAAAAGTATGTTAGAATTAATGTTGAAAATAAAATGTGTACATTATTTTTTACTCAGTGAGATGGCTGTTAGTGCACAGAGGATGAGTTCAGGCTTGTGTGAGGTTGTGCAGGTGACTGCTTTCGGGTCATTTACAATAGTTGACCCAGAAGCCACATTCCTCTGCTTTGCCTCCAGATGTGGGTCAAAAGGAAACACATGCTGCTTTAATCCGCTGATGGCATGAATGACTGTGCTGCACACAGCCCCCACTTTTAGACGGGGATCACACAAAGCGGATGACTTGTTTGAGATGATGGGTGTGCTCACTATTATTTGTTAAAGCTGGTAGTAGAACATCAGCATTGCTCCTAGAAGTGGGACACTCCATATTCTTTATCTCTATCTGCATGAAAAGGGAACTGAACCTCTATTTTGCATAGGAGCAGTGCGCCTGCTTAAGGAGGCGGGACTGTGACCCGGTTAGACGTGAAATTGGCAAAACCGTCTCCATCTCCTCAGACTGGAGACAGTCCGGTCCGCGTGAGCTGCAATGTCTGACTGCAGGCGGCAGTGGAACCGGGAGGATGAGCTCCCCGTCTACTTTGCTGGACCGATCACCACCGGACCAAACCAGCGGAAATCCTTTGGGATGTTCAGCTCTGTGGAAGGGGCGTTTGAGAGCAAGACCATAGACTTCGACAACTACGCGGTGGGGAGGAAGGGGAACCGCACCCCGAGGAGTGGGAGCCGGGAAAGGCTGCTGGATACCGGCGACCCCATGGGGAAGACCACCGGGGGGACACGGCAGGGGTCAGACTCAGAGAGCAATGCAGCCAGGGACGCAGATGAGTCTCGGGCTGGGGTTGAGGTTCAAGTCTTATCTGAGAAGACGAGCCCAAATGGACAGGTAGGAATTACGCATTGGCCTATTTTCAGTAGATTGGCTGAAAATCCATTTTATGACTTTCACCATTTCTAACAAAAATAGTATAAACTACTGATTTGTTTAAATGTGAAGATAAAAAATATAATTTACTCTGAAAAATCCATTTTCAAGGAAGAAAATGACGCTCTTACGTGCATAAATTATGTATAATTGTGCTGCATTTTATAATTTCCTTCAAAGTGTTGAAATAAATGTGAAACCAAAGCGCATGCGCTTCTCTGTGGTGCTGAAACGGACAGCGACGGTCCTCAATCTCCCTTTTGTTTTGCTTCCACATGTATTCATTCTACGTAAGGCATCAGTGCCATCTTTCACTGAGCCTTGAACGCCACCAGGGGACTGGGGAGCGCTCGTTTTCCACGCCTGCGCATCCACAGTTTCTGCTACACTTGCGCGCGCAGCTCTTTTGACGCACGGCCCAGGCAGCCGACACAAATCTAAGGACACAAAGGGGGTGGGGTGGGGGGCATCACAGGACGGAGCCCCGTGAAATTTTATGTTGACAGCCGGAGGGGGATCCTAAAAGAAAGCATGTCTGGGATCAGTTATGAGGGGAATAACGGCATCCCCCACTACACGGTAAGAGACTCTGAGAAACATGTAGCCTCTGTTGTATGCAAATCCCTGCTGCAAGGCAGGAAAGGGGATTAAATTCTTAGTGAATGACAAAGAGCAGAAGACTCCTTCGGTTCTTTGTAAACAGCCTTTAAAAAAAAGAGGAAAACTTGTGATTCATTCATCCATATGTTATCAGGAGCTGCACCTTAAAGGTGGAGGCTTGATCTAAAAATCTAATACACCTTTAGATGGCACAGAAACCCTCCATGTTTTTATTTATGTATACAGATGCAGACAAAGGTTGTGCTGTCAGCTGTCATCATAGGTTGCCACGGTGACCGAGTTCCTCTTGTTGCCAGGCACCAAGTTGATACAGGGTGTAGTTGTGGCTTGACAAATCACCTTCTAGACAGTCTACATGTCACAGGATTTGTATATATAAAAAAAGAAATAACAACCATCTCAAAATGCCAGAGTTTCCTTTAATGCAAATACATATTTTTGGTGTTACATCAAATGGATCAATTTTGCTATAAGGTCATGGATTACATAACTGATTGTGTAATATGTCAAAAGGCGGCAGTCAGTTCAGCCCCCCCTGCTCTTCTCTGCAGGATGAACGGCTTCTGATCAGAGGGGGGCGAGTGGTAAACGATGACCGCTCCTTCTTTGGAGACGTCTACATCGAGGATGGCCTCATCAAGTGCGTATGAGGAGGCATTACATGACCATTTCATGTCAAATTCTGATATAGCATCATACAAATTTTCCAAGTTCTCAACCGGTTCCATCCTTTCATTTTGCTGTTCAAATCCTAACAGGCAGGTGGGGGAGAATCTGGTTGTTCCTGGAGGTGTCAAAGTGATCGAGGCCAATGGTCGCATGGTAATTCCAGGTGGGATTGATGTCAACACCTGCTTGATGAAGACGTTCCTGGGCACACAGCCTGTTGATGATTTCCTCCAAGGCACTAAGGCTGCACTTGCAGGGGGAACCACAATGATCAGTGAGTGTGGATGCTGAGTTTCAGGCAGCACATTCACATCTGCGCATTTTAACCTTTTGCTTTTGCCACATCTCAGTCGATCATGTGACCCCTGAGCCCGGGGAAAGTCTGCTGGAGGCGTTTGAGCGCTGGCAGGAAGCTGCAGATAAACGAGCGTGCTGCGATTACTCTCTGCATGTGGACATCCCCCTGTGGAATGAGTCTGTTAAAGATGAGCTGGAGGTCCTGGTGCAAGACAAAGGCAGGATTTGTTTTTTTTTTTACTTTTACTGCGACACACAATAAATATTGTAGTTGTCATGATTTGTTCTAAACCTTGATCTTAATAAAAGAAAAATGTTTGCCAAAGCAGAAACGTGTTTACAAACTGAGTTAAAGCCCATTGGAAAGCCCTTTTAACGCTGTTGCAATGGAAAGGGGTCAGAAGTCAGAGCTCTGTCTCCCCCTCTGGTCACCAGCAGGAACCGTCTCCAGAGTACTGTATGCACTACATCTCCCAGCAACCCCAGGGCACAATTCTTGGATGCCACACACCTGACTCTCATGAGAAATGTACACTAAAGCATTGCACTTAGCCTCACACAGTGTGAAGTATTGTTTTTGCCATTCTGGTTTCATTACTGAACGTTATAGCCAGACCTGGTCTTCTGATTTCCTGACCCTGTTTTGGCTCTGACTCTGACTCTGACTCTGTTTGCCTGCCGCCTGCACCAAATCTAGCCTGAATCCTGACTACTCCCGTTTCTTCTCTGATGCTCCCATGCTCCTCATTGACCCCTGCCTGACATTGATTTAGCTTTGTAAACTCAGCTGTGATTATAAACCTACTACAATTGGAACCAGACTGCTGCCCGTTCTTGTGACACAAGGGACATGCTTCATCTATAATCCTTTGTAAAAGTAAATAATTGTTTGTGGGAATTGTAAAAGTATTCTGTGTCTTAAAAAGGCTTCTAATTTGGAAGAGTTGTTTTAGGATATGAAGATATGATTTTTATTATGATGCTTTGCTTCCTAAATTAGTATAGATCTTTTTCCTAGATTTTCTTTTCTTCTTTTTATCCCAGAATTATGATTTTATTATGATTTACTCTTGTTGCTCCAATGAAGCCAATGCAGTTTTTTTTTACTCCTTTCAGGTATCAACTCCTTTCAAGTGTACATGGCCTATAAAGATATGTACCAGATGACAGATTCGCAGGTATGCACCATCATCCCTAAGAGCCCAAATGATGCAAACTCACTAAATTTCTTTTCTCTCTCAAAAAGATGTTTTTAGAAGCCTTCAATTTTTTTCTGTTAAACTGTTTGTTGTTCTTTATACATCCACAGCTGTATGAGGTATTCTCCTTTCTGAAGCAGCTGGGGGCTGTTGTGTTAGTACATGCCGAAAACGGAGACCTGATTTTTGAGGTGAATACATCATTTTGTCTTTCTATCTACGTAAACTCACACCTAGTAGAGACAGATGCACATTAAGCAGGTCATTATGCCCTTAATGACTTATATTTTGGAGATCATTACCTCTGATTATAATCAGATTAATGACAGATAAATCTGATGCTAAGGGATGCCTGTAGATGCAACAGAACTGATATTACTTCTGGATATGACAATGGTAGTGTAGAATAACAGCTAGGATCATTGATAATACATTGAGTACTAATGAAATGATTGCCGACATATCTAACATATAGAGATATGTCAGTTTTATGCAAGTTACTTCCAAGCTAATGCATTAAAGATTACTTCCTATTGGTATTCAAAAGTAAAACCTGACCTTAACAATATTATATCTAAGAATTGTAATGTGATACATGACTCTTGCAATACTATTGGTTACCTTCTTGTAATATCTGCAAAAGTAGTAGATATGCTTTAATGGTTTTAGATATTATTTTTTTAAGCATTGGACTACAAATTACAGGACCAACTCTTCGCTTTAGCTTAGTTACCGGTAGTTTAGTCGATCAAATAAAAATATACGGTATGTACTGAACACAGAACCTGAGACGTATGTGTCTCAGAAAGACTGAAACAATAATAGTGCCTGTTAAACACAGATTACTATTACTACACCAAGTCTACAACAACAGAACCGACAGATATTGGTTCAGAGAAAAGACAGGACCTAATAGTTATTGAGGAAAGTGACAAATAAAGTTTGTGTCTATGATCTTTAGTAATCTCTAGGAAAATTGGCTCACTATTTTAAGTATGAACATAATTTCAAAACTCTTTGAAGTAATCAACAATATCCCAAAAAGATCTTGTTAAAGGTTTTTGTTTTAATTTGATAAAATATCATGATCTCAGTTAGCATTTTTATTTTGGGCGGTTTGTCTGTTTTTGGAATTTACAAGTTACTGAACATGAGTAAAATTGAATAGATATCTAAAATAATTTGCTGCTGTAACTAGTTACTTCTAATACTGGAGATTATTCAAGGAGAAACACGGAAACCAGCCTTTTGCGAATAATGCAGTAAAATATTTGTTAAACTTTGTCTTCATTACTTAACTTAGATATAATTTAGTACTCAGATTACATTTGTGACTAACAGCTCACTTCCCCTTGCTTTAATCCTGACAGAGTATAATATATGACAATGATTCTTTAAATCTTCGTATAGGAACAAAGAAAAATCCTTGGGATGGGAATCACTGGTCCTGAAGGGCATCCTCTGAGTCGTCCTGAGGAGGTATATTTTATATCCTATAAGTATCAGTTCATAAGTAGCACAGAGGTACATCAATCTGCCTTTATTTTTCTATGCAGGTGGAAGCTGAGGCTGTGTTTCGTGCCATCACCCTCGGTAACCGTGTGAACTGTCCTGTCTACATCACAAAAGTGATGAGCAAGAGTGCCGCTGACACCATCGCTCAGGCCCGCAGAAAAGGTTTGCACAGCTCTGTTTTTTTTTTAACCTTTTCTAACATTTGATTATATTTTTCAGAAATAACTTTATTTGTTCATCGACTTCAAGTGTTATACTTCTGTTATTTTCCACTCTAGGTTCCGTGGTATTTGGAGAACCAATTACAGCTGGCTTGGCGACGGACGGTTCTCATTATTGGAGCAAAAACTGGGCCAAAGCAGCTGCCTATGTGACCTCTCCACCTTTAAGTCCTGACCCCACCACACCAGAACATCTCCACACCCTGTTGGCCAGGTATGAGTTAAGTCTTTTCAATTTTATTTTTATTTTTGCCATACATCCCAACATTTTCTAATTATATTGTATCCCTTTTTTTACAAATCTGTTTATATAGTTTTTTATAGACCAAAGCTTTATGGAGGTGGATGAAGCAAAAACCCAGCTTTGCTCCACCTCAGACACATGCACACGCCCAGAAAAAACTGTTGATTTTGACTGTTCCTGTTGCTAAAAATAGCTTAGGAACCAGAATCCTTCATCTTTAGTTGCCTTGGTGACCAAGTTCCTCTCTCCTCCTCCTCCTCCTACTCTGCTCTATAGGTGTGTCAATGCTGTCGCAGCAGTCGTGTGATCCTGCTGTTGTCCTTGATCCTTACCTGAAGGACAAAATGTATTTTTAGAATTTGTTTTTTCTATGGTCGAGAGCTTCCTGTCAGATTTTCATGCTGCCCATCATGTTTTAGCAGCAGTAATGCTTAGTTGCTTGATTGGATGTCCTCCTAGTTCAGTATAACATCTAATAGTATTATTTAGAAGAAAACAATATTACTGATTGTCATAGTTATATGGCGGTTGATTAAATTATACAAAAGTGCAACATGTTTTTCAGTTAGGTTACATGAGGGCATCTCTTTTTTTCTCTGAACTGTCTGCTTAATCTTGATTTTTGGGAATGAATAGTATATATTTTTGTTTTGGGCTTATTGACGCTTTTATGTGTTTATAATGTCTTTGGCTGTGTTTGTTTGGCCCAGCGGGGACCTGCAGGTTGTGGGCAGCTCTCACTGTGCTTACAGCACATCTCAGAAAGCCATCGGTAAAGATGACTTCACCTTGATCCCAGAAGGAACCAACGGGGTAGAGGAGAGGATGGGCTTCGTCTGGGACAAGGCTGTGGTGAGATCTGAGGGCCTGTGTGTTTCTGCGTAAACTGTCAGCCAAACCATCTTTAACGTTGTGTCTTTTGTTTCTTTAGGCCATGGGGAAAATGGACGAGAACCAGTTTGTGGCAGTCACATCAACCAACGCAGCTAAAATCTTCAACTTGTATCCTCGTAAGGGACGCATCGCTGTGGACTCTGATGCAGATATCGTCATCTGGGACCCAGACATTGTCAAAACCATCACTGCGAAACAGCAACAGTCGGTGAGAACACGAAGGATACAGATGTGAAAAGATATTATGTGGATTACCAGTTGCTAGTTTGCAACATGCTATTAAATCCAGGACTCCAATTGATTTAGCATCACCTTGAATACAAAAAAAAAAGTTTTTCTTAATATAATTGGAAATAAAGTCAGGTATGAAGGAGTTAAAATGAATTTTGATTTGTTTACATAAAGTGTTTGGGCTCAATGACATTCAAAGTGTTTGTTTAGTATTTGTATGGCACCTGTACATATGATTTCCCTGTTTGACACCACGTAAAATGGGAAAATGGAAAATGGTGTATACTTGTTTAGCGCTTTTCTACCTTCTTAGAAGGCCCAAAGCGTTTACAGTCACAGTCCTATTCATCCATGCACACACAGTCACACACTGATGCCGGCTCTGCTGCAGAACACTGGTGCCAACCTATAACCACCAGGAAGACTGTGGCGTTCAGTGTCTTGCCCAAGGACACTTTGACGCATGGGAGAGCGGGAATCTGAACCAGCGATCTTCTGATAAGAAGTCGACCGCTCTACCTCTGCACCGTTGCTGAAAAGGGGTGGGAAACACTGTATGGAAACATTGATAAAACACAAAAGCAACTATTTCTTACATTTGAATCTAAAAATATGAAAATACAGACTGTGGTAAGACACTTGTAGTTCTGATATTTTGTAAAGATTTAGTGAGAAAAACATTAAACAGTCCAAACACAGATGGAAGTGTTACAGAATCTTTAATCAAAAAAAAGGAATTTCAACTGTCCATCAATGAAAATCTGCTGTTGCCCCACGTTGAGGAAGTCTTACTCACAAAATATAGTTATGGCTATACAGCACGACATAAACGTAGGTCATGAGGTACACCCTCAGGGGGAACAGGAAACAGAAATCCAAAGTGAAATAAAATCATATAGTTCTACACAGTCGGATCCTCTTCATTCTTTGTGTGAGCAGTGCAAACGCATCAAAAACAATTCCAACAACAAGAAAGAACAAAAATTTCCAGCAGGCCAGATCCCAAGAAAAACAAATGAAAAGGAGACCAAAAATCTCACAGCAATCCAACACGGTGACTACCTCCAGAAATTCACGCTGAGAGACACAACAACCACTAAGACAGAGCAAACGAACCGGCACTGGAGTAAACAGAAACAGCAGTATATCTGCAGTGGTTTAACAAGTGAAACAAATCAGGACAGAAGCCAGAAAAAGCTGAGGCAGAGGGAAAAAAACAAAGATTGAACAGGCCAAGAACAGGACAGTTTTAAAAAGCATTAAACAGACACAAATGTGCTTTCAATAGACAAAATAACAAGTAATTAAATTATAATGTGTTTTGGCTACCTACCATTAGAAGTAAAGATGCTAAAAGACATTTTTGCAAGTCAAGTTTGATGTCTTTGAGCTGCACTCCAAGTAAATATTTAAGCTTAATGGCTGTGATATGTTTTCAATGGTAAAAAAAATTAATTCTATTGTGCTGAATTTTGCAAACAATAAGTGGAATGCAGCAATTAAACTTTACTGCAAATACTTTGACATAAAGAGGCGAAAAACCCACTAAACATAATGTGAAGAAAATCATTTAGTGTCTGTACATATATGACTTGTATGGAACCTGATGAATGTGTAATGATATGATTAAGAACTGTAATACGTTTTCATCAAAGTACTGCAGGTACTATAGGGGCCTCATGCCAGCTATAATAATCCAGCCTGATGTTTACAGACGAAGCAGCTTCATTTTATTATTCCAGGTTAGTTAGGAAAGAGCATTCGCATGTGTTTATTTGATATTTGCCCCATTGATTACTGGCACTTTGGAGTTTTGATTGATACACACCTGCAAATAGAACTATAGTCACAATAAATAGTAAGTGGGTGACTATTGGAATGAAAGAAACACTTTCAGGATCATGTGTGACTCACATTTACACAGTCTAGACTTCATTAAACGTAGACTTAGTCTATTGTTTCAAGTTGTATTAACGGTTTTAAACCTTATCCCTTAAGTTTCATGTTGAGCAAAGTTGATCTTGTTTAGGTAGTTTTTCATTGAGAGGGTCAGAAATAAGAGCCCTTTCTTTGCAAGCGATGATATTTATTCTACAGAAAAAAGACCAAAAAAAAGACTAAATTCTGCTTATATCAACTACTTTTTCTAGAACATTAAAAGAGGGTAATGCTGAACAATTGGATAAGAAAAGGAATCATCTAGTGCCTGCCCTGAAGATGCCTTATTGGGAATAATTCCAGATTTAGTTTATAATCCCTCTTTAGTCCTTCCCCTTTTGTATTCCCATCCCCTTGTAACAGCACAATCACTGTTTCGACACGACCCAAGTCTCCTTCTTATTCATCCCATATCTGCTCAACTGTAAATCCACTAAGCCTTGAAGAAAAGCTCGCTCAAACAGCCTTCAGGGTGAACGATATCACTGCCCCTGCAGAGGAGAGGACTCCCCTTTGTCCCACTTCTTCATTTCTTTTTTTGTGGCTTTTGTCTCATCATTTTTCTCTCCCACACAGGCTGCAGAGTATAACATCTTTGAGGGCCTTGAGTGTCGGGGAGGTCCAGCTCTGGTATTGAGTCAGGGCCGGGTGGTTTATGAAGGAGGCAAGCTTCAGATACAGCAGGGGACTGGTCGGTTCATTCCACGCAAGCCCTTCCCAGACTACGCTTTCCAGCGGATCAAGTTTAGGAACCAGGTGTGTGGAATTTTATTTCATAAAAAAAGTCTTGGATTGTCCTTAAAGTCCCGATCCGGTCAATCTTTTGATCTATTTTAAAAGGGTTTCCCGTGGTATTTTAATTATGGTTATGCAGTATTTAGCCAAAATAAAAAAATAAAAATAAAAACTGTAATGTTCTTGGACGTAGTTTGTGTAGAATGGCCGGAGTTCACTAGAAATTCATCTTTGCGTTGTGGGCTGGACTGTCAGGGCAGACCAAGCCCGTCCCCACTTCCCATCGCACATCTGTTTATACACTTTATCGCTAGAACTCAGAAATGCAATTTTTAACTTAATTTTTCTTTATATATGTTCTACATCATGAGAAAAATGCCTCAAGAAGTTGAAAAAAACCCCACCTAAAACACGATAATTATCAGAGTTCGTCTTTAATCAAATTATTTTTAGATTCCTTATAAGTAAAGTTCTGAAGAAATTTTTCGTGGATTTCTTATGGCAATGAAAATGGGTGCAATATTAGATATTAAGTTTCTTTTATGAATATTTTGGGAAAATTATACTCTGATTTCTTTAATCTGATTATCACATTTTTAAGGATTAAAACAAATATTATACGCATCATATTTGTCATTGATCTGTAATAAAGCAAGCCTAATGCCTGAGGGTCTAAAACAAGCTTCTGACAAATAAAAATGTTATTTGTATCTTTTTGTTTACTCTACAGAACAAAATAATTTAAAAATTATGAGTTTCTGAAGATTAGTCTAATAACGTGAAATTATACCATTACTATTTTAGTATGTAAACATTTGTTTTTATACATATTTTTTGAGTTTTGTGCCATTTATGCATTTCCAATCCAGGTGAGCAGCAAGCAGGGTGTCACGCGTGGTGTCTATGATGGCCCTGTGCATGATGTTACTCCCACCCCCAAATACATAACCCCTTCTCCATCAGCCAAAACCTCCCCCACCTCTCACCAGCCACCAACAGTACGCAATCTGCACCTGTCCAACTTCAGCCTCTCAGGTATGCAATCTGAAATCGAACCAGCATCTTAAAACATCTTGTCATCACACAGAGAGTTGTTCATAAAACACCGGCTGACTTGACATTTCGACGGTTTTTCCTTTTCATCAGGTGCTCAGATAGATGACAACATTCCCCGGAGGTCTGGCCACCGCATTGTAGCACCTCCCGGTGGTCGCTCCAACATCACCAGCCTTGGCTGAATACTTTTGTCTGCACTTTGCGTGTTGTTTGTGTGAGATACCTCCTCATTATTGTGTGCTGAAGCATATCTGAGTGTGGATACGTTGGCATGTATGAACACTTTTCAGTATTAAAGTGGAATCCCTAATATATAAGATTACACTTTTATTCCCAAAAGATATAACAAATACAAAATAAAGCGTATTTCACAATCATTGAAGACATTCAAATCTATGCCAAACGTTATATTTGGACTCACAAATGCACATGTGAATACTACTTTTAACATCCAACGCTAGTACTTGGTACTTTGTTGTTTTTCCCTCCTGTTGTCTATGACATCTTTCATTTTTATCACTTTACTTTCTCAGACACGGTGCTCTTCTTTCGCCCTCTAGTGGTCCATTGAAGTAACAACATTTTTTGGTCAATTCTGCATCTGGTTAAAAAAAAACAGCTCAGCAGTGTACTGCATTTTCTGACACGAGACTTTTATTATGTTATACATTTGCATGATAAAATTAACACTTTTGACTACTTGTGTGTTATGACTGCAAGGGTAGAACACAAATAACGTATTACTCAAAGCACATCTGTATCAGCACAAATGTTCTCACACTTGATTGCTGTAAACTAAGAATAAAACAATGAGTAGTTCCTCTCCACACATATGCAAATGTATCAATACTCTCATTTAAAATTAGAATATGGAACGGCGCTTGACAGGATGTGCATGTTGTATTTAGTTCTGTGTTCTTATATTAAAGCTTCACAACGTCTTTTACAGTCCTCTGCCCATCACTGTTGCCAGAAATAGATCCATTGTTGCAGTAACATTTTGAATTCTGCTGTTAAAAAGCTTCAGCTTCCACTCCTGACTCTTAAAATGTCACTGATACAATAATCTGTTTTAAAAAAAAGTTGATTTTGTTTTTCTTTTATGTGTTATCTTCCTGATGCAATATTTAATGTTTCTATGGTGCTCTGCTTTTCTTCCATTTGTAAGCTCTTTCCAATGGAACCAGTAATTTTGAATAAAGGTGGTGTGGAATGGCATAATAAAGGTCTAAAACTTAAATCTGTTTTTTTTATTTATTGAACTGTTGTACTTACAATAAATGTCCTTTTAAAACTTTGTCAAAGTATGACAAAGTATGACATTTTTTCAAAGAATAAAAATGGTTTGTTCGACATCAGATCAGATAGAAAAAAATGTTTTGATTTAAATATTTATATAACTTTAGCAATGTTCCTTGTAAACCAAAATACAGTGAGGATCACTAAAAGTTAACACTAATTGAATTTTTTTTTTTCATGTCACACAAAGCCAAAAATGAAGAATGACTAATTGGTCTGAAGTTTCTGAAGCAGAGGGTCATACAGCCATTATGTACATTTTGCGTATACTGCACGGATGAAAATTGGTCATACGTAAATATACGTGGAAAAAGGGAGAAAGGTTGTGGTCTTTATGTGAAATTTTCCCAGATATCTGGGATATCTCACAAATGAACCACATTAAAATCACATAAAACAAAACATAAATCTACTGCCAAAGTTTGTGCATCAATTATGTAACTTTGAGGTTTTATGTGAACCATATACACAATATATAAGTAATACATCGGTGGTACATGCGTGAAAAAACCTTTCGGTATATGTGGAACGGTCTTGGAAGGCCACAAATTTGCATCTCGCAAAATCACGCACAATTGCATAAGATTTAAATAATAATTGCATATAAACTACATAAAATATGCATAAATTGAATAATTCTCAACAAACCAAAAATTTTGAACTGCTCAAAATTGAAATCATGTAAAGACCTGTGGGCCGAAACCCTCAACCGACATCTGCGCACATTGACGAACGCAAGAAACGCTTATGAATTACGTATTTCACGCATGAATCACGAAAGAGCGAAACCTCACACATGGAAAATGCGCAAAATATATGTAGTGGCTGTGTGACACGGCCTTTAAGCTGTGTGCCTTTTTGATTCTGGGACATGACCTGTTTGAAGAGGAAGTGGAGAAAACGCACCTAATGACAGCTGGGAAGGGTCATGCCCATACATATTCTAAAGAAGAAATAAAAATGATAGATTCAGAGTTGTAGAATATTCAGGTTTTAAGATTTGAAGTAGAACATACAGTCTTTAGTTGTTCCTTTTTTTTAACCAATAAGAATGGGTCACTGCAGTGAACCCACTCTTTTGCACTCATTTGGCTGACTTTTAGTCCCATCTCACATTGCAGTGTGACTTTTTAATCATGCTTTTACATGAAGTACATTGCATGTGTGAAGATTTTACCGTCTAGTTTTTTTATTTTTAATTGCTGTTTTTTATTTTTATTTTGTAATGTACCATTTCCTTCCTGTCACTCACACCAGATTCAAATCTCCAATTAGCTTTAGTGGCTGCTCACGTTCAAGTTAATTATCCTCAGTGTATTGACGAGTCTGGTCATCTGCTTTGACATCCCTTTCTTGTGCCCTTAGTCCATGGTTTTGTCATATTCATGTTTTATTTAATTTGATTAGATATATAAAATGTTTACGTTTCTGTAACAAGAGTCTGTCATCCACCAGTTCCTAACCAAAAATCAATATTAAAAAGTTGTTATTTAAATTTTTTTTTTTTTTTTTTACGTTTTATTTTTCATTCTTCTTGGAATACATTTTGTACAGGATGTATGAATGGTGACATCATCCACCACTCTGATCATTGATCACCATTTGTTAAAAAATCTGTCAACTGAAGTGACT
Source organism: Oryzias latipes (assembly GCF_053564925.1). Taxonomy (NCBI): domain Eukaryota; kingdom Metazoa; phylum Chordata; class Actinopteri; order Beloniformes; family Adrianichthyidae; genus Oryzias; species Oryzias latipes. The sequence continues at coordinate 10,856,457 of NW_027616335.1, forward strand.
AAAGTTAAGGATACACTATGGCAGCAGTTATTTTTGTATTAGGCAGGTTCCGAAAAAACATGTACCAGTTTTTATACTTGGCTTGACCAATAAAACTCAATTGTTACTTCAGGGTGTTGACTCATTGATCCAAACAGGCTAAATAGTGGTAAAGTTCCTGTAAAAAATGTGAAGATAATTAGTGAAAAATAACTTCCAGTAAAAGTTTCACATTTGTTTTTATCAGTTTATTTACCTGCACCATCCATGATCCTCCTTTATTTTGACGGGCTGTTTGGGACCTGACAGTTTAGGGAGACGGACTTCCGGTAAAAAAAAGGAAAAGCTAAAACAAGTTGCAGCAAAATTCTTTTATTTTTTCAAGTTCTTTATTTCTTTTCATTTGGACAAAAATAAAAACCTTTAAAGATCTACAAAAGTTCTTATGCATGGGAAATGAAAGGGACAGACAGACAGAAGAAATCTTATTTTTCTACCAGTTTTTACATTCCTTGAAGAAAGCGTTTGAATCCGCTGCGCTTCTATCACAACATATTTATGAAACTTTCAGAGTAAATGACTAATGTGTGACAAACAGATTGTAGCTCTGACACCCACTGACAGACATGGCTTTACATGTCCTTCATACAATACTGTCAGAAAGGTCATCATGCAAGTTTTCGCACAGATGCAAATCGTTCTTGTCAGTCAGCTGGCTGTTAAAAAGTGATACAAGTCACATCAAGGAATTCCTTGTGGAGCTAAAAGCGTTTGATGATCCTGAGAGCAGATTGGCCTCGTGAGCTGTAAAGCTCTGCTGCATCAAAATCTGAGCAGTGATATGAGTGATAATGAACACCTCTCTCCTTTATCATGCAGTAAATGCTGTGTCTTAACATATACACCAAATGCATACGTATAGCTATGAATTCATCATTTATTTCCTTCCTGATGTGTGATGGTAATGACTGACACATCAGCTGTGAGGGTTAGGGTGCAGCATGTGGTAAACATGGTATGGAAGTCACACTTTGCCACAGATGTCGAACCATCGCAGCAGCTGCTCATTAATGTAGCACACTGTGACACTTTTTCTAATTACCGCATATTAATATGGTGAAAAATATATGAGGATGTCCCAATGTGCTGTAAATGGATTTACATTCAGTAAAGCCTGTGGTGACTTCCATTCAAAGCAATTTTGAATTCAATTAACCTTCTGTCCACTTGAGGTTCATCTTTTTATTTCATTACAGCGATTTATTTGTTCCTCATGATGAATAAATAAGCGGTAGATGAAAAATGGGCTCTGATAAATGGTAAAAGCATATTTGACAGCTACATGTAGTGTTACATGAAGCAGGCCCGAAGACAAGCAGGAGTCAGGGGACAAGGATGTTCAGGAGTTGGCCATGGCCTCCGTTCAGGATGTGAACAGGAGTATGATTGAGGTCAAGGCCACAGCAGCAAAAAACAGCAACGAGGATCCCACGAGGTAGGAGAAAAGCAGTTGACTATATCATAAATCATGACAATTACTAAAGGTTCAGACGCACCTCTCAAGATCACGGTGTGCAGAATATGAGAAGCAGTGTTTGTCCGTGCAAGTCGAAATGTGGAGTTCATCCATCTTCAGAACTCGCTGAGTCCCTGTCAGGGTTGGCTGCTAACGCTGGTCAAAGGTGGGACACACCCTGATTCTCGCCAGTGTTGCAGAGCCACACACACACCCCCAGGGCATTTTAGAGATACCAATTTGCCAATGAAGTATGTTTCTGAGCTGTGGAAGGAAGCCGAAGAGCCTGAGGAGCACTTTCAAATTCAACAAAGAAGGGTCCCAGCTGGTATTTGAACCAGGGGCTTCTTGCTGTGAGGAGAGAGCGCCAACCACTACGCCATTGTGCAGCCCAAAAATGTAGTCTTATTTTGAAAATTGAGCTGTTTCTTTTCTCTGTCAAAAATACTTCTTGTGTGACTGATTTTTTATACTGTATATTCATATTTCAATAATCCACTAAATAAACTCCACATGTCTCTTTAGCTCAGCAGCAGACAGCGCAACTCAAATTCTGTTCTTTTCTTACAAGAACAGCAGCATAGTGTGACTACACATAGGAAGAAACACAAAAAAACAGCTGCTTTAGGTACATTTTCTGATCACACAGCATTCATGTGTTGTGTGTCTGGATTTACGGCTAGAAAATTCAACCAAACCTTTGAAGATCAGTTTTGATATCAATTATAACAACCTTTCGTAACAACATTGGATCAGATTTAATTAAACTGACAACCTCATGCAGATAATGTTTGAATCCACAGATCTTCTGGAACAACTTGATGGAACTCACAGAGTAAATCAAATTTCCACATGCTGGCTGTCATTACCAGGGTGTCAGTCCCTTCAGCTGCACAACTAAGTTTTGTCGTCTGGATTCTTCTCCAAATACTCCTACACAATTTAGGACAATGAGAAACACTGAAAAGGTAGGAATGAGTTCAATCGAATTTAACTTACAGTACCTAAGTACTTGCATAGTGTGAAAGCGAGTGTTTTGAACTTGGAAACTCGAAATGCATGTTTACATAGACTTCTCATTGAAAGTGTTCACTTAAACCTGCGTTGCAGAGGGTTGTATGAATTTAGCTAGACATTATCGCATGTGTGCGTCTCCATCAAAGCATGATGTGGTGAAACCTTCACTTATAAACACTTTCAGCATTTCTTAATGAGCCGATGTTGGTTGATTAGAGAATTGGGATGGTTTGACCAGGATTTTTGTGAATCTTCACTTGGTTGGTAAGTTTTCTGCTTCTGAGTTCAGAGCATGGCATCCAATGGAAAATGATATATTTTGGCTTTTTGCACAGACAAACTAAATGCAGCCAACATCATTGGAACAGGAACTAGCAGAGGCCTGTTTGCTGTCACAACCATCTGCTCAATGTGTAGATCAAATGGACACATTTCAAGCCTGTAGTCACAGACATTCTGCAGCACATCTAAAAGGGGATAGAGGTGAAACAGTAGGTGTTGCACACAAGTCTGAAGAGATACCATGAGTTAGAACTAGCTTCCTGTTCTTTGGCTGGATAAGCAAAATTTATGTTTTGCACCAGTACTGCACAAATGCATCCAAGGACATACAATCCACCATTATGTTGTTGTTCAACTGAATCACAACTGTGCAACAACAAGCTGCTTTTAAAATCAATGCAATAAAATAAAAGCTTTTCAAATTAGGTTTTTAAAAAATGTTGTTTTCAGAATAAGACAAAACAGTGATTTAAATAGAAGATTATGGGATTTTGGGTAAGGATTCCAGTTCATTTTATGTTGGTAAAATCAATTTGTCTTTTAATGTAAACACATAGATATTGCTTTTCTTAATTAAGGCCTTTTAAAAAATATTTTTCAAAAGCTTTTTTATTTATTTCTACCCATAAACAAATTGATAAAGTGTATCCGCTTCTTACTAAACTACTAACTTTATGATTTTAGATTGTGAAAATGATTACAACCAAGAAAGATAAATGATGTTTATAATGTCCAGACTGTAACTCTCCCTTCTGTCCTGCTGATGTCCATGTTGAGCTTAGTCAGAAAAAGGCCCAAACAGATGTATCCTGACTCGAAAACAATTGTAAGGCAAACCAAATGACTTGACTGGAACATAATGTAAAAGCACTATTACACATGTATATCTGAAAGTCCAAAGTCGACTCAAAACACTTTTCTGAAAGCTAACAAGTAATCAAAAATAACTAAATGTAGTGTTTTAGGTGTCTTACAGTGTTTCCTGCTCAAAGCTGGACAACTGTTTTGATTTAAATAAAGTCAAAGCTTGACTCAAAAAAGCTCAAAAGCTTTTTTTATAAACTTTAATCCTTCAGTTTTTTGATGGCATAAATAAAGCAAAGGAATGAACAGAAAAATCAGTATATAGAATCTTTGAAGTCATTTTTTTTCAGGTTTTAGAGTCACCTTCAGTCCTTTTAATATTAAGTTGCTTGGATATTTGTTCCTGCCTCCCCCACACATCATCAACCCAGGTTGAGTTGGTGTTCACCCCCAGTTGGATGCATTTAAATGAACAAGAACTCTTGAGAAAGTGAAAAGCAGTCTGAGAAAGTTGTCATTGAACAGGGTAGCTGCAGTTTGGACTTAAAAGGTCATTTCAGCTGACAGTCCTCTTCGGACTCTTTGGACTGCTCCAGTTAATTGAAGACAACTGGATGAGGATAGACACAGTCTGTCAAAGCTGTGAAGTTGGGGGTAGTTTAGGCCAGCACCGTGATGTAGAACATTTGGGCAATGTGACCTGAACTTCTTTTTTATGTGTGCATTATCATTGTGGATTATCACTTTTTATACCATGGTCAGGGTGAATACTCGATTCTGATTGGCTGCTGGGTGTGCCTTAAAAAGTGATATATTACAGGATAATCGTACGGTGATATAAGAAGTTCTGGTCACCTAGCTTAAATGTTTTGCATCACTGCGGAGGCTTCTCTAAATCAACCTTTTGCTTCACCATTTGGACAAAAACAAGCGGTAAGAGGTGAACTTTCTCTCTGAACTGATGCGTGATTCAACTCATCGGAAAGATCAGCATATATATGTAGCCAGGTGGAGAAGGTGTAGGTACAGGGTTGTGTCACTAGAGGGCGCTTCACATTTTGTTTTTGTTTTTTTATCTTCCTGATTACCATTTTTTTTTAAATCTGAAATCCTGAGTTACATTTTTGTTTTGGAATAAAGAACCCAAAGACAGTTTTGTGTCCTGTGCAGGCTTGAATTCGCCAGGCTACACAATTTGGTACCAGGAGTGGGGTTCTGCAAAATTAGCGACTCAGGAGTTTTTGCAATATAATAAAAAAATATATATAAAAAAAAAAAAATTTTTTTTTTAAAGAGTACACAGAATAGCTATAGTTGCACCAGCTTAAGTGCCTGGTGAGGAGGAAACCATTAAAAGGATCGTCGTGGGATTGACCACACCACCGGAGACCTGGCAGGATCGTCGTGGGAGTGACCACAGCACCGGAGACCTGGCAGGATCGTCGTGGGAGTGACCACATCACCAGAGATCAACCTCCTGCAGCCTGGTAGACAACAGCTCATCCTGGGACGAGGAAGAGTCATCGGACCAACACATCTGGACCTGCATCTGAGTAACACCTGACATCCAGCTGTTGACCTTCGCTCGAACACATTCAGCCATGTCGCAGGAAGGCAGTGAGAATGAGCCAGTCTCCAACATAGACTCAGAAATAGACCCTGTCACTGTACTGCAGACGCAGTTATCAGAACTAAGTTGTAAGCATGACCAGGCTATGGCTCAGATAGCCGCTCTGAGTAATGGAACAAACCGATCATACATTTACTTGCCTAGGGAACGCCCTATTCAGCCGTTTAGTGGTGATTCAACAGTCGATGGCCGCTCTGTTGATGAGTTTTTAGATGAAATCCAGCGAGCTATTAGAGCTAGAGGTCTGGGAGAGGAAGATCAGGTGGATTTCATTATGTCACATCTTAGAGGGTCAGCACTGGAGGAGGTCAAGTTGTGCACAGAAGATGAGTTTAAGGCACCTGATGAAATTGTCAACTTACTTAGAGATGCTTACCGGGAGAAACGCAGTGTAGCACAACTTTTACAGACTTTCTACAGCCGCCACCAGGTAGAGGGTGAAGATTTTTTTTGAATATTCTCACGCACTGTCACAGATCCTTCGCTCAGTTTTAAAACAAAAACCAGATGCAATTCTTGATGCAAAGATGGCAGTCAGAGACCAGTTTGTTGAAGGAATAAGAGATTCCGCACTCAGAAGGGAGCTCCGCAGAATGCTTAGAGACAAACCAGATTCCTCACTCTTCGAAGTGCGCCAGGAAGCAATTTCATGGTCAGCAGAGGACAGGCCCATTAACACTAGAGTTGTAAAAAGCAGGAGTATATTGGGCAATGATGGGAGCGATGGAAGCCAACCTACACGTAGTACACCCGAGAGGTCAACTGCCACATTAGATGGTATTCTTAAAGTGGTCTCTGAACAAGGCAAAGCTATAGGGGAGTTGGTTAATGTGGTGAGAGAAGGAGTTGTTTTCCGGGGAAGCTCCCACAGAGATGGGAGAGTAAAAACAAAGTTCCAGTATACTGATGATGGCAAACCTATTTGTTTTAAGTGCAACAGAGTGGGACACATCGCTCGGGAGTGCAGATCACACAAAAAGGGAAGTCAACCTACCACTTCTGAAACACCCGCCCAGGGAAACTAACACCCTCGGTTGCCAAGAGCCAGGCAATCCGAGGTGGAAGTAAAGGCTCTCAGATTCTTACTCGAGAGAGATTCCTAGAACGTGCTGTGGGCTCATGTCCCGAAGTTGAAGTTGAGGTGGGTGGAGTCAAGACTAGATTTATATTAGATAGTGGAAGTCAGGTCAGCACCCTTTCTGAGTCATTTTTTCGTCAGCACCTTCTTGGTGAGGATGAGGACATAATTCCCACAGCCAAGTGGCTTAAACTAACAGCTGCTAATTCACTGCCTATTCCTTACATAGGTTACGTGGAGTTAGATGTGAAGACTATGGGATTAACTGTTACAGAGTGTGGATTTTTGGTAGTGAGGGATCCTGATAAGCAGCAGGTGAGGATGCAGAACAGCGGTTTAGTTTCAGATAGGGTCAGCACAATGACAAATGAAACCCAGCAGCCGGATAAAAATAATCCTCCACTGCTTATAGGGATGAATGTGATAAAGAGATGCAAAGAGTTGTCTATTGCCAGTTTGGACTCCACACTTGGAGGCCAGTTAGATTCAGCTTGGAAAGAAACGCTGCAAAAGTTGCAAATGGATGATGGGGCAGAAAAAGTTTCTTTAGCTAGGGTGGCAAGTAAAAATGCCACCCATGTGCCAGCAGCTTCGGTAGCCACCGTGTATGCTAAAAGGGGCACAAAACACTCTCATGGGCTGCTGTTGCTTGAGCCAACGAACACACCCATGCCCAGTGGCCTGATTGTGATCCCTACCTTGGTGGACGTTGCTAAACGTGTGTTTCCTGTACAAGTGGTGAACCTCTCTGAAGAGGACTTATGGTTATCACCGAAAACTAGACTGGGGATCCTTTCCAAAGTGGAGTGTGTTGAACCAGCAGCTGAGGTGTCTTTCAATCGCATCTCTGCAGATCATGAGGAAGTAACAATAGAACAGAAAGAGGCTAGTGTTTCGGAAGATGCACCACATCTGTTATTGGATCACCTGAAAATTGGTGGCACCACGGAACAGCAGACCAGGCTGGCAAAACTTATTTCTCAGTACACTGATGTGTTCGCGTTGAGTGATGAGGACCTTGGCTATGCTGACAGGATACAACATGAAATTCACTTAACCGATGATGTCCCAGTTACTCAGCCCTACAGGCGGGTACCACCCACTCAGTACAAGGAGGTCAAAGATCATATTGCACAACTTTTAAGGAAGGGGGTAATCCAAGAAAGTACCAGTGCTTATGCGTCCCCGATTGTACTAGTGCGAAAAGCAGACAACAGCTTGAGACTGTGTGTGGATTACAGACGCCTCAATGCCAAAACCCGACGCGATGCCTTTCCATTGCCTCGGATCGATGAGTGCTTTGATGCTTTGCACGGGACAAAATTTTTCTCAACCATCGATCTCGCTAGTGGCTATCATCAGGTTGCAGTACATGAGAATGACAGGCACAAAACAGCCTTTATAACCCCTTTTGGGCTATTTGAGTACACTAGACTGCCTTTTGGAGTCTGCAATGGGCCAGCAACTTTTCAACGACTCATGCAGGCTACTATGAGTGACTTAGTGTTCCAGATCATGCTTGTGTACTTGGATGACATTTTGGTATACTCACCAACGTTCGATGGGCATTTGACTCGGTTACAGACCGTGTTTCAGAGGCTCAGGGAAACAGGATTAAAGGTGAAGGTGGAAAAATGTAATTTCCTCCAATCAAGCGTGCGGTTTCTGGGCCACCAGATTTCCGCTGATGGAATAGGCACAGATCCAGATAAGGTGGCGGCGGTTAAGCAATGGCCAGTTCCAGCTTCCGTTAAAGAGTTGAGATCATTTTTGGGTTTTTGCAGTTACTACCGCCGGTTTTTGCAGGGTTTTTCGCAACTGGCAGGTCCCTTACATGATGCGGTCAATACCTGCCTGAATCAGAGTAACATGTCTAGGTCGAAAAATCTGTTTAAGAGTGTTTGGACTGCAGAATGTCAAGATTCCTTTGAGGAGCTTAAAGAGAGACTGACCAGTGCCCCTCTACTTGGGTATGCTAACTTTTCCCTCCCATTTATCTTGGAGACAGACGCCAGCAGTTTAGGACTAGGTGCAGTCCTCTATCAGATTCAAGATGGGGAGAAGCGTGTTATAGCATATGCCAGTAGGAGACTGAGAGGTGCAGAGAAGAATGATCGGAATTACAGCAGCATGAAGCTTGAGCTTCTCGCTTTAAAGTGGGCTGTATCTGAAAAGTTCAGAGGTTATCTTTTGGGGGCCAAATTTACTGTGATGACAGACAATAATCCCCTATGTCATCTCGACTCAGCAAGGTTGGGCGCCGTTGAACAGCGCTGGATAGCACAGTTGGCCCCGTTTGACTTTGACGTTCGTTATCGCCCTGGGAGATGTAACGCAGCAGCAGATGCACTGTCTAGGCAGCCGTTAGCAGGGGAGCCGGAAACAAATGGTGACGAGGAGTTTGATGGATGTATATCCATTTGCAACATGATTCAGAGAGGCACATCCCTTGACCCAGATTTGGTGTGTGAAGGTATCAAATGCTGTCAGGTTAGAGAGATGCGGGCTACGGCTGCTGAGCAGGTTGTTGAGAACATAGATCTTCAAGGTAACACGCCAACTCTGCCAGGTTACTCAAAAGAGGAGTTGAGGCAGTTTCAACAAACAGACCCAACCATTAAGTCCTTTTGTCAGTTTTGGGAGCAGAAGACAAAACCCACTTATCAGCAAAGGAGGAGTTTGGCTAAACCCGTCATCTCCCTGCTCAGACAGTGGTCAAGAATTATAGATGTAGATGGATTGCTATATCGTGTTATTGAGGATGATCACAAACTTGAGTATCAACAACTTCTTTTGCCCGAATGTTTGAAAGATTCAGTACTTGAAAGTGTGCATAATCAGATGGGTCATCAAGGAATAGAGCGCACGCAGAACCTTTTGAAACAGAGGTGTTTCTGGGTTGGGATGTATGAAGATGTCGAGCGGTGGGTGAAACAGTGTGAAAGATGTATACTCACCAAACTGCCACAACCTCACATACGTACCCCTATGAAACATTTTCTTGCTACACGCCCTCTTGAGGTAGTTGCAGTGGATTTTACGTTGTTGGAGCCAGCTTCCGATGGTCGAGAGAATGTGTTAGTTGTAACTGATGTTTTCACCAAATTTACACAGGCGTTTCCAACACGAGATCAAAAAGCTGATACCACTGCGAAGGTCTTGCTCAGAGAGTGGTTTATGAAGTATGGGGTACCTGAGAGGTTACATTCCGATCAGGGAAGGAACTTTGAGAGTGAGGTCATTCAGGAGCTGTGTAAATTGTATGGAGTTAAGAAAACGCGCACCACACCCCATCATCCCCAGGGTAATGCCCAGTGTGAGCGTTTTAATAGGACTCTGCATGACCTCCTGCGCACGCTCCCACCAGAAAAAAAACGTAGGTGGCCTGAGTATTTGCCAGAGTTGATTTATGCCTACAATGTAACTCCACACGCCACCACGGGGTACTCACCGTACTATCTCCTGTATGGGGTACATCCACACCTCCCTGTAGATGCGTTGTTAAATCAAGATCAGGTGGTAGATAGAAAACATGACTGGTTGGTGGTTCATCAGGAACGTCTGCATGAGGCCCATAACAGAACTAGGCAGTATTCTGAACAAAAAGCTGCAGAACGGCTTGAACTGGAGAAGAGCAAAGTTTACTGTCCTCCTGTGGAAATAGGTCAATTAGTTTATCTCCGTCAGTGGCCCCAGGGTAGAAACAAAATTCAGGATGCCTGGAGTTCAGTGATTTACCAGGTCCTGGATGTGCAAGACAGCACACACACTGTGGAGCCATTGGAGGGTGGTCCCATCAAAAGGGTCCATCGAGTAAACCTAAGACCCTGTCCAGGCCCAGTTCCAGCACCAAGGAAATTGAAAAAGGACACTTCCACTTCTACTACAGCTGCTCCTGTGGAAGTTCGTAAAGAGAATCTGGAGTCAGACCCAGATTATGTACTGTTGGAGGAAACAACTTATCCACATTTGGACCAAGAACTGAACACAGACACTGATGGTGTTCCTGGTTGCCAGGTCTTGGAGTCCTGGAGCACTGGTGGAACGGTTGGTGGTGGAACACCTCTCCCAGGTTCAGAACTAAAGGACATTGTGACACACAGCATGTCTGGAAGAGATGCTGAGACAGAGGTGCCAGTTCCAGCCCCTCGCCGGAGTCAGAGAGCAACCGCGGGATTACATTCAAATCCACATCATCTCCCCAGATCAACCTGTAATGCTATTTCTTTAAGTCCTGATGTATTGTCACAGCTGTTGATCAATGTGGGTACAGCATTCTTCAGAGAAGCAATGAATGAAGGAAAGTGTGTAAATTAGGTCACCGAGGGCGGTGCCTGGAAAGCAGGGGAGAATGTAGCCAGGTGGAGAAGGTGTAGGTACAGGGTTGTGTCACTAGAGGGCGCTTCCTGGGTTTTCGGTGAACAGTTCAGTAAGGAGGTGGTGTGTTCTGGGGACCGTTATTTGACAGTTGTTTGACGGTTGTTTTGATCTGCGGATTCAAGGCGGTTGAAACCTGGCGTGAAGAGTCGTTAATAGGGTAAACAAACATAAAAAGCAGTGCTCGACGAAGCCAATGTTGTGACTGGTGATCAACTTTGCCGTCATTCCTGTTACAGTTCGGGCCACAGAGCACCTGCTGTAGTTATTCTTGTGTACTCTTTTTCTTAAATTTGATCTTTTTCTCTATTTTTGTTTTGTTTACACTTGTTTTCTTTCGTGATTTTGGAAGATCGGAAAGTGACTGGCTAAAAGAAGCATCTAGATGGCATAATAGATCCACATTTTGTTTTTGTTTTTTTATCTTCCTGATTACCATTTTTTTTTAAATCTGAAATCCTGAGTTACATTTTTGTTTTGGAATAAAGAACCCAAAGACAGTTTTGTGTCCTGTGCAGGCTTGAATTCGCCAGGCTACACATATATCGCTTTATACCTTGATTGCAGCTGTCGCGCAGCACCACCGCACCACCGCGACTTGCCGCACCACGTAACAAATAGTTCGCTTTTTGTGAGAAAAGCGATCTAAATTGAAAAAAAAAAAGAATCCGGCGCCTGGGTGGGGCGGGCTGGGGTGCTGCGTTGTCCTCTGGGCTTGGGTGTGGGGGTGCGTGGTGGGGGGGTGGGGGGGTGGTTTGGCTTGGCTTGGGGGGGTGGTCCCTTTGCCTGTGCTGGGGGGGGTTGGCGGGGGCCCTGCTCGGGGGGGGGGGGGGGGGGGGGCAGCGGCGCCGGATGGGCTGCCCATCTGCACCTGGGGCTGGGATCGGCCCTTCCCTGCCTCTGGGACGGGACGGGACAACCCTCTCGGGGCCCCCGGTCGCTCTGGGTGTCACCCGCTTCGGCTGCGGGGTCTGGGGTGGGGTGGGGTGGGGGGCTTGTCGGCCCTGTCCTGTGGGGGGGCGTTCTGGGGGGGAGGGGGGGCCCATTATTGGTACGGGTCGGGGGGGCTAGCGGGTCGGGGTCTCCGCTGAGGCAATCAGTGGTTGCCTCGGCCGGTTGGCCTCCTCGGTCCCGTCGAGGCGTGACCAGAGCTCCTCTAGGGCCGGCGTCTGGGGGTGGGGGGGCCTGGGCTTGCTCCGGGGGGGGCGACACTTTCTGGCTCCTCTCTCTCTGTGTGGGGTGGGTGGTGCTGGGCCTGGGGTGTCGGCGCCTCCGGGGGTAGGGCCCCTGGGCTGGGTGGCCCTGGCCCCTTTGCTGGGGGGGGGGGGGGGACGGCTGTTTGACCACCGGGGGACAGTCTACCAGCTGTCCCCAACTTACCCCCTTCCTCATATAACCTCATATTAGGGTGAGGGGGTGAGGGGTCTAGCCTGCGATGCGCCTTGGGGGGGGGCTACTTGGCAGTGGCCCCCCTCCTATGGTTGCCGTATGGAGTGGGCCCCCCCTCTTTCGGTTTTATTTGCACCTTAGACATGTAGGGTCCTTGGTAGGGGGGTGCTTGGACATCACTGCAAGCAAGCAGCAGATGTCCTCCTGGCACCCTACCCGCCAATTTTAACCGCACCTTAGACATTTAGGGCCCCTTGGTGTGGAGGGTGAGGGGACATCACTGTGAGTAATCAGGAGATGTCCCCTTAGTGCTCTACTCGCCAATTTTAACTGCACCCCCCTTAGTACACACCCCCCTCCCCCTTCAATATATACATTCAAACATAAACACACACACATGCACACAAACACCCTCTCAAACACCCATACACGCACACACATTTTACAAGGAAGGTGGGACCTGGGTCCATCTGTCCCCTACCCCTTCCCTGGTGGGGGGTGCGGGCCTCTTGGCGATGGCGGCCGTGTCCCTTGGGTGCCGGCTCCCTGGGCCCGGCGGTGCTCTCTCCGCGCGGTGGGGGGGTTCATATTACACCTGAGCCGGGGGTGTTCGTGTCCCTGGGGGTGGGTCCCCCCTCCTGGCTGGGCTGGGGCGGCGCTCTCTTTCCCTCCGCGCCTCCCTGCTCTCTGGCTCTGGGGGCCTCGCGGCGGTCCTGCTGGCCCTGGCCTGGGTGGCGGTCTTGGTCGCCCGGGGGGCGGTTGTTCCCTGCCTGTTCCCGTGTGGCGTTGGGGGAATTCCGGCTGCCACTGCTGCTGCGGCGGGGGTCTGGGTGTGGGGGTGGCTGGGCGCTCCTCCTCCTTCTTTTCACATTCCACCATCCATTTTAGAAGAACATAAACACTCACTTGAGCACAGGTGTTAGCTCACCTTTGCACTAATAGTTTGCATGATTGAATGAATGAAAGATTTCACACTAGTTGGTTTAAAGGCATAGGTATGCGTTTGTGAACACTATCTGTTTTGTGTACATGTTGACATGTGGACATTTTTGCAGCTAGCAGGTGTGTTGATAATATTTGAGTGTGTGTGAACAGGCCCCGCCCTTTTTGTACTACATTTGAACCATTCCGTAATGATAAACAACCAGTAAACCTGTCTGCTCTATGCTGCTTCATGGTCTTACCCCCCTTCCCCTCCTATTATCACCCTCCTACCCCCCCCCCCCTCTCTCTCTAACGTCCCTCTCTCTTCTTCCCCTCTTTCCTTTTCCGTCCGGTCCAACACCAAAGATTTTCAAACATGATTGAAATTAATAAAGTTTGGCCTCAATTACAAAAGGGGTTTATTCAGACATACCTTTGGTTTGTCTGAAGATTAATAACCCCTCTTGTTAAAATAAAATGTGTCCAACACAAGAGGCCCTCAGCTCTCATCTGTTTGCCTAGCTGTTGGACAGGACAAGTTTAAAAAAAAAAAAAAAAAAAAAAAAGAAAAAAAAAAGAATTAAGGACTAAAAACTGGTGAATATTTATTTCTTTTGTAAGTGAACATGGTATAAGCGTATTAATGGCCTTCGAAGTATGCACACTTCGTCGGCCATTAACCCTTACTTAATCCACACCCAGCAGCCAATCAGAGTCAAGTATTCACTCGGACCATGGTATAATTAAAGTTGACAGCAGAATATGGTACTGAGTTGCTAAAATGGCAATATTACACAGATTTAAGTTTTTGAGATGCTAATTTGTTGAATGACATAGTTTGTTCACTTTTCGACATATCCCTTCAGGGGTCGACACAGCGAATCAACTCTTACGATTCGCACAGCTGGTTTTACAGTTTTTAAAGGCAGATCCCTTTCCTGACAACCCTGTATTTTATCCGGGTTAGCACTTCCATGAATTAAAAAGGACGCCACCACGTCACTACCAAATCAGAGTCCATAGTTGGTCAAAGTTCAACTGGTTTAACTTTCAGTCCACGTTTAATTTTTGTGTGATTTTGTGCCCGAAAACTGACTTGACAATGCGCATAGTTACACTTTAATGAAAGAGTTTTGGACAAGCATTTACATAGACTTTTCATTGGAAGTGATCACTTCAACACACGTTGCCAAGGGTGGTGTAAATGTAGCATCAGAGGTGCAAAAACCTGAAGTGCTGAGAAACGTGTGAAAAAAAAGACACTGGGAGCTGGCATTCATTATTTTGTTTGTGTTCTAAGAAGAAACAATTCCCAAAAGAATGTCACTGAGGTGTTTATTTTAACAGCGAGGAAATATATTCCAAAACCTGCGAGGTGTTTTAACTGCCAGATATTTTAGTATTTGTAAAGGCAGAAGGAGATGTCCCAGGTGTGGAGAAAATCATGATAATGACCACTGTAGGAAGAGAATACAACCAATGTGTTGCTACTGTGGGGTTGAACCTATTGGATGTTGGGTGTCAGATTCAGAAGAAAGAACTTCATATACAACATACCAGAAATCAGAATGAAAATTTATACTGATCCTGTAAGGCCAGAAAAAAAAACTACAACTGCAGGACAGGAACAACATTGTTTTTTAAATAGCAGTACACAGAGAGAGAGAGAAAGGAAAAAATAAGTGGATTTGAAGAAATTTGTCCCGTTTATTACTGGAGTTCTAAAAGCAACAATAAGTCTACAGCGGAAAGGATTCAGATCACAGTTGAGGCAGCTGCGAATCACTCGGATGTTTCTGAACTGACATAAGTCAGGAATAATCTCTTATAGTAAATCCTCTTCCTTCCACAGTGAAATGCAAGGAGCTTGACAGAAAGTTGGCAGGAATTTAAACAGCGCATTAGCGACATGTCTGCTGCACAACAACACAAACAAACATGAATTTAGGGGTTAAGGAAAGCCTTGTTTGCTGGTGGAGAAATGTTAAACATTTATCAAACAACATGCAAGAAGCAGTTGGAGTTGACAAAAAACTGATGAAATGATCGAGGTTTTAGGTTTTCTGTGAAATAAATAGATATGAAGGTGTCCGAAAAATGTAGCCACTAACCTAGGTTGTACACAAAACCTTGGCAGCAGCTTGATATCTCTAACTATCTGAGTATCCTATTTGATAAGAAACTGACGTAGATGGAACATCTTGATTAGACTGTAGACAGATGTAAAAGACTTCTCAATATAATTAAGTGCTTCAAAAGACCTGAATGGGGGCCTTGCAGTGCTTATTCTTTATTACAGATTTATTCATCCAGTTCTAAATCCATGTTATTCTTGTTTTAGGAGGTCATGGGGGTGCTGGAACACACCCAGCAACTGAAGGACAATGGCAGGGCAGTTTGCCAGCCCATTGCAGGGTCACAAATAATGACACACATCTAAAGCTACGTTCACACTGCCCTCTGCAGTGTTCAAGCAACCACTTCAATGAAAAGTCTATGTAAATGCGAGTGTTTCAGGCTTCAACATACTAAACTTTCCCTCCCTTCTTTCCTCTTCTTCTTTTTCGTCCAGTCCAACAAAAAAAGGTACAAATGTAATCAATGATTACATGAACGTAGCATTATGGATAATTTAGAGTCCTCACTTTAACCTAGTAACCCTTGCGCTATCCTAGGCACTTTAACATTTGGGAGTTGGGTCATCTAGACCCATTAGACAGTGCTCTGAACCTGTTTTCTTCAATGATTTGTGATCTTCACTGGTGTCCATGGATTACATGAAATCTTTCCACCTTTATCCACCTTTGACTTTGTAGGGAGAACATGTCAATGTAAGGGTGAGGTCATCTAAGATAGCACAAAGTTAAGCATATTTTTGAACTAAGGGGGAGAAGGCATCAGTGCATGGAAAAAGCCCTCACGTACTTGGGAGGAACATGCATACTCCACACAGAAAGTGCAAAGCGGGTATCTGAGCTAAGGCCTTCTGGCTGTGAGGTAAGTGCACTAACCCCTGAAACAGCTTTATATGGCAGCTTATATTGTCTGTCTGTTGTCAACTGAATGGTTGTTTACATTTTGGGTTCATTACGGGAGATGATGCTCCATCTGTGTAGCAAAATGTGTTTGCTCCACAGCTAAAAATGCGTACTAAGAGGGTGAATGAAACCTCTTCTGAGAGCTTTAATTTCATTTTAGGTAAATGTTGAGGCTATGATGCAAAGTGATGTGGGTTAATACAAACCTATTACTGGCAGTTTCCTGTGTTAAAAGAAATCTTATATCCACTCACCCCAAGCTGGTTATTTCTTTTAGTTTTTGTTGGCAAAAAATGGAAAATTGTGGAGGGAAAAGAACTTGGAATAGCATGTTAAAACATTAAAAACTCTTGTGTGTAAGGAACCACAGCATGTTAGAACCTCAGTTATACCCCCATTTAGATAAATGTGTCAGGATAAGATCCTAGATCATTTATCAGTGTCCACAGTTGAAATGTAAGCAGTATCAGTGGTTTTACAGCTGATATTGTAAATAGACATCAGAAAGTGTGATATGAGGATGCTCAGTCAGACTTCTTTGGGTCATAATGGTTCGTTCAGAAGACATTTACATTGAAGATAACTGCACAAACCAGTAACAGTATTTGGAAATTGATGCCCCATCCAGTACACATAAAATTAAGTCTTTATTGTATGGTAGGGGAATGGCAAAGTGAATGGGAGAAAGACACGTCACCATCTGTAAATATGGGCGTTTGCATTAAAAATACCAGGCTCTACCAGCTTTATCGCCATGTTGTTACGACTAGGAAAGCTTTCTTCAGAGTGGTGTGATTCTGGAATGAGAGAAAATAAAATGCTATTTTCCTTTGTCCAACACAGAAAATCTGTGGGTTCAATTAGTGAAGCTTACAGGAAGAACTTTAAACTTGAAGACCTTATTGAGTGGACAGGTAAAATAAACTCTTACTAGAGTTTTGTGCAAAATGGTTTTATTCAAATCAAATTTTCAAAGTCTTGTATTGATTCATTTTATGTTATGTAATTGTTGTTTTGATTTGAAATAAAACATATCGGTTTGATTGATTGAAGTGGGTTATTTTATTTTGAGACACTGACCCACATTCCAGTACAGTAGGGGGCAGCAATGCACCCTGAAAGTTAGATGCTGGCCATTAGGCCAGAAGAAGTTCCGTAATCACTCCAGCTGTTTCAGTTTAGTTAATCACTCATGGTTTCAGTAACAGTCAGGTCCTGTCTTGTCAGGGCTCAGTGAGTTTATCAAATCATATTCTCATAAATTATTATGTGAGAAGAACCTGAAAACCCTGGACTTAGAAGATAAAGTTTCTGCAGATGGGCTCCACCTCAAGATTTGCACCATGCCACATTGTTCTGGAGTTGTCTCCATGTTTAAAAGATGTTCAACTGCAAATATCCCAAGGAATCTTCCATCATGTCTGCTCCAATGAGGCCCATGGTTTGCTCCTTTTCCTGACTTCTCTGGAGGGTTGGAGCTTGTCGACATGTCCCTTCTGAACGGCAGAAGTCATCTGATGATCAAATATTGGTCTGACTGTCTCATCATCAACTCTGATTGGTAAAGGTAGGAAAATGTTTTTCCACACATAAACCCATATTTTATTTGTATTTATTCATTTAATTTTTGCTAGAGGACAGATTGGTGGCCTTAATTAGGTTAGAAAATCTAAAGTTTCTCATAGGTGAACTGACATCACCTGAATTGACTGAAGACACATCTGTGAATGAAATTTTGGGTGCATTTTCAAACATAAGGGGTGTTTTTTCTAAATGGTGAAATAAAATAAAATGAATGGAATCCTTGAAAAGTTTTTTCTGATTCCTGAAGATCCCAAGTTTAGTCGTTCAGTGTGGTAAAATAAACAGTTGGAGACTGTTGAGATGCACTGTTGTGTTGTGTACAAAAAGTTTAAATCGAATAAAATTTAAGTTTTATGTAAGACAAGAAAAAAGTTTCTTGAGGACAGTTCCAACAAATTCAACAACAAAACACTGATAATCGTAAAAAAGCGGTTTCAGTTTTTCTGTCAAGCATAATTGAAGTGTTTGTCTTTTTTTTCCCAAACTGCACCAAAACCTCCTTATGCATCTTTAAATCACAGCTACACATCCCCCTACCACTTATTTGCACGCTTCGTGCTGCAACCCACCTCGTTCACATGTATGTGTAATTATCCTACATCTGCAGAACTCGATGAAGTGCGAGGAAGGACATGCCTGAGGACCGGGATTGGAAAACGGTGGTTTTGAGTGTTTGGGTGAATCAGTTTGGTTAGACAGCATACTCTCCATTCTCTCTCATGGTAATGAGGCGCTTTAAGGGTTACTGAGTGAAATTTGTATTCGAATTTACATCTGAACGGCGTCTTGAAGCTTTTTATATTGGTCTCAATTAAAGCACACCCCAGAGAAGAGAGGGGTTGAGTGGAGCTGAGAGGCTCACTTCACCTCTCTAACATAATTTCCTTTAAAAAGAAAAAAGAAAAAAAGAGCAGAAATTCCTGGTAGATTAGGGAGCTGTTAACTTGTTTTGACTAAAACATTTCAAGCGTGTCATTATAACAAGAGGAAGGCTTGTCTACTTTGAAAGAAATGAAAATGAAGGGAAAAAAACTTGTAACCAACATTGGTGGCTAATTCTCCAATACTGGAATAACAGAATCCTTACATTCCTTTCACTTCTAATCAAATGTAAAGAAAAAGTATTAATGTAAAAAAGTAACAAAAACATTTAACAATCTCTATCAATACTTGAAATTACTTAATTTGGGAGATAAAGTTTTTACATATTTGTGTATTTATACAGAGCCTTTTCCTTTCCACGTTTATTTACATAATTCCATTAAAAAATGTAACTTTTGTGATAAACTCTCATAGAATTTAGATTCAGGGCCCAGTGTTTAATTGATTTCAAGCTTATATTTATTTATTTTTACATCAATTAGGGTTCCTGCTTAAAACCTTGAAAACAGGATTTTAAAAAAATTTGTATATGAGCTGAAACCCATATTTATGTAAAATAAATAAAAGAATAAATGCTTGAGATCGTTTAAACAGTGGGCCCTGAATCTATATTCTTTGAAAGTTTAATGTTTTGAAAGGAATTATGGAAATAGACTTTTCCACAATTTTCTATTTTTATAACAAGTCTGTTGATGTCTTTTTTTTTTAAAGTAAAATTGCATCAGCACACTGGAGACTGTTTAAATTAGAATAACTTTTTGCAAAACGCACACATTTAGCTT
The DNA here is from genome assembly GCF_053564925.1 of Oryzias latipes. Taxonomy (NCBI): domain Eukaryota; kingdom Metazoa; phylum Chordata; class Actinopteri; order Beloniformes; family Adrianichthyidae; genus Oryzias; species Oryzias latipes. Next base: position 10,875,739 of record NW_027616335.1, read on the forward strand.
CAAATGTGTCATTTTCCTGCTTCATTAGAAAAACAAAACTTATAATAGTGTATCTAAAAAACAAAACAACCTCTTTTGTCCTACTTCACTAATGCAGAGTTGTACTTTCTAATAGAAAATGATAATTCCTGTAAATTGAACACCTGGGTGTAAATTATACAGTCGCCTATAACATACCAGTATCTGACTGAGATTATTCTCAGTTCTCCAGTGCTTCATTAACATAAATTATATGAAAATCTTCGAATCATAATGAAGAATTTTAAGCCTTAAATCAATAAAAGCAACACAATAATTAAGACCCCAGCAGGGCTCTAATGTATAAAGACAGCAGATGTGTGCTTCAGACATTCCTGTCTAACTAAGTCAGGTTTCATCCATCTTCTGGATGTGCTTTCCTTCAATAACATGTTGTGCTTTCCTGCTCTTCTTCTGTGAGTGTTGATGGCCCAGCTTTGATGAGCCCCATCTGATGAAATCACAAGAAGATGAAAAGACATAAATGATAGCCCATAAAGGAACAGAGGGAGGATCAAATCTCAAATCATCTGTCACGGCGTATCAGGGAGCGCATGTGTTTACAGCGCTGCTGCGAGGCTTTCCTGAAGAGGGGAGCAAAGCTCTGATGGAATTCATCTTTCAGAATGCTCCACAGTTTCTCAGCGGTGCTAAATAATTCTTTCGTCTTGGCCGCTGATCTGAAAGAATTCCCTGTAATCAGCCAGCACAAAAGAATTTGACAGGAAAAATTTCACTCATCTAGCTCCTTTCCCTTTCTCCTACATGGTAAAGTGTGCTCATCTTCAGACCATTAAGCATAACTGATTTGCACCCAAAAATTACTTGACTGATATTTTTGCAGGCTTTTCTTTTTTTTTTTTTCCTGGTGACACAATTTCAAACTTGAGAACTCGGAGATCCCTTCAGGGGGAGATGCTTCTTAGTAACTCATCATCTTCTTGGTAGAAGTCTTTCTAGGATGTCTGACATGCTGATATTTTAATACAAGTGATTAAACTAATTGAAAATTATGAGGACACATAATTATTTGTCTATAAAATCCATGCAGTTTAACTAAACCCAAACAGGAGGCTGTAATAAACCCTCGGCACAGAAAAACCCAATAATCCAGCTGAAATCGTCTGTTTCCCCAACGGCTTCATTAATTGAACCTGTGATGTGAATGTTAAATTGTATTAGTTTGAAATTTCTAATTGGAAAGCTGCTGTGTGTCCGAATGAAATGCAGGGCAGCATGTGATCAGCAAAGGGCTGATTGGCTGTGATGGTTTTACTTGACATTAGGGGTGTGGCGGTTAATGAACTTGATCGACTGAATCAATTTCTATTCCTATATGATCCAACTAGATCAATTCGTCTGAGGCAAGTTGTAATTGAATCAACCTCTACCATTATAAAATCATTAAAAAAAAGTTTGATATAGGAAAGTACCATTTGGATTGAGGCATGGCAGGTTTATTTTACCATAACATAAAAACGACCAAGTGCTTTAATGCCATTCATTCTTGCTTAGCTGTTTGTTTTTACACACATTTAATTTACACTTGATTATCTTGCACGACATAAAAGAAATGTAGAAAACGTCCCCGGCACTGTTCAATTTATCTCTGAGTCACACTGGTGGAATCTTTGGCTAAAGATGTTCTGGATCGATTTCGTATCTTCAACCACAAGTTCTGAAATGTTAAAAGCTTTAAAAGGAACAGTTACAACCCTACTTGACATGTATGAAGAGCAACTTCAAATTCAACTACAATTGTTTAGATGTGTTGTTTTTCATGTCAATTAGTTTTAAAGCTCATTTTTTGTAATCTCAGCCTGCAGACCATTCTCCTGTGGAGTTTTGCCACTCGACCACATGGTGTCAGTGTTGCATGTCAGTCAAAACAAAACACACAGCGCTTCATTTCCCTCCCCCCCCCCCCCCCTTTTTGTGACATTTTAGTCCTTCACGCTAATCTTTGCTGCAGTTAACACCTGTGAAGCATTTGCAGATAAGTCTTAAGTCCAAATTGCTTCTGCGTTATAAAAGTTTTTCCCGCCGCAGAATCGAGTTTGGAACATTCACCTTTCAGAGATTAGGTTGACGGACTACACTGCATCTTAAGCTTGATGTGTCATGTTGTAAAATTGCATCAAAGGGTCTGCATTACAAATAGGGTGCAGTGCTGCAGGATTTTCTGCAGTTTAAACTGCTTTTGACATGTTAGACTTCTAGAGTCACTCTTGACCTTGGATAACTGAGAACTCCCACTCATTGCTCTTTTTTTCCACTCTAGTACATAAAATAGTCTGCTTCTGATTATAACACTGCAGTATTTCAACTAACCAACAGCTGTAATGTTAATTTTTTTAAGTATTATTGCTTTAGTTGTAAAAAAACCCCAAAACAAATAAAAATAATAAAAAGCCAAACAACATTTTAAGCTTTTAATGGCAAAGTCAAACTTTTACATGATTCATTGTCAAACCAAACCATTTGTTGAGAGCTCCCCATCTCCCTCCACATAGCAAATGTAATTAGTTCATAATGTAATTACAGGAGGGGGGGAATAACAAACAAAAAGGGAAAAAGAGAAACACAGACGAGTCCCTTAAGCATCAAATAAAAAATAAAAACATTTATTTCAATCCTGTGTTTTTCTAAGTGCAGATTTTAACCTTAAGCATGCTTGTCTGTTTCCAGTTGCCTGTTCTACTCTGTAGTTTGATCTGTACATGGCGAGGACGACGAGTCAAAGGGGGCGGATACAGGACGGACTTTAGGGATTTTCCACCAAAACCCTCCTAAAAAAATGTCTCCTTTAGCGGGTGAATGGACTCGGGCGTGACCCACCCCCCTCTCTTCTGTCCATCTACCCTCTTTGTTTTAGACTAAAACATACTGATGCTGAAACGTGCAGTATAAAAAGGACACACCCACACAGATTCATTTACAAGTTTCCCTTCAATTCAAATTCGAGGGTTTAAAAGGTGCAACAGTGGACCTGCCATAAAACAGCAGTTTATGTGAAATATGTGCCGCTATGTAGAGGCAGGGCTGCATCAAGAGTCTCTTTCCAGAAACTGGTTCCTTCACATCCTTTCACAACTGATACGTCTCTTTGTTCCAGGGAAGGGCCACATGCCTTTCTGTCTCCCGAGATATGTACCAAATCCAGTGGGCTGCCCCAAAGTGTCTTATCAACAGAGAAATTCCAAGTTTTGAACTTTAGTACGCCTCGTCATAGTTCATCAGAGCCATAGCTGTGTAAACAGCCATCGTTGGAGGGGGGATTGGAGGGGGTTATGAAGGCAAGGGAATAAATACATCATAGCTCAAAGCTTAACAGTGTTGACAGAGTAGGAAAGCCGAACTTATATACAGGTTTACAAAGTCTAATTACATACACAGATACTCTCCCAGCTTTATAACCCATTGAATGGTAAAATGTCACAACTTTCTCCCATTTTAGAAATGAAGACTCCTGTCAGTCGAGCTGCTAGGTTAAGTGTGTTGCACACCTGAGCTGAGTGCTGCTCTTTTTTCCCTCCTGACTTCCTTAACAAGGATGTCTCCTCAGTCTGGTCTGATCCAAGAAAACAAGCAATAAAAAAAAAGAAATGAAGAGGCATACTTACTGGCAGTTTCCAGCAGTGTTGCACCAGCCTATGCAGACATTAATGAGATCAGTGCAGATCAGGAGCAGAGAAGAAGAGGAGAAAGGAAACTCATTAAGACCACAGGGACAACCTAACCCTATTATCCCTATCACACCACTGAGCCACACACACTGATGATCGGAATTAAGATGTGCTGGCCTGGATCCACACCCACTCTTCAGCCCAGTGCAGCAGAGTGTGTCGGAAGTCGTGTGGTAGCTGATGGGAAGGACAGACACGAAGGAGTGATCTGCGCAGCTCGGCGCAGCAGTTACGGGTGCGCTTGGATCAGCACTGTGCAGCTCAATGGGCAGCTATCCTGATTCAATGCACGACTCCCCCTTATCGCCACCACACTTTTTACCCACTTCTGGGCTGTGAAAGCTGACAAAAGAGCTAAAACTTCTAATATGCACCACCACTGTCGGTGTTTAACGCTCCCCAGTGCGAATAACAAAAAAAAAAAAAATTAAAATAATAAATAAAAGTTTGCATCATCTTTCTGTCATGCAGTCTATTTCCTGCCCATTTTTTTTTTACCATACAAACACTACAACAATTTGGTTTTTAAAGAGTCCTACTTACATGTATGTGGAGTATCAACTCCTTTAACAATTTCTATCATTACCTACAGTAGATGTCAATGAGATTCCCTCAAATGCAGCTTCACACATTACCCAGAGATGAGTGATTATTTTAAATACATTTCATGTATAAATACTGGCTGGAGCGGAGCAGGCAGAAAGGCTAACAGCTAGAGGCAATGTTAAAAAGAAAAACCATGATTAAAGCACACATGAACCAAGTTGATCGTACATTTTTGTGTGTTTCAGCTTAAAATGCTGTCTGTGTGTGTGTGTGTGTGTGTGTGTATTATTTTTCTGTATGATAGTGAGAGCTGGTTATTAAATACTTAATGGTACACAGCCACTTAAGTCTTCACACAAACGGTGGCCCTACGCATCTTCACATTGTTTAAATCCACTGTGGCGGATGAAGCTTACATGCTTTATGTTTGTATAAGAGTGTTTGCATGCTTGTGTGTGCATCTGTGTGTGAGGGGACAATCGTCGTACATAAGCACTTGTCAGGACACTGAGTGTGTAATGAACTCTACCTCTATTAGCAGAGGGCATCAGAAAGGAGCCCTGCATTTTTACCTATTTTTTTTTTCTGTATATCAAATACACACATACCATATATACATACACGCTGGGTGTTGAGGAAAATTATAAACGCCCCTTTTTCACACGTGTGGCACTAATGACACCTTATGAGAACTCTGTGTTTTAAATACTAACATTGGATCCTGGTGTAAAAGTATGATGTTTGAGCATTCTCTATAGTTTAAGACAAGATTCGTGTGAAACTGGTTAATATTTCTCACACCCATGTTAGCATACAAGTGTTAAATTCTTACAAAGTCTGATTGATTTCAGCTGGATTCAAAGGAGCCCATCTTTTGACAGGATATGATCTGCATCCAGGGCCACTCTGACCTGCTGAAGCATTGATTCTTAGTCGGATTTAGTCTTTTTCACACAAATCTGTCTGTGGTGGAAGGATCAAGCATGCATCAGATTCCATTTAAAAAGGAGAGGCAGATTTTCCTCTTACAAGTACCATCTTCACCTCTAGGTAGCTTGGAGTAGTCATTAAAAACTTTTTGTTTTTTTTTTTCCCCAAAGAGCTGGTCAAGACTTGAGTTTAAGTAACTATAACTGTTAGACTCCAAAATCTGAGTTTTTTTTAAAGGCTTTTGGAAACCACGTTTAAGACTTTCAGCTCAGTTGAACTCTTGAAAAAAAAAGAAAAAAAAAGAGTGGCGTGGACTGCTGCACATCAGGGCTGTCACAGGTAGACCTCACGGCGTGATAAGGTGAGGCACGATGTTGTCTTGTAATCCCCTCCTGTCCGCGTCAGTGGTATGACCTCGGCTGGTTTCTGGCCTTCTCCTCCCTCCTCCTCGGGTTGGCGCCTTCCGAGCCCCGCACTGCTAAACGTGTCGTAGGATGCAGAGGTCATCTTGCGGTTCAGGAGGTTGCGATTGTGATCCCCCATGTTCCTGTTACGGTCTCCGCGACCCAGAGTGCCGAGAGGATCCCCGTTGGCTAAAGGTAGCCTCTGACCCTCCCCGCTGACAACCACACCAGGTTCTGAGCTCCCTGCACTGCCGGCACTCTCGCTGTCGCTTTCATGGTTGTTACCGCGGAGATTGTTGTTGTCATCCCCCGGGGCAAAGGTTGACAGCCGAGGGGGGTCGCTGCCGTGGCGTTGGCGCTGCCGCGGCGAAGGGCGGACAGGCATCCAGCAAGTGTCTGAGTGGCCAAATTCATCACACTCCCTGGTGCACTTTCCTGTCAGAGCTACGTCAGGAAGCTGTCTGGCATCTGGAGACAGGAAAGGAGCACAAAGGCGTAAAAATTTAATGTTTTATTAGCATTTTTGTTTGTTTAGTAATTAAAAAAAACTTCTGAAACAATGGACAAAACTGAAGAAAAAGACTTGCAGCATTATAATGTCCTCAAAGGTATAATAAACGTAAAAAGGCAGACAAAGTAAGAAAGGAAAACGTAACAAGAGATAATTAGACTAAGGTCATTAAGAACAGGCAGAGGTTGAAGGAAACAAGAAAGGAAAGGGAAAAAAAATGCTGCGGAAGAAAAATAAACATAAAAACGCTGACCTATTAAATATGTTGAAGACCCCCCAGCTGAGCTCAGCTGGACATGAGAGGCCAAAGGTCATGTCAAGGGGAGCAAAGGCAACGGCACAGTGAATGTTGAATCTAAGCAACACAAAGTGCATCAGGAAAAAGGTCCATTTTAAAAAACATTTTGTCGTCGCCTAATAAAAGATTGGCGAGGACTTTTGTGGCTGAGCACTAGTGCCTAGCAACGACAGGATTAGTTTATATACATTTATACACAGTATATGTAATAATAAAGATGCTAGGAAAGTGCTATGACCTTTCAAAAACAGACAAATGGTGCAGAAGACATTCTTAAGACACTTAAAAGTAAAAGTTTAAAGGTTTTTTTTGTTTGTTCTTTCTCTTTTTTTTAGTTTATCATATATATTTTTTTCTGAATTTAAACCGCTGGGCAAAGTCCGTAAATTCAAGGTCCAGATCAAAGGATGCAATTTCCCCCCCTCCCCTTTGAAGCCAGTTTCTGAACTGCCTCAAACTGCCAGCTTTGACTTTCTTCTTCTTTCTTTGTTAGCCTGCCATGTGCCAACTTTCATTCATGCTTGTGCAGCAACTGTTTTGCAGGGTCAAAATGACATTTGAGCTGCAGACGTGCACTACAAAATTTAAACTAATTAAACAACCAATCAGAAGAGCCTTGGCTCTGGAGGGGGAAGGGGGGGGGGGGTAAAGAAGCAGGAGAAAAAATTTAGTTGAGTCTGCAGTATGGAAAGTAACATTTTAAACTTTAAAGTCCCACTCCAAACATATTTTGAAAAGCATCCCCAGTGGTCTTTTAATTATGATTGTGATGTTTTTAGCCAAAGTCTAAAACCTGTGTTGTTTTCTAAGACATAGTTTCTGTAGAGCGGCAGCAGTTCATTAGAGATTTAAGTCTGAACTGTGGGAAGGACTGCTGGTGTCAAGTAAGCTTTTTTCATTTCCCATCATCCCTTTGTTCACACGCTCCCTTACAATTTAGCTTATAGCCCTTCACAACCCCAACTTGACATTACCGGAGCAACAGAAATGGCCAGCCCTAATGGAGCTATCCAGCCGTGCAGTTTTGAGCCAGATACCAGTTCAGGCAAGGAAAATGAAGACGTACATGAATGGTGCTGGTGACGCAAATTTTCAAAGCCAGTTTTATTTGTAAATACATTGTAAATATGCAACAAGTATCCTAAGATGTCCCAGAAGGGGAACCTAGGTGTATTGATAATGATGTGTTGGTGCTGTTTCTGTCAAGAATATGGAAGTGATTCTGTACCATAAATAAAAATAAAAGTCAAAACCAGAAATGCTTTTTCATTTTCAAAATGAAGCTGCATTTTTTGACTCAAAATTAAAATGAAAAAGCAATCCACCAAAATGCCTCAACACTGCTTATTCTGTCACTTAATTAAAATGATAAAGAAAATGGTATTTGACATTTCATTTTTTAAAAGGTTCTCTGGTAAATGTGTAGCAAAATTCATTTAGAAATGTCTAATTTGACAATTAAAATGGATTAACAGAGATGCTTTTTCCTTTTCAAAATGTAACTGCATCAAATGACTCAAAATTGAAATGAAAAATCAATACTTCAAAATGATTTTTCATTTCTAATTAAAAACCGCATATTCTGTTGTCTGAATTAAAACAAAAATGCAAAGAGGGGATTGCATTTTCATTTTAACATCCACCCAGTGAACATTGTCACATTATTTAATTCGAATAAGCATTTCCAGAGGGGAGGCGGGGCGATGAAGTCAGTGCTATCTCTTTTATTTTTAATTATGCTACAGAATCGCTTCCATACAAGAATAGAGATGTGTGAAAATTTATTTTTTCGTCATAGACGGAGAATCTGAAGGACAAAGATGAGGTTGCGACACAAAAGGCAGCCACACATTGGGTTTTCTAAAATTCTTCACTCATAATACAAGGAGGCCTTGCACAGGTTGCGTGTGCGCTGCATCCAGAGAAACAAAGGACAACTGCTTTACTGTGTAAAACACATTCCCATCAAGAAAGGAGCAGACTCTTAGACCTTGACAGCTAGTCAAGGTCTCAATGAAAGTGTTTCTCTAAAATGTTTGTGTGTGAGGAGAGTGAAGTGTGCGCCTAATCAAATGTGTTGAAGGCTTTCAGAATAAAAAGTGCATACAGCCTTGGGCTTGGAAAATTTCAGTAAATGTACTTGACAGAATCTAGAGTTTAATTAATTCTGTTGGCTGAGAAGTACTTGGGGCTTTGAATGGGAACGTACCGTTCTCTACGTGCTCCTCTTCCCCCACACTGCCCTCCGGTGTGGTTCGCTCGTAACCTTCCTCAGGTAAAGGCAAGGCTCCCAGCCGCGGCCCAGACGAACTCTTGCTGCTCGGCGTTTCCGAATCCTCCAGCCCGCTGTCATAGCAACCCCCATCTTGAGGTTGGGTCACAACCGAGAAAGTCACCCGACGAAGGGTTCCCTGTAGAAAACACACACACACAATGAAGGATTAATCATCCAGGACTCCTAATCTGAGATTCCAAATCTGAGGATTAAACTGCTGGTCAGGGTTTGCAAAGACATATTGGGATTATCTGATCATGTTCGCCTTGATTATGGGCTTAGGTGCTACAATGCAGGGTAATAGGCATCAACCAATCGTGGCTGTCTTTCAAAGTTTTCTGTTGTCTTTTAATCTCTGTTCAGATTAATGCTGCTGGACATGGCTGCTGTTTACAAACCTCTGCCCAAAGACGCTTACTCCTCATCTGGACAGATGCCTGACAGCAACAGCTGTATAACCCTGTATGGGTCGCATGTGTTTCCTAGGGCCAAAAAGGGGACAAACAACCAAAAACCTCAGTTTGGTGTACCCATATCTGTACCAAACGGCATCCATTCTTAAGATGTTTCACATAAGAAAGTCCAAAATAAAAGACTAAAAAGAAATTTTATATAACTTTTGGTTGAGAGTTGTCGTGAGACACCCAATCACACTGATTTGTATTGCACTTGCACAATTTATGAGGTACCACTGAAAATTCTTCTTTAATTTATTGTCTTGGAAAAAAGCTTTTTAACCTGTAAGTATGTAAAAGCCTATTTGAATGTTTGTAAAAGTTCGGGTTTCTATCATGAACCTTTTTAAAAGTCTAGCTCTCTGGTGTTGATATGTTATTTCCCATCATTTGTTTGTCTACACTCTCTCTAGCTAGCTTATCGCCCCTCACATCCCCAACCTAACATTACTTTTGCAACAAAAGTGGCGACCAATATCAGAGCTATCTAGCCATATACAGTTTCGAGCCAGTTGACGGCTTGAACGAGAAACGAAGATGTAAATGGATCTATCTGAGCTTTTTCAAACTGCATCTTTTCGTAGTCTCCTGATTCACAACGATTTTAATGAAGAAATTTCTCTTTATGTCTCCCATCGTCAGAAAATGCCTCAAGAACATGTTAAAAACACCAAAAAACAATTTTCTTAGGAGCATGTCTTTAAATCATAAGGATTATGATGAATAATACAAATTAAATCATTACGGTGAAGGTGATCGTGATGATTTACAGGAAAAGAAATGGTTTGTCTTTCGTGCGAGCTTAACATCCGAACCACCACGACTTTAACACACAAATCATCCGTCTTGTTAGAATTTCAACCATGCAGAGAGTGTAAGATTGTAAATTCCCACTGAGAAAATATCAAGAGCTAAATGACTCTGCTTGGCCTGAAGGAATCAATCTGCACCAGGACGCCTGTTTCTATGCGACACATGCCCCATCTTCCCTCACTCATTTATCTGCTTACAAAAATTACACCCCTTCAAATCTACATGTGCTCTGAACGGCACAGCCAATACGGAAGATGTGACAAAGAGGAGATTGGAGCAGAATAACTTCAGCTTAGAATGTCAACTCCTAATACTCTGCGGGGGGAATTTGACGGACCACGCGGGAAGAAAAGTGTACCTGTTCACCCCCCCCCCCCCCCCAAAAAAAAACGTGAAAGAACAAGGAGCAACGGAACAACTGATCTACTGAACATGTGAAACAAGATGGAAACAGCTAAATTAATTAATCAGCATGAGGGAATTAGTAGAGCACTTGCTTCTTCTATCGCTTCTCAACAACAGTCAGAGAAAATGACTCAGACAGCAGCAATGGAGAAGTGGGGCTGATTCTAATTGAAAACTGGTAACTCTCAATTTTTCCCAAGCTACAATGTTCTAGAGTGACGAAACGGTATTTTTAGAGCATTGGTGGATAAATGCACTTGTCTGGCCTATTTTTCACATGTTTTAGATGATGTGCGTGTGAAATTGTGTATAAACAAATGTGGGTATAAAGAGTCTGGGAAAGTCTTGAGTCAGAATTTTGATTTTCGTTGCCAACATTGAGCCAGATGTCAAAAATGAGTCATCAAATTTTCAAAAGAGATAAGCCTGTGATGAGTTTTTTTATTGTAGCAAATTAAATAAATTCAACATAAATGTTATTTTTCTAGCCCTAAATACAGTGAAAAACAAAAAATGTGGTTAATGAAAGGATTTAGAAAGGACATTTAGATTGTAGTGTGTCACAAAAGATAAACAAACTAAACCCACAAATTATAACAATAAAGCTGGCGCTTTTCATTGCAGACTTTATCAAAAAATACATGAAAATTGGAATCCACTTGTACATAAACACAGTGAGGCCATTTCAAATAACCTGAGTTATTCCCAGCTCAGAGAAGGTAAATAACAATCATTCTTTACCACAACAAATTGATTCCATTTTCATGCAGAAGGTTAATGATGCAGAAAATCATTAAGCCTAATGATTTTCAGCAAGAAAAAGGGTCTGCGGGCATATTAGCAGCTTTATGACGCTGCATTTCAGCGCAAAGGTGCTTTGGAGGAAATGCTAACATGATCAGTGATGAGAAGTGAGGTTGATGTGATTGTGGATCTGCAGGTTGTGAAGAAAGAAACAGATGTTTTTGTGATTACAGGTGACAGAGATGTTCATGTTTCTGCATATTTCTGTTTTTTTTTTTTTTTTAATGCAGAGATGTTGGGGGAAACTCATAGGATGTAGTTTAATCACCTTTTAAGACAGGTTTTCTTCAAAGTCCCACTCAGATCATCTTTTGATCTATTGTAAAAGCGTTCCCAGTGGTTTTTTATTTATGATTATGCAGTTTTTAGCCAAAATAAAAAAAAAAACCTGTGTGGTTTACTAGAACATAGTTTCTACAGAGCTGCAGGAGTCATTAGAAATTTGCCTCTGATTTGTGGGCATGAGGTAAGCTTGCACTCATTTCCCATCATCCTTTTGTTTACCTTTTCTCCTGCTAGCTTACAGCCCTGCATAACCCTAACCTAACATTACTGGTGCAACCAAAATGGTCAGCAGCATCAGAGTTATCCAACTGTGCAGTTTGAGTTCAGACAAGGAAAAGGAAGATGTACATGGATCTATTTGTCTGCAAATGGATGCATCTGAATGGAGCTGAGCAGGATAGCTTGTAGCCTTACAACTACAAGCTGATGGTACATAATCAGAACTACAAGCTTTTTCAAACAGCCTTTTTTTTGTCTGCTCCTGATTCATAATGATTTGAATAAAGAAATATTCAGAAATACAATTTTAAGCTTGGGAAGAAAGCTTTAGTACTTGCAGCTCCCTTAGCCTGGAACATTTTACAAAAAGGTTGAAGACTACTGCAATCATTACATTTCTTTATGGCTAAGTTCAAGGGAGAACTCCACAAAATATTTTAAATGTTCCTTTTAATCATCGTTATTTGAATCCTTCACTGTTTTATGACTCAGTTTTTTAGGTTTCAATGTATTGTTTTAACTGTTTCATTGCCTCAATGTTTCAAAGTATTTGTAACAAACTGTGGCTGCCTCTTGGCCAGGACTTCCTTGCAAAAGAGGTTTTCAAACAAAAATAGGAATGTCCTGGTTATAAAAAAAGTCAAAGATAACAATAATCAGATGAATTTTCTTTATATATGTCCATCATCAGAAAATGGCACAAGATTATGTTAAAAACATAATTTTAATTGTATGGCTCTTTAAGCAAAACAAACTTTTGATCCCAAAAACAAACTGAAATTGATTTTCTTCCCCATTTCTTAAAAAGAAAAAAAAACACAACTACGAACAAAAGATTAATTTAACCAAAGTATTTCCGTTTTGCAGGATTTTAGGTTTAGTTGGCTAAAGTTGGAGTTGACAACATCTTACTATGCTAAGAAATCCATTTTTGGCTTCACATTCATTTTTACTTCTGAGAGTCGGATGAATTGGTGTGTGCCCTGCATGTGAAGCAGTACATAAGAGGCACAAAATGAGGCCAAGAGTACTATGAGAAAGTAGAAATCCAGCATGTGCCTCAGGGCGAACCTTGATTGACAAAGAGTGAGTTTCTCATACCGGCAGTTCTGCTGGTTGGTCTCTGAGCTTTCTGTTACAGAATTCATTTGTTAGGCCACGATTCTATCTAATTCAATTTCCCTCTTTCTGACCATTCCTTCATCCTGGTAATTTTATTTTCTATTTCTCTGTCTCTGTTATTTTTCCTCTCCTTCCGATCTCACTGTTGACTGGGTTTTGCAGATGCAACTTTCCGCCTTTCCTCTGCTCCTTCAGTTCACTTTCTCCGGCCCCCATCCCCATCTCATCCCCTCCGTGCCAGTCAGCTTTATGATGTGCCGATCAATGATGTCCTTGACCTCATTATGAGTCCTCCTCTGCCTCCCTTCACAAGGCTTTATTGACCCACAACTCCCCTTTTTTATCTTTCCAATCTTGAAGTCTTTTACTTGTTGAAAACAATGTATTATTAATGATGTGGCTATCTTTAGTAATTACTTTTTACGAAATTGGCGCTCCACATGTTTTTCCCTGGTCTTCTTGCTTCTTCACACTGTTGCTTCCCTTTTATACTAAATCTTTGATGTCAGTCAACCCCAGTTACTCACCGACCTTTTGAAACATTTCTGCCGAAATGGATTTTCTTAAAAACCCTTTGCACTCGTCCCTTTTTACTTGTACTTATCTTAAAAATATGCCTCCCCCCCACGCTTTCTGCTCTAACGCTCTATATTACAGTACAAAACCCTCCTTGATATTTCTCAGCATGATTCACAAATGCATGTGTGCATATCTCTACGATTTAAAAGGTCTCTCAAAGATCTACCTACTGTCTTCACACAATAGTCAGTAAGTGTGAACACCGACAGTAACGCACATATGGGTGAGTTGGCGAAAGTCCAATCTAGCCTATGAATTTCTGCTTGAAAGGATATTGATTGAGTTTGAAGGAGGACATAAAAAAACCTTCTTTTTTAATCTGATACGGGTCATTACTACTTTACACTGATGTGGGAGTCTCACTCATCTAGAGACGGTGCGCAAATATGTGCATGATTGTGTTTTTGAAGGGGTGTGTGTAAGCTATACGACAAAGTATTAAGCTATTTCCAGCAGAGCGGCTTGAATACAAAAGATGGATGATAGATCTGAGCTAAGAATAAACGAAACCATCAGAAAGTTGCACCTCTGAAGAAAAGTGAAAGAAGAGAAACTCCCAATATAACTTGGATTTTGGAGCACGAGTTTGTGTTTATGAGTGAGACTTCACAGCTCCATGTTTGTGTTGTGTGTGCGATACTAAAAGCCTGCGAGATGTGTTGTGTCAGCCTGTGATAGAGTGCATGTTTGTAGTGAGAAGACCAGCATATGTGCGTGCATGCACAGGTTGGCTCAGTCATCAAGGTAATTAGTGTGTAAACCTTCTCTCTGTCGGTTCAAAGAGAATTAACGAGCTGTGGTTAATTAAAAGTCTCCCTCTCTTCTCCTTACATGTGTCTGCATATTCAACACACGTGTGTATGCATGTGTGTGTATCCGCACACCGGATGTTTGTGTATGTGTTAGCACATTTTTTTTTTTTTTCGGATAAGAGTCTGGTTTGTTTGCATGCGTTGCTTCCTCACTCAGGTCTGCATAACGAATTGACAGGATGCTGCTTATGCATAAACCAAGACTACAAATACGATTGTAGGACAAGAGAAACATTTCCCTCTGGCTCTCGGCTCATTCTCATGCCTCACATCATCTAGGTGTGGGGTGAGAGGTACATTGTAAAAGAGGATTTTTATTATTTATTAGCAAGTTATAAATACAGAATAATCTGTGATTCAACAATGCCCCGAGGTCAAGTTGCAAGTCAGATTCCTCTTTCTCGTATTCAAATCTGTAAGACGTGCTCCGTGCAACTAGTGATACACGATCCAACGCCGATCAGGTGCATTGGTCTCCAATGTATTCCCACTACTACATACTATTACTGACTTTCTTTGAATTCTTTCAAGAACACTGAGAACAAATATGTGTGTAACTGTTGGTTTGAGGCATCAAACCTTATTGAAGTTTGATGAATGTGGCTTATTTCTGGACGATTCTTCACAGTGCTGTGTCAGCGGTAATATCCAAGCACGAGGCTGGAATATTGAGCTGTAGAAAAGAATGACTTTGAAGGAAAAGAGTCGAAAGAATCTTGGACATACAGAATACAGTTGCAGTTATTTAACAAAATAAAAGTTTAAAGACCCACTTCGATCATTTTTATGGTTTATTTGTGTTCCCAGTGTTTTTTTTTTATTCTGATTGTGCAGTATTTAGCCAAAATAATAATAAAAAAAAACCTGTGTCGTTTTTGAGGATATAGTTTTTTGCAGAGCAGGAGTACTTTAATAATTGCCTCTGAGTTGTGGGTAGGACTGTTGGTACAAAGCAACCCCGCCCCCTTCCCCTCCCCATTGCTGAGAGCTGAGAGCAGGGAGCTTGTGGCCCACAGAGCTTATTTTCAATGTCACAATAAAGCGCTTTGTCAAAAAGCATTTTTTCATCTGCTCCTGATTCACAACGATTTGAATAAATTAAATACTTAGAAATGCAATTTTGAGCTTAATTTCTTTCAAGAATATATCCACCATCATGTTCATGTTATGTTATGTCCATGTTCAAAACACCAAAAACAAAACTTTTATCAAAGTGGGTCTTTAAACTTTTCTCATCACATTTTCTCATTTTGTTACTTGTCGTTTCTATAGAACACCAGCGGTTGCCTTCATTTCTGATTCCCCCGCTTCTTGTGATTCACGAGTTTCCGCTTCCCATGTTTTGTGCTCATTTCCCTCTCCCCTTTTGTTCCTCTGTCCTGAATGAAAGGTGAAGGAGCAGGATCCTAATGCCGCACATTCTTTTTGGTTGTGATAAAAACGCCAGATCCACAATAAATGGAGGTGGTCTATACAGGGTGCTTGCTGTGTTATAAATGCATCTTTTCCTTCATACAAGAAAACTGCAGTAAATCTGTTAAATTATCCATGATGATGAAGCAAAACAAGAACCAAAATAAAGATGAACAGGAAAATACACCACCAGGACTAAAAGAAAATTGGCAGAATAACTTAGATTTAATGAAAAAATACACTATTTTTATTTAGTATTTGAAAGAATTTAATCGACTTGATATCTAAAATGTTTCTCTCTGCCACTGGTGCAACACCAATTGAATTATTAAAGATAAAAAAGATGACTGAATGCAAAGAATTAACATGTTTAACAGAGGAAGATGTAAAATCATTTTCAATTTTTGATGAATAGCTGGTATGCCAGTCAGCATCTCATCTAATATGATGGATTTGTTGTCTTCCATTTGTCTTGCAGTGTATATATGTATATATTTTGCCTAAAAGAGTTTTGATTTCATTCTTTTTTTTTTTTTGCGTTGCTGTTTTGCATCTGACAATTCCATGAGCTAAACAGAAACCATAAATCAAGCAAACATCTGGCATCCTGATTGTAATCACTCCCTCCAGACACCTAACGTTCTATAATGTTGACTATAAGGGGCTTAGCTTAGCAATTTCCATGCCTGTTGATCTGGACCAGTGATTTAAGCTCGAGAAGATAATATTTTTTTGAAGCCCGGCATCAATATTTTTTTCAAGTATTATTTCTCATGTCAGACGATAACATTGTGTGGTTTAATTAAATGGTAGAATGATGGGGTTGTTTAGGAATTTTACAGCTGCTCTGGGTAGAATGACAAAAAACAAGATTAGTAAAAAAAAAAAAAAGGAACATAATTATAAACTTAGGATAAGTAGATTGATGCTTTTGAGAAATACTGTCAGCCTAGTCTAACTAGTTCATGTGATTTTTATCCTTTTTCTCTTTATATTTTTACTTGTCTTCTGTTCTAAAATGACTCTGTTGATTCCATTTTAGTGTTATTACTGTACCCTCATTGCTTCTCCTCCTTCTGCACATCCCCTTGCTATTTTGTTATCTGCAGAAATATACAAATGCAATTGTTGGGCTTTTCAATGCTGGTCTAGAGTCTAAGCACAGGCGGTGGCTGTTTTTCTAACATGTTTGGGGAATATTTTTTCCATGCATAACACTTTTGGAAAAATAGGAAAAATTCAGATCCAAATGGAAATGCCAAACCAAAGATGTTAAAAAAAATGACTGGAGTTCTTGAGGTGACTTTAGCGTTTGCAAAAACATCCTCCCGCAGACCTCATTAGTCTTTAGACCAAAGTTTTTTTTATTGTCTTTTTTGTGTGCATTTGATGCTGAAATATCAGAGGTCCCAGGCTGTGGGAACCCTGTTGGGTCCAGTCCACATGTTAACTAGAATCAAACCCTGCAGGTTTGATTCTAGTTAACATTCAAATTTTGTTTATGTGTAAAGGTATCCATAAAAACCACCTTCATAGCACATCAAAGTGCACCAAACAAAAATTAGAAGCATCCAAAAGGTCCCCACAGCGCAGCAACATCCAAGCTGCAGTGGTTTATACTATAAAACTAGTTGATGTGAAAAAGAAGGCTAGCTCTGCACTAGTGATAGCTGTAGAACACCTGGAGCTGATGGTGCAAACCTAACCAAAAGTTGCAAGTTTTACAAAATATAAAACACAACATAGCACACGCGTCTATAATACACTCGAGGAGCTGCTAGTGGAATCTCTGGGTCTTCTGCACCAAAGACCGCCACATACTTCATTTAGTTTCAATGCATCTGTTTCCTTTAGAGATTAATAGAGTATCATTGCATTTTAATGTGATTGAATTACTGCCATAATCATGCTAAATAAGCAAGATATTTACACCGTGCAACTCAAGCAAACAATGAAAACTAATATGTTTGTGTTGAGACCACATGGACAGAGTCCAGAACTTGTCTGGAATGCTGATCAGATGAAATGACCTTTCCTTTTTCCTCACTTGTTCGGAGATCACGTTCTGCGGATGCAGACAACAAAAGTGAATCCACTTTGGAAGTAAAATCAACAGCAGAAATGATGCTAGATTTACTTAGACATAATTGCTTAAGTAAATGATTGTGAAATTTGGAATCGTGATGGTACTTAATCAGAACCAGCTAGAATCCTCTCACTTTCCCTTACTTTTTACTTTTAACTAAAAAGACTGATGATAAGAACTTGGAATATATTGGATTACAGCTTTTTTTGGCTAAATTTCCATTGTATTTTGTGTGTTTTGCTTTAAAAGTAATTGAACAACATAAAGTAATATTTGTGCCACTGCAATGAAAATTAAAGTCAGTTTTGAACTAAAATTTCCTAAACTGCAAACAAAATATATAGAGTGAGTTCATTATGAATTGATTGTCAAAATTCATCCATAGTAATCTTAATAATTGTCTGATTTCTGAGCTTTTCTAACTCCATACATCTTGTCAAATTAGTTAAAACATTTAAAAGATTTTTCCTTCAGACAGCTAAATTTAATAAATTACACCTAAAATGTTGCCACAGTAATACAAATTAAGTAAAAGCAAATATATTTATTTGTAATGTTATTTTTAAGGGTTATTTTTAAGCAACTAAATGTATTTTAAAGAACACTAAAACTCAATTTTTCCTCTTATATAATATTGCCCTAACCTGCAGCACGGTTTTCAACATAGACATTTTACTGTGGTACAGCATCTGCTGTACAGTGCAGAAACCTTTAATCCAAACCGTGAAATACCAGACGGGGGGGGGGGACTTCCTACAACATGTTCTGTTCCACATGATGGAAAAAATAAAGAAAGAAATACCATGCAGGCAGCTGCCAATCACTCTGCAAATTAAAGCAACTAATGCCAAGAGCAGGTGAAGAATTTCAAGGAGATACAGAACGTTTCCAGGAAACAGTTTCTTCATTTTTGCACAGTAATTAAGAAGTGGGAGATAACAGATGAGGTCAAGTTGAAGTGTGGCAGATCAAGCAAACATCATGTGTGGAAAAACTGGTAAAACTTCAGCAAAATAAAAAAAAATAAAAAGTTTCAGTGCTAATTGGTTTCAGGAGCTTCTATTTCGATTTAGGAGATATAAAAGTGATGACAGCACTCACATCAATATGGAAATTTATAAAAGATCCCATAGGCCAGGGGTCTGCAAACTATATATATTTAACATTTTACAAAATATGTAATAGTTTATAACTTTTAAAAGAGGTTCACTTGACCTCCTTTCAAAATAAATTACCCTGTCGCACATATACGCATCTTAATGCAGCAAATGCAGTAGCTAGTAGTGTGACATCAATAGGGATTTATTTAAAAAAAAAAAGCTTATTTTACTGTTTGAGGTGCATCTCACCATAAATTTAATTAATATAAAGAACTAAAATTAAATCTGAGCAAATCATACTTATTTTTTGAACAGTAAGTCACTCTTAAATCCTTTTTTTGTTTTTTTTTCCAAAAATAAAAAATCTGCCTTAAGATTGATTTCTGGTTGTGGTTACTGATTTCTGTGGAACACGGCGCACAGAAATCTGTCAAAACAATATAGTACCACTTTGGTAAACTACAAGCAAACCGCTTGATGGTGCCATGTGGAGGGATACATATTGTGCGTCAACTGTTTGTAAATGAGTTGAATAAAGTCTGACTTATCTGTCTGTTTAGTTTCACTTGATTTACTATACAGTCAGAAAAATAAATTACTTTGTCAAATTAAAAACATTTTTTTTTTCTTTAAAAAGAGAGGCAGAGGGAACATGTGGCCCTGGAGCCTCAGGTTTCAATGAGGCTTGCAGACCCCTGGTATAGATTAACGTGGCACTGTTTGGACATGAAAATGATGGAATGATTCTGACTTTTAGTGTAAAATGACTTACCAAGGCTACCAGCACTAATGGACAACAGTAAATGCAGCTCTTTTCTATACACTTCAGGACAGAATTCTGCTCAGCAAGTGACAACTGCACAAACAGCCCTTTTAAAATCTAAACTCATCTTCTGAAAGGCAATGCTCCTTCACCTCACCAGGAAACCAGTCACAGGAGGTTTCCAAGGAATGTTCTCAACGGAGGAGATTCTTAGTGGAAACGAGTCCTGCTGACCAATGAAATTCAAACTGAACTTTCTGACCTAAACCGAGCAACATGTTTGGAAACAAGAGTGTAGAGTTTCATGAAAATAATACTCATCAGTCAATGAGAACGGGGGGGTAGATTGATCATTTTTATAGCTGGATACAGCCAGTGGCAAGAACTGTTTTCTAGGGAGAATAAATAAATCGATAAGTAATGTCGGCATGAGCTTGACATTTACTGTACAAGAAACAGACGTTCAAAGAATCTCTGCAGGATAATTATGTAAAAAAAAACACCTCAGGAGAGACTTGTTTAATCTAAACATATATTAACACAAAAACAGACCTCAAAGGAGCCATTTACACAAAAAATATGAAAGATATTATGCAGGTCTTTTGCCGGAATAATGAATGAATCCTTCAAAGAGCACAAGGGTTTTGCAAACTCTAGTACTTCAGGGCAATGTTATGACGGAGTATTATACTAGGACTCCTGTGAAAGCAAGTAAATAAATAAATAAATATACTAGAATTAAGTTGTAAAAGTATGAGGAAAAAAGTCAAAATTTTAAGAGAATAAACTTGTAGAATTTTAAGTAAAAGTCCCAAATTTATGAGGTTAGTCTGTCTTTTTTGCAAAAAAAAAAAGAAATTAAAAAAAGAAAATATTTTGTGTTTCAGTATGATAGACATAAAGGGGATTGTAAGCTGTTACTTCAGCATTGGCTTCACAAATACATAAAAATAATAGGTCTTTGAGAGAGTCAACATTGTATTTTTGTAAGTAGAAGGACTTTGAAAAAATTTACAGGAGACTGGGCCTCTTTGGAAAAAGAGAAGTAGATTTTCGCCTTCGTCAGTATAGTTGCAGAGGTCGAAATGCTTTATGGGACATAGATCTATGATAAACTAAAGCCTTACTGTATGGGATCACCATAAACCACTTCCTTGATGGATTTAGTCACCACGTAATGGGAATGGAAGCCTACGCCACTAACTTCATTTTTGAAAAAGCAAAGTACTGACTTTTTCCTTGTAAAATTGTGCTTTTTCTCGCAAATTAATTTTTTCCCCTTTTATTTTCATTTTAGCACTAACACTCAGCCGAGCAATGTAAATGTAGTTGGGAACAACTGTATTTTTTCTCAAATGTAATATTAATTTTGTTATACAAAGAAATGGTTTACGTGGAGAAAGAATAATGTAAATATAAAGCACTGGAAGGATGATTAAAAAAAAAAAACAGAAAAAAAATCAGACCAGGGCAAAGCTTCGTGGGGGCGGGGGCAAAAGGGGGCACCTTCTCCCCCAGCAAAAAGTTGTCCTCCCTCACTTGCCCCCAATTTTTGAGTCAATATTAGTATCTGTGTTGACAACTTGGCGATTAAGAAACCATCAATACAAGCTTCTTTAAGCATTCCAGAAACAACAAGAACATTAATTTTACAAATTATGTTTATTACGTATTTTGGCAATGGCCTTACATTGCTGCATTGCTGTTCTCATTTGCCATCCTTCCAAAGTCGTCTGCCCCCCTCCCCCATATATAATATGTTCTAGCTTCACCACTCCAACAGACTAATGGGAACAGCCAGAGTTTGTGGGCTCAGCCAGTCAGTTGAAAGTGGGAGACAGGAAATGCTATAGTGGAAGTGTTGTGGTATTTGCCAAGTAAAAGAAAAAAAAAAGGATCTTGAAGCTGAGTTGAAACTCAGCTCGTGGAGGGATGAAAGAATTTGAGCAGCGCTCCACTCGTTTGTCTGACTCACAGCTGTTGAAAGAGTCTTATTACTGCAACATTCATGCACACGTTCTCCATGCAGATACCATAAATGCGCGCATTAGGCACACCTGCTGGCTCCCAAACGCACTCGCAGGTGCGTACGTTCACACACATCGACACATTTCTAACTATGCAGCAGCGTGTTGCAGTGGGACCACCTCTGCAGTAGGAGCCATTCTCCCCTCTGCACTCTTCTGCTCTCCCCCTTTTTCATCCTTCTGCAACATATCTCATCTCCCACTTTGTTCTTAGTTTTTTTTCCCTTTGTTTTCCTCTCCAGCTTCTCAACCACCTTCCTCTCCTTTTCCTCCCCCTCCATTCTACCCGCCTTCTGTCTCAGTCTGCCTCTCCATTACTCCCTCTAGAAGCAGGTGATGTAGAAGGGTGCTCAGCAGTATCTGACTATCAGGCCTGACTCTGTGAGAGGAATGATAATCACAGTGCTGCACTGCAGAGAGAAAGAAGAAAGCGAGAGACGGGTAGAGAAAAGAAGGGTGGGAACGGGGCACTGAGGTAGGGATGAAGGGGGGCAATTGCGGCAGTAGGAATGAGGGGAAGTAGGGCGGCTGATGGGCCGAGAGAAAAGAGGGAGACAAAGACGGGACCAAAAAGAAGAGTTAGACCGATAGAATGAAGGGATGATGGAAACTGAGAGCTGCTTCAGTGACATATACCTTCTTGGCATCACGTTGCCTCCTTTTTTGTACTTTTTCTCTGAACTCGTGTTGTTTTACAATCACACACACAGGCGTGTCGAATGACACCACTCCTTTCATCACAATGGCTTGTAGAACAGCAGCTCTGCAGTGTAAAGCTTAGCCTTGTGTCTGAACGCCAGAGAACATTAACTGCAGCAGCGAGGTCATCTGATCGGCTCTATGCGGACCCTCTCTTTCTCTCTAAACTCCTCTTCAGACTGCTGCAGTCTGCTGCGAGCGGGTGGCCAGCTCTGGAACTACAAGTTTGTTCTGTCGCCCTTTACACCTGCCCATTGTAATGATTATTGCTTTTTTACAGTTTTCATCCTAGAACAGCAAATGATTTGATCCAAAAACCTTGTTTTTAAACATCCAAGATATTTAAAACATTTTATACTTTTTTTAAAGCTTATTTTTCCCAATTTGAATGCTTGAGTGGAACATCTTGTTTCTAGATTTTCATATCATATTATAAGATTTCCTGTTAAGTAAAAATTACTTTTAAATAATTTTACTATTTTTAGTGATGCTCCTAGTGTTCTTTTTCTACTTTTAGCTACCTCTTTTTCAGTGTGGTAAGATTGCTTTTCGCTTTAAATGTTTCTTTATGTTTTTTCCTATTTTTGCGACTCTTTTCCTGTATTCGGATCTTCTGTATCCACCATGGCTTTGTTACCACCAAGCTGTCCACTCTGGCATTTTACTCCCTCCCTTCTCCTTGTCTCCATCTGGGCTCCTCACTCTCCAGATACACATTGGAAAATCATTGACTCCATTCACAGTATCAGGCCTTTGAAATGTTTATCCTTTTGTGCGACTGTGGCTGTTCAGGGGCAAAAAAACAAAACCGAGACAAAAGCTCATAGAGTGCGACAAAAAGAGGCTTTCCAGACAAATGCCCCATGATTCAGATTAGCTCCTTTGTTGGCATGTTTGTGTGCGTGTATGTGCTGGTGATGTTCATCACTTTCCACTGCTTGTCCTGAAAGCAGTCAACTCTTTTAATATCACTAACACTAGTCATTGTTGAGAAAGATGCAAGCGGGATGGTAGCATACAACTGGCCTTCTGTGTGAGTGCATGAGTAAGACGAACCATACATATGCATGCCTGCTATTTATGTGTGCATGTGTGAATCATTAGACAGATGTGTGTTACAAACACCCACTTCCATTGTCCATTAAGGTTGACCAGATGAGGGGTAGACAATGGATTCTGTTCAGGGGCTTAGAGTATGAAAAGGCAAAAGTGGGACGGTGGCTAAAGATACGTGGTGTTACGCACAACCCTAGGAAACACACACACAGCCATCCACAGATATTGTACAAAAGGAAGATCCCAGTTGAGTGATTAGGATTGGTACTGTGAACAATAGACAGTCAATAAATGACCACAGAGACATCCAGATACAAGAGCAAGGTCTCTGCACCACCTTTGTACTCACTCCTCCCAATGCGTAGTGGGGTCTTTATCATTTTATGGACTTTTTTGGTCTTCTTTGCACATTCCATCCCTTTCACATTTATATATTTTTATCCAACCAAACTTAGAAATGTTTAAGCCTCTGAGATGTTTTATTTCCTGTCTCACACAGATACTCTGTTTCCTCTGTGAGGCTCCTGTCTTTTTGTACGGTCACACAGGCTAAGCTAAGACAGGCTGACACGACGGAGCGCCGTGGCAAAATGAAATCTATCCTGTCAGTTTAGAAGCCCCGTCACTCATTTCACAAGGTTAAAGATAGCTTTTCCTAATGTGCTGTCATATACAAGCCCAACTACACATAAGCGTTGGCACACAAACACTTGAACAATCCCAAAGTGCTGCGTAGTGCAAGCACACCAAAACCCCGGTGCATAAATTCACGGAATATGTCACTTTTTGTCTTGTATCTGTGTTTGCATATCACATGAAATATTGCAGAATAGGCCATTTGTGTTTGATTTCTACAAGAATGAAACCACCAACTCCGTTTTGGGGACAAAATACCCTATCTTCATTTCTCTAAAGGTTTGGGTTTCATATAAGGTGGACAGGAGGTAGTAATTTTGGTTCTTTGTAGTTAAATCGACACGTATATCTTTGGATATTCTTAGATAACTAATGAAACAAACATAAACTAGAGTGGGATCAATATTAGTCCATGGTGTAAACTGGGGCTGCTAAATCGTGCTCCTCGAGACCTACCGCCTTACCTGTTTTTCAGTTCTCTCTGCACTGCTTCCTGCTAATTAGCTGACTCAGATGCCTCTTTATACTGGTTGATGGAATACAACTGATCCAGATAAGTGCAGGGATAGCCAGAAGACAGGGTGGTAGATCTTGAGGACCAGGATTGGACAGCTCTGGTGTACACCATGCTTCAATCAGTGATAAGTGGAACAGGCTCCAACAGCCAATATGACCCTACACAGGATAAAGTAGGTACTGATGATGAATGGATGGGTTGGCTGTATGAATGAATGGATTTGACATTTTTAAACTTAAAGATTTCTACAGTTATCAGTTCATTATTGTCAGGTTTGAATTCTCCAATTGGCTGAATTTCTATATTTAATACCAAAAGAGACGGAACACTGTGGACTCACAACATGTAGCCTTTTGGGCCTGTCCTCCATGATTATCCGTTTTTGAGATGAAAGTGGTGACAGATCCGTATCCAGTTGCATTAAGTAGGAGGAGCCTAGATCTGACAGGCTTTAGGGTGGCCGGTTTTGAGGATTGCTTTCACTTTTTGCATGGATACCTTAGTTTTACTTAGTTTTGACTTCCAGTCTTGTTTTGTAAAGGTCGATTATGTTTTTTTTTTTTGTTCTTTCTTCCTCTCTTTGGTCACTATGGTTACCAAACATGTATTGTTGTTAATCCATTCCTCAACTTTATTAACTTTTACCAGTTTTTACTAGTTCATTTTAATTCCAGGTTTGGATTTTCACTTTCATTGGTGGGTATTTTCACTGATCTGGAGTTCTTAAAATAACGATTCTGTTTCCCCGTTTTATTTAAATGTATTTGACAGTTTTCAGATTAAAATATTTGATTTGATCACTTTGATATAGCCATCTCCGTGCATTTGAGATTTGAGAACACCTGATTTGTACAAAAACTAAACAAAATGTAAAACAGATCTGAGGGGAAATGGTGAGAGGAACCTAAATGTAACAGTACACATCATAGACAAAGATACAGAATCTCTGATGACTGGTCAGTCAGAAATCAGTCATAAGAGCTCAGAATTTACTCCACCCAACTTACCAATGATCGCAAAATGGATGATTTGGGAGGCAAAGAAAAGTGTGTTTGCTGCACTCAAAGGCCCACCCACTTACCAATTAAAACCAATTCTAATAAAGTTTAAGTAAAACTAATGGGAAATAAATCAATGATTTGAATGTTATTTAAACCATATTTTAAGTTTGGTTTAAAATTGTTTTTAAACATGAAAGTCAAATGGAAAGTACCGGTATTTGAAACCAACTTTCAAAGGTTATTCGAGGAACTGCATTGCTTGATAGTTACAGTTTGTCTCAAATCTAAAACAAAAGGTGGGGCTTGTAAAACAATGATGTCATGGCATCAATTTATTGATATTACTGCATTAAAAAGTGTGGATTCCCATTTGAACTATTGTCTTTATTGTAAAACAAAAACGATTAGGGTAATAGGTGGGTATTTCATGTGCCCTCTGGCAGTGGGGTCAGCATTTAAGTGACTGGATGGCTGATTGTGCACACCCCTACAGAACAAGACTGTAAGTCAATGTTACATCCCCTTAATTGAAGGAAACATGACTGCAAGAGGATGTGTGCGTTTGTGTGAACCCATCTCAGCCTTATCACCCCTGTGACAGACACACTGCCACAGAAATGTCTTGGGGGCGCCTCGCCCAATGTCTTGACAATAGTCTCAGTGTGTGTGAGTGACAGAGAGTGGCTCGGGGACACAGAGGGGGCGTTATATTGGGTAGACGACACGCACGCAGACACGCATGCACACAAATTTAGGGACACGCACGCTCACATTAAAGCAAGAAGACACTGCACTCTTTCTTTCCCTATGTGCTATTTCTCATTCCTTCTTTCCCTGACGCAGAGAGACTCAATCATTCACACGCTCAGGCTTGTTTGACGCAGAGGAAAGACGAAAAATAACTGCTTCCTCACTCTCTGTCTTTTCCTCTAATTCTGCTCGTGTATGTGTGCGTGCAAATGTGGACTGTATAATTAATGCGGCTTTCAGTTCTTTGAGTTATCAAGTACGCTTTTGGTATGCAAACAGACTTCTTGCTTGTGAGTGTGTGTGTATGTGTTCGATACACCAGAGATGGAGTGCAAAGCCGGGCCATTGAGCGGATGGGGGAAGAGTTAATGAGAAAGCGAGGGAAATTTCAAGCCTTTTCTATCGATAACCTTAAACAAAACTTCAAGGCTCTGTTAGTACTTGAAATCCTTTTTTTTGTTTGTTTTTTTAAATTTCCTTTGCAAATCCTAGTTCAACATTAGGGTTCAACATATGACTTCGGAGAAGTCACTTTTAGTAGTTTTCTAGAGCTTAGCCTTTGCTCTGTAGTCTGACTCGATATTAATAAACTCTTTGTAATGGAAAAGAAAAAAAGGCAAAACCTAAAGTAGGAAAACGGTAAACGTGTCACTGCATTTTGACAAAAAACTCGAAGTCCTTTGCACTTCCTCTTTGTAGATGGTAAAACACTATTTAAAATGTCCTGAAGGTTTCGTAAGGGTTAATGGCCGACGAAGTGTGCGGTTACTACTTTTTAACGCACGCCGTGGAAGCCTGAACCGTCCGACGCGAAGCGGAGTGCGTTAAAAAGTAGTAACCGCACACTTCGAAGGCCATTAACCCGCTTATACCATGGTCACTTACAAAAGCAATACATATTAACCAGGTTTTAGTCCTTAATTCTTGTTTTTTTTTCGATTTGTATCACTTTTCTCATAAACAGCGTACTATATGTTACGTGATGCGGCGCAACATCGTCCGCGTCGCGCAGCACCACCGCTGCAGTTAAGATTCGGCGATATATATATGCTGATCGTCCCGATGGGTTGAATAAAGCATCAATTCAGAGGGAAAGTTAATCGCTTACCGCTTGTTTTTGCCCCGATGATGAAGCAAAAGGTTGTTTTACAGAAGCCGGCGCAGTGATACAAATCATTTAAGCTAGCCGACCGGAACTTCTTTTTTCACCGTGCGGTTATCAGGTTTTAACGCATACCCAGCAGCCAATCAGAATCGAGTATTCAACCGGACCATGGTATAAAAGCAATTAAACTACATCCACATATCCAAAAATGCCACAGTGCGGAGACATAATTGCACTTTTTCAAGAAATTTGGCAGGTTGCCACGCTGCAGCATTTGTTATAGGGAGGCGGCAGTCACGTATTTACAATGCTCGTTGATGGCCACGAAGTTTTAAGAAAAAGTCTGAATTTTACAGTGACCAGACTATTTGTTTGGCATCGGTCAGTGGTTGCCTGGGCACATTTGAAGGTCACACTGTGGCAGTGAAGTGACAGGAGGGTGGTGGGAAGACAGCAGCGCAATAATTGACTGATAATAGGGTCTGAAAGGTTCCCAAAACCGTCTGATGTTCAGCCGATTTCAGACTGCTCCTATCAGACCTGCCCCGTGCTGCTGTCCCGTCCAATTGTTAGAAATCGTTCGGTAGCAGCGCTGGTGTGGGAGCCAGGGGCCTGGCGATGATCAGACGTCAGTCAGGTGATCCATGCCACCATGAGTCGTTTTTATAATATGCTTGAAATAACTAGACTTAACTAAATATCAGACATCTTCTAGGGAGTTATCCAGACTCCCTGAGAACTGTTGTATATTAGAAAGTTTTAATATTGGATGTAGTGAAAGGTAATCTGAAGTTTTGGTGTTAGCTCTTGTACAAAATCACTTGAATATAAATTTTATAACCGTGGAGCTAAAACATAATGAAAGTTTGTTAATTTGTAAAATCACCAACCTTATTTTTGTTTTCAAAAGTAAAAAAATTGTGGTATTAAATAAAAGAAAATTAAAAATATATATATATTTGTATGGTATAATGCCAAAGTCAACAGAGAACATTTTTTTACTCTTTCTGCAAACTAATGCTATGCTGCAAAATTTACACATCTCTAAAGCAAAATTTTCATGAAGTGGAAAAACTTTTCTTTAGACTTTGTGAAGAAGTCTACTTACTTTTTAAAGCTCTTTTATACATTTTTGCCTCAATTCAACAAAAATAATTCATATCATCTCTGACAAAAATGATCTTCATATAAATGCAACACATCTTCTGATGCTTTATATTTTTGCACAATTTGACATATGCTCACTAATCGAGATACAAAGCTGGACAATTTTTACATGCAAAAATGTTTATTGATGTACACAAAATTAAAGCTTTCATGTGTTTAAATCAGTTTTGATTCCTACATTAATCCCCTTATGGGGAGTAGGAAATTAAGTTTTTTTCTCTCTCACAATCTGACAGTAATGTAATTCTAAGTTTTTTTTTATACAGTAAACTCAAAAGTTTGTTGAAAATATAAACATTTCTATTTTAAATACTGCCTTTAATATTTAAAAACATTTTTGGTTGACTTTTAAAGTACATGAACTTAAATGTTTCTGTGCATGTCAAGCAGCCCTAACGCCTGTCTTTTATGAGGATTTGGGATAAAAAACATGAATAGATAAATAAATAAAACAGCAAGAGCAAGTTGAGGTGAAACCGTTGATTCAACACATTTCTGACGGAGGGCTCCTTGCAACGGCTTGGGCTGGATTTAGAAAAAGGGGCTGCCGTCAGCAAAGGCTGGCATTAAGAACACTTTCACACATCCATTTCTAATCAAAGCTTGCTCCTTTTTAAAAGCCATGAAAGCTTTCATGTTAACACGACACCGCCACCAAAGCTCCATTCACGTTTTTAAAAAGACCGAGCGGTCATTGAAGATGCGTGTGTTTTCCTGCGCGTGACAATACTGAACGTCTGTGTCAACACACTATCCTTGCTTCTCATCTTACCGGTGACACTTTGTGTCAGACCCGCAACCCTGAATAAATTGCCTGTGATCCCCCTCTTACATTGTGAACACCTGTGCTCATGAGATGTTTATGTTTTTCAAGCCATCTAAAGTTGTCGGCTCAGATGTGAGAATTCACTTATGTAGCCAATTAAATGAAGTCATTTCATCCCAATGGAAACCTGGTTTGTAGCTCTAATTGGCAGGTGATTTGCATGACTTTGATTGCAAGTTTTGTATATTTATGTGTGCATATTTTAAAGTTTTTAAGTGGGAATCTAATGAAAGTGAGTTTTGTTTCCCCTTTTTCCTCGCGTGCTCTGTTACCGTCCTCATATTATTACTGTATTGTTGCAAAAGAGAAGAGAGCCTCTTCAATAATGTATGCCTGTGCAGTGTTGGCCCATTAAGAACTGGCTTTATGGTAATACTGTGCTATTACTGTGATGTGCTAGGAACAAGTCATTGATTTAAAGTGCAGCTGGAATCATCAAAGTTCCATTTGTTTTGGCTTTGGAGTGCCTGAATGAGGATAGGCAACTCTTAACTTGCAACATCTTTATATATATATATATATATATATATATATATATATATATATATATATATATATATATATATATATATATATATATATATTGACATTTCTGTGGCAGCAGGTGGAAAACTTTAAAAGAGCGGATAAAAACAGACACGGTATGGACAGTCCATTGTTCTATATCAAGCTGATTTGATGTCAGTCTTTTAACCTTTGTGACATAAATATTTTGGCCGGATATTATGTTTATTATGATAAAACTTTCCAAAGTGAGAAAAGAGGAGAACCTAGCATTATGCATTTGGCTGTAAAACTACTCCCCTACACACTGGGATACAACTCTACCGTTTTCTCAGACAGATATAAACATTTTCACACTTTTCTCTCTTTTGTCAAAGTCTCAGAGCCCAAACTTTCATATAAAAACTATTATAGAATGAAACCAAAGATCTCCCCATTATCAAAGATTTATCTAGATTAGGCAAAACTGAACTGAAAAGAAAATCAGCGAGACCTTGAAAAGTGAACCATGATATACTGATGGACCACATTACACCGTGTTCTGTGCTGTCGATGATGTGATAGAAAGAATGGTTGGTTGATTCCAGACTGCTCAAAACTCCTTCTACCGCTTGAGCCTGCACACAGCTAACACGGTTCACAAAGCTGCAAATATTGGAGTATATTTGCCCATTTTTGTGAGTTTTGTCGACCAGTTTCAATGTTTAGCAGACACTTAACCTCACCTTCAGAACAGATGAACCACTTGGTCATGATTTTTAAAAGTAACTGGTCAAGAAATGTACACAAATGTATTTAAGTATATATAAAATTTAGCCTCCGATACAAAAGAGGTTTATACAAATTAACACCTGTGTCCAAAGACTCATAACCCCCTACTGTAACAGTAAAATCTTTCCAACACAAGAAGCCTTCAGCTCTCATCTGTTTGCTCAACTGCTGGACAGGACAAGTTAAAAAAGCAACTTGTCTCAATCCAAATGGTTTCATGTTTTATAGCAGGGTTCACCAACCTTTTTGAGACCGAGGGCTATTTCATGGGCACCAAGTGGTATGAAGGGCGCCACTAAAAACCTCCTAGCCCCCCCCCCCCCCCCCCCCCCCAAAAAAAACAAACAACACAATTTGAGGACTTCCTTTTGTGTGCCCTATTTTTATTTGCTCATTTTACACACAAAAACATGCATGAATTTTCTAGACTCGTATTACAGGGGGGGGGGGGGGGGGGGGGTCAAACTCAGTTGCAGAGGGAGCTTAATTTCAAAACAGACTTTAGGTTGCAGTCGAACAAGATAAATATTTATTGAACACACTAAAGCTAAACTTTTAAACCTTTAAAACTTTAACTTAATTTTAACTTTTTAAACATAAATGTAAATAAAAACAGACAGGAATATTAATCCTCACATTAATGGATTACTCAACCACCTCAACCTATTCTCAAAATCTTTACATTACATGAATCATAAGAATGTCCAGAAATTGTGTAATTTATTTGATCTATTTAAACTTTTGTAATAGACCCTTACTTTTAGTGATTATTTTTTAAGTTATATTTGTTTACATATTTGGGTTTTCTTTGTCTACCTTTATCTCAGAATTGATATTGTTGTCATTGACAGACATGCAGTGGTTGTTTGTTGAATATTTGCTTCAATAAAAAAAAAAAAAAAAAAGATTTTTTTTGGGTGCATTCCCTGCGGGCGCCACAAGGGGTGCTCGCGGGCGCACTGTCGCCCGCGGGCACAGGGTTGGTGACCCCTGTTTTATAGGATCCATAAAAATGCTAAATGGCGTATACTTGTATAGTGCTTTAATACGTTCTCAGAAGGCCCAAAGCACTTTACAGTCACAGTCCGATTCACTCATACATACACACATTCACACACTGACTGATAAACCTATATCCACCAGAAGCAATGTGGGTTCAGTGTCTTGCCCAAGAACACTTCGACACGTGGGTAGGCAAGGTGGGAACCGAACCTATGATCGCCAGATCAGAGGTCGACCGCTCTTCTTCTGCAAAACAGCAAGTGACATTATGATGTGTTCACCATCATGTTTTGTGCTCACAGAAAAGCCATGTTTCTCAACAGGTAAACCAGTCAATCTGTGGTTGACAACAGCACCAGAGAAGCCAACGGGTCTAAATAATCCAGACTTGTGGGTTCTTGCAAAGAATGAGTGGTGTGTTGCAAGTTTCCCTTAAAGTTGTCAGAACATGATCAGTTAGTTTTTACAGAAATAGGAAGTGGATACCCACATATTTGTAAAAAAAAAAAAAAAATATGAGGTTCACCAGTAGAATTTTGTTACATGTTAAGTCGAACCTCGGTTTAAAAAAAAAAAGGCCTTTGGAACAAAATTTTTTATTTCTATAGTAAAATTGGATGGTTGTATATTAAAGTGATGTACTAGTACATGTGTAGCGCACATATATAAATTATTGTAGTTTTTTTTTTTTAGTTGAGGCCAGTAGCTAAGTTCTGGGCTTTAGTGTGCTTCTTGTGAATTCCAGTTTGTCTGCAGATTTATGTGGGTGTTCCTGATCTTGTCTATTTCTGACATCAACAGGCAAGTGGGACTGGAAAAAGGTTGAACAAACGTCCAAATCTGTACATTTGCACATATATACACACACATCACACACATACACGGGTAGAGGCTTAGGTCAGTGGTGTAAACTGGAGCATCGCTACAGGCGGAGACCTGCCCACTCAGATTTATGCAACTATTTCACTAAGGCAGGTATAAAGCTCTCATCTCTTACACACTCACACAGACACTTGCACATGCACTCACACCAAAATAGCCTAAAGAGTGTGAGCAGGCTTTACTCTGAGTGGAGCTCCTTCCTTTCCACTCCTGTCCTGTCTTCTCCTAACCCTAGACCCACATACCTCACTTCTGTCTTTCTCATTCCATCTCATCCTTCCCCCCCACCAGCTTTCTACCCTAAGGCAATACCTAAAAATGCATTCCCATTTTGTAGCCTTACATCCTTCCTCACCACTCACTGAAGCATTGCCTGTTATCCCAGTCGCCTTACCTCCCTTCATCTACCTAACCAAATCCAGAAGCTAACCCCCATCCTGCTGCCAACATCCGCCCTCTATCTATGAGCACTGACTAGACGTATCCTTTCTTGTCCCTCAACTCTTTGTTAATGGTTTCCTTTATTCCTTTTCTTTCTTTCTTTTATCTTAATCTTGATCTTCTTATTTATCTGTCTTCTATCAGCATTTCCAAAACAGATGGCTACATTTAGCCTGGAGCAAAAACATTGGCTTTGGACTGCAGCGCTACCAGGGCCAGTTTTTTTCACTCATGCAAGATATAATGAGTTGATACTCGGCAAGATATGCTCTCCGATTTGCCAGTAGCAAAAATGCATAAAGCATGCTGCACAGTGCATATATTTACATTTTAAGGTTGTTCCTTAGTATCATACTTAATTACATCCGATTGGTTAAAGAAAAGAGGGTTGAATCTGAGTACAGCGGTTAAAAAATAGAAAATGGAAAAAAAAAGTGGGTTTTAAAAGCCATTTGTAACATTTAAAGACATAAATGAGATGAAAAGAAAAAGTTTAGAAAAGATGGATTTAGATGGGGAGTGATGAAAGGAGATGAAACCACTTAGCGAGAACAGAGGCATCAATCTGAAAGAAGACAGACTAAAGGAGATGCCCCTGCATGAGTGTGTGTGTGAGGGGTACGGTGGCCCTGAAGTGCAAATCACATCACCAAATTACTCAATGTAAAAACATGTTACAGATCACGACGATTAAAAAAGCAAAACAATTTATAATTTAAAAGAAAAACCATTACATTTTACCAATCGAAAACACACAGTTAAAAAAAAAACTAAATTCAATAAAAATTTTAGAAAACCAAAGGAAATGTTAATAAATAAAACATGATAAGAAAAGGTAGGCAAATGTGACATCGCTGTATGGAGAATGACATCCAATATCTTTTTATGCCAAATAACATTTTGTTAAAAATGATGAACTAACGTCCAATCAGCAATGTCCCATAGTACCTACCGTTACTGGTTTCTTCTCGTTTTATTTTTTAACATTTTGTTTTGATTCCTGGAAATTGCTCTTGTTTTCCGAAATGTTTTTTTTTTCTATGGAAAATGGGAAAGGTAGGTAGGTACTACGGGACATCGCCGATTGGATGATGATGTTAGTCCATCATTTCAACTGAAAATTATTTGGTATGAAGCGATACTGCTCATCCTTCGTACTAATCATAAAACCTTTATTAGTATGTCAACATTGAAGACGCATTTGAAAAAACTCAAATGTCATCGTCCAATGAGTGATGTCCCATGGTATCTACCTTTTTTCAGTTTCTTGTTTCTTTGTATTTTAAAATTTCATTTGGAGTTCTGGAAATTACTTTCGTTTTCCAAAACCTTTCATTTTTTGGAAAGGTTTCTGAAATTTTGTTTTGTTTTCCAAAATGTATTATTGTTTTTTACTATGTTTTGCTTTTTATTTGTCGTTGTGGTCTGTATTATGTTTTGCGTTGAGTGATTTGTCGTGTTTTGCACTTCAGCACCAACATTGGGGGGGCACCTTTGGATAGAAAAGAATGGAAATATGAATGGTTGACTTCAGAGTTGAATACTACAAATATAATAATAGCAAAAAGAATTTTTTTCAACAAAAAAGCTCCTTTTAACCTTTGCTTTGAAAAACTGTTAACTTTTGCTAAGGTACAAGGTTATTAGAAGGTGGTACGTCTTAATTTAAAAAGAAATTCTGGATGTCTTTTCCTCAATCAGCATGTAGCCCTCGACAAATGTTTAAAAAATGTGATTTTTTTTCTTCTTCAATAAATAGTGGTAAACACTGCAAGCTTGTAAAGAACTAGACTAAGAGAATTATTTTTATCCGTGAATTTGCATAAAACATGTTTTTAAACTTTGGCTAGCACCCGTCAGCTTTGCCCTTGAAACTTTGACTATTTTAAAAAACAGGTACTGACATATTTAGCAAAATAATGCAAATGTTATGCAGGTTTACTCTGTCTATAATCAAATCACTGACTCAAATGCAGTCCGCTGACCTGTGACGTGCCAGATTTATGCACACACAAAAAAAATGTAATCACATCACTTTGCTTTTGTTTGATTCAGTTTGAGTTGATGCAACTTGACTCCATCCAATCCGAATGATTTAATTTAGCTGAGTTGGGCCCGGTCCAATTCAGCTCAATTCAAACTCCTTTCAAGTCAGTTTAATTGAGCCTAACTCGAGACCACTTTATGCACTGGAGATTCTTTTGTGTAGGTGGATAAAACAAGTCACAGGGCTACTAAGCTGTCTAAAATCCCCGCCAGTGTGAAAAGGAGCGCCTTTGTTTAGCAATATTGGATAAAATTGCTAAACACTCAAACAGCCATTAAGGTAATACTGGAAGGCAGATGAGCTGAATGCGGAGCAATACAATATAAAGCAGAGTCTTCAAGAAGCGAATAAAAGGAGGCATCTCAGTGAGGGGTTTGTTATGTAGGTCTTTGTGCGTGCTCAAGAGTATGTCTGTGTCAGAGGTAGGAGATTGTGCTTGTAAGCCTCCACGCATTTGTGTGATTGTAGGTGACGGAGTGCGTCAGAGCTTGTGCATATGATCCATAGGGAAAAAAACGAATGTGATGTAAGAGACGGAAAACTTTTCTATCTGGTTTTGTATCATTGTATTCGTATCAGACTTGATGTGCGTGAAAAGCAGATATGCATAAAGATCTGGGGGTGTGTGTAATTACAATTATGTGCTTTTATGTGCAGATGGGAACATCTCAGTCTTGGTGTGTTGAAATTGCAAGTCTGTCTGCGGCATTCGTCTCTGCCTCGGCTTGCCTGAGTGTGTGCTATGTGTGGCAATAACTTTCCCACATTCCTGCCATTTCAGGGAGAAGTTGAAACAAAAGCTGAAAGGAAGACTTGTTAACATGGTAACATTATCAGCTCAGCAGTCTTTCTGCATTAAGTCACGTAAGTAAACAGCCAAGCCAGACAGGGAAGCTCCGATCTCATTCCAGCACCAGAGATCTTGACGTGAAAGGAAACTGACAATTTCTCTCCTTTTGTCATTAGCTATTTCCCTCCAACACATTTTTCTCTCACTGTCTTTGCCTCACTGTACTTGGCTTCCACATGTGGAAACACGCATGCACCTATGATTTTAGACACTTCTGAAGAGACATCGACCCAAATGTCACCTTCACATCTTCACCTGGATACCTTTCTGATCCTGCACTTGAAGCCATGTAAGCAGCAGTGGTGGCAAAAAAAAGAAAAGAAAAAAAGAGGGCCTTTTTCCCCTGAGATTTACACGCCGTTGCACGAGAACACACATCTTCAGAAAGTTTGAGAAAGCAGCTTTTTGGCTCAGCAGCAATAATTGCAGTCCTCCATCGTGCTCAGCTCAAGAACTGCTGTATAAGCACAAACACTACCATGGGGGATGAATACCTTCATACCTTTACACAGCTAATCTATTTAAGTATATGAGGTTGTCTGCTGAACTTAATCTAAATTACTGTCTTTCCTTTATTACAGCCACACAACATTTTAAGCTCTTTGAACTTACTTACATTTAAATACTGGCATCTTTTGACGAGAACACTTCACATCGTGTGTGTTTTAAAACATTTTTTGTTATTTTAAATGTGAAAGTCTTTGATTTGCTTTTGCTTTTTAGGTTCAAAATATGTTTTTATTTTGCACTTTGTGTTGCTCAAGTATGAAAAGTGCATTATAAATAAAGTTTCATTTGTTTTGATGAATCTCAACACCCCAGAAAAAGATAACAAATTTTTCCAACAATGCATATCCCAAACTGACATTTGACTTTTAAAGACCCACTCCAATAACAACTGTGTTTTGGTGTTTTTTAATATGTTCTTGTGGCATCTTTCTCATGATGGAGGACATATATAAAGATAATTGAGCTTAAAATTGTATTTGTGAGTATTTTTTTATTCAACTGATTGTGTATCAGGAGCAGACATAAAATGACAGATGGAAAAGGCTTGTGGCTGTGACGTAGGGCCAATCGATCGGCCACAACTGGGTCCAAACTGTAGAGCTAGATAGCTCCAAAAATGCTCGCCATTTCTGTCGCACCAGTAATGTTAGGTTGGGGTTGTGAGCTTGCGGGAGAGAGTGTTAAAAAAAAAAAAGGGTGATGGGAAGTGTGGCCAGGCTTACTCCGGGCCAACAGACCCACCCACAACTCGGACAAATTTGCGGCAAAGACGGCATAATCATAATTAAAAGACCACTGGGAACACTTTGAAAATAGATCAAAAGATGATTTAAGTGGGACTTTAAAAGTTCACTCATTCAGTCTCAAACAACAACCAGCCTGACTCAATGGAAACATGAAAAGAAAGGTAACTTTTAAAAATGTTTTGGCTTAACAGAGAAATAAAATCATTTAAATTCAAAGTGAGAGAGCATGGTCAATATTAAATTTGAAATATTAAAACCACAAAAAGACAAATAACCATTTTTATGTTTGTGTTGCTGAGCTTTACTTGGAAACCTTGAGAGGTATTTTTATTTGAAGAACCTACCAGAATAGAGCACACTCTATATGCAATCAAGAGAGGATAAGAGAAGCCTCCAAAGTATAACATGACTTATGGCTAGCCACAAGTATAAATGTTTAATGTTTTTGTCTGAAATCCAGATGGTTACTGAAAGAAGGGAACACAACACTGACCATGGGTAGTCATTTCATATTAGCTTGTGTTTTCATGCAGTTTCTATGTGATTAGATGTAAATGTTAGGTCCTGTTACCCTGAACTATTTGTGCCGAGCTGCAGAGGTGAAAAGTGCCGGTCTACTTTGCACATTTGTATCCATGCGATCCTGGTCGAGTGGAAAATCAATGTTTACAGGGTAAGCATGTGTTCCACCTCCACCGCAGTGTCTCACAAAAACACACATCTGCAGTGTTTGGGCCTTTCTGCCCCCCCTCTCATCCTTTTTGTACCTCTCTGTCTCATTCTCTTTGGCTCATATTCCCCTCTCTGATGTCCACTCCCCCCCCCCCCCCCCCCCCCCACACACACACACTCAGGGTCAGCAGATCAGTTTTCAGTCTGGTGCAATGGGTGATCCCCACTTTGGTTACTTTGCCCTTCTCAACTCACACTTACCCCCACCTCCTCACCTCCCCACCTACTGGCCCGTTGAGCATATGGCCCGGCTGCATGGCCTGAACTCTGCA
The DNA here is from genome assembly GCF_053564925.1 of Oryzias latipes. Classification (NCBI taxonomy): domain Eukaryota; kingdom Metazoa; phylum Chordata; class Actinopteri; order Beloniformes; family Adrianichthyidae; genus Oryzias; species Oryzias latipes. Next base: position 10,913,804 of record NW_027616335.1, read on the forward strand.
GCTTTAATGAATGCATCATTGAGCTGGTCTCATCATGACAGGGGTTACGGGCCGGTTAAATGGGTGTATGCAGTAAAAAAGACATGGTGTGCTTGTTTCTGGTTAACGGTGCCTTCTACTCTATGAACCAAGTGCTATCACGGGTACACGTGTGTGCAGATGCATGAAGTATTGCTTGATTGTAAAGAGGTAGGGGAGAAGTGTGTGTGTGTTTGTGTGTGTGTGTTTTGTCGGATAAAAGGGGGGGGGGGGGGGTGAGTCTGTGACAGACGCTCATCATATTTAATCCTGAAGGGATTTTGTGGAAATGAAAAGCTGCTTTTCAATTTTATAATCCACTAGACCTAATCTCTCCACCCCCACTCGTCCATACAGTCCAATTAGATGAACAAGACTGGCCGGATGAGTCCTATTCACCACAAATTCATCCCCAAAGCCCGGTTCTCTATGTCATTAGAGCCCAGCACTGACCTTCACTAAGTGTTGCAAAAAAGGCCACACTGCGCTAAAAAAGCTGCTCCATCAACCCACCTGTTTCCTCTGCAGTCTTGGCCTTGTTAACAGGGCATTGATTGCAATTGGACTCAATCCTTGTGTGTGTGTGCGTCAATGGCTGCATGTCTGGTTCGATTCAGTCTCTGTGGCACCTCGCTCTTACCCGCCTCCACACACCCACTGGGTCCAGAGCGAGAAAGTGCACACTACAATGGAAGAAGTTGCACTAGTGAAAACGCTGAGCTCGTCCATTCTCAGAGGTCAGTGTGGCACATCGAAGATGCAAAAAAGGGAACGGCGGTGGGGTGTACAGATCTGTACCCACCATATGGCAAGGAGAGCAGGAGACTAAGAAAACGGAACAAAGGATGAATGTCAAAAGGAAAAGAAAATGATGAAAGGGATGTGGTAAGATCTGCTCAGGGACAACAGATTAAACTGTATTTTTGTGTGCTTTTACCATGTGTGCCATAGTATTAAGAGAGTAGGCCACTTTTCGCGTATTGACCGCAGTGCCATGTGACTGCTGTAATCATTAATGTGTCCTGATGCCAGCGGGTATCCTAATGACCCACATCTCAGCAGTCCACTCTCACTTTTGGCTGCCACCCAAAGCAGACCTCTGCAGTTTTACTGCCCCTCCCTGCTTGGATGCCTGTTGTCTAACCTTCTTCCTCTCACTGTCTTCATTAGAGCTAGACATGTACCCACCATCTAGACAAATCTGATATTGATGAAGAATGTGTCTAGGGCAGGATCTGCAGAATGCTTCTCGATTTCTGTAAGAAAACTCTTCCAAACTTTTTATTTTTATTTATTTATTATTATTATTTTTTGTCAAAACGGAATCTCACAAATCAATACAGAGTGTTTTAGATGCGCAAATGTAACATCTTAACTGTTATGGAATGCCCAAGTCAGATTGGATTATTTCAAGGGTGTTGTTTTTTTATTTTTTATTGTAATATCTTGAAAATGTTTTTAGAACTCAGAAAATAAAAATTTGTATTTATTTATTTTATATTTTTGTTGTTTTTCCCTCTAAAAAGTAAGATAAGTTAATTTATTTTAGAATATTCTAATAGATAAACACAATAAACTTTCAATTAATGCTATTTTTATCAACAATGAAAAAAGGTTAAAGCAACACTTTTGTTCAGTTTTTAAATGTTTTTACATTTTCTATAATTATTCTGCAATACGACTGAATACAAATCTATTTCTTAACTGGAATACTGTTAGTTTGACCACTTTTGCATAAATTAGGAGAATTTTAAACCTGGGACTAGTCAGTAACCATGAACTGAGCATCTTGGTTAAATAATTTCCTTTTATCCACATTGATCAGCTTTTTCATCTTGTTTAAAACATCTTATTTCTTTTTTATTGTTTCATTTAATTGATTTAAAGTTTTATTTTAAAGCGCTAAGAAATCACAAAGATCTATCAAGCTCATTTAAGAAATAAAGAAATACACTAATTTAAATCATAAAGAAAAATGAACAAAAGTATAAGAAGATTGTCATCTTCTTAAAAGTGTAATTAATCATAATCATAAATGGAGGTTTTTGAAGTAATGCATAGAATATACACTTATGTCACATTAGATTCATTAAATATAATAACTAAAATCATTTATTAACTAAAGTAATTCATTGCTTAAAAGGGAGTGGGAGTAATGTAATCCCACCCCTCCTGAGTTTATTTTTTATTTTTTTTGCATAGTTGCCATAATCTGGTGCTAATAAGATCAAGTGCTGATTTTTTTTTGTCAAGTAGAAAAATAGAATGCTTATTGATTATCCTCAGAAAATATTCTTTCTAAGTGGTTTGGATCAAAGGCAGATTGTATAAGAAAGTTTCTTATATTTTTCATTGACCAACCAGAGAGGCTCCAAAATTCCATTTTCCTCCATCTATTTCCCCAATCTCTCCTGCGCCCAAAAGTCTAAATAATTCCTGCACCCTGTCATCCCACATTCTTTTGGCATTACAATTCCTACAGTTGGCACATACATGTCACCTAATCCCCTCTACGTCTATCTCTCACTTGCACTCTTGTGAAAACCTCGTATGCCTTCATGGAATAAGCGGTACCCTCAGAGAAGTGACAGGAATCCACCAACCTGCAAGAGTCGCCAAACTGTTCAAATTAACAAATTCTGACATGTTCGCAAATGCAATGAAGCACAAACACACAGTTTTTGACACATACACACACTCAGCAGTGGGTGAAACCACTGGCGGTTGGATATTTTTGGGGGGTTGTAGGAGGGAGTGCACCCCTCTTTACCAGGGGAGTTAATTACCACCGACAATCAATAATTCATTACGCTGTCAGTTTGTGTGTCTGCATGGCTCTGTATTGGTGCTGGCATGTTTTAGGAGCACGTAAGCATGAACGCCAAAGTCTCCCAGTAAGCACTTTCTTTCCCTGGCAATGGCAGATTAAGAGGATTGACTCCATAATGGATTAACCTCCGGAGTTTGTGTGCGCATGCATATGCATGCGTGGTGCTGCGTGTGTACGTTGAGTAGGATCAGAGAGTCCATGTATGAATTGATTAGCTTAAGAAGCTCCTCTCCTTCCTTTCTAATGACCACATCAGCATTTTTTTTCCTTCACAAGCTGGATAAATGTAGAGCTGTCTGTCAAGGAAATGAGACACCGCCCCTTTAAATAGGGTTGGCTGCCACTCAAATATCACTCATGGAAAGACTCCCCATGGACAACGGAGACCCTGCTGTGTCTGTGTGATAGATGGTGCCTGTGTCTTTGTATTATTGTGTGTGGGCAGAGAGGGTGAGTGACCGACTGTGCAGCATTTGTCAGCTTTGAAAAGAAAGTTCTCGAATAAATATCGTAATATCACGAATATATACATTTGCTAAATTAAAAAAACAACAACAAATAAACAAAACAGCTTGAAAAGGAAAACGAAAGCACAAAATGACCAATTACTCTGTCGGAAGAAACTGTCCGTTTATTTCCTCTGTGTCTGCGCTAACTTAACTCCTCAGGGGTTCATTCAAATGGCCTCACCCTCACAGGCAATCATGCGCATATGCACAAACACACGCTCTCATATCGTTCAGTTACAGTATGGGCTTGACTCATGTGCCTGATGGTGGATCATACTACACACAGCGCTTATGTTTGACCCGCAGCTCTTTAGCGCACACACACATTCTGGCGGAATGGTACAGTCTCACTGCTCAGAAGTTGAGGGGAGTAATCATGATACATGCATGTACAGTCTTGCATCTCGTTTATGAAAAAAACAAAAAAAACCTGTTAGTTGGTGTGCCCAATTGAGTGTGAAGGACATACGTTTGTAGAATAACAGTGAATGATGCTGCTGTAAGGCCTTTGAGCAGTAAAGACTGTTTAATGGCTAAAGGCAGTACCAAAGATTTTTACAGCTTGGTTGGTTTGCTTGCTATTATACTTTATTTATTCACTGTCAAATTTTCACTCATGCATTACTTGTTGGCCCAGAATTTATCGTTTTCTTTTATTTAGTCACATATTTGAATAGATTAACTGGATTAAAACTGATTTTGATTCTTTTCTTGCGTTTTTTCTTAAATCTGTGCTGTGGTGTTTTTCATTTTATTGTGAAATGTACAGTGCTTACATTAGGTCTACGATGTGCAATAATGGTGATGAATATTTTGATGACTACATGACTTGCAATACATGAAAAAAAAAGCCAAACAAAAAACAACAAATACATAATTTCCCTTTCATTGCAACCGTTTTGTTTAAATAAAAGTAAACATAACTTGTATTAAACTCCAAATGACCCACGTCCACATGGGAGGCAAGCATTTAACATAAAAGGGCTACATCTGATTGGTCAACAAAGTGAAGGGTTCCATTCGATTAAAGCCTAAAAGGCATCATGTGATTTGGTAAATACTTCTACCATGAGATTTTTTGAGCTTGTTCAATTCAATTCAATTTTATTTATACAGCCCAAATTCACAACAACAGTCGTCTCCATGGGCTTGTATTGAAAGATTTTAGTAAACCTAGTTTACGTTGTCTTTTGCCATGTGCATAGTTGATAGTGACCATAGTGTGATGATGATAGAGTTGCGGTTTATTGTGCAGGCCTAGCTTACAATACTTGTTAGGCCTGATTTCCTCTGTTTGACTCGCTGTTAAGTCCATCTATGTATTAAGATGGATCAGCAGAGTTCCCTTACAGTTCAACCAATACCTATCTTTCATATTCATTATTGTTTCCTTTTTTGGTTTTACTAGAGTTGTATATGCTTTTATTCTTACTCAACCTAGTAGGTAGTATCCTGAAAAACAACTTTGGTCTAAACCAGGGTTGTCCAAGGGATTTGGTCTTTTGGTCTAGACCAATTAAAAGTGGTGTAAATGGACCTAAAGAATAAAGAGGTGACTAAAGAGATATTAAAAAAAAAAACTTTTTACAAGAACAGTTGATTCTAAAGAACATTACATTACATCTCTGGGGTCCTACCTGCTTGCTGTACTTGTTTCCAGTCTGGCACCCATACTCGGAGCACTGGTCTGATCCCAGGGACATGGCATCTGCATTGCCACTAGCACCACTGCTGCTGCTGCTTGAGCCGGCGCTTCCCACACATCCACCACTGCCCACGAAGGTGTTGGACGGAGGCAGCTCCTGAACTGCTTGGTGCTTCTTTCCTTCCGCTGGGGGCGAGTGGGGCTGTAGATTCACAGCTGGAAGAGGTGAGCTGGATTTGTAGTGCCTGGCAAAATCTGGGCTAGACTGGTGTCTCCTGCCTCCACCCATGCGTGGGCTGCCTGGGTCACCATCCACGGTGCAGTAACGGGCTGCCAAACGCTCACTTGCGCTGCTCAAATCCTCCTCGTCATCGTCATTGACATGGTGTCGGAGGCCATTGACGGTGACGATACCACTATAATGCGATCTGTCAGACTTTGTTCCTCCTCCAGCCGCAACACTACCTCCACTGCGCTTGTCCCGCCGAGGTTTACGTCCTCGATCTGACCCTCCACCTCTGCTAGCCTGTGGCTGAGCCCCTGAAGGACTGAAGAAATCTTCTTCAGGTTCCTTCTTACCAGCTTCATAGCCGTTCTTCCCTTGAGCACCACATTGTCTTGCGGTGACCACAAGAAGTATGACCAGGATGACTGCCGCAGCTCCTGCCAGGACACCAATGGCTACACTGAGGGGCTGTTTTCCTAGTGCCCGCTCACTGTCTGGGTCCCCTGCAATGTCCAATGTCAGTGGAGCCATCAGGCTTCTTGCCACCTGCAATGAAGGGGGAAAAGGAGAACAATCAGGCGAAGAACGTTCCATAAAACAAAATAGAACCAAAGATTGGAATTCTCAATAAAATATTACATAGTGGTTGCGGACCATCTAGAAACATCAAACGGCATCTTCATTTTAATTAAAGTCATTATTCTGTTTAGTGTGGATGCTTCTTTGCTATTCCCAAACACAAGTATTTTCTAAATAAATAATCACTCTTGCCTCCCAGTTGCAACATGTCAAGTTGTGCTTGTGAATTTTGACTTTAGATTTTTGCATCATCAACAGGGTACAAGAAATGTTTGGATTTGTCCCTTTAAACTTAATTTAAAATCCTAAACGGAAACATTCATCACTGATCTTAGGAGTACTTAAATTTATAGATCCCTTCAATATTTAAGCTAAAAAATTGTTGAAAACAACAGTAGAATAATAGTCTTAATAAAACATACACTCAACTTGGATGGTGATCAGATTAGCAGATTGTAACACGACACTCGACATTGGGAGTCTAGACCTTTTGATCTGCAATGCTTTGCTGGTCACTTTGTTCATGTGAGTAATTATGTTGACATAAGGTGGATTCAAAAAGTGAGGAGGATGCTTAATGAGTTACTACTTTCTCACAGTAATAAAACTTGCAGGAATGCATGAAAGATGGATAAAAAGTAATACCCAAAGCTTTGAGAAAGCGAAGGACAATAACTACAGTGCAAACTACAGCTTTACTAATAAAGCAGAGGATGTGCTCATATAACTGCACAATGAGAAATGTTTATAATATTATCCAAGACATATTACGCTTACTCATACAGGGCTACATTATTCACTTTCTCCTCTTTCTCAAAAGCTAAGAGTGACAATGTGTTATATTTCATTGTTTCATCCGTATCTATCTCTAGGCTAAGTTTCATTGTTAGCTGGGGAGTTTTGCTGGTTCCATTCCATTATTCAGCATCCACTGTAGAGGACCTCTGCCAGGCTCCCCTTTCCCATCAGCCCCACTGCTCGTCTTCTGCCTGCAGAATTCTTTGCCTTTTTCCATCTGCTTGCTGTCTTTGTCATTCTGCTACCCTGTACTGTGAGCTGCATTGTCAGACAAAGAAATAGGAAGATGGAGCACAACCTCATTTGAACACATACTGTATAAGACCCAGTCAGTGTGAGTGAAGGCATATGTGTCACAGAAAAGTGTTGGAGGGTGTGAACTGTGAGTCAATTCTCGTGTGTCTGCATGTGAGAAGAGAAGCTACTGCTGCTCGTACAGTTTGCGTCACAGCCACTAATACCAACATTTTCTCAACCAGGTACAGCAAAACATATGGACGAAGGTTGAGGATACGTGACTAATGCTATGTTCACACAAGGTTCGAAAAAGGGGGGTTCAAGAGACCGTTTCAAATGAAAAGACTATCTAAACGCACATCAATTTGTGTTTTAGGCTTCTGCAATTCACGCGTCACTACTCAAGTTTCTGTGACAGTTTTTGGGCTCTACACAGTCATTGAACACTCACTGAATGCGTATCTGTTTATCCTCTCCATTCTCCAAGTACAAAGTTATCAGCATGTCACTGATGTGACAAGGAGGTCTCTACTGACCACACCACTGACCAAAGCTTGCAAAAAACCAGATTTTTTTTTTTTTTTTTTTTTTTGTCATTGAAACGGGTTTAAAGAAAATTACTTGAACCTTTTTAAACAAATGAAACAAAACAAAAGAAAACACATCTTTAGATGACTTGATCTGAGGAGTCTTTATCACCTTCAGGTTGCAGTGAGCCTGATTTTCAAAGCACCTCAAATGTTTCTAAATGACAAAGACGACACACAGTGTCTAAAATGTCAATTTCCTCTTTCTCTGACTCAAACTCGGCAGCATTATTAAACATAATTACCAAAGATGTGGTTCACCCAATATTGTCAGATAGAAACAACTGGAGTAATTTTCTACTGCAGTGTGGCGGCAGTTGAAGCCATTTCTGTTCCTATAATTGTGTCTGGCATCCATCCACCACTCAGTGTGACTTCATTATGAATGAGAAGTATTCTTTGTAAAATGACTTCTACTCAATTACTTTACCAAGTTCCTACCAAAAAATAAAACTGAACTGTGGACATTGTAATCAGTGATAGCTTTTATACCAGTTTACATGTGTTACACCCAGTTGTTAACTTCAGCGGTCCTGGTAACTTAGACTCATTAAAGATAACTCAACTGGCTATGCTCTAATGGACACTTAATCGACTTTTCTTTTTATATTTTAGAGAACCATGGGGTGTTCTCGTTGTCTAGTGGTCAAATCCTATCGGTCCAACGAGTACTTTAGTTGTTTGTCTTTATTTAAAACCAGTGCCACGTTATCTCAGCATGAGGCGAGTCAAACCTCTCAGCTTGTGATTACAGAGAACATTTTCTCTTGTGTTGAAAGGAAGCATTAGGCTTCAAGTGTCATTAAAACAAGCACAACTCAGAAAGGCTGCAAAACACAATTTTCTTGCACTTGCATTGTGGATGTCCGGAAGAGCTACACACAAGTACCATACAGAAACGATTTTGTAGTTTAGTTTACAAGCGATAAATGGGAATTGTTCAGCATGTCATTACAAATTGTTGTCTTTCTTTGTCATCATGTAGCAGTCTCTAGGGAAAACTGATATCGTCAAGACTTTAGAGGCAAAAAGTGCTGTTTTCTTAGCTCCTTGGAAGAAAAGTAATTCCCCACAGAGCTCCACACTGAAAAGTCCGATATCACAGTAGAAATAAACATGTTTACAAGTTAAGGTCCCCAGTCAGAACATACAGTATGAGAAGGGAGGGGGTGTTCATTATTGTGTGGTTTACAACAAAACAATCCCATCATCATACTTCAGAAAGCCTGTGGCAGTCTGCCACATTCTTGGAGATCCACGGCTCTTCTTTGTCTGACTGCTCTTTTCCTCTTACGGTTAACATCTCAAAGTTTGCAACCCTTTATGGTTAAATGATCTGCAACATGTTACATGGAGATCTGACACTTCAAGTCCTTTCACTAGGGTGACACCACAACTCTTTTAAGTGGGGATTCACGGCATAGACTCTTTTTCTCCACAACACAACATAACACAATTAAAAAACAAGTTTACTCAAATCTGTAAAGTCTTTTAGTAATTATCTCCTGCTAATAGGGGTGTAACGATTAATTTAAACGATTCAATTCATATAATTTGTGGTTGACGATAGTTTTCACAGTCGATATTGAATCTTTTTGAACGATCCACTTCACTGACCTAAAATTGATCTTTGGCCAGAAGTTCAACCAGTGTGACTCGGAGATAAATATTAAGTAAATTAATAATTAAGTTTATTGAGTAAATTAATAATTAATTTACATTTAATCCTAAATATTAAGTGTAAATTAATTTGTGTACACAAAAGCTAAGGCAAATCCATTCACATTTAACAAATAATACAATCAGAACATTAGAACATTCTACCATACTGTATGGTCACATGTGTTTGCAAAATTCATAGTGTTTCCACACATAGGACTGTAATGATGCATCACATGTTTTGTCCGCTGTAACGGTACTTGGTCGTTTTTACGTTATACTATAAAATAAACCTACCGTACCTTAATCCAAATGGTATTTTCCAATATCAATATCAATTTTATTTAATTTTGAAGTCATTTCATAATGGTAGAGGTCGATTCAATTAACAGCCTGCCTCAGACAAATCAATCTAGTTGGATTGTAGGAATTTTAATTGATTTATTAAGTCTATTAATCGTTGCACCCCTATCTGCTAACATTTATAGCTCAACTGATCCTTTTTTTTATTATTCAAACAGGAAAAGGTTTCCATCTGCAAAGCCTGGTCTAAATTGAAGCACATTTTGCTGCACATAGTTCGCATTGTGTTTGGAGACTTATTTAGTTGCTTCCCATAAATTCTCACCAATGCTCTTTTGTTCAGTATTATAAAGTTACAAAAAAACAACTCCAAAACCTCATCGGTAATCAGGTAAAAGAACCACTCATGACTTAAGACTTCTCAAATGTTCAAACACACTTCAACCTACTCTGTCAAATCTGGGACAGTTTCCTATCTCTTCTTCTGTTTCACCAAAACACTTGCCCCCTATTTATCTCTTTCTCTCTCAAGTATGAACACAACCACACCTAGTTGTCCCAGCTCAGATTTACACATACCATAAAAGGACTACTTCAGTAATAACAGTTATTTGGCCATTATGAAACTCTATGTTGAAGAAAGAAGGCGCTTCAGTATCTAAACTATAAAGTAGCAGGCATAGCACAGAGAAGCACAAAAACAAGTGGTGTGCACATAAAAAAAATATTATTTACACAATACTAGTAAAAAACTGCATTACAGTGCAGGCTGTAAAAATAGTGTTCTTTTTTATCTCATTCTATCAAGAAAATTGGGTTTTCAGTCTGTTTAGTTTAACAGTCTACAGCCGTTACCATTATAAAAGACTGCCATATCTTGCCAATTTTGAATACAAAACAAAACAGAAAGACAGTTACAATTTCTTTCATAACCAGCTATGTGAAACGAGTCTGTACATATCTGAATCAAAAAAGTTGATTTGCAGTTATTAAAAGAGGAACAGTTTGGGGATTAGATGGCATCATTCAAATTGAGTGATTGGTAACTGAAAATCACGACTAAGGATTCCAAAAGTCTGTAGTACCTTGTGCAGATGTCCAGATGGTAATAACTGACACAAACATGTGTTATAGATATTTTCAAAGGTGCTGTCTGACACCAAAACCCCTGTAAAGCCTTGAAGACCCACTCCCATAATGTTTTGTTCCATCTGAAAGTGTCCCCAATGGTCTTTTTATCATAATTATGTGGTTTTACCCCCCCCCCCAAAAAAAGATAGTAATTTTCTAGGATATCGTTTTTTGCACACTGGTGGTAGTTCAATAGAAATTTGTCTCTGAAGTGCGGGTGGGACCATTGGCAAAGAATAAGCCTGCCCACACTTCCTATCATCCCTTTAAAAAAAAAAAAAACTCTCACACCAGCAGCCTAACATTACCGGTGCAACAAATAAGGCGAGCAATATTGGAGCTATCCAGCTGTACAGCTCTGAGCCGGATGCCAGCTCAGACGAGGAAAACGGAGAGGTGCATGGATCTAATCGTCTACAAGTGGATGAATCAGAATGGAGTGGAGGAGGGAGCTTGTGGCCTGCCATTGTAGTTCCTACATGATATCTACAAGCTTTTTCCAACTATATTTTTTTCTCAGCTTTTGATTCATTTGAATAAAGAAATACACTGAATTGCAATTTAACCCATTTTTTTAAATATAAATGTCCACTTGAGAAAAATGCAAGAACATGTTAAAAAAACCCAAAACACAATTATTTGTCGGAGTGAGTCTTTCAGAAAAAGATGCTTTTTCATGAGTTAAAGCTGATAAAAGAAAAAAGATTACCTGTGCATCCACCAATGTTGCATTTGCCAAGCTCTCATTTATGAAGACGTGCACCAGGGTTGTGGCACAGAGAGAGGGGATCCCGCTATCATTAACTCGAACCACCAGACGATGTAGACCTTTGTGGCGCCGCTCCAAAGGCTCTGCCAGTGTGATCACCCCATTGGTGTTTCCAATCTCAAACAGTCTGAAGGGATTTCCTCCTACTAAAGCATAGCGAAGGTCAGCATTTTGGCCTGAATCTAGGTCGGTGGCTGTCACAGTTCTGACAATGGTGCGAGCGCTGCTGGCGGGTGGTAAGAGGGTGTAGGATTCGTTGGCAGGAGAAGTGATTTCAGGAGCATTATCATTTTCATCTGTCACAAAAAGGGAGACTGTGGCTGTGGCTGTTTTGCGGGGCTCTCCTCCGTCCACGGCTCGAACTCGAAAGGTGTAAGTGGAAAGTTTTTCACGGTCAAATGATGCAGAAGAAAAGATCGTTCCAGTGTTGTTCTCTATAGAAAACAATTCTTCTTTCTCGCCGTCTCCCCCTTCCACCTTCTTTGTGTCGGCTCCATCCATCTCTATAAACAAACTAAGCTCTGCATTCTCACCTTCATCAGCGTCAGTCACAGTGACCATACCAACCGGGCTGTTGGCTAGCAGGTTCTCTTTGACATAGAATGTAAAGATTTCTTGAACAAACTTTGGTGCGTTGTCATTGCGATCTGTCACCTGGACAACAACAGTTGCAGACCCCTGCAAAGGAGGGATACCTTTGTCCTTTGCAATAACTCTTAGTTCATACCTATCTCGCTGCTCACGATCCAGGACCTCTGTAGCACGAATATCTCCATTGTCTGCATCTATGTAGAATGGGCCATTAGAAGCAGGATCCAGAATGTAAACCACTTCAGCATTCTTGCCACTATCTGCATCTGTAGCAACAACGGTGACCACCCTTTCACCAGGTGAATTGTTCTCTGCAAAGTGGACCTCCACGATGCTCTGGGCAAAAGCTGGGGCATGATCGTTGATGTCAACCACTCGCACCATTAGTGAACTGTTACTGGACAGACTGGGGCTCCCAGAATCTACCGCCACAATTGTTACGCTGTACTCTTTCGTAGCCTCGTAGTCCAGCAAAGCTGATGTATGCAAGAAGTATTTTTTCTTGTTCCTGGAAAATAATTGAAAAAAGTAAAATCAATAATTGTAGCAATTCCATAAGGAAAAAAACACAAGGTAGTTAAGCAACACTTTACTCTCAAACATACGAAGTCCACACAAGTCAAGGTCTTTGATCAAAAATAGTAATAAACTCATAACATTTGTTTTTCAAAATCTCAAGGTGACATCCTTGATTATGTCTTGTCCAACCAAATTCAATCAGATATTTTCAGATTAAAAAAGACAAAAAGAAAAGACTTTTCATGTTAATGTAATGCAAATGTTATTAAACTTTAAAACGGGTAAAGCGAGGAGTTCCCTTCCAATTAAAAAGGAATTAATCTTTTAACATAAATTACCTTGTGCTAAATATAGACTCAAAGATCTTCACACATGTCTGCAGTGATCCTGGGAGTGACACTAAAAGGCCAAAAAGCTGCAACTGTAACATTTTAATCAAATTAACTTATTGATTTTCCAAAGCCCCCTTCTGATTATTGCTTCTATGAGTTTCTTAGACAGGGAAAGCCCTAAATTCAATAAAACAGCTAACAACATTGTGCAGGTCACACAGGAGGTGATGGCAATAATATCCCTAAAAGGGCCTTGACTCGCCACCCGACTTTCTCTGCTCAATAGCCTCTGGCAATTCTCTTATGAGTGACTGAAGAGTACTGACATTTGGAGCGTGTGCTGCTAAAATTATAACCAAAGGGTAAAACTATCCACTTGAAAGAATATTTACTCAAAAGGTTTAAAGTTTCTATGACTACCCCAAGACTCTGCAGTCTCAGTGGATAAATATTCTTGCTTCAAGAGTCAAAATATCAACTTTTAAGAAGGGACAAGTGAGGTTTTTTGATTTATGCATTTAATAAGAAATAAAACTGTGATGAACTGTCAGTCCAATGTCTAAATAGCTTCGAAGTAGTGTTTCAGGGTCACAAACATTTTGAAAAAACCTTGAAAAAATACTAAATTTATAGGATGACTGATTTTTGGTTGTTTTTGTTTAAGTACTTGATAGCCTTTTGTTTCCAGCTTTTGTCGATCCAATGCAGATATCTTATTTGTAAATACTAAACATTGTATTGATTAATGTAAATGATTGCTTTTGGTTTGACTTACTTGTCCAAAGCTTCATCAGCAGGCAGGGGTGGGAGGACTGTCTCTCCTGCTGGTTTCAGTGTGAATGGAACATCTCCTACAACTGTGCAAGTCACCGCCCCATTCTCTCCTTGGTCTCGATCCGAAACTTGAACCAGTGCCACAGGTGTGTCCACCAGAACATTCTCTGGGACCAAAGCCGCTCCATCTCGAACGAGGATCCGTCCAATCTTTCTTATATCTACAACTGGGACGTTATCATTTTCATCTCGGACGGACAAAACTACAGTGGTGCGGTCAGTCCGGGGAGGTTGGCCCCGGTCCCTGGCTGTGACTGTGAATCTAAGTTGGGTCACGTCTTCTCTATCAATCCTGTGTAGAACGCTCAACCACCCGGTTGCCTCGTCCAGTCTCAGGAGCCGCCTGACAGATTCAGTGGCGGCTCCAAAGACGTACTCCACCTGCCCGTTGACCCCAATGTCGCGATCTGAAGCTCTGACCTGAAGCACAGGCGTACCTGGAGGGGCATTTTCAGTGATCTCTGCTTCATAAGTAGACCTCTCAAACTGAGGGCCATTGTCATTGACATCAGTGATGGAAACACGGAGCAGAGCTTGGGAGGAACGTGGAGGGTTCCCTCCATCTCTAACCCTGAGTATGAGCTCGTAAGAGTCTTTCTGCTCTCGATCTAGTATGCCCTTCACAATGAGCTGTGGTTGCTTCTCACCATCTGGGATATCTGCCACTTGCAACTCAAACACACTGCTTCTAGCTCCTCCTCCATTATCTCCACTTCTGCCCCTCCGGTCAAGTCCATCCACTCTAGTAATGGGGTTTCCTCCTGCTGTGCGTTTCGCTGCACTCGACCCCGCTCCATTATCCTGGACAAGCTCATATCTGTCAATGCCATTTCGTCCAAAGTCCCTGTCTGTTGCAGTGGGGAGCAGGTAGAGCGTTCCAATTGGGCGATTTTCCTCAACTGAGAGCTGCAGGACAGGTGAGGAGAAGGAAGGTGTGTTGTCGTTGATGTCTGTTATGACAACTCTGCCTTCCAGCAAGTCGACCCAGCTCTGCAGGGGTCCGATGACTGACACTTCAAAGTCCAGGAAACACTCATTTTCATCAAATATCATCTGACACTGGGGGAGCTTCTCCCTGTCGATGCGCCGGGGGCCTGTGGTCAGCTCACCTGTCACATTGTCAATTTTGAAGTACTCTGAGCCGCTCTCCAGGGCAAAGGTGACATCCTCGCTGCCCGTGCCTGCTTTGAGTCCCAGGTCCACCGCCACGTTTCCGATTTTTACATCTGGCGGGCCCTCCTCCGCCACCCGGTACCGGAGAGCTGAGTCGGCAACCGGCAGCTGAGTCAGCAACTGCAGCAACAAGACCACGAGGCGGAGAGCCTGCGCCGCGGAGGAGTGCACTGCACCAAGCCTCTGCATGGCTCCTTCTTCCCCTCACCTCTCCTCACACCTCCAGCTTTCCAGTTGTGGCTTTGTCTGTTATTTATTGTTGTCTTGTGGTCGGAGGTGCCTCACAGCGTGGGTGTTTGATTTATTTCTCTGGATCGCTCTCTGCGGACTGCCGCCTGAGGTCCGGGGAACAGCTTCTGTACTCAGCAGAGCGGGATCCTTCCTTTTCTTTCTTTCTTTCTTTTTTTACTCTCCTCCTACTCTCTCTGTTTCAACTTCTACCAAAAATAATTCTGCAGCCTTTGCTATAGTTCACGCCATAACGACGCAAAGAAATCCATCACGCTGCGGAGGAAAGGAAACGCGTAAAAACTAATTCATGAACCTGTGATTAATCCACGCTACTTTTCATCTTCTCCCCAGAGTGCAATGCTGTCACAGACACGCTCGTTGGTTCACAATGCCATTTGGAAGTTCTTTTTTTATTCCAGTCACATTTGGGACAGCAGCTCTTTTTTTCTCACGTTTTTTCAGTTAGAAACTGCAATGCAGCACCACTACACAAAGAAACGACAGAGGGACAGAGAGAGGGAGAGAAAACACTGCTTAGTTTGTGTGAAACTGAAAAGGAATAGCTCACATCTTCCAAAAAAAGAATGGTTTTCACCAAGACATGATCTAACTGGACCTTTGCTTACCTTTTTACCCTATTATCCAGCTGCGCTTCCCTCTTTTTCCCGCAGTGGAGCAACGTGCCAAGCAGCCAGATTCCTTTACTCAAGTTGTAAGTGGACAGGAGTCTCTTAAAAGCGACTTTGACGTCTTTGTTTTTAGACAGAAGAGGCAAACGATGCCTCAGTTTACAGTCCCGAAGTGTAATCCAGCGCAGTCCGTGCTCGGGATGCTTCTGTTAGTGATGGATCGAGTTGTAGATGCGTCTTTTTTTTTTTGTTGCTTCCCCACCTCCTTTAAGAGTCCCGCATTCACTCTCATTCCAGCGCCTCCTCCTGTTCCTCCTTCTCTTTTCTTTTCTTTTCGCCTCTCTTCTCACCTGCGCTGTTCGGGACGGCTGCTACCTCCAGTCTCCAGCGATGCTGCAGTAGTCTCTCTCCCTCCTCTTCTCTTTCTCTGTCTCCCTCCCTCCCTCCTCCCTTTACTGCAACATTTTCCCCGGCCACGTAAGTCGATCGCTGAGCTGTAACAGGAGAGGCAGTAGAGGCGGTGTTGGGTCGCCGTGCGCGCGTGGATGTCGGTTAACTGCCCCCCCCCCCCCCCCACACATACACACACACACACACACCTCCTCTCCTGTCATATATAGAAAGATTAAATGTCTTTGCTGTACCGGCTGCATGACAGCTCCTGTTGAAAAGGAAAACAATATTCATAGAAAGGACAAAGAGACGCATGGAGGAAAGTGTGGCTCTGATGGCAGCATAGTAGCTTTTCTGCTGGTGCAGCTGTTTTGTCGGGACACGTGGAGGTGGAATTATTCTTTAAAAGCAGCACAATTTGTCTGTTCAAGACGTTTTATTAAAAAAAAGACCAGAGCAAAAAAACCCTCACATTTAAAACAGTTTTAAGTAAAAATCTTTTAACTCAAGCGTAAAATCCACCTTTCCTTTTTTCTTTTTTTTTAGATTTTCCATTCAGTTTCACACATGTTTATGTTCCAGTCAGCAAAAGTAATCAGCACCTTAATGCTGAGCTGGATCCTCCGCGCTCTGACCTGCTCAGCGAGGAGCGCAATGCAGCATCGCTCTGCTTTCCTTCAGCAAACCCGCGTTTTCCACGCGCCACCAAAACCTCCGCATATCTAATTTTCACGCAAGTCATGTCCTCCTTTTGAACAGCCAGCCAGACAAGAAAGCAGGGAGACCCCCCCCCCCCCAACTGCACACCCAACATAATGTTATTGACGGAAAGCGCTCTGTGCGCCCATTAGTGAACAGTTTATGGCTGGAGGAGAGTAAACAAGGACTGACAAACTGCAAGAAAGAGGTCAGATTTTGTGTGTGTGTGTTTCTCCCCTCTCCACGTGAAGCTTTCCGTGGTTCTCCACCTCCGTTTCTTTTGGGCTCACAGAGAGAAGCGCAGCTGAGAATATGTTGCTGTGCCAAAGTGGCCACTTAAGATTTCAGAGGCAGCTTTTGCGCGCGTCCGCACGGGGCGCACACACGCCCTCTGTTGTTTAACCCGAGGGGGCTTTTATTTCCCTCCAAATCGTCTACAGAAATTCCACCTGAGCTTGCTTTCAAGGAAAGAAAAGTGATTTGCTGAAAAAGGGGACAAATTTTCAACAAGCCAGACAGTGCATTTTTCTTATTGTTTGTAGAGAAAGACTTAATCAGACTTAATCAAAAGTTAAATGTGATTTTGGCAATAAACGTTATAGAACATTGTCCAAAGGTTGGATAAATAAACTTCCTTACTTGAATTTCATAAATCTAACTTGTAACTTCCCATATTGTCAGTCTTATAAATTTATAGCAATCAGTGGGAAAGGTAAACATTTTGTGTTTTGTTCTGTTTTAGTACTTTATCAGAAATTGTTTTTTCTGGTCCTGGTGGTTTCTTCGTCCTCATTTATAAACATTGACTGTTACTATAAATTCATTTTCTAAAAATCAGCTTCATGCACTCCACCCCAAACCGGGGCGCTTTCAAGCTCTTATACTGACTTCAAATCATCGAGGCTTTTGATTCAGCAGAGCAATCTTCTATAGTTCCTGCAAACGTTGATCAGTGGACAGGATTTGCTTTTCAGGATTCACAAACATATCATGGTGCAGTAGTAGAGTGGTCATCCTCTGAAAGGAAGATCTCAGGTTTGGTTCCTGCTTTGCCCGCCCATATTTTGAAGTGTCGTTGGGCAAGACAATGAACCCCACATTGCTCCTTGTGGTTAGAGGTTGGCGCCAGTGATAGGGAGCAGAGCCGCCATCAGTGTGTGAATGTGGGTGAGTTAATGGGACTGTGACTGTAAAGTACTTTGGGCCTTTGAGGAAGGTAGAAAAGTGCTATACAAGTATTTGCCATTTACCATACAAACTCTTAAGTATGTGGGTTCTTCTACATCATCTTTGAATATATATCAGTGTTGAGATGTTCCTCTATACAGCATTAAATGCCATCTAAAACTTTTAATTCTTACAGAATCAGTTAATAGTTCGTATGGAATCTAAACTGCAGTTTTATGCGGCGTTCTATACCAAACTCGGTTTGCTCATCAAATTCACGTTGGATGCCTTTCTTCCAACGTGCGTCACATTTGCTGTTGGACACTTGTCCAAAAGTGTGGTCATAAAATCTACGCTCCAGACTCGTGTGGGAGGATCTACCTTGAAAAGTTTTAGCCTCATCATTACATGTAAGGATTGTGTGTATGTCTCATTTAAATTGCATGGAAGACACAGATGACGTAGAGAGATCAGATTTATTTATTATGGAGAGTGTTACAAAAGCATCAGTAAGCACCATCTACTGCAGGAGCTGTGGATATATGACGGCCGCTTTCAGCTGTACTTCCGTCTCTCTGTGACCTAGTTTGATGACTTGCTGTCCCTGATTGATGCGACATATCTTCTTTAGGCAAAAGTCCAATTTTGAACTCTCGACATGTCAGGCCGCCCATCACACACTGATGACAGGCTGCCTGACGCTTATATTGCACTGCAGGACCCCTGATTGTGTCTGTACATTGACTTAACATTGAAACTGGACGCCCCTGACGGGCAAATCGCATTCAGTGTGAATAAAGTGAAAGGAACATTTTTTTTCTTTTGATTGCCACAATGGCGTAGAAGTATGTGGCCCACAGGGAGTAACCTTAAAACAATCATCTCAAACTCCTGAAACCACAACTGTGACAATAGCATATAGTTATTGGAGAAAAGTCAATAAAAAGCCAAGATGGGAGAACAGAGCGTTCTTCCTGCAAAGTGTTGGTCTTTAAGGCAATCTCCTGCTCATTTATCATCTACTGATGCCCATGAAGCTACCGTATACGTTTTCAGTGATATTTTGATTATAGAAGTGGTCTGTGAGGTAAGGATTTCAACACTAAAGCTTGTGAAAAGAAATGCTGCTCAATGCCTGCAGCAGCAGATCTTTTTTGTTTGTTTCATGTTTGATTGTCTTAGTCTCCTTGTTTTACTCATCCTCTTCATTTTACCTGATGTTAATTGGTCACACCTGGTGTCGGTTTCTTATCAGAACAGCTGCTTTCTGGTTATTGATTATCCCTTCAGTGGCTCCGAGGTTTCAGTTGCTCCCTGCCAGATCACTGCTGTTGCAACCTGTTAAGTTTCTGCTCTTCTTGTGTCTGTTTCTGTCTGGTTTCTGTTTTCCTCTTCCTTATCTTTATTCACAAGCCCTATGGATGGTTGTGCCATCTGGTGAATTTCAGAACTGCTTTTTGGATCCTTGTTTAACCTGGACCCCTTTGGTATGATTTTGTTTCTTAACTGTGTCCTTCTTCCAGCACCCCCTGTTCTATATCACTCGTTCTAGCTTGTTGGGTTTAGGGGACATCTGGGATCTGTCCCTTTGAGGGAGGCCCCATGGTGTTAGGTTCTCTTTAACAGCTCCTTTTCTTTAATTTTTGTCTCCTGACGTGTCACTTTTTGTGTTATTTCTGTTGTATTTTTTAATTAATCATGTTTAAGTATAGTAGTTACATCTTCTTTGTTTTATATGTATTTTTTGATATGTTTGGCTTGTTGTTTCGTGCATTTAAAAATCCACTTGAATGACATATCTAAAGAAAATTAAGCTTAAAATAGCATTAGAGTATTTTGTCAAATTGTTATAAATCAAGAACAGATGAAAAATGCAGTTGGGAAAAAGAGCCTATTTGCGATGTAGAAAGTACATACAATTCCATGGGTTTGTTTCAGTGGTTTACAAGAATTTTTTTTTTTTTAATTTGTGAAAGAAAATAAGAAAATACAGCACACAATCATTTTTGAGCCCTACAGAAATAAACACACTTGCAAAGTTTTACAAAAAGGGAACAAAAACAATTTAGTGCATATCGAAGCTAAAACATAAATGCTCTGAATAACTGTCTCTGCTGTGTTCAGATCAGTTCACTTTCACTTCAACTCATTCTGTTATTTTAAGACACATTTGACCCAATAAAAACTCATCCAGTAAAAATCTGTTGGCCTGAGTGTACAGTTATATCCAACCCATTAAGATGTAATTAAGCATGAATCCTCTTTCATCAGCAAATGAACTGCAGTTTTAATTTGCATATTGAATTAAGAGCGAGGTGTGTTCTGAGTGTGTGTGTGTGTGTATGTGCACACTGTGCCTGTGAGAGGTCTCGTTAAAGACAGGATGTTCTTTAAAGAAACTCTGGCAGGACTGACATCCTGTGTAGCTCAAAGGCATAATCTATCGCTTAGGCTACAACGAAAGCAAAAGGCAGCTATACATGTGGAATGATTCATTGTGAATGTACAGAACAACACAACTGTGATTATATGAACTGTACTTGGAGAGATACTGGTGGGATGTAAATAAAGAAAAGTATTAGTCCCTAGAGACCCGTCTGTGCACTATTTTCCTAAGTTTGTTGCATTTCTAGTATTTACCAAATCCCTGATTTCCCTTAAATGTGCCTACCTTTACTGAACAAGCATTTGTTTAGATGAGAAATATTAACTCATAACTGATTATTGTATATTTTGGTAAAGGTACAGATATATCTAAAATTTAACCCAGGCTAAGTGTTGTAACACTAATTGCTTTGTGTATTTGTAACACATTTAGATGTTTATGTGGTAATGCTTCTCATCATTACTGTCCTCTCCATGGAAAACGGCAAATAGCAGCTGAGGCTTCGATGATATAAGTTAGTCATTGTGACCTTAAAGGTCAGGAAGACCTGGGGGAGTCTTGTGCTGAGTCACATGAATTATATCAGAGGAAGCCTACAAGACGTCCCACAGTACACCTCCTACACAAAGAGGTAGTCATAAGCCCGGGGCTGTCTGGATTATTCCGCCTGCTGGTGGACTTCAGATGAGCATTAACTGATTTGATCCGTGGCCTGATTCACACTGGAATTTACCAAATTACAGCACCTCCCTCCATTGTTTACCAGATCAGCAGCTTGCTGATTAATACGAATGAGCGAATGAAGCTGCAGAGTGGTCTTTTCTCCCTGTGAGGTATGCTTTCCCCATTGATTGGCAGAACTAAAAGGAATAGTCTAAAGCAGGGGTGCCCACACTTTTGGAATCTTGAACACAAGCAAGAACAAAAACCTCTAGGTGTTTTTTCATTTTACAGTACGGTACTTACTGGATATTTATCTGGCGGCTTGATGGCTCACTTGGCTGGGTGTAGGACTGCCGCACAGGAAACCTGGGGTTCCCAATGAGCTAAAAGGATTTATAATTTGTGGGTCCTAAGGCAAGACCCTTCTCTGTGGTGCCTGAGTCTTCCCATGCCTTGTATCAGGAAGGGTATCTGGCGTACAAACTCTCTGCCTGTGCAAATTCGTGAAAGGATGTGTGTAGGAGGTGTACTGTAGGACGTCTTGTAGCCCTCTTCTGATATAGTCCATGTGACTCAGCACAACTTACAGCTTATTCATATGCCACCTACGAAGTAGTTGTATTGTAGTTACTAGTTACCTACTGGGTTTTTACATTGTACTTACTTAGGCATTTAAGCGATGCTCACGTTGTTCCTACGTACTACTTACATAGTACCTACTGAAGTTTTACGAGGTATGTGAATATTAAGCTAATGTCTCTTGGTGGCTGGTATTTATGTAGTGCATTTGTGGTCGTTATTACATGGTTCATGGTACTTGCCGTGTGTAAGAAGACAGTAGGTGCACAGTACTGTACTGTAAAAGGAAGGTAACATGCTTTGTGTTTCTGTAAATCACAGTGCAAACTAAAACTTTGTGACCTAAAAGTATATATTCACGAGTGTCCTTATCACCAATTCTCGTGGAAGGGGGGGGTTGTCTGCAGGCACTTTGACTTCCTTCCGCAGTCCAAAAACATCCAAATGTAAATTGGTGACTGTGTTTGCTTGTATGGCCCTGCAACAGACTGCCGACCTGTCCAGGGTGTTCCCCACATTTGCCCAACAGTAGCTGGGATAAATGTCTAATAAAACTGGCCAAGTTAAATGTTTTTTTCTTAATGTTAATCATGTTTCCTATATGATTACATTTGTAACAAAACCCTTTAATAATTAGAGAAATTCTCATAATGAGAAAGGTTTAATGTTTTTTTACGAGTCTGTGTGATTAGAGTGCTAACGTTCTGCTACATATGTGCATTGTAAGGTACTTTCTGTGTAGGTGAACATTATTGATTTAGTACTAAATGATTGGGTTTAGCAGAGCATAGCTTAATCTGTCTCAAAAACATTTTTCTCAAAAAAATTGGCATTCATAAAAGTAAAATAATAAAAAGCACTAAATGGCTGCTGCAAACTTTGGTTTTAAATACTTAAAATTAAAATTTCACTGCATCAATTCTATTCCTGTTGTGTGTAATGAGTGCAGAGTTCACAGCATCCATACAGGACTTCCTGAAGTCTCTGCCCTCATCTGTACAATGAGCGTGACAGGCAAGCGGATTTGTAAAGCTAAATGACCACATAAGCCATTTTGGAATGCAAGCTCTTGCAGGACCCAGATTGTCTCTAGTGCTCAAAGAGAATGGGATGAGAACAAGGATTTATCAACCCTGCATGACCTTCATTTTCTTTATTGCAGTAAAACGTCTAATAAACCAGCCCCTTCAGCACCAATGTGGGACTAAAACAGCAACAACCAAACCATCGTCTGAATTCCAGCGTGGATTGGTCTGAATGGGTTGTCATCAATCTACAATTATTTGAAGTCACACGTCTTTTGCATTATCAAAGATATACAATTATTGGGCACATCAATCATTTTAGTGCAAACTTCAACGATTTCCGTAACCTAAAACTATTATAGTGAATCTCTCTTGCCTCTCAATAGTTTGACTATAACTGACAGGTTGAAATGGTTGATGCACTCCCTTACATTATTTTTAGCCTTTGAATAACCAATTTTTACCAAAGCAATGTAGAGGAGCAGCAGCTCTACTCTGAGCTCTTTTCAGGCGATCAAGCTTCTCACCCAATCCCTAAGGGAGTGCAGCCACCCTGCTGAGGAAGTTCATTTTGGCCACTTTGACCATGACCAAGTGCTCATGACCATAGGCAAGTATTGGAGTGAAGATCGACCTGTAAATTAAGAGCTTTGCTTTCTGACTCACCTCTTTTCACCACAACAGGTCGGCACAGCAATCACATAACAGCGAACGCCCTGCCTGTCAATCTTACGTAATTCTGTCGATTCTCAACAGATTTAGTAAAAACAGAAAATACTAAAAGCCTAAAATGGAGTGAGTACTTTTCTAAAACACATGATAGTATTTACACCTTTCACACTTTACTGTCACTTTGATATAAATCTTTCATTAAGATTAATCCACAAAACCAAGCCAATGTTTGCATACGTTTTGTGGCTGTTATATTTTTGACACCTTGCTCTCTAAATAACTGAACAATGTTGCTCAATAGCCGTTTAGTTAAATCTTTAGGTTTGTTAAACTTTGGCGTGACTGTTGTTTTGCTCAGAAAGCATGCACTCATTACTTGACTCTGGGGTCAATCCTTTAGCTTTTTTTTGACGAGAAAATCAGTTTAAATAACACTTAGATAAATCATTCCATTAATTTTTATAACCTTGTTGATCCTTTGTTGATTTGGTTTTAATCCAAGTAATGAATTAAAAATGTTTGTTAAACCTACTTGAACAGTCACTGATCAGTCAAAACAAAAAAGAGCTTTTCAATGTTAGTAAAAATAAAGTAGATTCATATTATTCCTGTTGTATATTTCTGTTGTCAATGTGTTATTACTCTTTAGATCCAGGTCTAACATTTGAGAAAAATTAGACCATGTTGGTGCCACTGATTTACTTTGTCACCTTCTGGTTGTTGAAGAAAAAAAAATGCAGTAAATAATTCGAAAGGCCAGTGGTCTACTTTGATGAGAACATATTTGATCAGAACTTTAAACCAGATTGAACAAAAAAAAAAGCTCAATTTTAAATTACTTGGATTTGAATTGGATATTAAAGGTCTGAATTATTCAAGATTGTAAAGGATGAAGCTTAATTGCTTATTGAATATTTGAGATTTTGTGATTGTTGCTGGCATTTAAATGTGAATTAGTTTTTTTCTAAATCTGGTTTTGTCAATAGTTATTAAAAGTTTTCAAACAAGAGCTGGTTTGAAATTACAATTATGGTAGATGAAAAGTTGGTCACTTTAAACAAAATATGCAGTGGGACAAAAAAAAGTGTTTGGCAGTCTCCAAAGTGTAATCCAGTTTAAAAAGTTAACAGAGGACTGTAATGTTAATCATAGATGCACTTCAACTGTGAGAGATACAAAAGAATATCCAGGAAATTGTAGTAGGTTTAGGGGATGTCATCTGGACTTGGTTTTAAAGTTGGAAGACGTTTCACCTCTTATCCAAGAGGCTTTGTCAATTCTGAAATAGCTGGTCTAAGAGCTGGCTTGAAATTACAACTATGGTAGATGGGGTTGGGGAGTCAGTTGGAGAGTTGGGGAGTTAGTGACTCCCCAACCCCATCTACCAGCTGAGGACAAAGGACTATTAACGACCCGAAACCACGTAGGCTAAGTGGACAACACCTCCAGTTTCAGGTCTGACTCCTCCCCCATGAGCACATATACCAGCTCTTAGACCAGCTATTTCAGAATTGACAAAGCCTCTTGGATAAGAGGTGAAACGTCTTCCAACTTTAAAACCAAGTCCAGATGACATCCCCTAAACCTACTACAATGGAACCAACCTGGATGAATGAGCGTCTTCATAGACAAATATCCAGGAAATCAAATTATTTAAAGAATTTATATTTTTGTGCAGTGTTTGGTAAAAAACAAAAGTTCACCTTAATAGTTTGTAATCTAACCTTGGCAGGCAATGACAAAGGTCAATTGTTTTCTACAGATTTTCACAAACTACAGCTGGTATTTTGGCCCATTCTTTCATGCAGATCTTCTTAAGAGCTGATGTTTTTAGGCTAATGCCAAGGATAACAGACATTCAACTCTGTCTACAGATTCTCTATTAAGCTATGTACACAGCGGGTATGTGATGCATGTTCAAGAACGTGCTCAATGGGCATTGTTAAACACACTTTTAGATGATACAAGCGCATGTACTCACAGAGGCTTGGTGCGATATCTTCAAGTGGTGCAAATCTTGTGAATTTTGCTCCAGGCTTTTTATTTTATGGTTCTATTCCGATGTATGAAAGACTTGCTATATATTTCCAGCCGGGCACAAACCACAAATATTAATTTCTCCCCCATGATGAATTTTGAAGCAGTCGGCACTTCCATGTTTTGGAAAAGAAGGCTACCCATGTGACATTACCAAATCCAAGTCCCTGATTGGTCAAAGTGCAACTGGTTTAACTTTGTGTGTTCTATGGATATGCGTTCTGTACATAGAGCCCAAAATCTGACTTAAAAACTTGTGTAGCAGCGCATGAATGCGAGAGTTTTGAACGTGGAAGCCCGAACTTTGCCTATATAAGTGTTTTCACAGACTTTTCCTTGGCAGAGATTGCTTGGGCACATGTTTCCGAGCCCAGTGTGATTATAACATTAGATTGAAGTCCATAGACTGGCTAGACCACTTGAGAATCTTGAATTCTTTTTTACATCGCTGCCAGCTGCCAGTCTTTGGGTTTATTGTCATGGTAGAAGATCCAGCCATGTTTTATCCCCAATGCTCTTGTTGATGAAAAGGTGTTTTTGTTCAAAATCCTACCATACTTGGCCCAATTCATCCTTTCCATAAAATGGATTAGTCATCTTGTCCCCTTTGTTAATAGACACCCACAAAGCACCATGTTTCCAACACTATGCTTTATTATGGGTGTGGTGTTGTGACTCCGTTTCACACACTTCAAATGAGGAAACCACTGTTGTACACTTTTTGTGTTTTATTTGCACAGTCTGTTTTTTGGAGCATAGCAAGAGCATGAGCATCACACCACCTGCTTGGTCACATTAAGTATTAGTAATGCACTGGTATTGTAAATAGTCTTACAACATTACAAAACACATTTGGTTTATTTTATCCAATATATCAAAACCAGGTCAAGTAATATATTCATTGCTTCCATTCTTGCTCACAGTTGCACATCTAATTAATACAGGCTTCACACAGCATCAAAACCTGTCCAAATCCTATGTTAGCTTAGCCACCTTGTGCAATTAGTGTCATTCTTGCTAACAAACAATTACAAGAATAAATGGCAAATGTTCTTATTCAATTTGTTGGTCAAAACACTCAAAGCACTTACACCTGATGGTGACATTCCTATCAGGTGATTGAAGCACAGAGGTCCAGGCAGTGTACAGTAGTGTACTGGAACTGTTACAATACTACAAACGTCACTGAAGTTTTCCCAACCTTGTGGCAAGACCAATGAACTACACCCTTACTAGTCTGGCTGTGCCTTTTGTTCTCTGTACAGCGAGTTTAAATAAACAGGATTGATAGTGCCTGTTTACTTGCACCCAAACAGAGGAACATTTCAATCAACAAACAAAATATTTCCTTTGTTTTTCATTATTCTCAAATCAGCATTCTTCCATTTCCAAACATGGCCAGTCAAGTTTATACCATGACTTCAATTTATGTCTCATCTGACCACATGACATTCATCCAATCTTCCTCTGGATCATCCAGATGGTCTCTGGCAAACATCAAACAGGCCTGGACATGTACTTGCTTAAGCAGGTGGAAACTTTTTAGCAATGCAGGATTAAAATCTATAATGAGATACTTACTTTGTTCTCAGTTCATTTCAGGTCTTTGACCAGTTCTGGGCTGTGTCCTCGCTGTTCTCAAAATATTTTGTACCCCACTCCAGGTGAGGTCTTACATGGAGCCCCAGGGGGAGGGAGATTGTCATTGTATTTCTTCAATTTTCTAATAAATGCAGTTGATCTCGTCTCACCAAGCTACTGCTGATTTGTCTTGTTCAGGTCTACAATCTTGTCAATGTGGTGTCTTTTGACAGCTCTTTGGTCTTGGTTGTGGTGGAGAGGTTGCAGACTGACTGCTTAAGGGTGTGGACAGGGGTCTTTTGTACACAAGGACAATATTTTGCTGGTTTTCATTAAAACACTTTTCTGCATAAATAGGAATATATATTATTTAAAAATTGAAATAATGTGATTTCCTGGATTACTTTGTCTCAATTCTGTCTCTTAATTTGAAGTGCTCCCATGATGAATATTGCAGACCTCTCTCGTCTTTCAGGCGGGGAACTTTCAGAATCATTGCCCGCCTTAAACCTTTTTGATCAACTGCATGCCTATGGGAAAGAAATTTCAGCAAAATTTAAGATGATGGTACAATTCTGAGTTTAAGGTTTTGTTAAGAGGCAAAAATTATGTTTTTCCCTCACTATATATATATATACAGTGATCCCTTGCTATATCACGGTTTACTTTTCACGGTTTCGCTACTTCACGGATTTGGATTGTGCATTGTGTTCTGCATTCTGATTGGCTAAAAAGTCACTCAGCGAGTAGCTCAAGAATGGGACCCTTTGATGAGCCGTTCATTACAGTTCTCCAACATAATCGATGGGGGCATGTCGGTGTATAAGGATCTTATAGCAAAGAAGAAAAAAGAGCGACAACAACTGCCTATCACTATGTTCCTCTCCCGAACAAACACACCTGCAGCTGCACCGCGGGGTTCAAAAGGAAAAAACGCTGCAGAGGATGCAGCGGCTCAGTATAACGAGCAGTGAAAAAGAAGACCGGAGTCACTATCTGTCCCACTGTACTTTTTTATTTTTTTCATAATCATTTTAAATTTTCTTCCGTTTAATCCACTCGGGTCGCGGTGGGCGGGGCTAATCTCCGCAATTTAAAGCCTTCTGTTCTTATCGATGATTAAAATTATTATTTGACAGCACACTACAGAAGTTATTTGTTGAAAAAACGTTTCTAAAGTACTTTTATTTGTTAAAAAAACAATTGATTTAGCCTGTTAAATGGTTTGTTCTTTCTTTTCAATGTATAATAGTGTATTTCATTGTATAATAATTGTAAAAAAAATAAAGGTTTCTACTTCACGGGTTTTGCTTATCACGGGTTCTATTTGGAACGTAACCCCCGCGATAATCAAGGGATCACTGTATATATAAAGACAGACATCTTAGTGAAAACCTGGTTTCTTACCTTCTATAACTGATTGCTCCAGACTAAGAACCTGAAACAGGAAAACGGCTAAATCAGGAGTAAAGTTAAACAAAGCAGCAAGGGCCATGTCCAGCATATTGTCTGTGATAGACACAAAGACACAGTGATAGAAGAATTGGGGACAGATGAGGTGCCATAAAATAAAAAAAAATGACAGACAGGACAGGCAGATTTGCCATATTCAGAGAATAAGATGAATTCTAAGCAGACATAATGGTCAAATACAACTCAGATCCTGGGCAGGGAAATTGGTTTACCCCAATTTTTGCGTCAGTAGCAGGAAAGTGCAAATGGAAATACGAGCTGTGTTGTAGCTAAAGTAGGAGTGAACGCAAACAATGCATCAATCCTTTTAATCTAAACTATGGTGGAAAAATATGGATATCAGGACATCCCAACAATAGATCATGTAAACATTTATGTTTTTGTTCAATTGAAGCAATGCTTTTATCATAAGCAAGAAAGTACAATTTTCTTCTAAGGATCCCTACCAGAAAGTACCAAATATTGCAGTTCCTTAAATGACCAGTGGAGGAAAGTTTTGGAAGGGAGCAATTTCCTTAATGGTTTGATCACGTATCACAAAATCCCGTTGACCTAAATGCAAGTTTTTCAACAAATTTGGCAGGTGGCCGCACAGCGACATTTGTAATCGTGAGACAGCAGTCGCATTTTTACAGGCAGGGGAGGTTTTAAGAAAAAGTTAAAATTTTACGAGATCGAGGGCCCTGAACCAAGCCATGCCGTGTGACTGCCAGTTTTTTCACCTCCTTCAAGCTGTTCTAGTTGAGACAGCCCCGAGCTATGAGAAGTAAAAGTAAAGGAACAGTAGAAAAGTTAAGTGTTTTTCTTCAGTTGATTGGAAAGTTGGAACCTCTCAAGTCTGGTACAAAGAGGTCAAAAGAAGACTTGACAAAAGGTAATTAATAATGCATTCAGCTCATTGACCAAGTCAAAAGTAAGAAAAAGGATGTAAGGAAAAACAAAAAATGTATTTATTTTAGGCATATTAAAACCTAAGGTGTCTGTTGTTTGGATGTGTGGACATGAGTGTATATGCAGGGGTTCTGTAGGTCAATGTTTCAACCAAAGAAATGGAAAGTTCAAACAGGCAGTTTCCATAACTGTGAAAAAATGGCAACTTACTTTTCTTTCTCACCTCACAATATCAGGCATGACTTGCTCTGAAAATTCATGTGCATGAGGTTGGAACTTTTGCATTGCACAGTCCCTCTTTATGAATACCAATTTGTATGGCAGAGTTTCTGACCAAACACATTTAGGTACAAAATACAGGTGGTGTGTAAAAACAGAATCATATATTAATAACTTATTGTTAATTGTTTTTTACATTTTGCAAAAAGACTAAGCCTCTTACTAAATTGGTATATATTTTTAGTGGCAATGTGTTAATTTTTCAATTTAATTGTTCAGTGGTTTGCTGCACATTAGTCGCTGTTTTGAAAATGCTGCAAAACTGAATCTAAAGAAAGTAAAAAGACCCTTGTTTCAAGAAAAAATTCTTATTTTAAGTGTTGCAAGAAAAAGAATCTTATCAAAGTTGCTCAATAAATAAATAATCTTGGTTTAAGAAAATAGGTCTTAGTGACAAGAATTATTTTCTTAAAACAAAAATTCTTGGTAAGACCATTGTTCTGACCCTCATTGGCAGAGTCATTGGTGTTGTTTTGGACACTGATGAGACAAGTATAATCCAAATTATTAAGTTTAATGCTTCAAAAAAGTTATTTTGAGCAGAATTAAATCAGCCAGAGCAAAATAAACTAAAGGCAACTCTCCAAAAATATGGAAAAATCAGAAACCAAAAGCAACCCTGCACAAACAAAACATTCAGTTGAGTAACAGATGAGCAATTCCAGGAGATCCACGTCCCTACATGTTTCGCAGACATCCACAAACAGATGGATTCAGCAAATCAAAAGCTGCAAGGGAAAACAAGCCTGAGTAAGACCTTCATGCCCAACCCTGTCCTAGGGTACAGTGAATCCCCTCATGTCAGCTTTATTGAGCAGCATTTCTTTCCCTTTCCCTTTACTACCTTCTTAGATGGTCCAACAGTCACAGTCCCATTCACCCACCCATTCACACACACACACCCCAACACACACACACACTGATGACAGCTCCACCAACCTATAACTACCAGGATCAATGTGGGGTTGTTTTATATGTGGGCTTGCTAAAGGACACTCATACGTGCGCACAGAGCAGGAACCGAACCTGCGATCTTTCGATCAGAGGTCCATCGCTCTACCTTTGCACCATAGCTGCCCCATTGCTAAATCCAGAGGGACAAGGGATTGAAAATGAATGATCAGACCCGGGCATCTGCGGCTGGGAAGACATCAGGATGGATAAAGCACAGGTTGAATCTGGATTGCTTCCCTACCCCTACAAATTCTCCCTATTGCTACATTTATCCCTCCAAGTGGAGAGATATGGTAAAATTTGTGTAATGTCCAAACTGCTCACCTACTAAACTACTAAAAATGATGTAATGTGGGGCTATCTAGTGTCTTGGACTTTAAAAGCAATTCGGACACCATGTTCACTACATTTAAAAAAAAAAAATAAAAATAAATATGACTTCATCGATTTTACAAAGTAAAAATTTAAAAAATACAAGCATTTTACGAAGACTATTAATTCACTGTGTTTTCTATGGAGTCCTATACTGTTCATAATTAAATAAATAAATATTTAATTAAATAAATAAATATGAACTCATGCAAATACACTATCAACTACGGAGCCCGTGTCCTGACATTAAGATATAAAAATATATCTTGTTCCCACAGATTAATATCTTGTTCCCACAGGTTATGTCGTTCGCACGAAATACTATTCCGTTCCCACAAGATACTATTCCGTTCCCACAAGATATTATTGCGTTCCCTCAAAATACTACTCCGTTCCCTCGAAATGATTAACTCGTGCGAACGCAATAATTATGTCGTTCGAACACAATAATTAATCCGTTCGAACGCAGTAATTATTCACGTCATAAGTCATTCACGCGGATATGCTCTCTGTACACCGGCAAAACTAAGCCGCTTTCAGCGGTAACTTCCGTGTCTCTGTGACCCATATTCGTTCAAAAAAGGAACATGAAAAACAAAAATGATCACTTTATTACTGTCTCAATGAATATAAGGAAAATATCAAAAGATTTATGATAACTAGGCTGCTTTGTCATACGATAGCTCCTGCTAGACCACTACTAGCGCCGCCACAGAGCTCTTTGATGTATGCCGGCATTTGGGCAACTGGCTGGTCTGTTGTCAGACAGCTGATATTGTAGTTTAGGGTCGAATAGGAATAATAATATTCAGGACTTGTCTTTTATTAACTTTAGCAGTCAGTTGCTTTACATTCGAAGGCTATAAGGATACATGCTAACTGACTAGCCGATCATTGATCCTGTTATTAATTTACGTCATAGATTTACAGCAGATACCTTCACATTTCTGTCTGTGTGTGTCTCATTACATTGCATTGAAGACACGCAGGATGTTTAGAGAACAGATTTATTTATTTTAAAAAGCACAAAAGCATCCATCGTATTCACGTTCACATCATCTGGTACGCCCTCCGGTCATCTTGCTGCAAAACCCGCTTCCTGCCGCTACTTCCGTGTCTCTGTGAGCATTCAATAAGGGTAAAAATAAAAGCAAGAATGGTCGATCTGTTATTGTCTCGATGAAAATCTGAAAAATATCATATTAAGCTGGCTGCTTCGCCTAAAGCACTTACCTTTAGCTTGTAGCATAACAACAATAGCAGTACGTCACGTTTCCCAGAATGCTTTGCTGCCAATCATTGGCCAATCACCGTGTCCCTGTGACCAAGGTCTAACAACAAGACCAATGGTTGGCCGCAAAGCATTCTGGGAAACGTGACGTACTGCTATTGTTGTTATGCTACAAGCTAAAGGTAAGTGCTTTCGGCGAAGTAGCCAGCTTAATATGATATTTTTCAGATTGTCATCGAGACAATAACAGATCGACCATTCTTGCTTTTATTTTTACCCCTATTGAATGCTCACAGAGACAAGGAAGTAGCGGCAGGAAGCGGCTTTTGCAGCAAGATGACTGAGGGCGTACCACAGATCATCATCATGTGAATGAACGTGAATACGATGGATGCTTTGTGCTTTTTGAAATAAATAAATCTGTTCTCTAAACATCCTGCGTGTCTTCAATGCAATGTAATGAGACACACACAGACAGAAATGTGAAGGTATTTGCTGTAAATCTATGACGTAAATTAATAACAGGATCAATGATCGGCTAGTCAGTTAGCATGTATCCTTATAGCCTTCGAATGTAAAGCGACTGACTGCTAAAGTTAATAAAAGACAAATCCTGAATATTATTATTCCTATTCGACCCTAAACTACAATATCAGCTGTCTGACAACAGACCAGCCAGTTGCCCAAATGCCGGCATACATCAAAGAGCTCTGTGGCGGCGCTAGTAGTGGTCTAGCAGGAGCTATCGTATGACAAAGCAGCCTAGTTATCATAAATCTTTTGATATTTTTCTTATATTCATTGAGACAGTATTAAAGTGATCATTTTTGTTTTTCATGTTCCTTTTTTGAACGAAAATGTGTCACAGAGACACGGAAGTTACCGCTGAAAGCGGCTTAGTTTTGCCGGCGTACAGAGAGCATATCCGCGTGTATGACTTATGACGTGAATAATTACTGCGTTCGAACGGATTAATTATTGCGTTCGAACGACATAATTATTGCGTTCGCACGAGTTAATCATTTCGAGGGAACGGAATAGTATTTTGAGGGAACGCAATAGTATCTTGTGGGAACGGAATAGTATCTTGTGGGAACGGAATAGTATTTCGTGCGAACGACATAATAACCTGTGGGAACAAGATATTAATCTGTGGGAACAAGATATATTTTTATATCTTAATGTCAGGACACGGGCTCAATCAACCAATAAATCTCTCATAAATATTTAAAAAGATCATGAAATTGTGAAAAACCTGCACACTGATTTTAAATTAGCCATTATATTATTCAATATATTTCATTTTGCTTTAAAAACCTGTTCATTATTTTGAAACAGCATTTTAAAATATGCATTTTTAATCATGTGGAATATTATTATAATTCTGTCTTTTTTCAGAACCTCATATTTCCAAATCAATATTTTCCAAAGTAGCTTTGTTTTTATGTCATGTTGCTGTTTTTCACAATGACTGATTTATTTCATGAAGAGCTTTTTCAGGAGAATGAGTCTATCTGTCAATCAGTGAAAGTGGGCGGGATCTAAACGCTCATTGGCTCATCCATGGAAATCGACTCATATTCCTCAATACCCGCTCAGCGGTGTGCCAGTCAGAGAGATGACATTTAAATGATATCTGCACGGCTTTGCTGACATTAGAGATCAAATAGAGACAAACTATCTGTCTGCTGCAGAAGATGCAAACATTAACGACTCTGTTTTTGTAGTTTGAGGGTTTGTGTGGACCAAACCACAGAGGAGCTCCGGTCGTCCACAGCTTGAAGTCCCCCGTTGAAACACTCCTCATTCTATACGCCATTCACTCGGAGCTCACATCGTGCTTCACACTGTGTCGGCTCGCAGGAGGCGAGCTGGCGGACCGACAGAGTCAGACCAGGCAGCTGCGCAAAGCGGAACAAGCCTGCTCAGGCCTCCTGAACCTTATGATATTTTTCTATTTTCAATGAGACAATGATCATAATCAGGTCCTCTGATTTTATTTTTCCCTCCCGGGAATATGTTGAACCTTTCCTGCGATGACGTTTCTGACCGTGGTCGGAAAACGCAGCGGAGATCCGGGATTGATTGAGCAATTCTGCAGGCTGCAGCCAGGGCTTACTCCAAGAATCAGGCTCTGTACTTTGGAGGAAACCTTTTTTTACTATTACTTTTCCGGGGAACTGAGCAACAGACCCTTAACTTGCGCTCACACACACACTCTCGCGCTGCCTTGGCGCTCTGATTTACACGTGATTTAAGACGTAGTTTGACTGCAGGAGCTGAAGCAGAGACTCTCTGGGATGATCCCATGAACTCAAACATGGAAACATTGTTATCATGTGGAACTATTCAAAATTATTAAACCTGATCTCTTAACACTCTCCATGTGCATTGTGCATCCATGCATTATTACTGAGATAAGTGGAGGCAACTGTTCCATGTCTATCAGGCTTAAAACATAAGCTGGTAGCCCATCCCACACGCGGCATGTTGCGTTCATGGAACTCCAGTTCATAGAAGTTTTGTGGAACTCCAACAACCACCCAGCCTAGTTTAGAACACTACTAGAGGTTAATGAGAAGAGGAAAATTGCTGAACCGACCACAAAACCACCTGAATTATGCACACTCGCCCAAAGCCACTTTTTCCGCAAATTTAGAACAAAAACTGCCCAATTTCGTGTAACACTGTGGATGTGTTGAGGTGCATACTCCCCCTAGTCTTGAGGAGTGTGCATTGCGCCGTCACGTTTGCTGAAGCATCTTCGATCGATGTAGTCAGGGTGCTCCTGCTCATGTCTGAGTAAAGGAGTAGCCAATCACAAAAGTGTCTCCGCATTGTCTAGTTTGATTGACAGACAGACACAGTCTCCTGAAAAAGCTCTTCATGAAATAAATACGCCATAGTGAAAAACAGCAACATGAAATAAAAACAAAGCTACTTTGGAAAATATTGATTTTGAAATCCAAGGTTCTGAAAAAAGACGTAGAATTATAATAATAATAATAATAATAATAAATAAATATTTTAAAATGCTGTTTTAAAATAATGAACAGGTTTTTAAAGCAAAATGAAATATATTGAATAATATAATGGCTAATTTAAAATCGGTTTGCACGTTTTTCACAATTTCATGATCTTTTTATATATTTATAAGAGATCTATTGGTTGATTGTGTATTTGCATGAGTTCATATTTGTTTAATTAAATATTTATTTATTTAATTATGAACAGTATAGGACTCCATAGTTTTCATGATAAAAACATGGATGGTTTACAAAAAAATGACAATTTTTGATTTTTTGCAAAAATTGTTTAACGCAATGCATTGTGGTCTACATTTGCTAATCTAGGGAGCATTGCAGAGACTTCAAAGAAAATTTCTAGGGCACTAGATTTTAGAATTGTAGATTTGGACAGCACTTCACTATGAAGTGAGTAGTGAAAGAATTCGAACCCAACTACTGTCTTCAAATTTGGATGTTAAGGCCATCAATAGTTGCCGGTCATCTACGTTAGTCCGTAGCTGCTAGCACTCGGAAAATACATAAAAAGTAATGCAAAAACAAAAACTCAACACTTATACGTCAACTTCTGTGCTTCAGAGCACACCCATGTGAAGAAATAAGTTTTCTCCTCCACGTCACAAGTGCAACAAGGATCATCCTACCGGCTTAGGGATAGCCAACCCTAAGTTGCTACGGCTCCTTCTTAAAACAACACTTTCGGACACCACTACAACTTCAAATGGCCCTACAACCGGAGCAATAGGGAGGAGCCAGAGGGGGAAGGGGAGTAATTCGAATTCAGTCATACACATTTCTCTTTAAACATGCCCTTATTATTTTGGAAATGAAAGTAGTTTAGTGATTTCTCCAAGATCCGTTCTCTTGCTTTTGACTCTTTTTTTTAAGTTCTGTTGCTTTCAGGGAAAATTTTTTGTTGTAGAAATTGTAATTCCAAGAAAAGAAATGGCTAAAAACTGTTGAACCACAGTAAATGCCATTCATCTTAGACATTTCTGCCACATTTGCCTCAGCCTTTATTAAACAAATGAAACCAACATTGATAAAGTGAGGGATTGATCTGTCTTTGCTATCAACATTCAGCCAGAATAAAGCTTTTCAAACTTACATGCTTTGATGCTGATGTCATTTAAAAGCTTTGAAGTACCTTTTTGTTTTCACAGCATAAGGGATTTACTTAAACCAGTTGTTCATTCTGATTTTAAAAGCCAAAGACCAGACAGGCAGGTTAACTTTTCTTCAGATTATTGTTCATTTTTATCATCTTTGTCTACTTTTATCAATATTGTTTTTGACATTCAGCAGCTTTTTTATTGCAGACAGATTTTTGTAAATAGTAAGTTACTGAAAAGAATAACTAAAGTCGGGCAAGTCACATGCAGAATTTGAAATAATGAGAAAATAATTTATCATCAATAGGAAAGCATTTTACATCCCCCAAAAGCAAGCTATGCTAACAGTTTGTATTTAAAAACACAACACGACCCAATTAAGCTAAACTCAAGTGGCATGTTTTTTTCTCATGACTAACTTCATACAAACAAGCTATTGTGCTGTTTTTAGTTCTGGACAAAAAAATAAACTTTATTACTTTCTTATTATGCTGGGAGGAGAAGTTTTATCAGAGGGATCAAAGTTTAATAAAAAAATACTACACAAGAGCAGAAACCTCTAGAAAAAAAGTCTGTAAAGCTGGACCAGACACCAGACCAATACAGTTTGTGTAAATAGTGTGACCAAGACCAAAATGAGTGCGTATGAGGTCAGACAAGGTGGTATTGCACTGATGTGTGACACACCTCACTGGAATAGGAATCAGTAGGTTGCAGGTTTGAGTCCAGACATGACTTGCACTGAAGTTAAATGCGTGTGAGATTGGAGCTTTTGCATTCTACAGTCTAAGTGCATTAGAAAATGCATCCAGTGTACTTAACTTTACTGGGGTGACTGCCTTAACATGTAGTAGTTAGTAAAATAATAAGAAGAATAATTTGACTTGCACCTGAAGGCATTACAATCATTGTCTTGTCAAAAAAAGAGATTGTCTTTAGGTTAAAGCAATTTGTACTGCATTGCACAAGAAAAAAAAAGCAGTATATAGCTGTGTACACAATGAACTCGATTCACACATCAGGGGCATCCAGTTTCAATGTTAAGTCAATGTACAAACAAGTGTCTGGGTCTGAGGTCTGACGGCAGCACGTTTCGGGCGTGGCAGCGTGGCACGTCCAGAGGTCATATAAATGAACTTTGGCAAAGAAGCTGCATTGCATCAACCAATCAGGGACTCAGCTTTTACCGAAGATGTATTGTTGACGAGATCAGCGGGTGAAGTCTAAATCCAACAGGGAGGAGAATCTGATCGTTTTACTGCTGAACTTTATGGTTTTTTCTTTTTTATTCAAGGCAATAATAAAAGTTTTTCTAATACAATTCTCATTTTTGCTTTTTACTTCTTGTACTAATGTGGGATAGCAAATCAAACAGGTCACACTGAAAGAAGTACCACTGAAAGCAGCCGTCATTTATACACAGCTGCAGTAGATGGTGAACCTCATCGTACTGGGAGAGATCTCATGAACCCAGACATGGAACTGTGATTACCAATGCTTTTGTAGATCCCTTCAAAATTAATAAACCCGATCTGTCTTCCATTCATTGTGAGATGTTGCAGATAGGACTAGGTGTTACAATCCCTAACGTTACCACTTTCAATTTCAGGAGCTCTTGAGGTTCTTGAACTTCCGTTTATTGCTAGCGAGACACATCATCAGTTGTGCACCCCAACATCTTAGGGTGTTTCGGCCATTTATCACAATACACCCTCCGCTGAGGTAGGCCCACCACAGGTTGATCAAGCCTGGGTGTGTGTCTCACTGCTAGTTGGTCATTTTTGTCCATGTGATGTCACTTCTCCTCAGCCACAGCCAATAACTCGCCCGCTCAGCGGTGTTGGTCAGTTCTTTTAAAGCCTGTCTGTGTGCCCGCCCTCTGACTCCAACTTCCCTTAAGAGGTTAGTAGTCGTACTGGCGACAAAGCCCCTGCATCCCACCTCCACTGGGCGCACCCTGATGTTCCAGCCTCTATCCTCTGCCTCAGCAGCTAAGCTGGAATAACGAAGTTTCTTACGCTCATAAGCTTCGTCAAGGGAGTCCTCCCAGGGGACTGTCAGCTCTATGATGTAGGCAAGTCGGCACGAATTAGACCAGAGGACAAGGTCTGGACGCAGCGTGGTTGCCGCAATCTCTGAGGGGAAGATAAGCCTCTGGTTAAGGTCAACTCGCATTTGCCAGTCCCTGGCTGCATTCAGAGGGGTCAGCTCAGGGAGGGAGGGATTACTCCTTGGTTTCTCTCCTTCTCGGACAAATGGTGGTGGGTGTCGGCGCACATCCAGGTTGCTGCTGGGTTGGGCGTTGATAAAAACCCTCCTGCACTCAAGTGTATTGGCAAGACATTTCAGGACCTGGTTGTGTCTCCATGTATATCTGCCTTGCGTGAGGCTGGTCCCACAGCCCACTAGGATGTGCTTTAGCGTTGCAGTTGCAGAGCAAAGGGGGCAGGATGGATCTTTCCCAAGCCAAAGCTGCAGGTTTGTGGGGGAGGGCAACACATCGTAGGTGGCTCGTAAAAGGAAGCTTAGCCTATTGGATTCCATGCTCCAAAGTTCGCTCCATGTGAGTTTCCTCCTTTCTACTCCCTCCCACCTTACCCATCGGCCCTGTTTTGCTTGAGCGACAGCCGTCGATCGTCTGCCCACTTCTTCCAGTTGACGTACCTCCTCCACCACCATTGTTCGACGTTTTGCTGCAGATGCCTTTTGCCAGAGAGGTTTTACCACCCCCAACCCAAAGCCTCCTCTGCCTTGTTGGACGTGGCCCACTATGTCACGATGGTGCAGAGCAGACTTTGCCTGTAGCACTGCTACAGCAGGGGTCCACTTCTTCCCTGTTGCTAGGACTGGAGCTGCACTTCTCACCATCGGGTCTCGGGAGTCGGAGAGTGACATGTCAAGCCTCACCTTGGCACATTTAAATTCTTCCACTAGGCTAGAGACTGGTAGTGACAGGACTCCATCATTGTAGAGTCCAACACTGCTGAGGCAGTTGGGAACTCCAAGCCACTTCCTCAGGTAAGAGTTCACAAGCCTTTCCAGACGGTGGACATGGCTAATTGAGACCTCATACATAGTTAAGGGCCACATAAGTCTGGGTAGTAGCCCAAACTCGTAGCACCAGAGCTTCAGTTTTCCTGGGAGTGACGTGTTGTCAATTTTCTTCAGGCAGCTGGCTGTGTTCTGCCGGAGTTGCTCGACTTGCTTGTTGTCCTTCAGATCTGCATTGTACCATCGCCCCAGGCTCTTGATGGGTTTCTCTAGAATTGTTGGAATTGGTTGCTCATTGATGTAGAACTGCTCCCCTACTAACTGGCCTTTAATGATGGAGATGGTACGCGACTTGGTTGGCTTGAATTCCATCCTCGCCCACTGAATGTTCTCTTGCAGTTTCTGAAGCAATCGCTTAGTGCATGGTTTTGTTGTTGTGATGATGGTCATATCATCCATGTAAGCTCTTATTGGTGGGAGACGCAGGCCACTATTGGTCTTCTCACCTCCCACTACCCATCGGGATGCCCGTATAACCAGTTCCACTGTCATAACGAATGCCAGAGGGGAGATTGTACATCCTGCCATAATACCAATTTCCAGGTGCTGCCAAGCCGTCGTGGAGTTCTCATGGGTGACGCAGAACTGGAGATCATGAAAGTAGGTCCTGACTAACTTTGTGATTTGGAGTGGTACATTGAAATAGTTAAAAGCTGTCCACAGGATGTTGTGTGGAACTGAGCCAAATGCATTAGCTAAGTCTAAGAAAACCACATGTAGATCTCTCTTTTCCTTTTTGGCAGTTTGTATCTGGTGCCAGATGATGCTGGCGTGCTCCAGGCACACCAACATCAATGATATACAGTCAATGATATACAGTCAATGATTCCATATAGAGATGAGACCACAAACGTTTGGCAGTAGCTCCTCCCACACGTGTCTGGGACTTGATGAACACATTTTAGGACAGGCGTCGAGCAGGAAATTTGCAATGCTTTAAAAGAGGCAGCAGAAGCAAACTTTTTTTTTAGAAATAATTGGTTTGTGTCTTTAGAACCTTTATCTTTCACATGCATTATTCACATTTAAACAACAATCAAAGTCATAGTTTGGGAAGTGTATGAGACTAAAATAAATGTATGTTTCCGTGGTTTGAACCACTTGTGAGCAAAAGGAGAACCATGTTGCTCTGCCATGTCTTTCCAATTGCCCCAAACAGAATAACCAAACAGCTTATAAAGTTTTAAGCAGCCACCACTGGTTTCTCCCATTTGATCTTTTCCCTCTATATTCTATGTCTCTAACAACCCCCGCCCCCTCCCTACACCCTGCTTTTAATGCTAATTCCTACAAATTATATAATCTCTTTCAAAGAAGTTAATTCACAGCCAGTTTATTTTCCATTAGCAAATGTGCCAATCAAAAACAGTCGGTGTTTACTTTACTGCCAACAATCAGGAAAAAGAGAAAAATATCAACAAGTACCTTTAGAAAGTGGCGACTTATCTATGATGGTGGGAATTTTAGCATTAATTTGTCTTAATAAAAATGATGCTGTCATGAAAAAGTGGATGGATTCTTAATTTTTTTTTTTTTAATATTCAGGTTTAAAGCCATTTTCAAAAAAGAGAACCTTTGTGGTTCTTTGCTATTCAGTTTTTTTTGCATCCAATATATTTTTGTCACATTCTTATAGTCTTTGGTGAAATATTCTCTAAGGATAATTCTCCTTTACAAGTTTCCATTGCCCATGTGAGTGAGGATGTCTCGCCAAGGTTGTGAAAGAACTGCCAGAATTTTTTTCCAGCATATTCATTAATCTTGTGCAATATATACTCCAACTGTGATTCATTGCAACACA
Organism: Oryzias latipes; assembly: GCF_053564925.1. Taxonomy (NCBI): domain Eukaryota; kingdom Metazoa; phylum Chordata; class Actinopteri; order Beloniformes; family Adrianichthyidae; genus Oryzias; species Oryzias latipes. Next base: position 10,954,796 of record NW_027616335.1, read on the forward strand.
GGTGTATGGGGGATTCTGATGCAGCTTAATAGAACTGTGACAATCGTGTAGGAGAGAATAAATGTCAGAAGGACGCCTGTGCAGGCAAAGAAAGTCGGCTCTGCTTTCTTTTCTTTTCTTTATAAGTAATTCTCCTGAATGGATAGAAACTCCACACAGTCTTCTAGCATTAAAAACAACAGAGACAAAACCTAACCCACACACATGAATGTTTGCTAATTAGCTCAACACCTTAAATGCTAATAATCCTTAAAATATTAAGATCTGCTTGCATCAAGATTTACATTTTGCATTCAAATTCACAATTTATTCTTCATACGTCCCCATCCACTTCGTCTTTTGATGAAAGATATATGTGAAAATAAAGATTGGCAAAACAGCATACAAAATTAATTCAATTTACACAATCATCTGAGGCGTCTTTGTTTTCCCGTGATCCTTAACCTCCCACTTCCCTCTTCAAGGCTATAAAAACTGTCGGCTTTCTTTTAAAATGTGCTTTCTGAGAGGATATTGAAAAGCAGGTACCTCAGAAAAAATATTTGAAAGTTTTCTATTTTCTTATGCACTCCCCTATTGTATTGAAAAAAAGTTCATCTCAAGTTTTTTATGTAAGAAAAAGACATCATTTTATTGAATACTTAAAGTTTTAGGTATAGTTGAGCTTGAGATTTCATGTTGCTAACATAAAATCGGACTGTTGTTCCATGTGCTCCATCTTGTTCATTCATTTTTTTTTTTTTTGGCCTCACGTGTGGCAAATAGCAACTATGACAATTGTGTGGCTTTGTTACAGTTTGACAACTAAAACACAGGCTGCAGCTTTCTTTTGAGGCTGCAGAAAGTAGTTATGCAATTTTTTTTTATCAGGCATGACAGTTTCATTTAATACAAATTTGCCTTGTAAAAATATTGTGGGTAAAAGTTCCATTTCATTAGTTTAAAGCTTTTGTTGTGAGACAGAAGCATTTTACATGTTTTAGCTCATTTTTTTTATTTTGATGGTACGTTGCCCATTATTTGCAAAAGCAGAAAGAAAGAAATATGAAGGCAAAAAGGAAAAAATGCCAAGCAATAAAAATCAAAATGCCAGTGTTTCATTCATAGCTTTTGTAAATCTGTACAAAAAATAATCGAAAAAATTCATTAATTTATTATGACAATTTGTAGATGATTCATAAAAAACATCAATTCAAACTTTTTTTGTCAAATGTTAACACTTTTTCATTTGCTTTTTAACATATGTCATAAATTAGCAGTTCAGGCCATTAGCATGTTGAAAAAGATCTCCTTTTTTCCATTGCATGCTGCCTTTTCAATCCCGACAGGCAACCTACAGAAAGCAGCATCCAGCAATTCTCTAAAAACAGCTTTGTCTTGATTTGGGTCACAAAGGTTGCTGGAGCCTATCCCAGATGTCCAGGACAAAGGCAGGTTGCCAGTCCATCACAAGGACACACACATGGCCACACTCACACCTAGAGGACGATTTACAACCTCCAATTAACCTTTAAAACATGTTTTTGGTGCACAGGAGGAACCTGATGTGCCCAGTGAAAACACATTCAAAGGTAGAGCATAAACACTGGGCTCAGGGAGCACTTGAACCAGGACTTTTTTTTTTGCTTTACGGCAACACAACCACCATAGTCCAGACACAACAAGGAAAAACAGGGACTAGAAAATAAAAACAAAGTGTTATTTCTTTTGCTGACCAGGACAGTTTACAGTTTTATTCCTTTTATTTTAATGTGAATACAGACAGAGCGATAAAATCAACTGCTGGTTTGCATTGGCCAAAGCTTGTCGTTATCTTGACCAAATTCAACATCTTGGCAATTTCAGACCTGTCCCTAAAATTGAAAAATGGACTGAACAAACATACGGCTCCAAACTGGAACTGCAAAGGTTGCGTCAGACGTAATAGTTAAATATGTTGGATTAGAATTTAAACACCATAGGTGGGCTGTAACCAAGAAGGATTAATGTCAATTCTGAGAGTATTTAGTTCTAGTTGACATATGCAGTCCGAGGTTCCTCTTGTCTCAGAAATGTTATCGTTCTCTGTAAGTATAATTACTTTAGTAGAAGTAGTATTACCTCTGTCATACATAAGGAGAAATAGCTGAAAATGTCTCAGCCTTTCTTCTTTAATCAGTTTAAGAATATGACGCACCATGTGACAAGGACTTATTTTCAGACCTCTTGCTTTGACTGTCGCTTTCGCATACACACATGCCACCACACATCTTTTTTTTTTTTAAACTGTTTAATTCAAGCCAATGCAGCTGTAGTCTTAAACTCACAATCCCTATGTTGAACAGCTCTCCCAGCAGTGCCCCTGGCATGTCATCAACTTCAAATATGCTGACAGACTAAAAAAGCAGCTGAGTCATTCCTAGGAAGCTTTTCCCTCCTTTCCCATCGTGCATCCTCAGAATAACAAGCACGCCTGCACAGACAGCAAAGGCTTGCCCCATTGGAAACTTACTGCTACAGCACTCGCTGTCAAAAAAGTTACAGTCCGTCTGCAAATACAAGACAGAACCAGAACAAAGTTTAACCTCCCACCTTTCTTTTAGCAGTTTTTTCCCCCCTCAGCAAGTGTCAAGTCTGTGATTTGCATGTTCAGTAAAAAAGAATACTATTTAATAAAATCATTCAAGATGGCATAGGTAATGTAAGAATATAAATCACAGGGAAGAGTGGAGACAAAGGACCTTTATTAAAGAACTGACGGGCTTTAAATCTTATCCCTGCAGCAGATAATCAGTTTATTTAAGCCACAACACCACACGTGGCTGCAAATAAAGCTAACCTTTAAGATTATGATACAAACTGCTCTTTTATCCGGCCGATACACCATGCCTTGAGATAATTCAGCAGACTTTTTGATTTCACTTTGACAGCACAGAAGCAATTATTTCCTTGGTAGTTGGCAGCCATGATATCAAAATGTGTTTGTTCTTGCTAGGAAAAGATGTTCTGATTTGATAAACTGGAAAGTTTTAGTCACCGAGGGGAACGAATTAACCACCATGAATGGATGTGCCGTAATCTTGGCAGAGTTGTTTATTTTCTTCTCACACCTGCTCAGACACACCGCACCACGATGTTTCCCCCCTTGATTAGTAAAGGGGTACTGCTGTGCACTAATGCATGTACTAAACTAATATTCATGTCCTGAGTGTTTATGTCTGCCGGCGTCTGTGCTTGCATATTTTTCACCCCCTCCGATTAAAGTCCTGCAGCGCAACAATAGCCCCTCTATTTTTGCAAACTCCTCCCGTTTTTGACCTTTCTGTCGAACCTGCACTCGCCCTCTATGCATGCGAATGCTCGCATGTTAACGCAAGATGGTGATGGATGGTGTTATTACTTGAAGCTTTTAAGGTGCAGAAAGGGGCTTAAGAGAAGAAATGCACTGCATTGCATGTATTTAAAACCTGGAAAATTAACAGTATGAGTCAGATCACAGCTTACTGATGCACTGATTTGCTCACCCATCATGTAAAGTTCTGTTTTTCTTTTTTAAAATAAGCAATCACTGCAAAAACACAAAAAATACTTTTTTTTTTGTAGCCTTGGCATGCTAAAACATTCTGTCACCTGTGAAAATAGTTCATTTATGATTTATCAAGGCTCTCACAGACCATTTGTGCAAGAGAAGCTTTAAGCTTTGCATTTTACGCAGTCTTATGTTGCGTTCACACCGAACACAATTAGCGCATCAGATTGGCATCAACCGCCTCTATTTGGACGTACTGCGAATTCGATACTTGACGCATGTCCAAAAATGTGTTAACAAGTTTGATGCCCCAGATACATGTGGGAGGAGCTACTGCCAAATGTTTTCAGCCTGATTTCTACATGGGGCAGTGCCTGTGTATATTTAATTTACAATGCATGGAAGACATGGATGATGACAGATCAGGTTTGTTCAATTCAATTCAGTTTTATTTATATAGCCCATTATTACAACACAGTTTTCTCAATAGGGTTCTCACCGGTAGTTGTACCAAACATTAAAAATAGCTGATTGCTAAACTAAACTAAACAAACTAAGCTAAACTGGGCATGCCTGCCCTTATACTCTCCTTCTCGGCAAAGAAAAACTCCTAAAAAAATAAATAAAAACAGATTCCAGGAAAAAAAAAGAAAAATCATCAGGGGTGTCCACATAAAAGAGGGATCCTCTTGCAGGATGGACAGGAGATGTTCCAGGACTGTTAAAGAAGAATTAGCTTATCTAACTCTACAACTACATGTTTTAATAGTGTAGCAGATGGGATTCATAAGGATGGAACAGGGGGACGACGAGGGGCGCGAGACGAGCCAGAGGTGAGGTCCATGGCCAAGAGTAGGAGCACAGACGAGCCAACTGGAGTCTGGAATCCCCCCCCCCCTCCCCCCGGAGGGGAGCAGGAAGGAGGGACAACACATGAATCACACTGCACCAAACAGAGGCACGGAGAACTAAATGATAAATAAATGATGAAGAATAGAGGAGAGGAGGAGAAGTAAATGAGAATAAAGGACAGAACCCCCAGTGTACCATAGTTTCCCCAGCTTCCAATGTCTAGGATATCAATATTAGTACAACATAGTACTAATCTAAGCAGGGGGGAATGGGCCGTCCTGGCCCGGTTTATAAAACCATCTTCCTTCTGCAGAGAAATATGTATAATAGATGTAAAAGATTATAATTATTCCCCCAAACTTGATTACAGTAGGTGAGGTAGGGGAACAATACGTTAATTATTCTCTGATTACTAGCTAGTTTGGCAATAAGCCTGTCCAAAGATGAATGTTTTAAGCCTAACTTTGAATGTAGAAACTGTGTCGGCCTCTTTTACATAAGCTGGGAGCTTATTCCCCAAGACGGGGGCTTGGTGACCATAGGCTCTACCTCCAAGTGTACTTTTAGAAATTCTGGAAACCATAAGCAGTCCTGCATTTTTGGAGCGAAGTGCTCTGTTTTGTTGGTAAGGCACTACGAGATCTTTAATATTGGATGTGGCCATACCATTTAAGGCCTTATAGGTGAGCAGGAGGATTTTGAACTTAATTGTAGATTCAAGTGGGAGCCAGTGAAGTGAAGCTAACACAGGAGTGATGTGATCTTTTCTAATAGTTCCTGCTAATAATCTTGCTGCTGCATTCTGAACAAGTTGAAGACTTTTGACATAACTTTTGGGGCACACTGCAAACAAAGATTTACAGTAATCCAGCCTAGACATAGCAAGTACATGGATGAGTTTTTCAGCATCACTTTTAGATAATGTGTTTCTAAGCATATTTATGTTGTGCGAGTTAAAAAAATACACAGTTTTACCAGCCTGTGATATGTGAGCCTTAAATGATAAATCTTGGTCAAATAAAACCCAGAGGTTTCTAACTGTAGAATTGAAAGCTATATATTTGGCTATAAATACTGTGTCCCTGATTGGTTGACGGGACACGTCGTCCTCGCCAATGTTCAGATTTTTGAACTGTGGATGTGGTGCAACGCTTAAATCGGGCCGCTGCCAGACCACCACCACATCGTTGCTCAAATTGATCTCTGATCACGTCTGTTAACATTGAAATTGGACGCCCTGCTGCACGAATTGCATTATGTGTTAACTGAGCTTTAAAGACTCAGTCCAATGAGAATTGTGTTTTGGTTTTATTTTAACATGTTCTTGTTTTGTCATGATGAAGGATGTGTACAAAGAAAATGAAGATTAAAATTGTATGAGGATTTCTTTATTCCAAAAATTGTCATTCAGGAGTAGACGAAAAAATGTAAGTTTGAAAAAGATTACAGTTGTGATGTCACAAATAAAATGGGTGAGCCACAAGCTCCCTGCTCCGCTCCATTCCGATTCATGCACTTGTAGACGACTAGATCCATGTAGGTCTTCATTTTCCTCATCTTAGCTGGCATCTGGTTCAAAACTGTACGACGCGATAGCTCCACTGTTGCTCGCCATTTTTGTTGCACCGCTTATGTTATGTTAGGGTTGTGAGGGACTGTAAGCTAGTGGGAGAGGGTGTAAAAAAAGAAAAAAGAAGAGAGAAATCAGGGCAGGCTTACTCCTCGTCAACAGTCTCGCCCACAACTTAGAAGGGAATTTGTAATGAACTCCTTCCGCTCTGCAGAAACTATGTCCTAGAAAATGACAGTTTTTTTTAATTTAGGGTAAAACTGTATAATCATAATCAAAAGACCACAGGGAACACTTTGAAAATCATCAAAAGAGGATTGGAGTGGAATTCTTTACGTATAGAGTAGACTCTCATACATATGTTCCTTTTGCATATGTTGTTGACAGCTTGGGATTTCTATATGCTGGATAACCTTTCTTTGTTGCTAGGTAAAAATGAAAATGACACTAGTAAAAACAATAGAAAATAAAAGAGGGAAAGTATAGGCTAAGTCATGCTTTTGGAAAAACTGATGATGCAAAGTTCATTTATTTTGCTGACTGTCAAAATTCCATGGCAGGACTGAAAATGAAGACGCACTGCTTTCATCCCCCTCTCTTTCTTACTTTCCCATCCTCCTTCTGTCTATCCCATCTCCATTTTTGCTGATTGCTTTTCATCATTAATATTTCATGTGTAATGTAGCTCTTTTGGATAGCGTGGATGTGTGTGTGTGGCTGTGCCCCCGTGAGCCCATATGGAGTGCCTGCATCTGCATATGTGCATGCCTGTGTTTGTGTGTTTGTGCCGCAGTATCAAATTCTGCACTCACAGCTGTCGGCTAGTCTCAGCCCCGTTGCGATCTCTCTGTCTGTCTGCCTCTCAACCTTCAACCTCTCCTTCTGTTTCACCATCTTTCTTTTTTTCTTCCGAGTCTTTCATCTTCATCCTTGTGTTTTTGCAGCTCTGTGTTTCCTTCCATCTTCCCCGCCGCTTCTGTGCTTTTTTTTTCTCTTTGCGAAGCATCTAGCTACCGCTCCCTCTCAGCAGCCTCACCAACTCTTCCTTGCAGCTATTACAACCATTTCTGCTGTGCATTACTTTCTTTGACTCTAGTTGTTTTTGCTTCTTGGACTTCATATTATCTCTAAAAACACAATTTAACTCAAAAAACCAATATGTGACTGCAAAACATTATTCTTTTTAGTTGTATTCTTCTTCGTTGTGGTAAAAAGTGAAGTTCTAATAAATATTTTAGAGTTGAAATATAAGAATATACCATAGTTAATCCAAAAAAAGAAGAAAACTATGGATTGAAACTGTGGAAAACTAAAACCAATTTTAAATGCTAAAAAAATGAAAGATATTTTCAAACCTACTTGAACATCAAAAATTGTTGTTTTTACCACATTTTCTAAAGATTTCAGCCAGTGCATTTTGTGTTTCACACTTCATCCTTAAGGATTTTCAAAGTGCTTTACAGATAAAAAGAAAACCCAATGCCAATTATAAGCTCAATGCATATTCTCTGTAACAGAAAAAAGGGAGAAAGGTAAGAGCTTCTGCTGTCATACATGATGTGTATACAATGTATATATGTTAGATACAATACCTCCTTTTAATTCTATTTTTATCACTGCTTTTTTTGTTTCTTCTAAGAATGTAAAACGGGGAGACATAAGTTTTCTTCGTTCTGTTCCCCTTTCATTTCTCAAATAAAGGAACTGTGTTAAATATTTTGTTTGTGTTGTTTTATGGAAATGACAAGAAATAAATGAGGAATCACTTTTTCCACTTTCTTTAGTCAAAACTAGTTAAAAAATGTGTTTATACATTTTTATATATAAAATTTCAAGAAGATAGCATCATTTCTTTTTGTTTTCTCTATTTTCTGATCAATTTATGAATCATTTTAAATACATAATAAAAACAACGGAAATGGCAATAATGGTAGTAATAGCAACAATAATAATGTCTTTGTAGTGCCTTTTTTTGAGTGTTGAAATTGTTTGAAATAAATTAAGTCAAAGTAATAGTTTAAATTTTTTGAAAAAACATATAAGCTGTCATTGTAAATTTCAGCATCTTCAGGGTATAAACTTGTCTAACATCATCAGAAAGAATAACTATTCAAGATTTCAGCTGCTTGAACTTAAACTCTTACATTATTGTATTTACCGTATTTTCACGACCATAAGGCACATTTTAAAGTCTTAGATTTTCTCCAAACTGTAGGGGGCGCCCTTATAAGCCGGTGCGCCTAATGTGTTGTTGTAGGGCAAAGAAGAAGACGGCATGAGAACGGGAGAGGGAAGTGTGGGCGTTGACAACATTGTTTACAACATGGCTGAAGCACAGTTTAAACTGCATGCTGTCAGCTACGCAGAGGAACAGGGGAGCAGCTGCAGAGAATTCAAGTTTGTAGTGCGAAGGTTGCATTGGAAGCAAAAACCTTGCATCAGAGAACCAGAGAACATTCCTAAAATGCTGCATCTGGAGCTTCAGGCACTCATGAAGAGTTGCTCTAAAGTGTTAACTTCACAGATGTTCACAGATGGAGGAAGAACAGATGACAACAGATATGATCCTCTGAAACACCATCTCTGGAATGACTTTTCACATCAGTCTTAAAGTTTCAGTATACCATATATACCTGAAAGAAATGTGACAACATCCTTTTGGACTTCTACTTCACGTAATCTATTTTCAAATTCTATGTACCGGCAGCCTCTGAGTCAGTCAGCATCTAAAGGTTTCCAGCCTTCATTGGATTCTGTCTCTCCTCCACTACAGCTGTCCTTACAGGTTTCTCTACAACCTCACCTGCAGCTGGTTCAACAGTCTCCCCCACAATCTGAACAAGCATCTCAACAGCAGCTGACTTCACAGCCTCTTCAGCAGTCTGTGCTACAGCTGTCACTGCAGCTTCTGCCAAAACCTGCATTTCTGCAGTCAGCTGCACCATGTATGATGTACTCTAGCTATGCCCATCTTCAGATCTATGATGCAAAGTATCAAATATATTGCATGGCCACCATAGTTATACTGGGAAATGTCTATTCTGTCCATCCTCTAAAATCCAGGGCTATGCCCCAAAGCATTTTCAACACCATGAGCTGGACAACTCCTAGCTGCCACTGCTTGGTCCACTCCCCACCATCTATGGTTTCCAACAGTAGCAAATACTCGTTTAGGTCAACCTCAACCAGAGGCAGACTACTGGTGCCAACCCAACCACACTAAGCATTAGAGAAATGACCTTTGATGCATCACAATATATTCAAAAAGTTATTTTTCTTTAGTTCTGACATGGACAGGGACTTTGTCGTGTTAAAAAGTGGGCTACTGAGATCTTGGGCCACATCAGCTTTTAATTGTTACCTAACAAACACCAGAAACTTCAGCAGATCACTTTAGGCTACCTTTTGCACATCAGTTGGCAAAGAGATTTCACTCCACTCTTCATAACACTGCTGTGCATGTACTACAGCAAAGATGTATGATGAACTAAAACAATAAGTAAGGGGAAAAGCTAAAATCATCTATATTTCATTTTCAGTTAACACACTTGTAGCAATGCTAAGCAAAATGAACATCTCTGTCAAGTTTAAGTTGCAATGGGGTTCATATGGGAATAAAGTCCTTAGTAAGCTACCCTGCAGTTATAGAGACGGCACTGCTAAATTCTCCTTGTCAGAGAAATAACTTCCCCTCTTCCCGACTTGGCTGAAGGGTTGGACAGAAAGACTTAAGTTTTCCGGCCCAACCTGCCTGTCTTGTATGTGCACATAAACATAAAACAAACAAACATGTCTAATAAAAATTAACCGTTAGAGAGAAAGGACTGATTCAAATCCTTTGTCCCATTTTGTGCTACTTATGCTACTCCAATACTTCTATTGAATTTGGGAAGCTGAGCACTGTATCAATAGATCAGAGTCCTTGCCATGCCATCTGTGTTCAGCTCACCCGAACAGGCAAAGGATCTCCTCGACAGGTTGAGGGCACTCCTCTCAATGGGTGGATTTGAGATCAAGCAGTGGGTCTAAAATGTATCTGTGATCATCTTCCATCTAAATCCTCCTCAACAGGAGGTGAGCTGTGGTTTATAGCTGATCCACTCCAAAAAACTGCTTTGTTGTTTGTTGTCATCAAAGCTTTAACACATTTAATATTCAACATGCCATCTGTATTCATCATAAAAAGCAGTGATATGAAATTACTTTCATATCCAAGAAAAGGTGTTTCAGAATAAATATATGAAAAAAGGTATTGCTAGGTTTCTGAATTAAATTTTATTTCATTTTATTTAAACCACGCATTTTTAATGTGTGAATAGTAAAGCCTCAATTGGAACACAAAAAATATATATTTTAATAGTTCCCTTTTGTAAATTACAAAAAAGCTTGAAGTTATTTTGGTATTTTAATACAGAGTGATTAAAATATTATAGGTTTATTCAGGTTTTAGTTCATGCACTCTAATTCTTTCTTTCTGTAGCTGTAAATCCCACTTCAATCATGTTTTGATCAATTGTAAAAGCCTTTCAAGTGTTATTTATTTATCATTATGTCATTTTTAGTCAAAATCAAAGAACCTGCGTCATTTTCTTTCTGCAATTCAAATGATTTTCTGCCGAGCGGCAGTTATTCTGTTTACGTGCTCTCCTGCTAGCTTACAGCCCCTCACAACTCCAACCTAACATTAGGGGTGTAACAAAAATGATGAGCAATATTGGAGCAATCCAGCCACCCGGTTTAGAGCCAGTTGCCACTTCAGACAAGGAAAACGAAGATGGAAAAAAATCTACAAGGAGACAGGGGCAGAATTAGAACATTTTTAGAGGGGCACAAGTGGGGCACAAGACTTTGGAAGGGTGGCAAAAGCCCAGAGTGGAAGGCTATTACAAATAAAATGATCAAAAATACGCGTTTCTAACAGTTTTATTACCATTATTTTTTGTTTTTAATTTTAAAATGTTGTAGCTTAAAATGCTTAAAGAAGCTGGTATTAATGATTTCTTAATCTTGGCCAATAATTATACTAATGTTGACTAAAGAATTAGGGGGCAACTGTGGGGCAAAACTTTCTGCTGCAAGCAGGTGAAACAGAAAGGAGCGGAGCAGTGAGCTTGTAGCTTATAGCTTCAGCATCTCATGTTCAAGATTTTTAAATGCTATTTTTGCATCCGCTCCTGATTCATAAAGGCTTGAAGAAAGAAAATTCAATTTTAAGATTAATATTTTTAGATATGTCTTCCATCATCAGAAAGATGCCAAAAGAATATTTTAAAAACGCCAAAAAAACAAAATTTTTGTCAGAGTGGGTTTTTCAGAAACACAAATTGTTCAAAATGTTAAGAAACAAATTTAGAAACATGATTTTCATGACGACAAAATGGTTTTTAAATAGACAGGGTCTAATTAATCCTCTTTTTATTTTCAGCCACACAAAGCCTAATTGTGTTGCTACAGAGTAGCTTTAACTATAAATGGAGATGTTGTAGTATTGTGATATTTTCAATTGCTTTCTCCTCTGTTTTTGGGTGCATCTCCTCAAGAATAAATCTTTCCGAGTTTTTTTTTTTGTGTTTTTCAACGTTAAGATGGAAAGACACTGCTAATTAGCCTTAAATGTTATCAGTTCCTTCTGATGTTAGGAAATTATCCGTAGAAGCCATTCGACAGGATTGGTTTCATTCTTTCTTTTTGAGCAAAAAGACGCTACAGATGTTCCGACCTTGCCTGTCTGTCACTGTAGGTGGTGCTTCACAAATTAAAAGCGGAAAACCACAGCCTCGATGACTGATTTTCTTTGTGACATGTCTTGGAACGCATAAAAAATACCCAGTGGGCATGTTAACAAGGCCTAGAAGTTGATTTTTATCCGTTAGGACTTTAAGGGTTGAAACGCTCCTATACTGTCTGATATAAAACATTCGTTAAAGTCTCTTAAGGCGACCCTCCCAGCGAGGGTGTTTGTGTGTAAAAGAGACATGGTGTGCTTCAACCCCCCCCCCCCTCCTGCTGATTTTAGGCACAAACTGTTCTCACTACCTTAATGAAGAGAATTACCACTGACGCACATGCTTTCCATTTATTGCTCTAGTCTCTCATTGTTGATGGAATTTCTGTGTGTGTGCTCCTGTTGGTGTACTGTTTTGTATACATGTGTGGCCATGTGTATGCATTAACTCTGCTCCATCATGGGCCCAGGAGTGCGATTGGCTGTGGATGAGAGCTAAGGTTGGCACAGTAGCGTTTCCGCAGAAGGCCGTAAAGCAGTGGGCCTGGAGCGCAGGCAGCATCTGCCCCTCTGCGGATGCCAAGATCTACACAAACATCCCCCATACACACTCCAGCGTGCACAGATTTGCATTAACACTCACAGAGATTAACATATATCTAATGACACACACATAATTCGCAGGCTTTCATTTAGCCCCAATCCTCGGTCCCTCGTGCCAACCCATCCTTGCTGCTGGCACTGGAGTGGCCTATTCTCACCTTGCTGACCCCTCGCCGTCTTTCTTCTTCCATCTCTGCCACTGCTTTGTCCTTCACAGGCCGTCTCCCTGTGTTTCAACGTAGCCAATCAATTTTTTTTCTGTTCTGGATCGTACAGCTAAAGCGTTTTTTTTTTTTGGTGGACCGACTTCTTCATTGCAGTGGTCACAGCCTTTTTTTCTTCCGTCTTTCCCGCCCCACGACAGAGTCACACAGTCATTACAGGTCTGTCCGCGTACTCATTCTCTCACACACAGGAACATTTTCACACTCACATACCACACATATACACAACAGCACATAGACAATGTGTTACTCGGTTATTCATCTGTCTGGAGTTGTGGCTCATGAAAGGTCAGTCTTTGAGTTATGACAGAATCTCCTGGCCACAGCAGCCTAAGCGTGGGCGGCAAAGCATTATCTGTGAATGTAGGAGTGTAAATATGTGTGTGAGATTGGTTGGCACTTGGTGAGCAAGTGTGTGCTTCTGTTTGCAGACAAGAGCGTATGGGAAGTATGGGTGGAGTGGTTTTAATGCAGCATCAGTTTTTGCCTGCATGACACTTAAGTTTTTCTTTCTTTCTTTGAGTTTGTGTTTCTGAACTTTTTGCGTTTGATCTCAGCGGCTGCAGAGAGAGAAATGGAGTATGCCATACAGGTACCGGAGGAGAAACAGAACATTTAAATGGAAACAAAAAAAAAATCATCCCTCCTATTGCATCTGCATTTGTTTTTCATTTGATCATCACTATTAAAAATAAATGATTTCATAAAATATTAAAATGTGCATACATTACTAACTGTATGGGGTTGTTTATCTCAGCGTGTGAGCAACAACTTAACAGAGACTCATTATTCTGTAGACCACCGGGACATGTTATTATGCGACTGATAATCAATAGCTTTTTACGGCTATTTATACATTAAAGAACTTTCAGTTCTTGTGCCATGTGCAAGTCTATGTACAAGTTGTTTGCTCACAACTTTAAATTTCTACTCCGATCATCTTTTAATCCATATTAAAAGCATTCCCAGTGTACTTTTAATTATGTTGACATTTTTTGCCAAAATCAGGAAAAAAATGTAGTTTTCAGGGGCTTGTTTTTGCAGAGCAGCAGTAGTCCATCAGAAATTCCCCTCCGAGTTGAGCCTGGCCTCATTTCCCATCATCTGTGTTTACACTCTCTCCTGCTAGCTTACAGCCCATCACAACCCCAATTAGTGGTGCAACATGAACGACGAGCAATATCAAGGTTTTCAACCCGTACAGTTTTGAACTGGATGCCAGCTCAGATGAAGACAACGAAGATGCACATGGATCTTGTCGTCTACAAGTGGATGCATCGGAATGGAGCTGAGGAGGGAGCTTGTGGCCCGCACATTGTAGTTTGTAAGTTACTTCTACAATCTTTTTCAAAATGCATTTTCTTCGTCTGCTCCTGATTCACCACCATTTGAATAAAGAAACACTCAGAAACACTGTTTTAATCTTCATTTTCTTTAAATATGTCCTCCATCATGAGAAAAAATGCTACAAGGACATATTAAAAATACAATTTTGATTGGAGTGGGTCTTTATACTGTTGCCCTCGTGCTGGACTAAAAAGAAATTGTGGACAGTTTTTTTTTTTTTCTCTCATTATCTTTGTTTGCCTAAGGAAATTAAAAGTGAGGTTGTGCCAGGTATGCTTTGTTACTGCATGTTCAAGAACTTAGTAATTGCAAGAAATATTTTAGCCCAAGGTCTTCTTTTTTATTTATTTATTTTCAGAATTGTAAGCCAAAAGTTTGGCCACAGCATTTAGTAATCTTCCTTATTTTTAAGCTCCAACTTGAATGAGGTCTTTCTTCTTTTTTTTGTTTTTTTTTTACCCCTAAGTAAACCCTAAAAATATGGTCAACATTTTCTAGAAAAAAATGCCTCAAAAACTTTCCACTTCAATTCTATCTATCCCTGACTCTCAGATATCTACAAAAGCCATGGCAACATTGTTGCCATGACCACCTTTAAAACATGTGGCAACAGGATACACATTAGGAATGTAGTAAAAATGTCTTTTTAAAGATTTATTTATAAAGACGCAGCATGGGTGATCATTTAAAATGTCACTTTTAGTGAAAAGCATGAAGAAATCGGGAGCGTATGCATGCAGCCACGCTCATTCACAGCCTTCATGTGCAACACACAAAAAACATAGGCACAGAAACACACCCTGACAGATCAACTCCTCATAAGTTCAGATAAATTATAGATGTTGTACCCACACTTTTCCTTTGCTTCTTCCAGAAGTTTTTGGAATAAAATGCTGAGGCAAATTTTCAGGGTCTTATTTCAGCATAAAAAAAGAGGATAACCTTCAGTGTTTTTTGGAAAATATCTGTAAAAAAATATTTTTCCTTATAAAAAAGGTTCAAGATAAAAGTTAGCAAAGCTCAGCAACCTTCATGAATTTTTTTCTCTTCCATTTTACAGACATGTGTTTTATATATCTTCCTCTTTAGGGCTAATCAAATGTTGAAATTCATAGTTCTTCAAAAAAAAATAGAAATTCATGCTTATACATTTAGCCCCACTGTTTTTTAAACATAAAAAAGTACAGTTTAGATTGGTTAAAGCTTCCTTTGCCAATATTTAGATACTTTTTACCACTGTATTGTTTGTTAGGTCATTCTTGCATTAATTAGTCAACTAAGTGTGTTTGATCCCTAAAGTCTACTTTCATTGGCCACTTTATTAGGCACACCTGTCTGAATGCTCTTAATGCAAATTTCCAATCAGTCAATCACATGATAGCAACTCAATCCATGTAGGCATGTAGACATGGTGCAGTTCAAACCGAGCATCAGAATGGGGAAGAAAGGTGGCATGGCTGTTGGTGCCAGACGGCTGGTCTGAGTATATCAGAAAATGCTTCTGGGATTTTTACCTACAACCATCTCTAGGGTCTACAGAGTACGGTCAGAAAAAGAGAAAATATCCATTGAGCAGCAGTTCTGTGGGCGGATATGTCTTGTTGATGTCAGATGAGAATAGTCAGATTGGTTCCAACTGATAGGAAGACAACAGTAACTCAAATACCCACTGGTTACAATCAAGGTCTGCAGAAGAGCATCTCTGAACGCACAACATGTCCAACCTTGAGTACGGATGCATGTGACTGAAGCTTACTTAGCTTTAGTGAGGATGGGTTTTTTCAGCCTTAATCATCGGTAATCCTAATTTGTGGATTTCACCTATTCTGGGATGGATAAAAATGGAATGAATCCCTGCGGTGAATGAGGGAACACTAGTTCATTTGGAGAAAGCATTACAGGCCCTGCCAGCCCACCACTGTGTGTCAGTTTTAAAGCAAGTTGTTATCTCACTTTCACACAAGTAATCACCAGATGAGCTTTTCTACTAATTTTCAATGTATAAGAATAGAAAATGAAAATGTTGCTAGATGTCACACATTTGACAAAAAAAAAAAAAATCACCATTTTGCTTTTGAGAATTAAGCAGAAATCTGCATTTAACAACTGGGTGTTTTAACCCCCAAGTGTATTGAAGCGGTTAACCCTAGCTTTAAAGAGTCGCAATTTTTTTTAGTCTTTTGTGAATTGGAACACCTAGTCCTCCAGTCTTCCACTGGAAGGCACCAAATGGAAATAAATTTGTAAAGTAATTTAAGAAAAAATAAAAACTATCCAGTGACAATAGTGGCTGTCAGTTATTATAAATGAAGGTATTCTGTTCATTGCACAGCAGCAGAATATCAACCATATTTGAATAATTCTCACAGCTTGTATTACTTTCTGAAATTAGCTTTTTTATCTTGCTCGATGTGAAACCATTCAAGTAAGTTACAGTAGGACACATTAGATATTGTAAGGAATTGCCAGCCCTGCTCTCATGTTACTTATTGCTGTTTTTTTCCCTCCTGTCTTCATCTGCCACCCCTGAAATGACTGCATCCCCACTTCCCCTTTTAAACTCCCTGTTCCCGTGAGCTTATTTGTATCTTATTTTTTTCATTTCCCCCCATGTCCTTTGCTCATCCTGCAAACTTCCCCCCAGCCTGAACCTCCTTTCTTTCCAAAAGTCTCACGGATAAAAATGACTCTGTTTGTATTTTTGGCCACAGAAGAAGATTAGAAAAGCATTTTCTTTAAAAAAAGAAATAAAGTCCTTTGGTTCGAAGTGACTCAGGTCCACAGAGACACAAGCTTAGCTGGGAGCTGGCACATAAATACACTCCAGGAATTTATTTATGTTACGAAAAAAGAAAAAACACAAGCCTTTTTTTTTTTTTTTTTTGCAATGCCTGGATTAAATTGGTTATTTTTTAAACCATAAAGATTTAGGCAGTGATTGTGTGCATATGCATGAAGGAATTTATTATTTTAAATAAAAGTCAGGCTAAATTCTGCAATGCCTATGATTAGAATATGTATCAATGAGCAATTATATTTTTTGGGAGGATTTTAAAATAGCCTATTATTAAGAGACAGATGCAACAGAAGTGTTAATAAGGGATTTTTGTCACATGTTTTTTATCCTTTGTGAAAACAAAAGGAAAGTTCACAGATTTTATTACACTGCTATCATATGATTTACCTGCTTTCTTTTCATCATTCTTAATTTACATCAAGCAAAAAAGCTGTGAAAGCCATTTTTTCTGTGTCACCTTGGCTTCAGTCACCCCAAAAATAGTCCCCAGGGTATAAGCTGCTTTGAAATATAAGTCTCAGGAGCCACACAATGTATAATAAAGGAAAATATATATATATATGAGTCGCACTGGACTATAAGTTGGAAGAAAAGTACAACGCTTCCGAACAAATACATAAAGCCCGGCGAAATGCTGCGTTCACATGCAATGCGATTCACATGTCAAATTGATGTACGCTGCCTCTTTTGACAAATTTGAAGCTCAATGCTTGTTCAAAATTGTGTGGATGAACTTGATGCTCCCCTCGGGTGTGGGAGGAGTTACCGCCAAGTTTTTAACCTCATCGTTAGATGGAGGCATTAACTGTGTATCTGCACAAAACACACAAATGGTGTGAGAGCTCAGGATTATTTATTTTGAAGAGCTTTACTATAGCATCAGCAAATACATCTTCATATCTGGGTTCATGAGATCATTCAGTCTTTTTTCTGTTAAGGTGAGGTTAATCATGTACAGCAGGAGATGCATCTAAATGACAGTGGGATTTCCGTGTCTCTGTGACCCAGTTTGATGACTTGCTTTCCAACATTAGTTTGAGGAACAAAAAATAAAATAGTTCAGGAGGAGAATGATCCAATTCTCCTCCATGTTTGTTTTCGGCTGTGCTTCTTCTTCATTGCGGTCAGTAGCAAACACTCATACAAAAATTTGCAGTGCCCTTTAGTCCAACTGGTTTATATATAAAAATATTTTTTAAAATCACTTATAAATTGCACCCCTGAGCAAACTATGCAAATATAAATAAATAAATAAATAAAAAATAAAGAAAACAACTTGAATTCCAAAAAAAATATGCCAAGTGTAAAATTAGGAATGGATGCATGTCTCTTGTCACCCTGTAGTCCAGTGCCCACATGTCACTGCCACCTTGGCATTGTTGAGGTTTCATAGCTAATTGCTGTCTGAAATCTTGGATAGGAATCTTTCCAGCAGTAATATTGTCCACAAACAGAGTTCATTATTGAACACAGACCTCAGTGCTTTGGGAGGGCTCGTTATTTAGTATTGTAGGTTTAGCTGAATGCCCTTCTTCCTTTCCAGCCCTTTCCTCCTGCTTCTATCACTTTGTGTATGGAGTGATTTTTATTGAGATAACTTATTTTGAGCCACAGCTGGTTTGTGTCCTTTGATCTATTATCATGTTTTTAGACCTTTTTTTTGGATCATAAGTTTTTCCTGTAATGCAATCAGTTTCATTTTCTCACTTCTTTTATTTCTTAAAGAAGTCAACTGACTTCTGTCTTTGTGCCTACAAACTATTTCCTGGGACAGTGTAAAGTTTAACAGATACAGAAACCCACACAAAGACCGTTCATAATCAAGCCAACAGTTGATGTTGATGCCAACTGATTCCTGGTGTTTTCTCTCCTTTTCAACTTATTGCCATGTAGGATTATCTGCCAATTGAAAAGGCTCATCTTGACCTGCTAGTGCATCAAACTAGAGTGGTTTTCAGCCATCTGCTTGACTCGCATCCGGAATCCCACCCACCCACCCTTCCTTTACCTACCCAGCAGCAGTGCTTCATCTTCATTGCCAGTCTCCTGCTATATGCTCTCACAGCGGGACCGACCTGTCTTGCCTGCCAATGGGCTGCCCTTCTTAACAGAGTCTCACTGTGCGTATACTAGATCAACTCAACTTGACCTCTTGAATTCTTCTATTGCTGTTAAGTCTCCATTCCTTTTTCCAATTAAGCAGAATTATAGTTTGTGTAGCCCACCATGTAAAGTTCAACCGATTATTCCTGTACAGCAAATGCAGATTTGCCTGATCTCCAAGTCAGACCCCCTCCTATAAACAGAGTACTTCATTTCTTCCACTCCAATTTTACTGATGGTAAACTTCAAAAGTGTCATATAATTTAAAGTCCTTCAGATCTACTGTGCTGCCACTTAACAGCCCACCTTCACCCGGATCTTCATCTTCATATTATATTCGACTTAATCAGTCTCTGTTCCATCGCTAATAACTGCTCTCTGAGCAGTGTTTGCTGTGCCAGTCCTTGCGTTCTTGGTCTTATACATATTTACTTGGACGTAATGGGTCTTGTACTGTATGCATTTCTGCGGACAAAAAGGCAGGAAGGTCCCTAAATGTGATATAAGGGTGAACATTTTAAATTCCCGATTTGTCTGCATTTTTGTACTTTGAACTTGGAATAGAGACACCATTAATTTGTTCAGAGGATTGCACTACAAAGCTGAAACAGCCTGTGTGCTTTGCTTACAGCTATTTTGCCCACAGAAAGTTGATGTATTCCATTAGCAATTCTGAACATCTGAGCTGCAACATTTTATGACTGTGCAGGTGCAAAGTGATACTCTACCTTTCATCTAACTGCTATTAAATTCAGCCTTTTCCTCATTGTTTATTTAAACTTGAATACAAATCAATTAAGCTTTTAATATTTTAAAGTCTTTTAATTTTGGGGGCAAAAATAAAACCTTCAGTTGTTCTTAATACCTGACTTTTAAAGGCAATGCAGATGTTAAATAATTTCCATCCCATAAACATAAAAAATGCACTGAACCATATGTCTGTCTCTACGTATTAGGCAAAGTGTAGTCCAAGTTACTTTTCATCTGTAATAAAGTTACTTATACACACACATTTGGAGCACCAACCCTTAGCTTCACTTAGCTTTTACTTTTATTATTATCGACTTTTCTATCTACTTTGAAAATGGAAGAGATAGAAATCAAGTGTAGAACCTGGGGCCAATGTGCCATGGGACGAAAAAACAAAACAAATGCTAACATGAAAAGCCAAAAAATAAAAAGGCTTCACTTAGCCTACAATGAGAAAACAATAGCTCCAAGCTCTGTGGAAAAAAAAGATAAAAACAAAAACAAAACACCAAAAAAGGAAAAAAGTGTTTTCATCTGTTAGATCTAAACGTAATTTGGCCCAAACATTTTAGTTGCAATAAAGAAAATAAAAGCTCAAAGTTACTAACAACCATCTGTTAATGCCCAATGGTGTTGCAACTTTTGAGCAATTATAATTAGAGTTTTGTAATGTATGAGGTATAGTATGACAAATAAAAAACTCATAAGTAATGGCTTTCACTACCTAAAGTAATTTCAGTAAAAAGTAAGATGTCAATGTAATTCATTAGTTCTGCAATAATGATGCTCATCACTGATCTATCCAAAATTATTGTCATAATGGTCATAAAAGCATATTAAAAAAATAAAACAATTAAAATAATATATATTTAAATTCACAGCTTGAAGAAATCCCACGGTGAGACAGGGTGTACTAGGAATGGAGTGAAACCAGTGACTGTATATGAGAACTGGACTAAGTGACCCCTCCCCCACTGTGTTCTAAATAGAGAGTACTCTCTGGTCCCAAAAAGTGGAAATCCTATAGATTTCTGTAGTATTCTAAAGTATATTTGTCTGAAAAACAAGTTTTCCTCTGCTACCTGTTTTTCGGGATTTTATTTTTTGTAGTGCAAGTTATTCCAGTTATAAACTGTCCAATCAAATGCCTCAAAAAACCTTTGAAACTGTTACTTGAATGTTTGAAATGTTTGATAGATTCTCTCAAGCACATTTTCAAGGGGTAGGGTGGTGGACTTCCAGCAAGGTAAATTCTGAGTGGCAACATTGGTTGCCATATAAGTGTTGACCAACTGAGACTATTCACTGCTTACTGTTGATTTCTGGTTCCTACATGGCAACTGCCCTATCGCAAAAAAAAATGGCGACTGAATTAACTTAATTTCGTTGGAGCCAGAAGCAAACCATTTTCTATGGGTGACATCACACTCACTCAGTCCAGTTGTCCTACATAGTCAATAGATGAAACCAAAGACAAGTCAATTTGTGTCTTCAAATCAAATCCAACCATATTTATAAAGGCACTTGTCATACATATACTACGGAGCCCGTGTCCTGACATTAAGATATAAAAATATATCTTGTTCCCACAGATTAATATCTTGTTCCCACAGGTTATTATGTCGTTCGCACGAAATACTATTCCGTTCCCACAAGATACTATTCCGTTCCCACAAGATAGTATTGCGTTCCCTCAAAATACTATTCCGTTCCCTCGAAATGATTAACTCGTGTGAACTCAATAATTATGTCGTTCGAACGCACGTGTCTTCAATGCAATGTAATGAGACACACACAGACAGAAATGTGAAGGTATCTGCTGTAAATCTATGACGTAAATTAATAACAGGATCAATGATCGGCTAGTCAGTTAGCATGTATCCTTATAGCCTTCGAATGTAAAGCAACTGACTGATAAATTTAATAAAAGACAAGTCCTGAATATTATTATTCTTATACGACCCTAAACTACAATATCAGCTGTCTGACAACAGACCAGCCAGTTGCCCAAATGCCGGCATACATCAAAGAGCTCTGCGGCGGCGCTAGTAGTAGCCTAGCAGGAGCTATCGTATGACAAAGCAGCCTAGTTATCATAAATCTTTTGATATTTTTCTTATATTCATTGAGTCAGTATTAAAGTGATCATTTTTGTTTTTTATGTTCCTTTTTTGAACGAATATGGGTCACAGAGACACGGAAGTTACCGCTGAAAGCGGCTTAGTTTTGCCGGCGTACAGAGAGCATATCCGCGTGTATGACTTATGACGTGAATAATTACTGAGTTGGAACGGATTAATTATTGCGTTCGAACGACATAATTATTGCGTTCGCACGAGTTAATCATTTCGAGGGAACGGAATAGTATTTTGAGGGAACGCAATACTATCTTGTGGGAACGGAATAGTATCTTGTGGGAACGGAATAGTATTTCGTGCGAACGACATAATAACCTGTGGGAACAAGATATAAATCTGTGGGAACAAGATATATTTTTATATCTTAATGTCAGGACACGGGCTCCGTAATATACAGCACTTTACATAATAAAAACATTTTTCAACTTAAGAACCAAAGGCACAAAGACCATCACACACACACAAAAGATGGAGCCAAATACAATGTGTTTTCTAATAATAATAATGAGGGTTCAGAGTACCTGGCAGAACAGTAAAGGCAAGTTAGCTTAGTAAATACATGACAGGTCCCTTACTATTGAACGGTATTTTATTAGTTCTGAGCCTGCCTTTGCTGTTCAGCAGACAACCTCTATTTAAGAGGAAAATGTAATTTATCAAACTATTATGTCAAAGTTCATTGTTCTGCCTTCTTGAGGGTTTTTATAACTCCATCTGAACTTCAATTTTAATCCAACAGACTTCAGTTTGGACCTGTTTTGTTCACAAGATAGTATGTCTAGTGTCATGCATGGCTGGTACCATAAAACACACCACAAAAGGAAGGACACTTTTTATTGTTGGAAAATGTGAATCCAACATAGGTATGCATCTTTGTGCCAAATGAATAAAACAAATAGGACAAAACCAGACCTGACTCTTCTGTGGCTCAAGAGTGAAATAAGGGAACGAAAGTCAGTAGTTAATACTACAAATTCCACAGTGCTTTGCTAGTATGTTGGCGTGCAGTCGAAACCGGCAAGCACTCCTTTTCTCTGTTGACAGTCACTGACAGCCATGCTCCAGTCACATCGGACAAAATCTTTGCACTCTCCACAAAAATGGCCAACAGGAGCTTTCAAGACAGGTGGGAGTCAGATTATCTGTTCACAAATATAAAGACAGACCTGTTTGTCTTGTGTGCAGAGCTAACGTGGCTGTAAGCAAAGAATATATGAAGACACTATATGAAAAGGTTAAACATTACATATCATTTGCAATTAATTTTTCAATAAATATTGAGTTCGGCCCGTGACTTTACTTCACTGTTTAATTTTGGCCCACTGTGAATTTGAGTTCTACACCCCTGCTCAACAAGGTGCCTCCAGTCACCTCATTAACAGAAATAGAAAAGAACATGCAGGTGAGAAACAGAGGGACTGAGCAAAAACATCCATAAACACTCGCTTGTAACAGGATCCATCACACATTTACTCCAAATTGTTCAGGGATTTGTTACATTTGAACAGAAACAACATAACAGTCAAGGAGCCAAGACAGAATTGCATTACAGCATGTTTTTTTTCTCAAGACACAGTTGTTTAAGCAGCTTATTCGGAACGTCTAGAAGCCGTTTAAGAGTGCAAAGAGAAGACTGTGAAAACAAAAATGGAGCTCCGGTAAAAAATGTTGTAATGAGCTTTGAAAATCAAAGAGGATGACCTCATGCACAAAATTCAGGTCATATACATACTGGATGGATAATCACTGATGTCACTGATTGGACTTTGAATGGCCAAAATTAAGTCTGGAGTGGGCGGTAATATTAGGTGGAGTTTGCTCAGCCCACCTCAAATTTTGAAAATGGCTGACTCGACAAATCAAATGAAAAGGGCAAATATTTTTTTTGAGTAAACCTATGGGTCTACCCACCAACCGATCAACAGACACACCCCTGAAAATACATAAAAAACTTCTGGTCTGGTAAAACCTATAAAATGATAGTTGTCATAAATGGAAACTAAAACATTAAACATAAAAAACTGTTTTAACACCAGCCAGTAGGTAATTTTATTTCTAGTGTAACATTTAAATATTTAATAAAGGAATAATAGGAAATTGCAATGTTCTGAAACGATTTTTCTGAAAAGATTTTAGTACTTCCTGGTTGGGTTTGAATCTGGGAATAGAAAGTGGGAGCTTGGTCCAGGCTTAGAAGTCAAAATGTGTTTTCAAAGTTCCTTTTCTGGGGCTATTTTACGGAAGTTTCCTTCTTCTTTAGCACATTTTGAATTATTGGATAGCTCCAATCATGCTCGCCATTTTTGTTGCACCGGTAATGTTTGGTTTAGGAGTATGAGGGGCTGCAAGCCAGCAGGAAAGCATGTAAACAGAAAACTCAATTCTTGGTGATGGGAAAGTGGGCGGGTTGCTACATGCCAACGGTCTTGCCAACAACTCAGACATCGGGGGAACACATTATCAACACAACAGGAGCTAAACTACCAGAAAATGTAAAAATGACCATATTTATTGTGGCCCCACATTATTTTCATTAGGAGCAAGCTGCCCGTCTATAACTATCCCACCAGTGCAACTTGGGAATAACACAATAGAAAATTCGTAAAGACATTTAGCAGAAGAAATAGAAATGACCAAATAGTTAAATTGGATGAACATAAAGTGTTTGCTTGTGTTTTTACTATCAACATATGTCAACATTAGGTTTGAAAAAGACAGGAAAAACACCAGAACAAAACCAGGGTTTATGGTGTGAAAGCACCCCTACGGCAGCTGAAAGCTCGGTACCCTTTCTCACTATGGAAACAGAGTTGAAGTGTTACCCAATGCCTCTGTCCCCCCAAAAAAGTTTGAAAGAGTTGAACCAGAAGAATCAATCGAACAGAGTATGAGGGCAAAGAAAGATAAAGGAGTATGGGAAAAAATGGGGAGGGGGTGGATGATAGGAGAAAGGACTGACCAAAGTGTGGGCTTTAGAGAAGGGAGATTGGGATAAATGGGAAAATGTGTGGGTTTAGGAGAAGGGGGTAGTGGGATGGTTTGAGAGGGGCAAAGAAAGCTGGAAAGTCATTGTAAAAAAAGGGAGGTGGAGAAAGAATCAGGCCATTCATCCATGTCTCTCGAGACGGACGCAGTCTGAATTCAGGATAACTCATTCAGAAATGCCAACTCCACTTTGTTGCAAACACCTCTGTCAGTCTGCCACAGTTA
This sequence comes from Oryzias latipes, assembly GCF_053564925.1. Classification (NCBI taxonomy): domain Eukaryota; kingdom Metazoa; phylum Chordata; class Actinopteri; order Beloniformes; family Adrianichthyidae; genus Oryzias; species Oryzias latipes. Next base: position 10,979,623 of record NW_027616335.1, read on the forward strand.
CCAATTGGCTGGGGCACCGCCAGAATGCCTTAACAGCATGACTGACGGCAACTCGCAGCATCTGACACACATACACACGGCACCCACTGTGGGCTCACTTTGCAGTTCTGCAATAGATTTTGTTGCGATAAACATAATGGGTACCACACTGAAAACCCATGTTTGTTCCAAGTTTAAAACCCAAGGGACATTCTGGGGATAAATAATGCACACGCATATATAGGCATACAGACACAGGACACACAGAAACACAATCAGGATGCCTAAGGTGACATGCTGCAGTGTTGTCAGAAATGCATCTTCCCTCTCTGGCATGAGTTTTCCTTAACCCTGTCAGATAATTGGTCGCCAGGGAAGCCATGTTGCTTAAAGCCAAATGTTAAACCTTAATAAGGCTGTAAAAACACACCTAAACATTCAAATAAATCTTACAGGTGTACACAAAAGTGAGGCATGAAGGACACAGGCCACAAATGCACATAAATATTTATAAACATTTTTCCCCCTCTTTTATTAGAATAAATGAAAGCTGATTCATGCCAGTTTTCCCTTTTAGCCCTCTTGGGCTTGGACAGCGTAAATGCAAGCTAACGGTGATGGATATTCTTTGGATTTCTGTGAATGTTTTCTTCTTTTCCTTCTCATTGCTTTTGTAGCTGTGTGTGCAAGAAGGCAGCTCCTCCCAGAGGTGTTGGGACCAAGTTGCTCTCCATGCATGTCTTGTGACTCTGCGTCTGTATGTGTAAGTCTGTGTGACCTTGTCAGGAACGTTTCCTATTTAATCATCTCTGGGAAATCTCAAACTTGCTTTTGAAATTGAACATGAAAGGTAACCTTCTCTATTTTTACTTGCTCTCTGTGAGCAAAGAACCAGGGAATTATCGTTTTTTTTCTTTCTGTCCTAAACTCTGCTTTAAATCTGCGGAAGGCACATGACTAAGATGGAGAAAAAAGAAGGAGACTAACATTGTGCTCAGATACACTCAGAGGAAGACTTGGGCAGAGCGAAGTGAGAAGAAAGAAGGTTAGACAGAGGAAAAGATATCAGAGATTGAAAAAAACAATGGCAGAAAGAGCCAAATAGGGAGAAGCACATATGTAAAACTTTTGATAGTTTTCAGTTTCATGACATATAGACAAATTAAAGGAAAAATATGCAAATGTGGTGGCCCACACTGTAGTTAATTCCTAATGGAAAAAGCCAATCAAATAAAAAAAAAATTGTTTCAGTACCAAAAACTTGGAATACAAACATTTAGTTGGCTCTTTAATATAAAAGCAATCATGGTCATTAATGCTAGTTATTAAAGAGGTACATTGTAGTCAGGGTTGTAAAAGAATCAATTTATTTCATAATGAAATACGCTGATATGCTGAAAAAAATGGCAATGCTATGTTTCATACTGGGCTCGGAAATGCACGTTCAAGCGACCACTTCCAAATCCACAATCATTTCTGACCCCTACAGCAACTTCCTATCCCTACAGTTAGCCTTCCAAGTGAAAAGTTCTGAAAAAATAGTGTCTTCAAACCCAGAAGTTACTAACATTCAGTGACGTCATGAATAGTCACTGGCAGAGGAAAAAAAAAAAAAAAATAGAAAAAAAAAAGAAAAAAAAAAAAAAAAAAAAAAAAAAAATGAATAGTCACTGGCCGTTTACGTTCGTATGTACAGTAGCTGTCAGTGCACGGAAAATACATAACATTTTATAACTTTAAAAGGTCGTGCAAAAAGTCGCTACGGCTCTCCCATAAAAAAACAAGTTTGGACATAAAGCTCCAAATGCCCCTACAATTTGACCAATAGGAGATCTGTTCAGAATTGGCCCATGTAAACACGCATATGGGCGTTTCGGGCTTCCACGTCCAAAACTCTCACTTCCACATGTCGCCATACAAGTTTTAAAGTCCGTTAGCGGGCTCTGCATACAAAACACACGGCAATTGAACGCGCCCTGACAGTTAAACCAGTTGAACTTTGACCAATCAGGGACTCAGATTTGGTAGTGACGTATCGGTGGCATCCCTTTTAATTCACAAAAGAGAGGACCATTTAGAAACTGATCATGGAGGAGAAATGATCATTTGTGCTTTGTACCCTGGTGGAATTATATGACACCAAGTATTTCATATATTGGAAAAAAGCTGTGAAAAAGGGGCTGGAGCAAGATTTACCAGATTAGTACCACTTTGAAATTTTGCACCAAGCCTCTTCCAACTGTGAGTAGATGAACTAGTTTAAGGTGGTGGCAGACCTGTTGGAACACCATATGTTAAAAGCATGCATAAGGTTAAGTGTATTCTTGAATGCACCATACAAGCCCGGTGAATGAGAAAGAAAAAAAACTTTTTTTTTGTCAGATCACTCCTACGGTTTCAATGTAGTCCCATTGACAGTATGTTTACATCATAGTTTATGTTTTTTTGTCCACAACAACAAAGTCACTGCCTGTCTTTTCTGTGATAATTGCATGGCACAGCATCTATCTGACATTTTTCAAACAGCCTTGCGATTTTAACTCACAAGCTGGCTGCCATGGGACAACTGTGGCTTTCTGCCCTCCAGGGAGCGTTGCGCTCAGAATGAGACATAACGTGAAAATTATGGATCGAAACAAGGCTGATAGTTTTATATGCTTCAGAAAGCTGTACTGACAGGAAAAATAAAAATGTCTTTTTTTTTTACTGAGGTTGTTGTGAAGAAGTAGCTCAATGCATCTAGCAAGTTAGTCCATTTGCTTCAACAAGATCAAATCCAGCAGCACGCGCTTTGCAGGGTTTTAATAGGCACGTTGGATTCCAAATATGTAACTAAAACTGTCAAACTTGTGTTTAGTGTCTTAAGTTTGAGGGTTTGCCTACTTTGCACATGCCCTTTGTATCCCGCTGGCTCTCCTTTCTTCTCTTCTTGCTCCCTGTAAGCGAAGGGGGGTCGGCTAAGTGGTGGTGCTGGCTCAGCCTGAGGCAAAAGCAGGGAGACCTTACATTTGACTGGCCTGAAATATGTAAGGAAACCATCCAAAGCTTGTTTCGCTCTGTCAGTACCCAGTAGGTCAGTCCCATCAGAGACCAATTATCACGACTTCTGAGCCGCAGACAAAGGGTTTAATCAAATAAAACCTTGACCGGCAGCTCACGTAAAAAAAAAAACAACAGCTGTATGCAAACAAAGTTTTTTGTGCCCACCTTAGTTCTTCCCTTTTAAACTTTTGTCACAACTTTTTTTTTTAATGTTTTTGCTTAGATTCATCTCCTGAAAATCTTGCAGTCTTTCAGAAACATATAGGTATTACCAAGGCTGGCTTATAGGACCACAAAAGAAAAGCAGGCCCCTCGTCCAGAGCATTCACCTGTGTTCACTGGTGACTTGCTCCGTCAGATCTTTTTATTGCTACACCCATTAAACACACATGACAGAAGTGCATAAATCATTCATTATGGATATTAAACTGAGAAGGAGGGAGTGGAGGGTGTATAGGTGGAATAAATCTCCTCTGTTGCCCCCTACCATGAAAGAATGTGAACTAATAAGCATCCAGCTGTGAAAGAAATAGTGCCACTTATAAATACCAACACTCATCTGGTCCATCAACCCCCAGATGCAGAAAATGTAAAAGCAACATTAACCAGATGCTCCTTCTCTCTATCTCACACATGCGGGGCACTTACCTTGATTTTTTTCTTTTTTCCACCAGCCTAGAGGGGAATAGGTTTTGCTTTTCTGTATTTCCTTCTGTGTGCCCTGGGGAGAAAAGGCACTTAAGATAACATAGTCTCAATAAGTGTTGAACCGCAGCCATAAGACATGAAAACTGAAGAGTAAGAAGTAGGAGCTCTGCACAATCAATGATGAAATGCCTCCTATTGACTCTCAAGTGAGGAGAGAATAGGACTTGGAGAAAAAAAACCCTGCAGCACTCTGTGAAAATGTATTTATTCCTAGATAATTCTAATGTATCAGTTGAAGCATTTCTGATTTGGTGCATCATTGGTGGAAAAATGGCAAAAACACTTAGGATTTTGCTATGTATTTGAATGATCTTTCGCTTGGAAAATGATAAGTTTAGATGGTTTGTGATCTTGTGAATAGAACCCCATTCAAACAACCAGAACGTTTTACAAACAAGTAAATTCTCACTGGTTTTTTCTTTGTGGGTGTAAAACTTCCTGTCTTCTCAGTCCTATTTATGAAAATTGACATGTTTTATCCGCAGCAGAATGGCAAAATTGACTCCACGTCTATCTATAGCACCACAGTGCTGCTTCTGGGATACGATGCTTCCGAAACGTGTCAATTGCAGTCTAGTGCGGTCTAGTGAGACTGCACTCATTGACTAGAATGACTCCTGTCTCCTGCTGCAACTATATCTGGTGTACCTAAACCCTAAATGCGGCAGAACATATTCAGGTTGGTGTTGAAAAATGTTGGTCACTCCAGAGTCTTAAAGACCAACTCCAATGAAAATTGTGTTTTTTGTGTTTTCACCATTGTTCCTTTTGCATTTTTCTGATGATGGAGGACATATATAAAGTAAATTAAGCTCAAAATTGCACTTCTGAGTATTTCTTTATTCAAATCGTGAGGCATAAGCAGACAAAAAAAAATAAAAATAATAATTGATATAGAAAATATTCAGGGTGGGCCACAAGCTCCCTGCTCCTGCTCCATTCTGATAGATCCACTTGAAGATGGCTAGATCCATGTAAATCTTTATTTTCTTCATCTGAGCTGGCATTTGGATCAAAACTGTAGCTCCAATAGTGTTCGCCATTTTTGTTGCACCGGTAATGTAAGGTTAGGGGGTGTGAGAGGCTGTAAGCTAGCAGAACAGCACGCAGACAGAGAGCTCTCAATTATGGGTGATGGGAAAGGAAGGCATGGTTGCTCCATGGCTGCCCCGCCCACCACTCTGAGGTACATTACTAATGAACTACTTCTGCTCTGCAGAAACTTTGTCCTAGAAGACGACAGGCTCTTTGATTTTAGCTGAAAATGATGATCATACTAAAAAAAAACACTTGGAGCGATTTTTAAATGGATCAGAAGATGAACGGAGTGTTTTTGTCTTGGGTATGTCCTAAGTATTCGTTAGTCAAATGCTTTAAACTTTTTAAATCACTTCTGGCAAGAACCAAATCTTTATAAATAAATAAAAATATCCTTTTTATGTAGCCAACATTTAAAAGGGTCAACTCATCTACTTTCCCATGCCGTCCAGTACTGATCACCACCTTTGACCTGCTTGTAGAAAATTATCTTCTCCGTCAGGCCATCTGCTAAACAATTCATTTAAGCATGTGCAGCCACAAAAACAGCTGCTGATTTATTTAAAAAAACAAAAAAACAGCAACAAACTAGTCTACAAATCAACATAGAGTGCACATTCCAAATAGTGGATGATTCACAGCATAACATGCATAAGTTGCTGTGACTGCAACATTTCCCATCTTGGCTTACAAGTAGCCAAATCCCTGGGAATTCCTGGAATCCAACTGCAGCAGCATCTGATTTCTACAGAGTAGAGGAATCAAAAAAATAGACTTTCATGTGATAGATGTACAATTAATTTAAATAAAGCATTCTTCCTGGACTTATATAATAAAAACTAAAAATGCTCCAGCGTGAAATGCAATATAGTAAAAGTCAGATTACAAACTCAGAAATGTTCGTAGGTTTATTCCTAACAGAGCTGTTTAGTCCAGATCAGCATTTGTTTTCTCAGTCTGCTATTTTGGGCAAGCTTATATGAACTGTGTAGATAAATTGTGAACTAAACAATTTAACTGATTAGATTGAAAACAAGGGGTCATGTTTTGCCTGCAAGTTAATCCAGTGTAGCTTACTTCAGCATAAAGGCACACTTTCCATCTGGTTGAGCAAAGAAAAGGCAATAAACAAAGTGATGTAAGACTTGTGAATTCCTACGCTACGTTCACACCGGGCAGGTGACGTGCGTTCTTGAACACGCTAAGCGCACATTCTTTGATGCATACTGCGTACCAAATCTGAGTCTATGATTGGTCAAAGTTCAAGGGGTTTAACTTTCAACATGCAGTTTTGTACGTAGAACCCCAAATCGGTCGTGAAAAGTTCCATAGCTATGCGTTAACATGAGATTTTTGAATGTGGAAGCCCGAACTGTGCATTTAAGCGCATTACATAGACTTTTCATTAGAAGTGGTCTCTTTTATGAGCGTTGCAGAGGGTGGTGAGAATGTACCTTTATAAGAAAACAAGACCCAAAAACCTAATTCCAAAGATGGACAAGTATGGGGGCAAACAGTGAGAAGTTCAAGGTCCTTGTTGATACTGGTGGCCAGTAATATACACTGCAAAAGCACAAAATTGCACCAAGTATTTTTGACTACTTTCCAGTTTTAATACCTTATTACACTTGATAAAAGACAAAACTAAGATACAAGTACCGTTTTAGTAAGATGTAAAGATTTGTTTTAAAAAAAGAGAAATAAGAAGTTTGATTAGCGCATAGTGAGTGATCTTGGAAATGGATTGCTTCATTTTGGAGAAAATTTAAAGTTTTATTTGACTCATAACACACACAAAAAAAAATACTTTTAATAAGAGCAGGAAGAAGTTTGAAAAAAAAAAACTTTTGCAGTAAACTGGTTGCTGGAGCCTATTCCAGCTACCGTTGGGTGAAGGCAGGGTGCACTCAGGACGGGATGCCAGTGATTAAACATTTACAGATCATTTCAAATACTAATTTATCTGAAAATATATAATTCTAGTTTTGTTTGTTAATTTATCTTAAAAGGGCAGGACGTCACTTATTGTTCTGAGAAATGTCAAAAGAAATTCTCTGAGTTCCGTTGGCAGATTTTACACTTTTTTGTTTTTATATTTCATAACTTCGATTGTACATGCTAATTTTTGTTCCTAGTGCTTTTATTTTTGGTTCACGGTTTCTGCTTGTTTCATGGAAAACACCTTTACTGAAGGAGCAGCTGTTGGCTTTAAAGATTGCAGTGTGAAAGCAGACCAAAGCAAACAATGGTGCCTTTTTTTCAGCCCGATCAGACATTCCTTCTGATCTAAAAATCCCCCAAGAAGGGAAAACATGAAGTGAGCTCTGGCACTGAGAAATTAAGCACAGACCATGACTTCTAATTGGAACTGGGGAGTAAAAAATTAGGGTTTGCAGTAAAAGTAAATGAAGCCTGGTGAAAATGTGATGCAAGATAAGCAGTAATTTAGCCCAGTAGCATATACCATGGATGATCTAGAATCTGTCCTAAAATACTAACATTCCTGTGTCACTGGAGTAAACATTGAAGCCTCTAAGCTAAACTTAGCAGAATTTGTTTTGATCTGGGGTAAAACAGCGATAAAGGCACTTAACTCTTTGATGGGAAAATTTGATTTGTGCATTTTCCTGTTTATTTTACCCAAATCTAGTTGTTGTAAAAACCAATCCTATGGATGAATTGCTTTTCACCAGTTGAAAAATATCTAGATTATCATCATAGTGTTCCGGACTTGATGAAAATAAGAGGTGTTTTTTTTTTTTTGCTTCCTCATCCCTGCTGCTGAAAGCCTAAAACCACAGTTTCTGAATGAAAAATAAAGTATTTGTGGGATTCAACAGCCCTAAAACCAGACAAAGAGAAAAAGGCAAAATAGCCCCTTATGATAGTTACACACAGGCCTTTCTTTAAAAAGAATGCTACCCGCATGTCACTTCCACATCGGAGTCCCTGAGTGGTCAAAGCTCAGCTGTTTTGCAATTCAGCAGTCAAAAGTTCAGCTGGTTGAACTCCCAGTGCGCAATCAATGAACGCAAAATTAATATGTAGACTTGCTTAGTGATTCATGAACACGAGAGTTCTGGACACGGAAGCCCAAAACGAGAATGTTTGTGTGTTTACAAAGACTTTTCATTGAAGTAGCAGCCTAAGTCGACGCGGCTGATGTGAATTTACCTTGATTGGACGTGGCTTCCTGATCATATGTCTCCAAGCCTGATGTGGACATAGCATAATATTTTCAGTTATAGAGGACTTTTGTAACCTTAAAGACAAGATGCTTTCCTACCTCAGGCATGTAAAATTGATTGCATCTGCCTTGAAGTTCAGTTGTACAACCTATTTTTGAAACATTTATGTTTCGATCAATCAAAGCAAAACCATTACAAAAATGGCTCAGCTTTCTTTTACAGTGTCTTCAATTGGTGCATCTCTTTTTTTTTACGTTTTCTCCCTATTTCAACTGCTGGATCAATTGTCACTATCTCTTCCTCATGATAATAAGCTGTCAATGCTTTTGTAAGAAACCCAATTTCTCGTTTTTGTAAGGTGTCCTTGTTTTCTCTTTAAAAAAAAACCCACAAACTGTCTTTTCACAGCCACTGGCTGGTTACTAAGCCTTCCTGTTGCAATCACACATCACTGCACACTGTAACTACCATTTGCTGTCGTTCATTAGGTGAACTTTTGTAGGATGAGTGGTGCCGTGACTCTGCAGCTCAATAGTTTTTCCCCGGCTCACACATGGAATAGTTAAAGTTTTAATTTAGATTAAACTTTAATCCAGAAGTTATCAACGCTACAAACAGGCAAATATTTTCTCTTAAGATACGTTCCCTCCAGGCTCCGCAACACATTTTCAACCCACCACTTCCAACAAATAGTTCATGTAAATGCATGTTTATGCACATAAACACATGGCCATTCAACACCCACTGAAAGTTAAACCAATTTAACTTTGACCAATCCGGGACTTGGATTTGGTGGTGACGTATGGAGAGTGTCCTTTTTCACACACAGAAGTGCCAACCCTTTGAAAATCATGGAGGAGAAATTCTTGATTGCGGTTGGATTTATATGACACCAAGTCTTTCATATATCAAAATAGAGCTGTGAAGGAAAAAGCCTGGAGCAAAATTTGCAAGATGTGCACCACTTTGACATTACACAACAAGCCTAGTATCAGGCAGCGAACGTCCAGTGTGAACACCATATGCTAAAAACATGTTCAATAACCTTCGTCCAGAATGTTCTTGAATGTGCAATACATGCCAGGTGTGAACGTAGTGTAAGGTTTAAGAAAGAGATAAAAATGTTCCTTCTACTGCTTCACTGCAAACATGCAAAAATCCCTCAGGGTAAACTGTAGTACCCAGGTATGTTTGACCTTCAAAGTCCTATTCGTTTAAGCTGTGATTGCTCATCTGTGCTCCGCACGCTTCATTGTACCGTGCTGTGTCCGGCACAGATCGTTAAGTGCAATGTGAGTGTGGGTCAGAGTGGAGTTGAGAGGGGTTAGCCAGCAAGGTTTGAGGCAACCAAGCTGAATGTGAGTAAGCCCTTCGACCAGGAAGCCATGCTTTTTAAACCTTAAAAGAATGATATTTGTCCTTCCTGGAGTGCAGGGGAGGTTGGCAGACCAGCTACTTACACACACCACCAGACTTTTTTTTTTTTTTTTGGAAAGTAGTGATTGGAAAGGTGGTTAAGCTTTCTGCACTGCTTATACTCTTGTACTGATGCAAACAGGGCTCTCTGTGCGTTCCAGTAACAGCTTGTGAAGGCCGCCTCCAAACGTAGGGGAAGAGGCAGAGAGGCGTAGTCGTATGAAATGCCAAAAGGCTTAGGAAAAACGATGTTTGGAGGAGTGGGTGCATTTCAAGGGAGTCTGCGCGGTGATGGCAGTGGAGACTGGAAATCTCTCCTCTGGGGTCCTACTATCAAGATGCAAAGCCATGTAGTCTTCCATGAGGAAAGCCTTCAGCAACATAAATCGGGAGCCTTTCCCTCATGCTGATGCACGGCCCATGGCAGCAGAACAAAATGTTGAAGAATTCTAGGCGCTGCTGCTTTCTCACTTATTTTGCTAGGCCATGCTCACCTGCCCACTGTCTATCAACTACTGTGGGTCAATAAAGAATGAACCAGAGGGCACAGGATGTTGGGCCTCAAATACTTTTAAAATCTTAGAGTCTACAGGCACTAATTAACTTTTAAATCACAGTTTGTCATAATTCAATTAGAAAACAATGAAAAATATAGGATCTTTGGAGAAATGGGAGGAAACAGATTATTTTTATACATATTTTTTTTTCTAAGCAGGTAATCTTTACTGTGTAATCACAGGTTGTTCCTGGATTTTTAGTAGAGGTGTTCCATTTCTTGTAAATTTTGAGTGTGATTGAAATACTGTGAAAAGAGTGCTGAATATCGGATTATTTACACCACGTCATGTTTAGTAAAGAACAGTCTGCCTTCAGAATAATGTGACAAACTTTCAAAGTTTTAAAGCAGCTCTGTAAATTCAAAGAACTTGTGATTTATGGGTGGTTTGTTGTCTTGTGCATCGTATCTTTAATTTGTGATTAAAGGACCCAAATCCAAGTGAAAATAAATTCTATAAAGTAATGTATTCAATAAACTAAATAAATACACCTACTGTAAATAGATCAATTAAAAAATATGCTAAAACAGACAGAATAAATCTGAATCAAGTGGGAGAAAACAAAGATGACAGGACGTGTAATCTGACATGAAACATCTAACACTACCTCTGAAGATTAAATCTCCAAGGTTGTCAGTTTGTTGCAGGGCCACACACTTACAGGCAATTTAAAATAACCTGTGCATGCACAGGGAGAACAAGCCACACAGAAAGGTCCCAGCTGGGATTTAAACCTGGGCAAGAGCGCTAACCACTGCACAACAGTGCAGCCAGATCCTCTGGACTTTCCCTTTTTTAGTTGAAGACATTTCGCTTCTTGTTCTAGAGCAGGGGTGACCAGTTCCAGGCCTCGAGGGCTGGCCACCAGCTGGTGTTCCAGAAATCCTGCCTTATCTGCTGCTGATTATCTGGATCAGGTGAGTTTGCCCAATAAGGAGGTTGGTTGGAAAATGTGCCGGACACCCGCCCTCAAGGTCTGAATTCTGACACCCCTGTCCTAGAGGATTTCTCAATTCTGAAACCAAAAGGGTTAGTGGACTAAACTGACAATGCTGTTGCTGCCATTGAGCCTAAACACAAACGTATGACCGAAAAAACATAACAACCAAAGGATACAACTAACATCCCAGATCGTGATATATTGGTTGTTAAATGTGACTTACAAACCCACTCTGTAGAACTTGATCTATTTTAAAAGCGTTCCCAGTTATCTTTTAATTTTGATTATGCTGTTTTTTAGCCCAAATCGAATAACGTGCTGCTTTCTATGACATAGTTTCTGCAGAGCGGCAGTTATTCATCAGAAATTCACTTCTGAGTTGTGGGCGGGACTGTTGCTGTGGAGCGTTGTCTTTACTTATGTCCTCCATCATGAGAAAAAGGCCACAAGTACATGTTAAAAACACCAAAAACACAATTTTCATTGGAGTGGGTCTCTAATTACTGTTGGAAGGAATTACATCTTTTTCTATTTTTGTTCCTTTAATGCAATGTTGGGTTAATGTATAGGCCTTGGAAGCGCCACATCCTTTTAATTATATCCTAATAGTCCTCTAAAGAGGTTTAGTCGTTAGCATAAGAATGCTCTCAGTTCAAGCCCCAGAGCCTGGGGGACTTTCTGTGTAGCATCTGCGTGCTCTTCCTGTGCCTGCCAGGTTTTTCTTGGAGTACTCCAGCTTCATCAAAAATTCTAATATGCAGCATTTTCGCTTAACCTGTAATTTTTCATTTGACTGTAGTTAGCTTGAAAAATAATGGGAAATTGAAAAAAAGTTTCACATCTTTGAGTTCATCTCATGACAAATGAAAGTAAAAACAAAAGACTTTTTTTCTTCTTCTTTAGTGAAGCTAAAACTGTGCTAACTTTTGTCTGTAAAGGCAGTCTGACACATTTTTGGTGTCTCTCTGGGTTAATAATATAACTCTTTATGAAGTAAGTGAACACTTGATATTTTATTTAGCAATTTATTGTGGTGCGATTTAGTTACTTCAAGTAATTCTTTCTATTTAATGGACTTCTTTTCTGTTGTGCTTCAGATGCCACAGCTGCTATGTTGTTAGAAAAGAAAAAAAAAATCATGTACCTGGAGAGCTGAACAAGTTCAAAGCATATACCAGACCGTGTGTCTGCACTCTGACCCGCTGCCGTTGTGTCGCTGAAGCGATGCTTAGGCGACGTTGTGCCCCCAGGGCCACACGCAGACGTCGGATTGGAGCTGAGAACAGCAAATAGCAAAGCCATTATTTAACAGACTGGGGAGTCAAACACCGCTGCCATGTGTGACCTTTACATTGCTTGTGGGCTAATACTGAAACATAAAAAAAGTGAGCAAATTCAGAGGGGGGGGAGAGGTAGGGGAGCAGAGTAGCGACACCCAGATTAACGCCCACACGCAGTCATGTTTGTGCTTACAGTCACATGTAGTAAAAGGCATTCACACAGGATGATTTAATGTTTTTACTGAGGCAGAAGACACTCGTGCGCAGACACAAACCCTTGCTGACTGCTCTGGTCATGCTGAGTGACACCAACAGGATGTGCACGAGTGCATGCGTGTGTGTGCATGCCGCAAATCAGCCAGTTCTGCAGTGAAAGTGACTGTCAGACCCGAACATTGCAGGGATGTGCTGATAGAGAGGTTTTAGAGCAGCAAACTACTGCCTGAGGCCTGGAAAAAAAGGGGGTGGGGTGAACAGGGGAAAGGAGGAGAAGCAACAGAGATAAAGAAAACAGGAATGCGGCAGAAAATAAACAAGGTTACACAGAAATGGAAAGGGAGGCAACAAACAAGGGATTTGAGAGAGGTGGGAGCCAAGGTCAATCCAGTGGAGCAGAAAAAGACAGGTGAGGAAGGGAAAAAAGGAGGGATGAGAAAAAGACAAGCAAAAACAGTAGAGGGAGAGAAGAGCTGCAAGGGCGGATGTAGAGAGGGGAACCTTTGCATGATAATTTGTTCATTATGGAAGACCTTGACCGAGAATTTTCTCTTGATGTTCCGATTTTCCTGATTCTTGCTTTATTTTCCCCTCCGCTTTCATCCGTCCTTTCTCGTGTTAACTGACTACACATCCATCCAGCCAGCCACACACGCCAAACCCACTCTGCTTAGATTTCTTTTTTTCTCCCCGTCAACGTCACAGCTTTCTCATTATAGAATCACTACTCAGCAACTCTAAGACAGAGCAGGAGGGAGGAAGATTATGGCAGCCCTGCCGTTCAGATTTCTCCGTTTCTGCTTTCACCTTCTTTTGCAGGCCTACTGTGCACACGCATCGAGCGTTTCCTCCTGAGCTGGTGCTAAGTGCCCTAATGAGATATATAAATCCTTACGGTGAAGATGAGAAATGGTGTTGGTGAGGGGGGGGTACATTTTTTTAAGCGCCGTCTTTGGCAAACAAATGTGAAATCAATAAGGTGGAGCCTCAGAAACTCAAAGTGCTGCATGCAAAACTACAGTGGATTCGGAGTTGTGAGGTAAAAAGTGAGGTAAAAAATAAAATAATTTACAGATGACTATTCACAGGAATATATTTTTTTCTGTTTTTTTTAAACATAAAAAATGCTTTCAGTCTCCTAGATTTACATTTTCATTTAAAATGCATATTTTTTTTAGGTGGGGATAAATGTTGTCAAAAGAATCTGCAACGTGTCCTTGACTTCAGAAGCATTTGTTCAATTAAAAAAATTAATAAGAAAAAAAAATGTGGTTTTTGTTTCGAAATTTTTGTTTATCATACAAATTTTTTCTTGTTTTTCATGATTATATTTTTTTTCTTTCAAGAAATTTTTTGAAATGATTGTCGAGATTTTGGTTTCTTCTTTTTTGTCTGTTTTTTGAGATTTCTTTTAATTTAATATACTGTCAATTTTCAAGATAATAATTTAAATGATTTAAAAAAATCTTAATACATTTTTTTTCTTTTTTTTGAGCTAATTCTTTTAGTTTATTAAGCAAATGTGTTAACAGTTGTAGTCATATGCTGTTTTTCAAACAGCTCTTTTTGGCAACTCCGGATCCACAATAGTTTTAATGAAGAAATACTAAAGACATTTTAGCCTAATTTTCTTTATATTTGTCCTCCATCATCAAAAAATGTCACAAGAAGATGTTAAAACAAAACAACAACACCATTTTCCTCTGAGTGAGTTTTTAATATCAAATCAATCAAATGAAATTCTCTTGATTTTTCAAGTATGAACTTCCTTTGCTGAGAACTTCCTTAGAGCCGAGACAAACAATCAGCAGTAAAATCAATACACTCAAAATACAAATACAGACAATATATACTTAGGCCTGCTGAAACAACCTAATTAAAAGTTTAAAAATAACCTAAAAGGATTGCTGCTGACGTGGCTGTTTAAAATCAAATTGAGGTACCTCATTGTAGCTCTCTTTTTTTCCTGAATGGTAATGATTGAATCCAAGTCCTGTGGATGAATAACTGTAATGGCTGTGCAGATCCTTTATATGTGTATAGATATATATTTTAAAGACAGTGTACAGCTGAAACTTGAAAAAAAGAAAATGATCACCTTTTTGACCAGACATTTTACATTAAAAAAGCTATTTTAGTCGATGTTGTACTGCTAATTAGCATCAGGATATGGTTGTCTTGTCAGAAGAAGATGCCAGTATGTTTTTGCCAGATAATCAATAATTTTGATCAATAATTATTGTTTGGTCCATCTTTGAGAGACATCCAAATGCAGGGTTTAACTGAAACCATGCTCTAGGCAATGAGGAAGTGATCAAGAAATGAGAAGCAGCTTTGGTGAAATCAAGAGGTATATTACAAAGGGGTCAAAGAAGTAACGGTGGAGGTTTATATGACATGCAAGATTAAGTTAAAATTGAAAAAAAGACAGAATTATTTTTGTAAAGATCACAGGGCTGCCAGAGCCTATATCACGTACACCCTGGACATGTCTTGTAAAGATCAAGAAATCCTAAATATTGCTTCGATTGCCAGTATTTGCTATTTTTAAAATGTTTTTTGAAACTTTTGAAGGAAGTAGAATCCTTTTTCTGCGGCATAGTATTGTTGGACCAACCAAATACCCATGGTGTCAATGTTGCCATTTTTAAAGAATACAATACACAACAAGAAAAGGAAATGTCAAAGCGGAATGTTTACTTATGGATGAGTGTCACGGTGGGGTGGGAGGGGGGGGGGCACTGGGGAATGTCACAGAACTAAGAAACATGAGACAAGCCAACATTCCAGATGCATTTTTTCCACTGATTTGTTTTCAGTCATTTTTGGGTTAGATTTCACTCTGATGTGATCTTTTATTGACTTTAGTCCTTTTAAGGCAAAAAAATTATTGTATTTTGAAGTGAGGAAGATGGGAGAATTGACAGCCACAATTGAGAGAAAAAAATATTTTTCTGTAAGCAGAAAGGGAAAAAGGTCTACACAGAAATTAAAGTAAAGCAGGCAAAACTACGGCGCCTATGTCCTGACATGGATAAAATAAAAAAATATCTTGTTCCCACGAATTACTATCTTGTTCCCACAAAATAGTATTCCATTCCCTTGAAATAATATTTCGTTCTATCGAAATGATTAATTAGTTGGCACACATTCATTATTTTGTGTGATCGAGATATTTTTTTATCATATCCATATCAGGACATGGGCTCCGTACAAAACAACAAGAGGATGTAAATTAATTTGAAGTTTGAAACAAAATGAGAAAATAAAGCTCAAGTTCACGAG
The DNA here is from genome assembly GCF_053564925.1 of Oryzias latipes. Taxonomy (NCBI): domain Eukaryota; kingdom Metazoa; phylum Chordata; class Actinopteri; order Beloniformes; family Adrianichthyidae; genus Oryzias; species Oryzias latipes. The sequence continues at coordinate 10,995,272 of NW_027616335.1, forward strand.
AAAACAACAAAATTAAAATGAAAAATGAATCTGAATTTAAATGAGTACTGCTAGAAAAAAGTAAATTTTTGATTATTTAAAAAAAAAAAAAACCTTAGACCTTTTAACTATTGTGCTTCTAGCTTGGTTGTGATGAATACACATACTTGCTAGAAAACCATCCATCCATCCATCCGTCCATCCATCCGTCCATCCATCTTCACTGAATCCCTTTGGAGTCATGGGGTTACTGGAGACAACCCAACTACTACTTTTCTAATTTTAATTGGGCGAAAATCTGTTAGGGCTAAGACAAACATGCCCAAAGTGTCAAACTTTTTTCTGACATTTGTAAGACTTCTTCACAAAACTTTCTAGCATTGTTTTTTTTTTTTTCACTGTGGAAACTTTCAAACTAGAACAAGCCTCGGAGCCTTCTGAACCATTTCCTCTGCAAATATTTTGGATACATGAGCTTATCCAACTTTGGAGGAAAAAAAGAAACCGAACTTTTCCTCAAAATTTTGTGATCCCCAACCCCCCCCCCCCCCCCCCCCCCAAACAGTCAAAATTCATTTAGATACCATTCTGATATGTTTGACTGTGCCGTTACTCAGACTTCTGCACCATAAGCACACCTAAAATCCCCTATTTTTTTCAAACAACAAAAAAACAGTGCACCTTGAAATACAGAGCGCCTTATGTATGGATTAATTCTGTTTATGCTCATTGATGTAGATGTGATTATAAGAGGTACACAGTACTCTGTCAAAATGTCAGTCTGTTAATGTTACAAGTTGCACACAGGATTGGGTGTTTTATGAATACGTTAACACAGCTATTGTAACCACAGTAACGTATGTTTTAGTGGTCACAGACTGTTTTTTACAAGTTGCAAACAGGCCTGGGTGTTGTGAACACACTGACATGACTAATGTGTAACTGTGTCTGACAGTATTTTTTTTTAAAGTGTTATTAACATGCGTGGGAGTTAACAAAGTAACAGTAATGCTTGTTTTGTCAGTGTGAGTCTCTTTGTTACGTGTTGCAAACAAGGTTTGAAGTTACAGGAATTGTAAATATTCTACCACGTTTAGCCTGTCACGAACATGTTCTACATTACTGCGAACCCTTGACTATTTAGGAGAACTGGACTGAGTGAGCGTGACATGACCCCTAGAAAACGGCCCCAGCGAAATGAAACAATTCAGTTGTCATTTTTCTGCGACATTTAAAGCCAGACAACTACAGTAAGAAGCTATTTGTTCGAGTCGGAAAGTCGGAAGTATATAAAAGCGGGCCATTCTTTACCACTAGTCATTTGCAACTCAGATTTTGAGCAAACATAATAATCTTGTCAATTTTCAGTCAACACCCCAGGCTGCACGGTGGTGCAGTGGTTAGCATTCTTACCTCACAGCCAGAAGGCCTTGATTCAGGTCCCAGCTGAGACCTTTCTGTGTGGAGTTTGTATGTTCCCGTGTGCATGCCTGGGTTCTCCCTGCATGGGGACCATGGCTTCCTCTCACGGTCCAAAAACATGCTTCTAGTATGAATTGATGACTCTAAATTGTCCCTAGGTGAGAATGTGTGTACAAGGGTGAATGATTGTGACCCTATGGCACACTGGCGATTTTTTTTTTTTCCTCTTTGCCCAACAGTGGCCGAGTTAGGCTCCGAGAACCCGGTGACCCCTTTAGAGATATAACCAGTTCAGAAAATGAATAGACAAAACAATACAATCCCAAGAAAGCACAATTTTTTGTCTTTTTCATATTCTTTGCAGCATCAACCGCAATTCATCAATTCTAACAACACGATGATAAGTTATTGCTTGTCTCCACATTTAGGCCCAAGGTGGCCGGGATCGCCTGATTGTCATCCGGTCATCGCTGGGCCCCAGGCCCATTTTAACAGGCATCGTTAAGTGTCCGTAGTGCTACCATACAGTTTCCAACAGTGCGACAGTGTGACACCAGCACAGGGACAAGGGGGTGGCGGGAGGGATGCAGTCTGAAATCGACCGATTATCAGATGATTTTAGGGAACTTGGAGACCGTCCTATTAGTCAATTATTGCGCTGCTGCCTTCCTGCCACCCGCCTGTTGCCGCGCAACCTCTAAATGTGTCCGGGCAGCCACTGACCGATGTTAAAAAATTATCTGCTCACAGTTTAATTTCTTTTTTCCTAAAACCTTGGCGGCTGCCACGCTGCATGTAAATAATGCGACTGCCGCCTCCCGATTACAATGGGAGGCGCACAATTATCACAATACAAAGAGATTTTATCATTTGTAGCAGCCTAAGCCGGTAAAAACAATTTTTGCTGGCTTAACTGCAGTCAGCTTCTTAAAAAAAACCTCTTTCACCTAATGATTTTGCTGGAAAAACGTGCATTTATGTCACCTCGCAGTGGTATTTTGGGATGTGTGACCCTTGTCTAAATGTGCCCTATAGTTCGTTGCGCCTTTTACATGGAATAATTTCAAAAATAGTCCATTCATTGACAGTGCGCCCTATAATCCAGTGCGCCCTATAGTGGGGAAAATACTTTACTAAGCAATCTTCAGAAAAGGATTTTGAAGGCTCTGAATGATCACTACTAGCTCAGACAGAGGTGATGAAATGCAATGTTATTTTGAAGTGTATTTAAAGCTGTGAAAGAAATACACTTATTGGTGATGCATCGAGTCCTTTAAAGTACAAAAAAAAGGCATAAAGTATAAAAATGGGTCTGTGTTATTTTTTCCATCTAATAATTAAGTGTTCCGTCCCTTTTCTTTACTGTAAAATATGTGGCATATATTAAGAACAGAAATATTCTGTGTTGTGCCTGATCTCACATCAGACTACAGATGTAATGTGTTTTTCTCTTTTTTTTCCAACAACCACTCCTACATCCTTTTGCTGTGATAAATAGCATGACCTTGGCTAACTTACCTCATTAAATGGAGTCTGTGGAAAGTGCAGCTGTACGGCGCAGTATCACATGGCAGAGATAGAGATTTTATCATCTGTAGCAGCCTAAAGCCGGTGAAAACATTTTTGCTGGCTTAACTGCAGTCGACTTCTCTGGGAAAGTTCCATTTTCAGCCTGCAATGCTGAAAACACCACATACTGCTCTGAGCTGTCCATCGTTGTGTGTGGATCAATACAGCTTATAATAGATCTGTTCGGGTATGTTGCACGCTGTAGTCTGCTCTTGATTCAAGCTAAAATTGTCTATTTAAACCCAACTTTAGGGAAAAGAAGACAGATGCTAAATGTCTTTATGATTCAAGCGCAACTGCTTTTGTGCAGTTAATGATTTTCAGCCCTTAATAATGCACCTTAACATTATTTTTAAGTAGAAAATTTTGGCTCAAAAACAGTAATTTTGCTGGATATTAAGTTCTTGTAATGAACTCCTGGGTTTTCAAATAGTCCTCATGAAGAATGATGTCCTTAATATTGCTTAGTACAGCATCCTTTCCAGGGCTAAAAGCAAAAAAGAGGCCATCAAAGTGGTGACTCTGCTTCATAAAGAGGCTGAGGAAAGGTTACCTGCCGAAACATATACTTGTCTTTACTGCTGCACCACTGGCCAAACAGTGTGGAGTGGAGGCTGCAGCATATTTAATGAAAGAGAAAAGGAAGAGACTTGGTTTTCACATATCTGATTTTATGTTAAAAGCTTGCTAATAAAAATAAAAAGGTAATAAGAGTTTTTGAATAGCATGCGATTCGTTTAAACTCAGATCCTGCAATTAGCTTCAGTAAGAAAAAAATGTAAATTACTGTACAGATGTCTTGGGGTGCTTTCAGAGCAGGATAGTCAAAGAGATTCAGTTTGCACTCTTGAGGAAACCAAACTGCCTGTAAATAACAGTAACAGCAGTTGCTCATTTGGAAACAGTGTTACCCAAAACCCACCCTGACCAGTTTAAAAAAAAAAAAGAGAAAAGCACAGATCGCTTCTCTGTCTCCATTTTTCCTGCTTTAAAGGCACAACTCTAACTTAATTAGTGTCTGTGGTAAAATTTCACGTTTTGGTCTTTTTGGTAAGTTTATTTATTTCCGATGCAGAGAACCACACTTGTGGGTTCACTTGTGAGCAAACTGAGATCCTTGTTTCCATGCGGCCCTTAGTCTATGTGTTTGGTGCATTCCAGACTTTAGATGAGTTATTCCACCTGACAAATAAAGTAGTTTATTTAAGAAAATATATTCTCATCAAAAAAGAAAAACATCCACTTTCTCCGCTGAGCTAACGATGATCGGCTAAAACAAGTTCATTTTACTGCACAATATCCACATCCATCTTTGCTAAGGTTCAGATGTTGTTTGTTTTTGTGAGTGAAACGCTGACACACTGCCAAGGGCTGGCTTTAGGTTGATGTCATGAAATGGACGGCACCCACAAGGAGCAAAAGTCGGTGCTTCAGAGATCAAGTCGTCTTACTTCCAGGTATTCAATTCAATTCAATTCAATTTTATTTGTATAGCCCAAAATCACAACAACAGTCGTCTCGATGGGCTTCGAAGTGAAACATGAACTCAAAAGGATCATGAATACAAAGAGTGCAATAGTAAAATACTAAAATGAACTAACAAACTGACTAAGCTACACTGGTGTCCCTACCCTTAGACCCCCCTTCGCGGTAAGGAAAAACTCCCAAAAAACCGGATTCCGGAAAAACGAAGAAACTTAAGGGGTGCCCACATGAAGGAGGGATCCTCCCCCAGGACGGACAGGCGATTTACCAGAACTCAAAGAGAAGAATTAACTTATCTAAATCTACAACTACACATTTAAAGTCCAGCAGACGAGCTTCATCCAGCTGTGGTTGGGGGGACAGTCAAAGGCGCGAGTCGAGCCGGAGACAGGAACCACAGCCAGGTGTAGGAGCAGGAGCAGAGACGAGGTACTCGGTCAGGTACAGAGCAGAGATGAGCCAGAGGCAGGATCCACAGCCAGGTGAAGGAGCGCGAGCAAAGGCGAGGTAAACGGTCAGGAACTGGAGCACGGATGAACCAACTGGAGTCTGGAAGCACTCCCACTCCCCAGGAGGGGAGAGGGAAAGAGGGACAATACATGAATCGCACTGCACCAAACAGAGGCATGGAGAACTAAATGATAAATTATGATCAAGAATAGAGGAGAGGAAGGGTAGAAGTAGAAAAAGAAAAGAGGACAGAACCCCAGTGCACCATAGTTACCCCAGCTTTAACTTCTAGCAGCCTTTTAAAAGAAATAGTTAAGTTTAATTTAAACAAATTAACATTAAGTTAAATAATCTCTGAATACTAAGTAGTCTGACAATAAGCCTGTCCAAAGAGGAATGTTTTAAGTCTAGCTTTGAATGTAGAAACTGAGTCGGCCTCTCTTACATGAGCTGGGAGTTTATTCCATAAGACAGGGGCTTGGTGACTAAACGCTCTACCTCCAACCGTACTTTTACTAATTCTAGGAACCACAAGCAGTCCTGCATTTTGCGAGCGAAGTGTTCTTATTGGATGGTAAGGGACTATGAGGTCCTTAATATTGGATGTGGCCATACCATTTAAGGCCTTATAGGTGAGCAGGAGGATTTTGAACTTAATTGTAGATTCAAGTGGGAGCCAGTGAAGTGAAGCTAACACAGGAGTGATGTGATATTTTCTAAAAGTTCCTGCTAATAATCTTGCTGCTGCATTCTGAACAAGTTGAAGACTTTTGACATAACTTTTGGGGCACTCTGCAAACAAAGATTGACTGTTTTTAACGATTAAGTGCTTCGGTAATCATGACCTGGGCTGATTTTCAAGTGAACTGTATAAATATTTGGGGCGAGTCTCATTTGATTCTGTGAAGCATATTCTGTGAAGCAGTTTAATCTGCAAAAAGCCCTCCTCCCAAGAAAATACAACAAGGGGCAAACAACTGAACAGCATAAGTGTAAAACCAAAACGCTGAATGTGTGCACTACAACACATGCCCTCAGGGAGTTGCAGAAAACCTTCCATATTTGTGCAATTGTGTCACACACAGCAATGAGTATTTCAGTGGATATGTGCACAGACGCACACACTGCGTGCACCATTTTGCTCTCCTTGAACACGGGATGCTCAATCCATTCTTTAGCAACACACTTTAACCCTTACAATATCAAAAATATAGAGACCAAATCTATCAGAGTTGCAACTTTAAATTAGTTAGTTATAAACCCTGAACTCAATCCTTGTTTACACACATTTTGGAGTAGAAATGACCCTTTGAGGATGCACACACATGACCATACTCCATAAACCATAAGTGCAAGGCTCTCTTTTTGATTAGTTGTGTGTGCGTAGGGTATGTGCACTTCATGATTATACAGGTTTTTCTATGGCAAGCAACAACTCCAACATCCAGGTCTTCAAATGGTCCTCTTTAGCCATGTCAGCATGTTTTTATTCATACCATATTAAAATTAAATGTGATGATGGATGAAGGTTTTAATAGGTGGACCTGCTGGAGTCCTATATCATGTATGTGTTCCTGACGTGTGCAAAAGTTGTGTGAGGATTATGGTGCTTGTGTGAAGAACCAGGGAGAGCTACCATGGCAGGATCAAGAAGGGGTCAAAATGAATGAGGGACTCTTTTTTTTTTATGTGAGAACCATAGCGCTTAATAAGGAAGGGAAAGCAATGCATTTCATTATGTGTAGTATAGACACTCAAAAGCCACTTATGAGGTACACCTGTTTAATTGCTTGGTAGCACAAATGGCTAATCAGGCAGTCTTGTGGCTAAAGCTGAATGCATTTGTGCATCTATTGTAGACATGAGAAAATGGCTTGATGAAGTTCACATTGAATATCAGAAAAAAAACGAAAAAGATTAAAGGGATTTTGAACGTGATGTGACTTTTGGTCCTAAGAGCTGGTTTGGGCATTAGAAAAAATGCTGACCAACTTTGACTTATTTATCCAAAGGTATCTACAAAGAAAGGGTGAGATAAAGGCAGTCCCATTTGTGGAAAAAACCCGGCCTTGCTTGTGTCAAAATTTAAAGAAGAACCGACTGATAGGCTCATGCTGGGAAAAAAAGGCCAACTGTAAATCAAATAGCCACTTATTACAATCTTTAATGGGCTTCAGCAGCAGAAGACTTTGCCAGGTGGCACTGGTGTCAGATAAAAGCAGAAAATTGAGGCTATATTTCACACAGCCTGAAAGAAGATTGGTGAAATGGGGTCTAGTCTGATAAGTTCTGATTTAACTGCAGTCAGAAAATGGGACATCCTGACTTATGTTGGGAATATATAAATATATAAATTCAAAATCAAAAAAATCAAAATGTGCAACCTTTATTCTTGTTTGTAAAAAAACAAAAATGCAATTCAGACACACTCTAAAAGTGGCAGCACTTTTCACTTTTAGCTGAATTTATTTGAGTAGGAACCAAACTGCTGCATCTAGGACAGAAAACTGTCTCTGTTATGCTTTCTTTACACCGGGGTCGCCAACTGTCGTGGGTCCCGCCGGGAAATAATGCAGAGGAGCCAAGGTGAGAGTGGCCTTTCATTTATTTCAAGACCTCGAGCACTTCATTTGCTCCACGCAGGTCATGTCACCTCTGTCACTCTCCATTTTCACTTCCTGTGATGCTCCCTTTTAGATGATAAGCTCCTCCCATTGGGCGTGGCTCTTCATTATCTTCCAGGTAACATCACAGGAATCAGTCTTACAATCACTGGCAAGACATATTTACATAAAATACATGATGTGGGTCCCATGACCATCTGACGGTGCCACACCCTCACACCAACACACATTCAAGTGACCACTTCCAATGAAAGGTCTATGTAGACACGTGAAAAATGCATGTTTCGGGCTTCCATGTGCAAATCTTTGCGTCCACGCAACGCTACACTAATTTTTAAGTTCTATTTTGCGGGCTGTACGTACACCTTCATCTAGACACAGATGTTCAACATCTGTGTGCCCAGACAGTTCTAAATTTATATTAAAAAAAAAACTTTTTTCCAGCTTAATAAACCAGAGTGAAAGGAGAATAAAGCAAAGAGGCAAGACAAAAAAAAGTGAAAAGTTCCTAATATGTATTCTGGTCAGGACATACTAGTTCAGGCATGCGAGCATGACAGCATGGACATCCATGCACTCACACGCCTCTACATGAACACACACACACAGGAATGTGTCCATGTACCCAAACTGAAACAACCAACGAAATACATGCACTTTAATAAAATGTCAGGATAAATAAATGGATCCCTTTTTATTTTTCAGTTTATTGAAACTTCTAGGAATCCGTAAAAGAAAGCATGGTGGGATCTCTTAGCCTGGGGAAACATGCATGCTAATACTAAAGTAGAGTTCCAACTTTTCTTCAAAATATCCAAAACATTCCAGTGAAAACAATGTGAATTTACCATATCTTTATGCTAATAAAGAAGCTACACACATGATTTAAAACCTTCATAACAGTCCCAAATCTAATGTGTTTACAAACTGGAGAAAGGCTGAAAATATTCAGTGAACAATTCCCTCAGAGCAAAAACAAGTCTCTATGAACTCTTTCAGTGGATGAGTAACATGCATGGGGGCTATTTTTCTGTACAGATGATGCTGATGAATATTCTAACAGTCATAACAAGAAACACCACAGAGTTCTTGGCCCTGAATTCTGTGTCAACGCAATTTACAATTTGTGCTATCCTGCATTTATTTCTCATTGTCCGTCCAGGCGAGTAATTAATGAGTAATAGTACTGACTCGTTTCAGTCCTTTAGTGTGAAGTTCTGACTAGTATAAATGTCTCTTTCAACATTTGCAGCTTCAGGTGGGCCTGTTTAATCTGGTATTTAGGATGACAACTAATTCCTGTTCAGGTTCTTGGCTGAACTGATATATTCCCAAAGACATCGGAAGGAAACATTTATTCAAATTTTGGTTGTTTGTCTGAGGCAAATATTGGAATATGCTACGGTCACAAATACAATTGCACCATGAGATGTGGAGACATTTTGTTAACTGTGTTGAATTCAAAGGGAAGTGAGCATTGGCCTATTTCATTCACATGACAATGTGTAGGGTCCATTGCAATACAATTAAAGTCTGCTTAAGGTGAAATTATAAAAAAGAATGCTGAAGTATTACTGATTTTAAAAGACTCTTTTTTTTTTTCTATTCATTGAATGGATACAAGAAATTGAAATAAATTAGGTTGTCACTGTCGACTGCTTCAGTAAACATCACTTTTGCAAAACAGCAGCATTTCAAAAGGTAGAATTTCCGGCCTCAACTGAAATAAACTTTATAATTTACAACAGTGTACTTTTCATTTATCTGCATTTCTATTACCTCACCAAATTAAATATGGTCACTATCAGAGACTAACAGACATGTTTATTAGGGAGTTCCAAATGATGCAGCTTGTTGGTCCCCAAATGTAGTTCTTTTTTTGCCAATAGATAACCACTTATTGCATCATTTCTGTTTATGTTTGTGTTCTTTTGACTTGCTAGAACCTCTGAGCGGTTTTATTGAAGAAAAGAAAAACTTTTGAGCCTTGTGTATTTGAACTTTTTTCTTTGTGAATTATTCTGATGCTATAACACACATAAAACCTGAGCATTTTAGAAACGAAACTGGCTTTACATGGCAACGAACTTAATACTCAAAGTCCCACTCCAATGGAAATAGTGTTTCTGACATATTTTAGTGGCATCTTTCTCATGATGGTGGACATATATAGAGAAAAATATGTTTAAGAATGCTTAAAATTGCATTCCTAAGTATTTCTTTATTCAAATCTTTGTGAATCAGGAGCAGACGAAAAATGCTGTTTAAAAAAGCTTGTCAGTGTAATGTACAAATAACTACGCCAAGCCACAAGCTTCCTTCTCTGCTCCATTCTGATGCATCCGCTTCTAGACAAATAGTTCCATGCATTGCCCGCCATTTTGTTGCACCGATGAGGTTGGGTTGGAGGTATTTGGGGCTAGAAGCTAGCCGGTGAGAACGTAAAAGTATGAATGATCGGAAAAGAATGGAGTTTGCTCCACACCAAAAGTTCCGCTGAAAACTCGGAGGTGAATTTCTAATGAACTCCTGCTGCTTTGCAGAAACTAGAAAACAACACAGATTCATTTTTTTTGCTAATAATGGCGTACTCATAATTAAAAGAACATTGGGAACGTTTTACAATATATCAAAAGATGATCAGGGGGGACTTTCACATATCTTTCTCCTTTAGTAGTAATCAAGCAGGCACTGAACTAAATCTTTAATCCAAAAACCTGCAAATTGAATAAAGCAAAACACGATTGAAAAATCTAAATTTATTTGGTAATATTTATGATTCCATCCCTGCATTCCCTGTTTTGCAGTGAGCAACTTTGCCTCCTTTAATAAGAATATTAGAAGCTTTAAATATTTGGTTTAAAAAAATACTACACATTTGATCAAAAATAACAAAGACAAAAAAATTTGGTTGAGAATGACACAGTTTATGCATTTTAACATGGGTCAATCACAATTATTATGTAAATCTAATGCAATTGTGCATGATTTTTGCGAGATGATGTAATTGATGCACAGATCACTGATGAATCGCATATAAACAGTGCAATAATCATGCACGGTTCAAGTTCTAAGATAAATTTTGTGTCTTTGTGTGGCTTATTGGTATTTTTTCTGTGATTTTATCATGGTTCATTAATGATATATCTGTGGAAACTTTTCATGCAGACCACAGCTTTTCTCACTTTTTCCACGTTTGTTCACGTATGACCAACTTTCATCTGTGCAATATACAGAAAATGTACGTAGTGGCTTTGTGAATCTTTTTTATTTATTTATTTTACAAAATAGAAATTTCATTTCTAGAGTAAATCCAACTATCTGAAGATCTTTAACGAAAAAAAAAATATATAAAAGAAATATTATTGTGGGGAAAAATGAAAGGAATAGCTTTGAAAGCATGAAGAAGAGCAGCTGTTGAACACTTACACACACGGAATTGTACCTCCCACTCCCATTGTTGTGATGACAACCGCTTTGGTCTTTCACAGTGTTTCGTAAGATACACAGCAAGGGAGGAGAAATAAACAAGAACGCACAGTGTCCATAATTTTAAGCCCAACTGTTTTTTCACAGCTATTTTTCTTAACGCTTGGAAAGTCCCCTAGTTATTGCCAACACAACATCCTACTCCTTATTATTAGGGACAAAAAGATCTTGGATGAAGGAACAATTATGGCTCAGAAATTGTTTACACGATTATATATATATATGTTTTGTTTTTATTTGATTGTTTTAACTGAAAAAAAAAAAACTTCCAAAAAATCAAAAAGGACTTTTTTGAATAAATTAACACTTTTAGTAAAATAATTGAATGTCTCCGTGCAATCTTTTGTCTGCTACCAATATTTATGCAGACAGACAGCCAGCCCATGAGGCTGATGGTCTCCATGGACACACCGTGGTTTTATTTATAAAAATTAAAACATAAAAGAGCTAGTCAGTCCTCCAGAAAAACCTGCCAGAACATTAAAGAACTTATCAATTTCTTAGAGATGTGATGAAAACTGAGTTCTTTGGACTATTTTTTTATGTTTGATGAAAGAAAGGTAGACAAATTAGCTATTGAACAATAGTTTAAAATATTTTTTTCCCCCCTTTTTCCATTCTTTTCTATAGGAATCCGGAGGAAAACATTAGACGGTGGGCAGAGAAATAACTTACATTTAAAGGCACATTAGAACAGCATTGTAAATCAATTTAACACATTAAAATATATGAGTTACATTATCAAAAAAATAGAATTGAGCAGGTGGAAAGATCAGGTAAGGGTTCTAATTTCTTAGAAAAAACATTTGCAAACTTAAGAGATGAGGGTGGCCACTTTTCCCTTTGGGTAAGGATTTCTGAGAATCCCTCTGACAATATCTTTTGTTGAAGCCCTGAGGCTGGTTTTATTCCAACACGTGCTCATTTATACAATGAAAGTACACATTCAGCTCAAATTCATTCTCTACATTCATATTCTTTTTGATCCGTAGACGATCAAAAATTGAAACAGGAGGATTTTCAAAACAAAAACTGAATTTACCACGCCAAACCTTATTTTCATTTCATCATTTTCATTTCATTTCATTGACATCTGTCTGCTTTGGCAGGTTTTAAACATTTGACACAATGATGTTAGTTTAGCTTCTTTTGGAAACACGAGTTAAATTGCTTTTTAAATGAAACTATCTGCTTAAGCCAAATTTGGTCAAGATAGGTCCTTTTCAGACTTCAGATCAGGGGCATAGCTAAGGGGGAGCAAGGGCGGCACCTCCATCCCCCCTCCTCATTTTTGAGTCAATATTAGAAGTATTAGAAGAATAGAAGTCATCAATGCAAGCTTCTTTAAATATTAGTAATAGCACCTCAACTAAAAGAACTGCTCTTTTAATATTAGTAACAATAATAAAACAGTTTGACATATGTACTTTCAATCCACTGTATTTATAATTACACTCCACTGTTTTCATGTGCCACTTGTCCAACCCTCCCCCCTCCCCAATGTAAAAGGTTGTGGTTCTGTCATTGCTTCCGACTCACACTTACCTAAGGTTTCAAACACCACCACTTGAAATGAGGAAAAGCAGTTTAAAATTGTGAAATGTAAGTTCAGTGTTCAGGTACAAGCAGCCATGGTGTTTTTCTGAACCAAATCACAAGTGCTTAAGGCTACATTAGCTCGTTCTTAGCACAGCCACTGAGATTATTTTTTGTTAAATGTCATGAAAACATAGAGAGAAAGCAATTCACATTCAGGCAAAACAATGCGCAATTAAACAGCTGTTCCCGCAAAACTACATTAGAGGACTATTCCAGAGTAGGTCATTTGCATAATTACCAGAACCTTTTAAACTAAAATGTTAATGAAATGTTTCATAGTAAGAAAAAAAAAGGTAACCTTGGGAGAGTATTTTTTTGCTTGACTTCAGATAAGTTTTCCTGTGAGCAAACATAGGTTTGATGCCACGCGTGAAGCTGAGATTGAAACTGGGTTCAAATAGCTGCTCTGCTGCATCAAAGGAGGAAGCTCAGGTGTTTTGGACATCTGGTCTGGATGCCTCGGAGCGGAGGAGTTTTGGCCCCTGCTGGGAGGAGGCATGTTCATGACTTGGGAGATGAGGTCTTCTTAACAGCCGCGAAGCATCGGCCTCTCATTGGATGACTGGGGCAAGTTAAAAGGGGCGGTGTGGAGTTGTCTTTGATCAGACCGTTGCCTCCACAGGCTGGCTTCATATTGGCACTAAGAACTCTGTATGTAGATAAAGATGGTCAATTCAGTTTTTATAGAAATTTAAGTAATTGTTTATAGAAAAAACATGATCAGAAATGTTATTGATCATTTGAGATTTTAGTAAACACAAGCTGTTTTATAAGTTTTGAATATATAATAATTAGATATGCTTAATTTTTTCAAAACCTTTGATAACGGAGCTGATCGGCGACACCTAAACAAACCAACCTTCTTTTACACACCATAAATCTACAATCCTTAAAAGTTAAAGTCATAAATGTCACGCACCTAGCTACTGTAAAGTCTTGCATACTAGCGCAAGGCTGCTTCAGAATCCGCTGGAATTCTATTAATTGCGTCAACAGTTGAAGAGTTACGGTACTTGAAAGAATGCCAACATTGGAGCTAGAGCTCTGGTGTTAAAGGGTTCATGTTAAAGTACTTGTGGAAATAAAAGAACACTACTTTCAAGGTCAGAAAAGTGTTTCGGTATTCTTTACACTTGAATTAGGTTGACTCATATAATGATGATAACCCCTCTACTGACATGACTGCAGGTGTAAGGTGATGCTATGCACACATGGATACATGGGGTATGACCAGAAATCATAATTAAAATGTAGTGATCTTGTCATTGAAACTTAAGGAAAGATATTTGAACCTGTAGTGCAAATATACATCCTTGACTTTACCTGACCGCTCCTTTATCGTTCGTGAGCCGAACAACTGACTGCAGTGTAAGTAATTAGGTCCACAGGTTGCTGTCAGACTGAATAATTAGAAATGTCACAACATGACCTAAAGGTCAAGACAAAATTAGCACTAATACCAACAAAGTCAAATGTGTCAGTTATGTATTTGAAGGTTGTACTGAATACGGTGTCAAAAAAAAGGCCAATACAAGCTGTTAAGGTAATGCAGACGTCTGCAAAGGAAAATGAGGAAAAAGCTCTCCGCTGGCTGATTCTCTTGGCTCCCCGCCCCCCCAGATGCTTCCAATCAAATCCAGACAGCAATCAAACTGCTCACACCCAGAACTGCCAGACCTGGTTGCCAAATAATGAGCCTTTTAACCAAACAGAAAAGAAAAAAAATAAGGGGCTTCTACTATAAGGGCTGTCATGGATGTGGTTACTTTTATGTCTGTTTTGTCTACTCTGGATCATGTCTATCCTCAAAAGTAAAAAGCAATCAATTGAAAGTCGCCTTCCTAAAAGAGTACAGTAAAACAATTATTAACCCGAATTTCACAAATTCTTTGCTGATAGAAAGTCTGTGAAATGAGCCTTCATTAAAAATGTAAGTAATAGCATTTTAGAAACTTAAGCTTTGGGAAATTGTCTCAAGGCATATGTTTTTAATTTTAATGTTTTATGTTGACTTACCAAGTCAGGGTCTGTTCAGTTGCAAACTTTGACAGTTCTCCAGCAGACTGCAAGCGAGGCATATTAGGTCACCTAACAAGTACCAGCTTGTGCCTTAAAAGTAAATTTCGATACTGGAGTTACATTCTGTACACGCTTCTTTTAATTTAAAAATACACCAATAGTTTCTGACCCGCGGTGATTTAAACTTTTTTTTTGAACTTAGAAAAACAATATGTGCTGTGTTTATATATGCTGAACCTGTGTTTACATTTGCAGATCTGCTTTCAGCAATACATGTGGCAAATGCAACCTCCATTAAATTGCGGGAGTGGTTAGAAGAAAGGTCTGCTTATTTTCTGCAAGAAGGAAAATAAATGAAATCAAACCTTTGGATATATTTGGGGTTTGTGCGCATACAGCTTCACCCTGACTTTAAAAACTACCATATTCCCCACACTAAAGGGCACGTCAGAATTTAAGGTGCCCCGTCAATATATGGTTTATTTTTGAAAAAATATTGTGTCATGTATAAGGTGCAGCAAACTACAAAGTGCATTAAGTGAGACAAAAAGGGATAAATCGATCAGTCAGACTTTAACAACTGTGTTTACATTAAATTTAACATGTTTGTGACATGCTAAACGTTAGCCACATTAGCATATTTACAATTCTTGTAACTCCCAACCTTGTTTGCAACATATATAAAAACACACCAATACAGTCAACTCCCAACTTTGTTAGTAACATGTATGAAAAGAAATGAGCGTCAGCCTTTACCAATCCACAAAAGTGAATGGATCCTGACATTTATGACTATGAACGTGGGGGGACAGCCCCTTCCGTGAAGAGTCTGCTGTGTTACACACACACACAAACTTTCCCCCCGGAGATAGCTGTGTTCCCTTTATATGCACAACATGCACATCCATTTTTGGAAAAGTTTAAATGTTGTTGGATTTCGTGGGCGAAACGCAGACACGCTGCCAATGCTGGCTCTAGGATGAAATGGACGGCACCCACGCGAAAGGAAAAGCGGGGCCTCAGCGATTAAGTCGTCTTACGTCCGGGTAGGAAAATAAACTGTGAATGTTACTCATATTTCATTAAAAAAATGTTTTTATGTGTGCCAAAGGTAATATAATAACATATGGACATAGTTTACTCCGAAAAGCTTAAGAAAAGCATGATATTATAGTCCCTTTAAGGCTTGTAAGCACCTTACAGTGCGGAAAATATGGTAACCACCTTGCCCATTCTTATCCCTACCCTAACCAGTAGCCTATAAGGTTCATATAAGGTCAAGGATTGTAGAAAAAGCACATGCATTCACACCCTGAAACCATGAATTATTTTAACATACACATGAAGTACTTTATATCGTCTTTTTTATCACAAGTGCTTTGTTTGTGTCCCCACAAGAATATAAATACGTGTACACCTACACATCTGTATCCCAGTGGAGAAACAATTTTATGTTTTTACTAAACAATTATACTGAAAAGGCTTTTCTAATGGTTGTTTTAGGGGCTACTTAAAAACAAAAGCTGTTTTCATCAACTCGGTCAAGTGGAAATGCTGTCTTCGGTCCCCCTCAGCTCCAACAATTAGAGGAGTAAAGGCAGAAAAGCAGACCACGAATCAAAAGGACAAACAAAAAAAAGACAGGATAAAGCAGACTGAGCAACTGATTATTCAGGAATGATTGAGTGGGAGCTTGTAAAGGAGAAGTGAGTGGACAGATAAATGACATGACATGTGACACTTCAAAATTTACAATTCTGACCCCTAAGTCCCCATGCTTGTCTGTTGCTCACAGGCTTGACACATGCCCCCTTCCATCTTCCATTTTTGAGCGCACATCCACACACCCACACACACACCCACACACACACACACACACACACACACACAAACCATTGAGGGTTTGGACATTATGTTTGATCCGTCAGAGAAGCGTGTCTTAGCTGTCAGCCGACTGTGTTTGAGTGTCAGATGAGTGTTATGAGTGTCAGTGCATGAGCAAATCTATGCGTCAGTGTGCATGCTGGTTGCGGAGGAGCAAGTGTGTGCATGCTTAACTCCAGTTGCTTAACGGGTGTCTGTCACCGCAGTCTTCAGTTCTCTATCAGCGGGATCCTTTCTCGTGTGATTTAACAGCCTCATTGTCTCCTGTGGAGTGTGGGGATATGGTGCTCTTTGTGTCTGTATCTGTCCAATTAGTAGCAGATTTTGCACCAATAACTTCATCAAAAGATGTGAGTTTGTTTCATAGCAACAGTGTTGGCTCCCTTGCTGTATTTAACTCATACTTTTGCACTGATCAAATGAACCTTTGTATTAAACCGAGAGAAATGTCCATCAAACTTCAAAAGTTTTCTGATAATATGTTCAGTGTCTTTGTCACTAAAGGATATGAGACACATTGGAGTAGCTACACACTTAAAATACCTGCCACTAAACTGAAGAAACCCTGTAGTGGTGGATTTAGCTTTAGTCCTTTAATAATGTGTCTGATAATCACCTACCAAAACATTGTTTTATTGGAGTTATTGGAGTTCTCATTTTAATTGTTTAAATACTTGGGCTACACAAACCCCTCCCAGCTGATCCCAGCTAAAAGGTCACCGCCTCCTGATATCTCACTGTTTACACTGCAAACACAGAGGTTCTCTCTGTCCTCCTTTAGCACTTCATTGTCTGAGCTTCTCATCAAAATGGTGGGAGAAACTTTGAAAGGACAGAGGTGGTTAAAGGATCAGAGAAAATGTCTCGTCTGGGGACAGATTTACTAAGACTGATGAATTGACAAATCAAGTCAAATCCAACTTTATATATTAATCTTTTCATGCATAAGTGATGCAAAGAGCTAAACAGAAAGAAAAATAATTTCAAACTGAACACCCAAAATAAAATCCTTAACAAAAAACATAAAATAGAGGTGTGTATCTGTCCTTCTCTATGGCAGGTGGGTCATGCTTAGACTCAGCAAAGCTCTCCCTTAACTGTATTCCACCCAACTGACCATAATCAAAACACTCAGTTGGGCAGATCAAACTCTGGTCAACTTGGCTGTCCCACTTTATGCATCATTTTTTCCATTCATAATCCTATTAGTGACATCAGAGATTATCCATCTAGTGGATTAAACTGATTTATTTGACCTTGTGGTCATATCTGGTCACTATTTGGTGAATAGTCTAAAGCAGGGGTCGGGAACCTTTTTGGCCGAGAGAGCCATAAACGCCACATATTTTTAAATGTAATTTTGAAAGAGCCATACAATAATGTAGTGTCCCTTTCCCACACTGAGGCACTGAGACTTAACCTCTTTTAAGGTTCTTTATTCTGGTTACTGCAGACCACAACAAACGCCGTACAATTAATTCAGCAACTCCTGAATCTCTCCAGCGAGATAAAAGCGCTTCTCCCAACTTTATATTCCCCTGCTCCCGCTCCAGCCCTCCCATTTCCCTTATTTGGCCCATAGCTGAACCCCATTGGTCCAAACTACCGAACAACAGGCTGAGTGACAGAACTGAGAGCCAATCAGATCTCTGCTTGATGCGTTTAGTGAACTCCAGAATTTATAACGCGGCCCAACAGCCACCCAGTTAAACTCTGTCCGCGACAATATGTTTAAAACTAATTATACAAATAAATGTGGCCATTTGATGAAATTTCAACATTTTTAAATGACAATAAACATGTGGATTCTATTTAATAACATTGTTATGCTGTTGCTGATAAATATTTCTCGTGGTGGTTTTGCTGATGGTGTAGTCTGGTTGGTTGATACGTGGTGAGTTTCTGCTTCATGCAGGCGTTGAGACTTTAAACGTGATCGTAGGTCTGAATGTTCTGTAGATGTGAGACAGACGTGGAGCCAAACACACACTCACACGCTGCAGTGAGTGATGGGCAGCGGGTTTTACGTTTTTACAATCCCTGCGCGATTCACCTGCTGGCCGTGCCCACAACCCCCCCACCCCACTCTCTGCTTTCTTCCTCACACATCCCGTCCCCGCATCTGCGCGCTCGTTCTCAGAGACGGGAACGCGCAGTTTTAGGTACGGCAATTCACAGGTTTCCAGTTGGTACAAACTCTGTGAAATAGATAATAGTAAACTGATTTTCTCTCCAAGCACCGTTACTACTGCGCGCCTCTGGCATCGCATCGCACCCGAGAAGGACTAATGAAAAAAGAAGTATAATTAAAGATTTGTCTGCGAGCCACATGTGACCATCAAAAGAGCCATATATGGCTCGCGGGCCATAGGTTCCCGACCCCTGGTCTAAAGCATCTTGTCTCAAAAGTCATACCCAAAATTAACATGTAGACTAATTTTCGGGTGTAAAACGATTGTTGTGAGATGTGCTTTTCTAACGAAACCAATCCAAATGCACTCAAAAAGAGTTCAACTACATTGGATTTTTTGTTGTTTTGTATTTTATTGAATTTTTAGCCTAATTTAAACACAACAGATTGATTCCTTTTGTACCCTTGTCAAATTTGTTTAAAGGAATTCCTGATTACTTCTGGTAAAATATTCAATTGTGAAGCTCAAAAATGGACATATTTTCATCAAAAAGCAGAAATGCACTGCACCATACCATATACAAACTATTACTACATGTGAGACTCTAGTTTTACAATTCTTAAAAGGTTTTGTAATTTAAAAATACACTTTTTAAAACAGTATAGTATCAAAGATTTGGCCAACTGCATGTTTTCTCTACCCCTCAATAACACAAAAGAAACCTTTAGTTCTTTTTATACCTTAAGGCCGTGTCACACAGCCACTACATACATTTTCCCACGTATGAAATTTTGGCCTTTCGTAATACATGCATGATTTATGTAATTCACAAGTGTTTCTTGAGTTTGTCATTCGTCGATGTGCGCAGATGTCAGTCAAGGGTTTCAGCCAACGGATATTTACATGAATTTGGTTTTAAGCTGTTGAAAAATTTTGGTTGGTTGAGAATTACACAATTTATGTGCATTTTACATAGTTTACACACAATTATTAGGTACATCTTACAGAATTGTGTGGAACTTTTGCAAGATGCATATGCAAATTTGTGGCTTTTTATGACCGTTCCATGTATGTCAGACTTTTCATGAATGCTCCAATCGATTTGTGACTTTTATATCAGGAGTGTGCATGTAACACATTATAATGACACAATAGATGTACAAATCACTAATGAATTGCATACAAAGTGCAATAGTCACACACATATAATACACAATAATTTTCATGTATGACATATATGAAGAACATTAAGATTAAAAATGCATTACTTTGTATTTCTTTATTGAAATTGTTGTGAAACAAGAGCGTACAGAAATACAAAGTTGGTAAAAGGTTGTTGCTGTGACCATCGACTGTATTATAGAACTGGACAGAGCGAGTTAGCTCCAGCTGTCTCAAAACCGTACAGATAATAGCTCCAATACTGTAAGGGGCTGTAAACTGGCAGGATAGAGAGAAAATGATAATGGGGAATGAGAGAAGGCTTAATCTGTGCCAACAGTTCCCTTGTGTTTTTGAACTTTCTTTTTGTAAATTATTCTGATGCTATAACACCTACAACTCTGAGTATTTTGGAAACACTGGCTTTACATGGAAACAAACTTAACACTTAAATTCCTACTCCCAATGAAAATAATGTTTGACATGTTTTCTGACATGTTCTCACGATGGTGGACACATATAGAGAAAAATAAGCTTAAAATTGTATTCCTAAGTATTTTTTTATTCAAATCTCTGTGAATCAGGAGCAGATGCAAAAATGCTGCTTAAAAAAGCTTGTAAGTGTGATGTACAAGTAACTACTCCAAACCACAAGCTTCCTTCTCCGCTCCATTCTGATGCATTCGCTTGTAGGCAAATGGATCCATGCATTTCCTGCCATTTAGCTGCACGTATAATGTTAGGTTGGAGGTATTTGGGGCTGTAAGCCAGCGGGTGATGAATGATAGGAAAGGGGTTTGCTCCACACCTAAAGTTCCGCCCACAACACAGAGGCAAATGTTTGATAAACTCCTGCCGCTCTGCAGACACTATGTCCTAGAAAACAATCCTTTTCTTTATGTTGCCTAAAGACAACATAATCATAATTTTAAAGACCCCTGGGGAAGATTGGTAAATAGATCAAAAGATGATCAGAGTGAAACTTTAGTCCAGCAGTTTTCCGTCCTTCATTTTCATGTTAGTGTATGATGGTATATCAAATCTGCCATTGTACCCAACTTTATCTAACCATGCTGTTGTCTTGAAACCACCATAAAGCACAGTGTTTGTTGTAATCATTGCTATTTTTGCAGCTTTGCACATCGCGGTCAACTGTCAATCATGAAAGATGGCTATTAAATCTGTTTAGATTTTTAATTTTCAGGTGTTTTTCTTTGTCTGGCTGTCTCCGGCCCATACTAATTACCCACTTTGTGCTTGCCACAGACAGAGATAGACTATTAGTGCTGGTGAAAATGCTGAATGAATCATCCTTCCATATAATTACAAAAAAGTATATCAGATTTTTAATTACAGTATATGACTGCTGAATATAAAGTAAACACTCATGAATACATGAATAGTTAAAAGGCAAAGTCAATTAGTTTTGTTTGGTGTTAGTTGGGCTGCTGCTTCAGTGTTGCAGGACTTTTTGTATTTTCTCAAACTCTTGTTTCTTTTTTTTACTAACTTTTCACATCTTGTTCTATCTTTTCAGTCCGTTAGTTACACTCCTTTATATCTTTATCCAGCCGAGCCTCTTCTGTTTCTCCTACTGCACTTCCTCCTTTTATCTCTCTCAAAATCTGTCATGATTGTCTTTTTGTGTTAGACATGAACGTCTCTTCCTTTTTTTTTTTTTTTTGCCTTTTTCAAAGTCTTTCCTTTCAGTTGTTGAACAAAGCAAAGACCTTTCTTGGCTGTATGCATGCCAAAACCCGCACAGTGAGCAGGTCATAAGTCAATAGATACTCATTTTAGCACATGCCGTCACTTATCTCAATTACTTCTTAAACAGCAAATGTTATCTTTTGTGTTTAATTACCAATTAACAATGATTTGCTGACAAATGAAAGCATACAAGCAGAAGATGGGACTGTGGGCAGAGTTATGAGTAAGACATGTATTTGTGATTTTTACATGCACGCATGTTGCTTGTGTGTGGCTAAGTGTGAAGTTAATCAGTTGTATTGCTGCATGTAGCAACGGTGCAAGTCCGCACCTTCACAGAGATTTATCACTCCGGCATTATGAACGCTGTCACGTTTTATCTTAGCACGCCTGCTCCATTAATGGAGATGGCAAGGAGGACAGCTTTTCATGTCATTAAGAAAACATGATACGGGAATGATTTAGGGCTTCATTGGAACCGGGCTTAATGCATTCAAAAACCAACACTGCACAGCTACTCCATAATTAGTAGACAGTATTATATCTTATCTCTCTAACTGAGGAGGAAAACTGACAGCTCCCTGATTTACCAAAGCACAAATGTCACACAGTACATGTTGTTTTTAGCTCAATTAACAGGCTTGGTTTTGAAAACTTCATTTCTTTGGAGGAAAAAAAAACTGTTGCTATTTTTAAATGAAACATAGCAGAACAGAAAAAAACAATTCAAAGCTTAATATTCAAGTCTTGGTTTCAAAAAGTTACAATTCTTTCAGTGTTAACAAATATTTGTAAGGTTGTGATAATGAATGTGCTTTTTGTAGGGCTCTGATAATGAATGTATATGAATAATGTTGTGTAGCATTGTATTATGTGGTGCATACATTTGCATATTCTTTCATGGATTGAGAATCTAATTGAAATTGAGCCCAAGAGTTTGCGTCTCTGGCGAATTTAATTTGCCATGACACTTTTCGTGCTGTGGAAAGATGCAGCTTCTACTACACAGCTCCCCAAAATTACCCATGACCCAGAGGAATGAATAACTTTTGGGCTGCACAATATGTGTGTCTGCCCACAGGTATATATCTTTTTTCACCTTGGAGACATTTTTTGAAGCTATTTTTTTTTTTGTTTTTTGTTTTTTTAATTTTTTCTTTTCTTAAATTGCACTCAAAGTTGGGAAAACAAACACATTTTAAAAATGTTATCATAATGACAGATACTCACAAAAGAGCAGAGCTCTATCTTCTTCTTCTTTGCCTCTTGGCTGCTTCCTTTAGAGCTCACAACAACAAATCCTCTGCTTCCACCTAATCCTATTCTCTGTACTCTCCCCATTCACACCAACCACCTTTATGTTCTTTCTTGACGTCCTCGTGAACATCTTCTTTGGTCATCATCTCCTCCTCATTCCTTGTAGCTCCAACCTCAGCATCCTTCTACCATCATTATCTCTGTCCCTCTCTTGACAGGTATATACCATCTTATCTTCAAAACATAGAACATTTCTCTGATGGATTCATTCCTGATCTTATCCCTCCTCCAAAGAGAACTGTTAAATCTTCTGCCCTGCTCCCTCCAGTGCCACATCCACACATCCACTACACACATTTTGCACATATTACACGGATAAAAATTGGTCATATGTGAATATACGTGCAAAAAGTAAGAACCCAAAAAACATGTAAATCACTGTTTTACACGAGATTATGACATTTTACCTTTGATATGTGCGCCGTATACGTGATATTAAAGTTATATATCAATGGTACCTGCGTGGAAAGTTCGTTAGACAAACAAAAAAAAATTATGTACAATCGCGTAACATTTATGTAATTATTGCTTACAAACTACGTAAAATGCCCATAAATTGCATAATTTTCAACCGTCCCAAAATTTTCAAACAGCTCAAAACCAAATTAACGTAAAGACTTGTCAGATATCGAGGAATGATGAACGCAAGAAACACTTAAAAATTATGTATATCACGCATGTATCACGAAAGACTGAAATTTCATACGCGGAAAATGTGTGAAATTTTGAAGTGACCGTGTGACACAGCCTTTAGTGTCATTGTCTCTAAACCAACAACATAGCTGCTCTTAACACTATTTTGTCACACATCCCATCTGAAATGTTCCAACATACTTGCACACGCCTTTTGACCTGCAGATGATGCTTCTTCCTCCATCCTTGTTAGAAAAATAACAAACAGAATGTGTTGAAATTCCACATGGTTTATCCCTCGTATGGGTGCTTGTAAAAATACTTTGGAGTCGGCAGAAGCGACTTTGCTCGGTTTCATATTAATCTCCAATTAAACTGTCACTGATGTTGTCATGCTAATTTTTATGGAACTCTTAATTTTAAATAAGTATTGCATTGATTGAAATGAGAATAAAAATAGTTGAACTTGACCCCCCCCCACACACACACACACACTTTTAGACCTGAAAACAACTGATTACATTATCAAATGAATATATGAGGTGAATTAAAGACTCACACTGATAAAAAAACCTCTGTTTTTGGTGTTTTTAACAATGTTCTCGTAGCAAAATTGATTTTTCTCATAATGGAGGCCACATATGACAGAAATTAAGCTTAGAGTTGTCTTTTTTGAGTATCTCCTTATATTAATCTTTGTGAATCAGGAGCAGAAAAAATCTTGTAGATGTGACGTAGCAACCCAAAAATCTGCGGCACCCAACAGCTGTGTGTGACGCAGGTCTTGGATCAACTGACTCATGTTTTTCTTCAATTGTTTCTATAGCTTTTCACACACTCTGGTGTGCGTGGCTTCTATGGAGGCAGTGGAAGACATTTTGCCCAACAATTGATAGTAATGTCTCTTGGAAGATGACCTGCTTTTGCCGGCACCTGACAAAGCATCGGTTGAAACCCAAAGAGTCACAGCTGTACTCACTCATCATCACCATTTATGACAGAGAGCACAACATAATATGTCTTGTTTAGTAAATCTGAGCCTTTGTACAATGTATGACAAAATGCTTACTGAACTAACACAGCAATCACTGAGCAAAATGATAACAATAGCTCCCTGATGATTAGCATATTCTATAATTCACATCAAACTTTATCCCTGGAGATTAAATCCAAAGGAGTCCAAACACCTGCCTCCATTTTAGATCAGGCTGATTAAATAGATTTTTGTTTCACAGTAAACTCAGAAGTGTGTTTGCTTGAGTCTTCTGAGCACACCTTTATCTTTGTGTAGGTTTGTGGGCCGTTTTGAAAGACGTGTGAATAATCAGTCTCAAGATTGTGTATTGATGTCAGATGTTTGGGGGAAAAACTGCACAGTTCTGATGCTAACTGCTTTTTTTCCCTTTCCTTTTTTTTTTATCTGCTTTTGAAGCTGTGGCATCTCCATCACACACCTGCTTGCCTGTTTCCTTCACATACACAGATATAGTCCATGAATCACTGATGCACTCACTTCCATGGCACGCACAGTACCTGCTTAGTCTGTATGTGAAAGAATGGAAATAATGAAACACACAAAGGTCGGATGTGGAAATTTACAAACTGGCTCACGCACCTCACCGCATGGACCTAATTGCTTCTGTGTTAGTAATTACGACTCTGTAGGAAGTGGAACGGAGCACCTGGGTGCCCTGCAGTGGAATACACTTTGAATGAACTCAGTGTTAAAGCCTTGCTAATCTCGGAAATGAAGGTTGGACAACTCTTGAGAACGGGCAGTTTAAATGCACTCAAACACTGACTGATTGCATTTCTGATACGTATAGTTTTGCAATAGATGCAATAACTCTGAATATGTCAACAAACCTTTTTACTACACAGCACATAAGCATCTAGTTTGCTGTCTTTTAACTATCGCAAAACACTGCGTTAAAATATGATCAGATATACTAAAGGTCAAAACTAAATTCAGCCATTGTCCCAATATTTGAGTCTGCTTTTGTCACCCGAGAACTGAGTGTATTGAAACTTAAATTCAAACGTTGCTCTTTGCAAACAATGCAAAAAAAATCCAAGCTACATAGAAATGATTATAAGAAAAAAAAAAGTATTTTAAACTCAAAATTTTGGGAAATAGGACGCAAAGGTTTCTGACTAAACCTGCATGTCAGTATTTCAGTTTAAGTCAAAGCAATCCGACAAAACTTTCTTAATACTTTATCAGAACTTTTAGTTCCAGAACGAGATCTACAAATTTTCATTAACAGCAAACCTATTAACTCCTCTAAGACCTACTCCAATGAAAATCTTGTTTTTGGTGTTTGTAACACATTCTTGTGGCATTTTCTGATGATAGACAAACATTAAGTAAATTAAGCTCAAAATCGCATTTCTCAATATTTAGTTCCATTGTTTTGAATCAGGAGCAGATGAATAAATGCAGATTGAAAAAAAAATGCTACGCAGGCTACAAGATCCTTGTTCTACTCAGCACCAGGGAGGGGAAGAGGGGGCGGAATTGCTCCACGCCCACAACTCAGAGGTGAATTTCTAACGAACTACTGCTGCTCTGCAGAAACTACGTCCTAGAAAATAACAGTTTTATTTTTTTTTGTCTAATAAATTTAGTATCATAATTAAAAGACCATTGCTTTGAAAATGGATTAAAAGATGATTGGAGTGGAACTTTAACTTCTTGGTTCACACTTGCTAAAACATCTGAGCATAGCACATATAAGAAGTCTTGAAATAATATCCTTTTAAGTGTAGCACATCTTCAAGTGTTTCTTAACGCTGGGTCAAAGGCTTTGTTTTTATATACATTACTGTATAACTACCGTGCTGTGGCTGCAATATATATTTATAAAAAAAAGCTACAGTGAGCATAATTCCTTTAAAAATGGACAGAGAAAATAAACTACCTGTCGCAAGATTTAACCTTTTTTTCCTTCTTCGAAGTTTTGCTAATAAACGTTTTGCTAAGTTTACGAACACATCTCTTAAAATTCTGACTCACACAAAACAAAATCATCTCTCCTCTAGTACACCAGTTTACCGGAATAGTTTTACAAAGGTGGTTTAAAATTAATTTCTGAATGGGGATAGTATGGAAAAAAAATTACAATTTTATTATTATATCTTGAAGCAGCACTAAAAACCCCACCGGGCAAACCTGGTGTGAGTTTCAACCCTTTTGACAAGATGGAAAGAAACTTTTAAACAATGGAAGAACAAAAAAACAAAAAATAAAAGCTGCCAGGGCCACAAATGGAGAGAGCAACCCACCGAGAAGAGTGTTTGGGGATACCTCTACACTCTCACCTCATCATCAACCCTAAAGCATCTCCAACTTATCCCGGAACCCAGTGGCCTGTAACACAGGTAGGAAGCCCACCTCCACGCCAAGTTTGTTCTTTCTGAGGCACCCAGCGTTTTATCAAGCAGAGAGACAAATTAAATCTGAAAGAAGCTTTATAGCAAAGATTATCTGAGCACAATCCAAATAATAAGAAATACTGCGAGGAAAATGGTGTTTTTGGTGTTATTAACATGTTCTTGTGCTATTTTTCTGACAATGGAGGACATATATAAAGCTTAAAACGGTATTTCAAAGTATTTCTTTATTTTAATCGTGAATCAGGAGCAGATGAAAAAATGCCGTTTGAAAAAGATCCATGTAAGTCTTGGTTTTCCTTGTCTGAGTTGGTATCTGCCTCAAAACTGTACACTGGATGGCTGCAGAATTGCTCACCATTTTTTTACACTGGTAATGTTAGGTTAGAATTGTGAGGGGCTTTAAGTTAGACAGAAAGCGTGTAAACAGATGGGTGACAGGAAATGGGGGCAGGGTTGTTTCTTGCCAACAGTCCACAACTCGGAGACAATTTTCTACAGAAATACTGCCATTGTGCAGAAACTGTCATAAAATGACTTTTTTTGTTGTTGTACTTTTGCCTAAAAATGGCACAATTATAATTATCATAAGATCACTGGAAGTACTTTTTAAAATGGATCAAAAGATGATCAGAGTGGGTCTTTAGACAAAACTTAATGCAAAAAAAGTGGGTAACTTCAATTCAAAAGCAAAAAAATAAAAATAAAAGTCCTTGCTATCAGAAACACAAGGCCGGAAGATAAAATTGAATGGTGTTTAAGAGCAAATACATGTGAAATACCTCAAGCAAGAGAAGACCAAACCAGCAGCAAGTGGACTTTAACAAGGAGGAAAATATATTTGGATTTTCTGTGAAGAAAAGCAGAGCTACTCAGTCCACACACTCCTCATCATCCTGAAAGCAGACACTATGCTGAGAACAGGAATCAATCATAGCCTCTCAGAAAGGCCAGACACAGCACACTTAGGTGACTGAACAGCTCGAAGGTGGCTTTTTTTAAGCTGAGTGTTAATGACAAAGGTGGGGCCTCACTCAAGCGGTCTTCGAGTGCAGTGACGACTTTACTGCATACGGCACCTTTCAGTATTGGACATCGCTAAGTGCTGCACAGTCTTAGTAAAAGAAATAAAATAGAAAGAAAACAACATTTAAGGGAAAAAAAAACAACCCCAGACAACTAAAAGCTTTATTAAAAAAACGAGTTTTTTGCTGCCTTCAAAAGAAGCTCCACATAAAAACAAGACAGTTCCAAAGTCTGGGAGCCATTGGCTGAAAAGACAGATCCCTTTAGTTTTGAAATGGCTTTCAGGAATCACTAGTAAATTTTGACCTGTTGACTTGAAATCTCTGGGGGGGGAGCCAGCAGGGGTCAAAAGGTCAGTGATGCATTTAGAGGCTTGTCTCCATGAAGGATGAAAAATGCAATCTTAAAAGTAATTCAAAAAAATGATAGGAAGCCAGTGAAGTGAAAGTAAACCAGTTAGAAGATGAGTTTCAATTACAATCAATTCTTTTACTCCTATATGTCTGTTTTAGGGGTGAAATTTGGTATTGGTTCATTTTGAAGGATGTGATTCACCAACCTAAAATCAATCCAGGATATCTTTAGCCAAAAATTCAACCAGTGTGACTCAGAGATAAATACCTGGTACTGAACAGTGCAGAGGAAGTTTTCCAGATTTCTTGTATTTCTTGCAAGATTATCAAGTGTAAAGGAAATATGTGTACAAACAAACAAGTAAACAGGAATTAATGGCAAATTCGTTCACATTTTAGTTTCACAAAGTTCAGCAATCTGTTTTTTTTCCACATCAAAATAATCCAAACGGAACATTATTATAACATTCTACCACACTCCATGATCACGTCTTTGCAACATTAGACTGTCATCGTGTGTGTTGTCTGCTGTAATGTCATTTGGTGGTTTTTACGTTACAGTAAAATAAATCTACCATGTCTCAAAATTGATATAATCAATTCACTTCATTTAAAACCATTATATAAGTCATTTCGATTGACAATTTGCCTGAGACTGATCAATCTGCTCGGATCGTAGGAGCATACATTGATTAATCACTTAAGAAAATTAAGCATTACACTCCTGACTTCTGCATTTCATTCTGCAGAGTAAAGGAAGATAACTGTTGAAAAACCAATACAGGCAAAGGTAAACACTAAGCTTCTACAACAAGTGTTCTTTTACATAAAGCTTTGTGAATCCTCAGAATAAAGCTGGAGTACTTGAAAGGCTGCTTGAACTTTTCAAATACCAAACTTGAAAGATACGTTTGCTTGTTTGTCGATTGCACTTTGTCAGTGTGGAGCTCCTCTGTGTATGATATTCATAAAGATGGGACTCCCAGAGAGGGATGGAGTGGTAGATGTGGGAGACCTACAGTCAGACTGGGGAACTGAGGCAGCACAGACCACAGATGGAACTAATAAGCTGCACTTCTGCCTAGTACCTGTCTGTATGTGTTTTTCAGTTGAACAGCACTCCAGTGAACCATGTCAACCTTAACATGGCTAAAATTTGCTTCCAGTCAAAGCTCCTCTCCTACTTAGGTTTTTCAGTCTCTTATGTTATAAATTCATGGAAAAGTGTTCTTATTGCATTAAAGATGCCCCAAGAAAAACGGCTTTTAAAGAAAAAAAAAAAAAAAGAAGAAAAATGCTGCGCTTGCTCATTCCTAGTTCTGAACACTTGTCTCACCCTGTGGTTAAAATTCTGCAATAAGATGCTCCATTAGCTTGTCTGTGCTAGTGGTAGTATGAAGCAAAGGGGTGAGAGACATAAACCGGTGGTAATTGAATACCAGAATCCCAGTGGGAAGATGAAGGGCGGCCATGCTATTAGACAGAATTAGCCACCTTTTCCCACAGGAGAACACGTTTAGACTGAGCGCATAAGTGCTTGAGTGTGGATAAGTGTGTACAAGTTGTGAGCAGAAAAGCCGGATTTGTAAGATGTTACTGACTAATGAACATTCCTATTCAAAAAAAGGCCCAAAGTGGGGTTTGAGTATGTTTACTTGAGCTAAATGTGAAGGGAGAAGTTGATCAAAGAGCAGCAGCAACATGAAAAATGTGTGAAAACATTAACCGTTAAATGCCAAAGATAAATATAGCAAAGTCATATGAGAGGAACCAATATAGCAGAGAGACAGAGTGGTAAAAGACGTGAAGCCAAGGTTACCTTGGCAGGAGTAAAACACTGTATGAGTCAAGCCCAATCAGGTGATTCCTTGTGAACTGCGTCACTCAGAGCTGAAGACGGAGGGCAGTGAGCAACTCTTGGGGTTTTTCATCTATGCTGGCAGCTTATAAAGGAGCTAAAATAGATTGTCTTCTACTTGCAGTATTAAAAGGCTATAATTAGCTCTGACAGAAGGGCATTACAAGCTGTTAAAGCCAAGGATCAATGGTGTTTAGATGGAATACATAATTTAATAGAGTATTTCTTGGACATTTGTGTAAGTGGGCGATTGAGAATAATTAAATGGATGCGGAAAGTGAGTGGTGAGTGAGAATCCTGATATCTGGTGATTTAGTGACAGGGATTGTCCTCGTAAACGTGTGACATGAGCAATGCGGTGGTTTCTCTGAGAAATGGCCCCCCACAAAAGAGATAATTCTGGTCATCGTTGACCCCAAAACCAGTTTCATAACGAGCACTTTGACCACCTTGAGACACGTGCCACGTTTTCTTTGAATGTCCAATCAGGCTAATCAATTCTGCTCCAAACAAGAAGAATTAGATTAAAGAAACGTTCCATCAATCAGAACCAAATCTATCCAAGTCTTAAGGAAACCATACTTTGTACTTTTTAATGTTTCAAGTCATTTTACATGTAAAGGAAATATGTGTACAAACAAACAAGTAAACAGGAATTATTAATGGCAAATTAATTTTGGGAATTCTTAGGTTTACATTGGTTTTGTCTCTAGTTAGATTTACCACTCATCGTTAATTCTCATAAGGCAGGCCTGTCCAAAGTCCAGCCTGCAGGCTCCTGTCATAAAATCAATAATATATGCTAGTCCTTTCTAAAAACTGTGTCTTTAACTGTTATTGGCTAAATTACAATATAAGCCGCTGTAAACCTTTGGCAGCAACCTGTGGCTATTTGACCTTTGGAGCCTTAATGGCTAAATGAGAAGATCAAAACTACAGCATATTTGTACTTCTGAATAAGATCTATGACCCAAATCTGTAGATTTACTTAAAAACCTTGTATATAGCGGTTGCACGCAACCACATTGAGTAATTGTTGTAAAGCATGCTTATATTGTATGAGGTACGGAATCCCACAAGGGTAAATATTCTCGTATTCTACTCAAGAGTGTTGCGTAATCCCTTGCCTAAATCTTTGAGTAATGCAAAATATTATGCTGGTGTGCAACCAGGTCCCCCTGAGTAAATGTTACTAAATAATATTATTAAGTACAATATATTTAGTAACATTTGCTCAAACAGTTTGAAATATGTAAAATAATCAAGAGTTAAATTAAAATGAAGTCCTTAGTGTGTAACTATTTGTTATTTTCCTTTTCGCAGTAAGCATTTACTAGTAAGTAACATGACATATTTCATATGAACCCTGATTTAATTTTGACAAGATCTTTTTTTTTTGTCCAGATAGACCTTTTCTTTGTTTTATTTCTTATCTTTAAAAATGAAATTCACAATCATTTTGGTCAAAAATCTATTTACAGATAATTCTGTTCTATGTGAAAAAATGAAAAGTATCTGATTTTAAAGAAAAAGTTTGTTCAATAGTTAATTTCCATTTAATTTCATTATGAGTGTTCAAAGAATGTAGGCAGAGGCCAGTCTGGAGTGACAATAATGCCAATAGTCTGCAGTTACCATCAGACCTTTCAATACCAGATTAGTTGGAAATTGTTTTTTCTCCTGAAAGATTTTTGAATTGTCCTGCTTAATTTAACAGGTACATTTCTTTGGCATCCATGAACCTTCAATATGCTGCTAATTTCATCTGATAGCAGCTTCCATGAAGGTAAACATTTTATAAATAAATCTGCTAATTGTCTAAATGTAATTGCAAATGTATTAAGTTCTTAATTAAGAAAAGAATAGATAGAAATAAACTCGAATTAGTGTGAGATATGCTGCATCATATTACAACCTTACAAATGATTTAATGGCAAACTTAAAATAGAATACATTAATAGAAAGCCCTGTGCAGATTGAAAACAGTAAAGGGAGGTGAGATGAGTCATACAGATAGACCTACCTGTTGTGGTCAATATGTACAGGGACCAAGCAGACTCTTTTTTTTTTTTTTCCTGTACAGACACAGCTCACTGCAGGAACATGACATTCTAAACTTCAAAGGAAAGGAGAACCTGAAAGAGCCGTAAGATTCCAAAGAGCAAAGAAAGGTAATCTCTGAAGATATGTTATACAACAACAGACAACATGGCTAAATGCCTTCACACAATTAAGAGGACAGACCTTCTCAAGCATGGATGTGAGCAATATCCCTTTATGCATCACGCATACCCCAGATGCATTTTGACCAGCCAATCATTGGTCTTGTTGTTACACCTCAGTTACAGGGACACGGTGATTAGATAAGAGCTAAGTCCGGTAGGCGAAGCAGCCAGCCTAATCTTTTGATATTTTTCTGATTTCCATCGAGACAACAATAGATTCATTATTCTTGCTTTTATTTTTACCCCTGTTGAATGCTCAGAGAGACACAGAAGTTACTGCTGAAAGCGGCTTTTGCGGACGGACGGAGAGCCTATCCATGTTTATGAATGACTTGTGATGTGAATAATTATTGCGTTTGCACGAATTAATCATTTCGAGGGAACGAAATAGTATTTCGAGGGAAGGTAATATTATCTTGTGGGAACAGAATGTTATTTCATGCGAACAAGATATGAATTTGTGGGAACAAGATATTAATCTGTGGGAACGAGATATATATATTTTTTTTATGTCAGAACATGGGCTCCGTATCATAGAATACAAATGTCGAAAAATTCATATTTGAGTTTTATTTTTAATTTAAAAAATATTCCGTTTATTTTATTTATGTATCTTAAAAGCTATATTTTGGAGGTGAGGAACAGCCTTAACTGCCCGCCCTTACTGCACATCACTGATTTACCATTGTTGAATATAACATAGTTACAAGATTTATGATATTATAAAGAATAAACTGAAACAGTCAACATTTTTCAAAATAAATGCACATTGAACATTTTGGAAACATAAGGATTAGAAAATTGAGAAACCTAACTGAAAAAGATATGGACAATCATGAACTGACAAGGACCACAGAATGGCGAGGACTCAGATGCAGAGTTCTTGGAAAAACCTTTAATCTTGAGAACCTGAGATAGGCGTAGGTTTTGGTAAGCAACTACACATGATAATCAGGCACAGGACAGAGGAAGACACCGACCATAAATACATATGAGGAGGAACAGCACAGGTGGGAACGATCAGGGATGATTAGGTAGACAGCTGTGGGGAAAACAGACATGGACAGGAAAGGTGGAAGGAACTTTCAAAAGAAAACAGGAAGCGACACACGAGGACACAAATGTCAGACGAAACATGACAATGAACTAGTTATTTTGGTACCTAGATGTTTTGTGGTATAGTTTCGTCATTTTTGTATACCCAATGTTAGGGTGAAAAAATGTATGCTTAAAATGTGGCAACATTTTGAAAGAGGGACTAAATAAGTTTTCCTCCACCAACTCCTTTTTTAAGCACTATGTTTGTTTGTTGTGTCTAACTAAATGATTCGTGTTCGATTTGTATCAAATCAAATCATTTTTTCAAAGTCCACACCTGACATGTTTGTAGGTAACTTTCTGTTACTTAAACTTAGTGTTTAGAAGAATGGTGTTGTTTAACTAGAAAAAAAAATATATATACAGTATATATATTTTAAAGTGACATTAAAATCCTGGTTTTCATACATATGAATATACTGTATACAATTCTATTGACAGATTCTATTGACATTCTATTGTTTGATGTATTAAACTTAAAGAATTTGGTTTGGGGTGGAAGCCAGCATCTATATTGCACAAAAGGTCAACAGATGTTAATAGTATAATTACTCAGTTTTCTTGGCTCCATTTATTCCTTATCGGTCTGACTTATTACTGTTTAGAAACCAAGTCACCGAAGACCAATTTTATGTATATATTTTCATCAGAAACTGAGAAGAGTTGGATGATTATGCAGAAGGTTTCTCAAATGGGAAGTGAAGCAGATGACACAGCTATAATTTGGTCTCTCGGATGCTCCATCGACAGTCTCAGCACACGCTCTGCCTCTCTGCCACTGATGGAGAGTCACGACTTCTTCAGTTGAAGAAATGTGCAAACACACACAACGCGCACACCGAAAGACTCACATATGCACACACAACTTTTTTTGCATCTATTTAAGCTTTCTGAATTAAAGAGCTCTCATTTACACACAGGCCTTTCACAAACAGACAATTACACACGCACACACAAATACACGCATAAATTTAAGGGACTCAGAGTCATGGAACCACATAATGAATAGTAATCACAGGCATTTCCATAACGCAAAACATAATCCCTGATGAAAATTCAAACGAAGAAAATGAATTATAGAAGCGGGAGGGGGGGACTGCCAGGCACCAAAAACGAGTACAATAAAGTAATGAATGATAATGTGAGGCAAATAATGGGAGGTCAGCAGTTATAGGGGCATCGATGCTCTAGGGTGAGAGGTGGTAAAGCATGAAACTGTGCATGCATGCATACAGTAACCTGACTGCCTTTATGCAGAGCTTGCAGAAATGATCACAACCCTGTGCGATTCTGCACTAAACTTAATTTTGTTTTAATTAGAAGTGTTGATTTTAATTATTAGACCAAGTGAAATGTTTACCAGCCAAAAGAAGGAATGGTAACTTTCACACACATCCACAAACACAGCTTTCAAACAGCCGACATGCTTAACTGCTGAAATGTGAGGCCTTATTTTAGAAAAAAAAAAAACATGTAGCTGTCATTTGAAATTTCTGGAATTCCTCAATGTTAAAGTATTAGCATTTCTATTTTTCAACAAAATAAATGTTAGCTTGTTTTGAAAATGATGCAAAACTTCAGCTTGAAAGTTAAAAGCATGCATACGTTGCATCATTTCTTTTTTTAAGAAAAGAACTCTGGGATAATTGTTTTAAAATGAGAAAAATCTTTGCTGACTGCAGAAGCCAAAAGTTGTACCCCTAAAACTTACCCATAATAAAATGTATGCATATTTTTCTTCATCCAAAAGTAAAACACAAAGATTTATTTCTTCTTTTCTAGGCGTAGGGTGACAGTATGAGTGTGTGCCCATAAATGTAATCTAACAGTTTATGCAGGAAAGTTAGAGCTTATTAAAGGGAGTGTAAAGCAGAAAGAGTGTAATTACCAAACATAAATGAGAAGCTCTCAACCAATGCATTAAATTACCCTGAAAAAGGAATGCCAGCTGATAATTGGACTTTCTCATCTGGGTTCGTTTGTGTGTGTGTTATAGGTGTGTGACAGCAAGTTTTCAGAAGTGCTGTGGTGCTCACATCTGCATACATTTGAACAAAAGTACAGGCACATTAAGGCTGTAATCAGACTGGACACATTTGGCTCACTTAAAGTGAACCAGAGTTCATTTCCCCGTGACTGAATGCACCCAAGCGGACCCTGTTCTGGAACCAGGAACTACTCTCTGTCCCATCTTTTGAGGTGGTCTCGGTTTGTTTCCAATCAAACTGAGCTTTGGTTTGCCCTGAGTTTCCTTAGTCTGAATAAGCTCTGTGCTCACAGCAGAACAACTGGACCAAAATGGCCACCGTAGCTAAAATTCCATTCTTCTTTCTCCCTTTGCTTTGCCCTGACCTCAAAATTCCTGGCCAATGGCTTAAGAGTTTTTAAGTCACATGGTTTTGTTTTCTTTGTTTAGCTTTGGTTTGTAACAGAGATGCCCGTTTGAAGGCAGACTGAATAAAGACCAAACACAAGGTTCAGAACTCAATCCGGTCCATATTAAGTGGACTGGATCTGGACCACAGTTTTTTTCAGTCTGAATACACCCTAAAGCCGCATCCAAACCGGACAAGATGAGCAGAGTCAAATTCTTTTGAGCGCCTCAAATTCGCTGCTTGACACCTGTCCAAAAATGTGCACGACGCCTTCGACGCCTCAGACTCCTGTGGGAGGAGCTACTGCCAAATGTTTTCGCTACATGGAGTGGTGTCTGTGTATATCTCATGTTAGACATGGAGGATGTTTAGAGATGGGTAAACCTGATATGTTAACCATGTTTCCGTATCAGGGTTTATGAGATCATTCAGTCCCTCCCAGTATGGTGAGCTTCACTCCAGCGACCGGAGCTGGGTCTGAATGACAGCAGCTTTCCGCCGCTGCTTTTGTGTTTGACCCAGTTTGATGACTTACTGTCCCACATTAATATGAAAAGGGAAAAATAAGAACAAGCATCAAACTAGAAGATCATTTTATTATTGTCTTGATGAAAATAAGGCAACCTGCCCAGGGTGTATCCTGCCTTTGCCCAACAGTAGCCGGGACGATCTCTGGCAATCCCGCTGCTGCAGTGAGTTAAGATGGATGGATGGAAGTTTAGAACGACAACCCTTGCATCGATCAGCCATATTGGATTTGTATTCTACCCACTGATCGAGACACTGAAAACGTCACCTGCCTAAAGCTGAGCACCTGATTGGTTGATGCGCCACGTCAACCTCGACAGAGTTTCGATTTTTTTTGTCTTGACGCGCCACGTCTGATGCCTAAATTGCGCCACAACACTAAAATCGCGCTGCTGCTGGATTGACGCGCTGCGCCCGACACTCATATCGCGCCGCGCAACCTCAGATCGCGTCTGTACATTGACTTAACATTGAAACTCAACGCCCCTGATGTTAGAATTGCTTCCTGTATGAATGCAGCCTAAGTTATAAGACGTTAGAAGATTTTGCTCCTGCACCCGTGTGCTGGGGGTATTTGAAAGTAACTGGTGTCCTTCTGCTTTTAAAGAATTTGTTTTGTGAGTCCTTTGAGTGCACTTCTAGGGTGATAAATCCGTCAGCATAGTTGTGACAAAGCGTAGTTCAAAAAGCCACAGCTTTGCTTCCCCTGGGGTGACTTCCACGTTAAAAGCTTATAGAAAAAAAAAAGTCTGCACACACATTTCTCTCTTTAAATATACAAAATAAAATATGAATGAATTTGTTTTTGCCTAGAAATTTCTGCACATTTCCATAAATGCTGTTTGTGTGCGTTAGGTGAGGCACACAGTTTTGCTGTTATACTCAGAGTACAAAAGGTTCGCTTGTGTGATAACAAAGATAAATTGTTAATCAATACATGTCGGATCCCGGATGGGAGGGAACGTCTAATTTCAAACTGAATTTCCCAAATATTTTGTGTTACCCAAAGGGGAATTAAAGATATTAAGGTGAATTTGTGCATGCATGTGAGTGCGCTTCTTCCTCTTGTGTGTTCCTGAGAGCGTTTTCTCCCTCCTCCTCCTCCTCCCTCCCCCTTTCCTCTGCACTGTCCTTGCAGTGTCCTTCTCTCTGCCTCTCTATCTTACTCTTTTGCCATCTCCTGGCCTCCTCATCTTTTCTGTCTTTTTAACCTCCCCTCCTTCAACTATTGCTACCTCTTCAAACACCTTGTTTTTCTTCCTTTATTTTTTATCATCTTTTTATTCTTGCTCGCTATTTCTGTCAAACTTTTACATCTTTTCATTACACTGGGGGAATAACACGTTTTAGAGCTTTAAGAAAGAATAGCTCCAATCTCATCTGTACCACAGGAAGTGTGCTGAGGTGGGGTAGAGGGTTGTCAGTTGGGGGAATCATGCTACATGTTTACATGAGAAAAAAAAAAAAAAAACCTTGAAAAGCTCCTGTACAGAGCAAATGCCAGTCCAACAGTAGAAGGATGAAACAAGCTGTCAAAGGAGGAAACATTAGAAGATGAAGAGGAGGCGGCGGGGAACAGTAGGGAACAGAAATGGCATGTGAAGATGCACGACAATGAAGAGAAATAAAACAAGGTAAACACTCCAAAGCAGACAACCATTAGTAGACAAAAACACACGCCGAGGCAACCAGCGAGATGGGGATAATGGGGATAGAGCGATGGGCATTAAAGTAGACGACACATGGAGTGGAATGACAGACCAACAGAGGGATAAACGGACAGAGACACAGTGGTGGGGTTAGTTTGCTAAATGGGTCTGCTGGATAATTGTGTTCTCTGACAGCTGACAGTAGCGCTACTTAATTAAAGCCAAGCAGGAAATGACTATTTATAGAGGCCCCATCCCATCAGCACTAAATGACATGGTGTTTTATTTCCCCGCAACTGACTGTCTGAAAAACGCTGACTTTATCTAATTTGATAAGTGTGTGTTTGGAGGGCAGGCAGGAAGGGTGTGCGCTTGCGTCTGAACGGAGGGAAAACAGTTTTGTGTTTTTTTTCTTTGTCTGCAACCTGTTTAAAAAAAACAACACCACCAAAGGTGTTCTTGTTAAAGTAGAAAAAAAAAAAGACAAATATAGGCCAGTATTGCTGTATAAATGTGCTCTTGGCAATCAAAAAGGAAGCATTTTATCCAACCCGCAGTTTCACACACTCAAAGGACGCTAAAATGGACAGAATGCAGCCACATGCAGCAGTAGACAACAATGCATAGTTTGACGGTCCTCTCTGTGACAGTTTGAAATGTCAGCCCCAAGTGTCTGTCCAAGCGTACAGATGAATGTGTTTGAGCGCAGAGATGTATGCAGTCACAGAGATGGATGTCAGCCATCCATTCACAGAGGTATTCGGCTGACTCCCCTATTTAACTGCGCTGCACTTGGCCTTGAAGCAAGGGAGTTTGAGAGAAGCAGGGGATGGATGGACTTACCCATAACAAGCAATCAAAACAGAACAGGCTTGTTTGCCCAGGGATGCACTCGAGGCACTTTTCTGAATTTGCGGGAGCTGGATTTTATTTGTTGAGTATGTCTAAATTTAAGTAAGACGCATTAAAAAATCACAACTGCTCAGTATAAAAAATAAATATTTTATCCATTTTGCCTTATGTGTTTGAGAACTGGCTCCACTAAACATTAACATTGCATTTCAGCAGAGGAAGCACGGCAGCACATGTGTAATGCTACTTGACAAAAGATGGCTTTCGCCCTTGCAGCCTGCTGTTGCAGATGTCTGGGCACCTAAGTGTGCCTCGCTGATCGGTTTGGCCACATTTTGCTTCCACTGGATCAAGTGAGGCTGCTTAAAATTGAGAAAATAAAGTAAAAAATATCAAGGTGAGTGTTTTGGAAAGCACTCAAAAATGTAAGACACAAAGGTTGGAAAGAATACCAGGAAAAGGCAAGCTTCACTAATGTCCAAGTAAAAGAGCTGTCTTAAAATTGCATTCAGATAAGACGGATAGACACGAACAGTGGGACCACGCAAAAATGGATAATGTAACACTTAGCAATTCACCTTTGCATAAAAAGTGCAAACAAATTAAAACATTTAAAAGGTATGACATAACACAATCATTGGGATAAAGAGCACCACACAAGATATTACAGAGAAGCTCTTTTACAGTAAAGTAAAATCGAGGGGCAGTAGTTGTGTCCCGGGACACTGACTGTCTTTCTGCAGGGGGTGGGGAATCCCTGGGACCTTGTCAAGAATCAAAGTACAGCTAAGCTGGGGAGTCCATATCTTTACAGTTTGTGTGGGTGTGGTCTCTGACAAGGCATAACGAGCCCCTCACATCAACTTATTTGTAACCAAAGCATTGTCAGTTTGGTAGGGAGCCTTGACATTTTCACTCTGCATCATAGTTCCACATTTCGGCTGGAGTGGCACATGGGAAATCAAGATACAATTCCCAAGGGGTGCAATGAGCTTCATCCAGTGTGTGTCCTTGGGCAACACCCTTGGTGCTACTGCCTAGCTACGTAGCTACAATGGGGCCCAAGTCTGAGTCTCTCTGTGCCGGTCCCAGTTGAATAAATGTGTCAGGAAGGGCAACTGGCGTAAAAATCTCTGTCAAACCACCTGTGCGAATCCATGAAAGCTGATTTGCTGTGGCGACCCCTGAAGGGTTGTGTCGAAATGTATACAACAACCATAATTCCCCATTTGAGGTGTTGATCCTTGACCCTGCCTTCCAATAAAACCACTAGACCTGGCAGGTTAGCTGCCTGAAAGGCTCCTTCTGTGACCTTCTAGTCGGTCCCCATCCAAGGGTGGTTTTGGGTGTGTAGGGCTATGGTCTGGTTCTCGGGTGTGTTGGATGGTAGGTCTCTACTTGGGATTGGATTTGTGCTCTGTCCTCCCTCCTTGCTCCAGTGCAGTTCTGGAATTCTTGTTTTGATCTTTCTTTCCCCACGTTGTTTCGTTTTTTAAAATTTTTTATGATCAAGTTAAGTGTAATTATTTTTTATTTTAATTCTCATTGTCTTGTTTTCTAATGTCATTGTTAAAATAGCTTAAAATATGTTTTACCATAACATGACAAGATAAAATACTCCAGGTAAATCTAAACCCCTTCTTGGACATCCAGCTTTGCCAAAAACTACAGTTCTTCTTTGAGGACCCAAAACCTTAGCAGGTTGGATGTTTTGTGCAAAAAAATCATGTTAGTATCATGCAGAGTAATGCTCACTAATCATTTCAATAAGATGATTATCAAGTTTGTAAACAAATAAAAAGTTGAGGAAGATACTGGAATCTTCTTGTTTACTGTTTACAACACACTAATTTCCACAGTAAGTCAAATATAGGCCTTTTAACTATTGGGAGATTTTAACACGAAAACATTGCCCTTGGTAGTTTACCCTAGAAGTTGATGGTTTACTTCAATCACTAGTGTTTACTATCATAAACATAATTATTCAGTTTTGAATCAACTCAAAAGGTCACATTCCAAAAAACAACTATTAAACTTGTTTAATAAGGTTTTGGTCAGATACAGAGAGGAACTTGAGTTTGTGGCTTTAAAGGAATCAATTTAAAACCTTTACAACACCAGTGGGAACAGGAGCCAGTTGACAATTGAGAAGACAGATTACTTTTAGGAACATGGTGCACGGAGATGTACAGGCATAAATCTTCATGTGGACTAACCATTTCTTCTGGCACTAGACCCCAAAAAGAACCAATGAGTGGAAAGAAAGTCTCTCTTTGAACGTTCCCGCATGGCACAGTTTCTGCACTGTTTACCACTCCCATTTTCCCACTGGGCTGTGCTAACAACTCTTAACGATTTGGGGATAAAGCACAGTTTATAAATAAGGTCATGGACATGAAATCAGTTTATGTGGCAAACAGTCCTGGGATCTTTGAGACTGAGGCAAAATGTAGAACACAAAGCAAAAGGGGTCAGAATCATTTGGAGCTGGGTCAGAGGGAGAATCAAAGTCAGAACCAAAAAGGGGGTGACAAATGAAGCTCGATTTCACAAGTCAAAATAAAATGATGTGTTCACCCAAGGAATTTGTTGCAGACTGTGCCAGAAAACAAGTATGGTTTTTGTCACTGTGATCACTCTTGGTCCATATTCAAGGATCTTACATTGCCTGCTTTGCAGAGTTGAGTGGGCTACGGCACCATTTTCTAGACTTGAGAATGCACAAAATGTGAGTACAGTGTTAACTGACAGTACAGTACAATTTTCCATGGCAGACATTCTCAAAAATCAGGAAAGAGCTTGATGGAAGTACACACACTCCCTACCACTGAAACCAGGCTCAGGAGAATCTGTCAAACAAACATTCTTAACATTAAACCTGGGGACCATATACTATTATTGAGGTAACTGATTGGCCTAAACTTGAATAACTTGCAATAAAGAAAAATATCATGGAAAATATTTGGATTAGCGAGAATATTTTAAAAATAAGGTGGTAGAGCAAGAATGGATATTCTGATAAATAGACTGAGTAATGGTTGTTTATTTCACCATAGAAGTCTATGGGATTATGTCTTCTTTGAGCCTGCTTCCTGCTTGGAACCCAAGGGGGGAGGAGTCACTCAGTCCAGTTTTTCTTTATAGTAAGTGGTTTGGTGGCAATTTAGTACAGATGGTGTTGTTAGGAATACACTCACTTCAAATTAATAGGGAAAGCTATCCACACATTTATTGGGTTTGTCCTGAGTTCCTCCAAAGGAGCACTGAGCCCAAAAAAGAGAAAGAAAAAAAACTGGCAAGGTAGAAAATTGCAGAGTCCTCTAATTTTTACATATTGATAACTACCTGAATCCCCGCACTACACTTGTTTACCAACAAGACCTTGACACTTTTTCATCTGTGTTCTCCTAACAAGACACATTCAATAATACTGTGCTTGTCTACCTTTGTTCTCTTTTTGCTGCTGTAACCAATTTATTTTTTCTGTGCAATAACAGTTTTTTTCTTGAGGTTTTGTGTTTGTCTTTCTGCTTCCTGTTCTGTCATTGCTGCATTTTGTCAGAGGTTTTGTTTTATCCTCCTCATGGAGGTAGTTTTCCTCTCTACTGTTGCCCGTTGTTTG
This sequence comes from Oryzias latipes, assembly GCF_053564925.1. Lineage (NCBI taxonomy): Eukaryota > Metazoa > Chordata > Actinopteri > Beloniformes > Adrianichthyidae > Oryzias > Oryzias latipes. Next base: position 11,037,724 of record NW_027616335.1, read on the forward strand.
CTTAGTGTTGACAACATCAATAGCCTACTGGATGTAAAATTGTTGTTACCTCAAGTAGAAATATAGCTGCATATATACCTTAATAAAACAATCTGGACATAATCAGATTATAATGATCTACAATGTGAAGAATGATTGGATTCTACAGTGACCCCCTGTTTAAATAACTTGCGATAGATGTAGTCCGTGAAGACTTCAACTTTATATTTTACAATAATTAAAGATGTTTTAAGGCTGTTAAACCCCTCAGCACGTCTTGTTTAAACCCTCAAGGTTTAAACCTTCATAGAATTATACACTCAAAAAAATCAAACCGGATGTTTGTCATATTAACACACATCTAGAAAATGGCCCTTTCATCATAATTTACGTTTTGACGTTATTAAATTGTGTTTTTGTAGTAACTTAGCCATTAACTAATAGAGCTTTTGCTAACTCTACTCTATTTTAATGGGTTAAGATAGCAAATCTAATATGTTGCAGAACCGAGTTTTAAGTGCATTTTTCTGTTTCAAATGCAAAACAATTTATTGAGCACACTAAATTTTAAGTTTTACCCTCAAAAACAGTGAATTTAATTGAAATAGTGGCAAAGAAAAGAAAAAAATCACTCATTTAAATTGTACAAAAAAATCTGCGAAACAGGAAGATAGCAAAAGGTGAACCCAGATACAACAAGGGAACACTGTAACTATGATTGATCCAGCTCTATTTGATGTTTGCAGAATTTTGAGTTGGAACATAGACATCCTTTTTTGGTGAACTGGTACTTTAGAAATAAACTAATTTAAAATGACTTTAATTTGCTGACTTTCCTTGAAATCCACGTGGACGAGTTATTTTATTTGTTTTGTTGTTGTTTTCTACTCAAAGGGCCAAGTGCTTACATCCCTTATTGTCATTTGTTCACTAATAATTTTTGACATACTGGATAGTGTCTCTACATTTGCACTGTGGTGAACCGGACACAATTTCACTTTCAAGTAAACCAACACTATGATTTAATGGCAAATAGACTATGATATTTAGTCTGCATCTGTTTTCAGTGAGAAAAACTTTCTTTAAAACTGATTACCTTTTTTCGAGCTGGTAAGCAACCAATCAAGCAATGATATTATGTAAAAAATAAGTAACTCTGGTTATTACCTCTACTATCAAACATCCCACTTTTTATAACCTCATAATATTCCGTATATTGACTTTTGTTGCTCCTTAAACCGTCCAGCAGTCAACAGATAACTTATCTAATGGGCCTGTACTTGGACACAATGTTTAGCTTGAAGTTTTGGAGGATTAAGCTGCTTGTGGACATGATTTTACAAGAATTCAGCTGCTTGGTGAAGTATGTCTGTACCTTGATTGAATAGTTTTTGAAATAGTTCCATGTTAAAGCAGCGCAATGACCAGCCAACCATTCAACAGGCTGACAATTTAATCTTGAGAGGGATGAGAAAAATGCAAGAAAGCTGTAATTTATATTGTACCCAACTATATCATTGACTCACCTTTTCTTTTTGCTAAACTAAACCACCAGATTGCAGTTCAAAACACTTTAGCACACATACATTTGAGTTTATACTGCATTATGTGTGGAAATGTAGTTTATTATAGCAGCAATGGAATGTTTTTTCTTTTATGGTTCAGTGACATTTTATACATTTTTCTTTTAAAGACCCACTCCAACGAAAATGTTGTTTTTGGTATATTTAACAAGTTCTTGCGCCATTTTTATCATGATGGACATTAATTGGGAAAATTACGGTTAACTTTGCATTTTTGTGTATTTCTTTTATTCAAATCATTGTGAATAAAAAAAAATACTGTTTCAAAAAGAGCATTTGTGACGTAGAAAATAGGCTGGGCATGTCACAAGCTCCCTGCTGTGCTCCATTCTGACACATCCACTTGTAGACAAATAGATCCATGTACGTCTCCATTTTCCTTGTCTGAGCTGGCATCTGCCTCAAAAATGTACAACTGGAGAGCTCCAATATTGCTCACCATTTTTGTTGCACTGGTAACTTGGGGATGTGAGGGTCTATAAACTAGCGGGAGAGAGTGTAAATAGATGAATCATGGGAAGTGGGGGTGGATTTGCTCCGTGCCAACAGTCCTGCCCACAACTCGGAGGTAAATTTCTAATGAATTTACTGCCGGCCTGCAGAAAGTATGTCCTAGTAAGAAACGCAGATTTTTTTATTTTGGCACAAAAAAAGGCAAAATCTTAATTAAAAAATACTGGAATATTTTTAAAATAGGTCATAAGATTGGAGTGGGATTCAAAAAAGACAAAACACCTTTAAGATGTTGTCCATGAACATGAAAGTCTGTCTCTGTAGTTAAACATCTTTCGGATACAATTTGGTATTAAAGCAGTGGAGTCTTGTGTCGTTTGACTCATACTCTAATCACAGCTTAAATAGCAAAAGAATATTGTTCTAGGTTGTACAAATAGTCATTAAAAAGTTTGGTGACATTAAGCCCTCGTGCTTTTCATGCTGATCCGCCATTTTCTGCACTGTATTAAAAGTAAAATCTCAGCATTTATTTCTTACATTAGAAAAAGATGATCATTAAAAACGTGAATATCTCCAACTCTGTCTTTCCTTAGCCCATCACCTGAGCTCACAGTCCTCGAATCTCCTGCTAGGATGTCAAGGCTGATGCAGCTGTAAAATGTATAAAAAGAGGCGTGTCCGATCTGTGTCTAACCATTTTTGTTCTCCTTTCATCACAGCGTTCCATTTTATTTTTGACGTGTGTACATAATGTAATTCAGCGCATCTTTTGTCTCTTCACTCTGCAGTTTTTCTATTTTATCTGAAAAAAGAATCATAATTTTACCTGTGAGACGCTGTTAGTGGCAACGAAAAATTATTTTTTTCCCCCAGGAAAATCCTTTGGATTTCGGCAGAGACGATGTTCACCTTAAAGCATTCATTCATTCATTCATTCATTCATTCATTCATTCATTCATTCATTCATTCATTCATTCATTCATTTTCTTAACCGTTTTTTCCTTTCGGGGTCACGGGGCTGCCGGAGCCTATCCCGGCCACTTGTGGGCGAAGGCAGGGGACAACCTGGACAGGTCGCCAGTTTGTCACAGGGTAGAATGTCCACAAACACACCCATTCACTCTCACACTCACATTTAGGGACAATTTAGAGTTGCAAATTTACCTATGAAGCATGTTTTTGGACGGTGGGAGGAAGCCGGAGACCCCGGAGAGAACCCACGCATGCACGGGGAGAACATGCAAACTCCACACAGAAAGGTCCCCCGTTGATGTAGTTTTTCACGTCCCCCAGCCGGGACTTGAACCGGAGGCCTTCTTGCTGTGAGGCAAGAGCGCTAACCTCACTTTAAAGCAAAATCCTGTAATTAAATTTTTAAGAGAGACAATCAGACCTGATCCACAACGAGACCAAAGAAACACACTGTTCTATGTGTTCATTCTATTTTAAGGTGAATTTAAAACATTTAAGTAAACCCTAAAACACAAATGCCTCACAGAGTGACTTATCAGATTTATTGTATTAAACAATTATTGAGGGTCCAATGTCTATTGTGGTGGACATTTAAGGATTTTCTTACTCGTAAGACCAAGAAAATTATATTTTTTGGTCATATCTAGGCTACTCAGACCCAATGTTGTTGATGTTTGTGTCCTCACTAAGTTATAATGGGCAACTTCAAAAAAAAGATTTTTTCGGAAGTTTTTATTTATTCTCTACACCAGTGGTCCCCAACACCCGGGCCGCGGACCGGTATCGGGCCGCTGGCACATGACCTTAGGCAGCTGTTTGTATTGCTAAGTTAAAAACCCAAAGCTAATAAAAAAACAACAAAAAATGTATTTGGAAAGTTTCTATGGGGAGGAAAGAGCCAATGAGGAACACGAATAAGGGTCTACGACATCAAAGAAAAATAAAGATGCTATTTACAGACAAAACCAGGAGTTTTCCTCGACATCCCCATTAGCTGTCATACATAAAGGTGTGTGAAATTTGTTCTCCACATTTGACCCATGTAGACACACTCACAAAACATTTTGTAGTTTAACCCCCGCCAATTCAACCCCATAATAGTGAATGTCAAGCAGAGAGGCATCAGGTCCCATTTTTAGAGTCGCTAGTATGGCCATTGACTGTATAAGAGAACTGGACTGAGTGGCCCCTCCCCCCTCACGGTCCGAACAGGAAGGTACCCGCTCGCTCCAAGAAGCTGTGGAGGTGAACAAGGGTTCCATTAAGTTTTTTATGCTCTTTTGATTATGCATTTAATGGATTTTATGTAAGCATGAATATTGTGTTGCAGAAATATGCTTGTTTCCTTCCTCAGTAGCAGATAATATGTGCCGAGGTCAGCAGTAGGCCTGTCTGTGACTTTTGGTATCTGTTTTCTTTCTGTGCTGGAGTGTTCAGGGAGCCACGACACCTGCAATGCAGACTAAAAAAATAAATAAATAAATAACACTGTCTGATGACGTATTTGGCATGTTTACATATTGCCTTGCCGGAAATTTAAAAAAAGCCTTACTGCCTTGAAGACAGAAAGATAGCTGAGAACCACTATGCCTGAAGAGTCGTGTTGTCCAGTTATCCCCTTTTACAAAAGGTATGAAAATTCATGCAAACACGCAAGTTAATTTTTTTTTTCCCAAACTGCATGTTTCATTATTGGACGTCCTGAACCATCTGAATCTGCGAAGGCCGGACGAGACGGCAACTAAGCCAAAATCCCATAGACTTCAATTGAGAAATGAACAGCTGTTACTCAGTCATTCTATTGTTCAGAATAAACATTCTTGCTCTGATACTTTTTGTTAATATGTTCTTGCTAATCCTTACTATTTCTCATTACTATTTCTCATGACTTTTCATGATTTTTTTTTTTAATGCCAGTTATTGAAATTATAATCTGGCCAATCAGATGCCTCAATAATAGTATGTGGTGCCTGCTGGTCCCCACCTTGAACATTCAACACGTTTGATCAATATTTTTAGGGATGTAGACTCCCAACCAGCTCACCCCTGATTGGCAACACTAGTTTCCATAGAAACGTTGACTAAGACTGACTCAAACCAATCACTGCTAACTGATGTCGTCTGGCTCCAAATGGAGGCGTCCGTGTCGCAGAAAAATGGCAAGTGAATTGACTTCATTTGGTTGGAGCCGGAAGAAAACCGTTTTCTATGGGTGGCGTCACACTCAGTCTGTCAAATTCTCATATACAGAGTATAATTCGGCTGTGGATTTACACTACCAACTTTCCAGTTTCGGGGTAGACACTCTACGACAGGACCCTTGAGTTGGCTGACTACATATTTCTTTATGGATCAAATTGTTAAATTAGAGGTTTTACTACACTGTCTGTGGAGGGGACAATACATCTAAAATCTTACAGTTTCTATTGCATTACTTATTCATATCATTGAGCTTGCACAAAAGTAGCAGTCAACTGCTGACAAAGGGAAGGCCAACTCATACCTTTTCCCATAAATGCCTTACAATAATAATTTAAAGTAATGCTCTAATTATTTGAGTAGAACTATTGGCTGCTGTGCCTGCCTCTGGCATAAACAGGTTCATGCATCTGTGAGAAAAAAAGTGCTGCATCATGCTAAATTAGCCAACATAGCATAACAAGCATAGCAAAGCAGTTACAGTTTTTTTTTATCTTATTGCAAGGTTTTTGGTACTGAAGGGGAAATGTAGGTGAATGGTTTTCAGATAACAATAGGCACTGTTTGCAATGAGTATTCCGATAAAGCAAGTGTCGGCCTAAAGAGTAAAAGTGTTAATCATTTTGGCCACCTTCCACACACCTCAAAAAACATCAGCACTGTTAATTCAGCCATAAGTCCTGCTGCAGTACCCTGCTGGAATTTGTCCCCTTTATGCAGCTTTATGTACTTTGTGTATTTGGCTCTTAAAAAAAAAGTGACAATGAATTCAACACCTTTTAAAACACTCGAAGTGGCAGTGATTCACAGTCATCAACACTTGCTTATTTGAGCACTGCCTCAAGTTCTTCTCCTTCTCATGACTTTGTACATCACCTCGCCCATGCCTCCTTCTTTATTTTTAACTCATATTTCTCCTCACTTTCTTTGTTGGCATTCTCCCCCCCCCCCCCCCTTTTCTTTCACTTCATGTCAGTTTTGCCGTTAAAGCCAACGCTGTTGCGCGTTCCTGTCATATTTCCCAGGCTACTGTGTGACTGCACAAGGCACTATATCTTTTTCTCGTCTTTTTTCTTCCCTCTTTCCCAATGGCATTGCTGGCATAGCAAAATGGAGATGAGACAGTATTGAACAACTTCATCCGCCATAGCATCTAACCCTTGAAGCTGTGGTGTATGTGAGGTATAGGTACAGGTATCCACCGGTGCTGGATGCATACTGATGCGTGTGTTTGTCAAGTTTTTCTTGTGGTACACATTTATATAACACCACAACAACAGCTCCTTGATGTGCAGGCTCTTAAAGTGTGGGCACAGCAGCACACTGAGACTGAGAGTCGCTGGCTTTGAACACTGACAGGCTTCCGGCTGGCTGTCTTTGCCATACAGTGGCGGTCGTTCAAAAGTCACCATCTTGATTGGCAAATCAAAGGCATCTTCCGCCAAGCATTATACTGCAAATACATTTCATATGGAAGCCCTCTCCTCTATTAACGGAAACCCCAGAAGGCTAGGGTGTGACTCAAAAAAATGTATGAACTGGGTGTGACTGATTTCTCTCCTCTGAGGGCTCAAAGAGTGTTTCTTTATTTTTATTTTTTATTTCCCATACATGTGCAATGTCTTGGCAACTGCTAGTTTTCCAAAACATTTCAAACCCACAAAAAACACATCTTTTTTTTTTTTTTTTTTGACAGCCTAATAGGAATGTTTTGATATTGGGAGAGTTCCTCTAGGCCTCATGGGGAAAAAATTGTCATATGATTTACATAAAAATTTGTTTTTCTCTGATAAGCGACGAACAAAATGCATGTGCCATCAAAACTTATTTTCCATAAGTAATTGAGCTCTGAAATTATCACCGGAAGTCCTCTTACATGACAGCATATTGTTGAAATGACTTTGATAGCCTTTTACCTTGGCAGCTCTCTTGTATAAAATGTGAGTAATCTTGGACCAGAACATGCATTCATTGGAAATCATCTTGTTGCTTCTTAACATAAATGATCCAGATAACAATTTTCCGAAAAATTGTCATTTCTACTGTACATTAACAGGGAGTTGTGATTGTCCAATGTGTTTGGGAAAATGCAACTTCATGGTTATTTTGTTTTTTACATAAACACACAGCTTGTGCAAACGGATAAAAAGGAAATTCAAAGTGGCTTTTAAACACAGTTCATCAACTCACCATTTTAGTTGCACCGGTAACTTCGGGGTGTGAGTGGCTATAAACTAGCAGGAGAGCGTGTAAACAGATGGATGATAGGAAGAGTCGTATCACGCGACTCCCGCCCACAACTCGGAGGCAGACTTCTAATGAACTACTGCCACTCTGCATAAACGATGTCTTAAAAAAAACGACAGAATTTTCAATTTTGGAAAAAACTGCAAAATCTTGATTAAGTCAAGTTTTAAGTTAAGCTTTACCTGTAATGTAATGTTATGTTTACATCGGGCATTTGATGCATGTTCAAGAAAATGCCAAAGGCACATTCTTCAACTCAACTTTAGCCAATGATAACCATACTGGATAAGCAGGGATGGGCCTCTTTATTTATTTTTTCTTTCTTTACTGTTTATTTACACATGTGCCCCACCTACAATCAAAAGTGACTTGGAAATGTCCCGGCGGTGCAAATCTCGCCAATCTAGCTCCAAGTTTTTTTCTTTCACAGCTCTATTCCGATAAATGAAAAACTTGGTGTTGTATAATTCCGGCTAAATTTCTCCTCCATGATCAATATTCAAATGACTGGCACTTTCATGAATTAAAAGGGATTGCCATCTAAACCTCACTACCGAACCAGTTTCAACTTTGAACGTTCAATTGCTATGCGTTTTGTACATAAAGTCCAAAAATGGTCTTAAAAATGTGCATAGCGACTGAAAAACTGATCTTAATTAGTCTAGCAGAAACCTGTGGGCATCATACTCATTTACATTTGTTGATAGTAACATAAATGCATCACTTATTGAAGCCAACAGTCATAAAAAGCTGCCTCTAAGTGGAGGTCGACATACCTTTTAAAAAGAATAGAAAAGAATAAAATAAAAAAACTAAATTGAGCATAAGCAAGGAAATACAGCCTCTCACAATCAGTCAAACAAAAAAGTAAATTACTGGAGTAAAAAACAAATGTTTTTAAAATCAGTGCAATGTCCCTGTCTGTGTACTTCAGACAATTTTCTCTCTTTTCTTTAGATCTTTTTTCCAGAACACAGCATACCATTATAGCATTGTTTTAAATTTGGTGGCGCTCTTCCCAATTTATGAGCTCACTGCTGTGTGACATGACAAAGTATAAAGCATTTGGGAGAAAGCGTGTTTTACATACGGAAATTCTGAATAATGATCATGTTGTGTCGCTTGATTTGAATTTTTCGGTTTCTTGTCTAAACCTAACCAATTAGTGGTAGTGCATACATACAGAGTGTTTTTACTAACGGAATGTCAAACAAGGCGCAATTCTCCTTTGTTTTTATTTTTATTCAAAAAGTGTTCCTAAAATGGGGTTGCACAGTTATGTTGTTGTGGGACACAGTAAGAAGGTTCAAATCCCAGCTGGGTTGTTCCTGAGTGGATTTTGTAAGGAGTTTTGGTTTTCTCTGCGCTCTTTTACTTTCTTCCACAGTTCAAAAACATGCCATGTAGGATGATTGATTACTACACATTGACCCTTAGAAGTGAGTGTAAATGTGTGGCCCTGCAATGAACCAGTGAACTGTCCAGAGTTTGCCCCACCTTCACCTTGCAGTAGCTGGGATGGGTTCCAGCAAGGCCCTGTGACCCTGCACAGGACAAAATGGGAATACAAGATCAATGGAGGGTTTTTAAAATGTCATTGCGGTGCTTTAGTTAAGAACAGGCTTTTCGATCTATTTTTAGCATCCCTTTTTTTTAGAAAGCTACACAGTCACTTACTGTGACATACATTAGTACGTCACAGAGCAGTTACATCTTCCCATTAGACAGACACAAATGTGAGAATGCACAACTTTTATGTCCTGCAGCATTCCTGGACCAGATTGTTTTTGCAATTCGTCCTTCTTACTGTGTGAAATTTGGTAATTTTTCAATTTTCCTATGGGTTTGGTTTGAGGGATCTTCACAAAATTCCACCAGGTTAAGTCTACAACCACGATTTTGTTGACCTTTGACCTCAAGAAGAGGGCTCCATCTTGAGTTAAAAAAAAAAAGAAAAAGGTTACTAAAAATGTAAACTCCTCCACGAGATTTTGAGTCATCGCCTCCTAACTCCTACAGCTAGCTAGGAAAAAATGTTGGAGATAAAGTTGGTAGATTTTGAACGCCATTGGTGTGGCAAGCTCACAAAAGTGGCCTTCCCCTGCGACTTGCACATTTTTTACCGCAACATTGTGAAAATTTAATTCATGAGTTGTTGGCTCAAGCTGAAGAAATAATACGACATACGATATAAACATAAAGTTTACTTTTGCAGATTCTTTGGAGATTAAACCAACAGATAAGCAGCCATTTAAGAAAATGAATTTGTCACATGCAGCTCTGACCAGAGCGCCTAACAGTCGCTCAGCCAGGCAGGTCTGCAGGCCATACAACTCAGCTCTCGACTTTATTTACTTTTTTATATCAATTTGAAATTATATGTCCAAATATAATTTAGTCTCAAAGCAGTTTTCAATCTTTCATTTTTGCATTTCTCACTCACACTTTTAAAAAAAGTGCTTTTGAAATCAATATTCAAGCTTTGTGCGATACGCATCTGAGATGCAGTAAATACAGTAAATATAGTATTTAGGAAATTACGATATAATTTCTTCACTGATCAGAGATTTCAACATGGCTCATAAGAATGCACACTTTGAGACCCAGTTTGCCCCAGTTTGACAGGGTTGTGTTATGACTGATTTATAGAAATTGCTATCCCATCTAACCCACAAGTGTGAGCCTTCAAGCATAAAAAAGTGATTTGTTTTTATGCATCCCATTGAGTACCTAGAGCTAACCAAGTAATTTAAATGCCGGAGGCTGAGAAGTAGTTAAGAGAAGAGCAAAAGTGAGTACTAATGAGATGAAGGAAGTGAAGTATAGTTGTCCTGAGGTTGTCTTGAACTAAATTTCTATTTTTAAATTTACTCCAAAGAAGTACAGTACACGCTCAGTCCCGGACTGATTTTTCTTTTTTTCTTTTTTATTATTTGTTTTTCTAGTTGTGTTTCTGAGATGCAGATCAGCCTTGGATCAGATCTCAGGCCACTTGCATTACTGCCAAAAGAGATCCATGAAAGTTTTGTAGGTTTTTTTTCTCCACACACATGAAAAGCATCCTCTTACACTATAATAAATTTAATTTAATATTGAGTTCCTAGCATGCCACTATTAATACCTAATTTCTTCTCCATTCTTTAAATGTTCTTTTTATTGCAAATAAAGGTGGAGAAGGGGCTTGAGAGCGTGGTTGTGATTGCAATGATGTTCCCTGAATAAAGACTAGGAGTAGAGATAAATCGTCTGAGGGAGACGGGGATGAGGCAACTGCAGTAAGGTAACGAGTGAGGAGCGGAAAGTGCTGCAAGTAAAGGAGGAGGAGGGAACAAGGGAAAATACAAGGAGAAAGAAATCCTCTAGGGACGCACATACAGAGGAAACACTTAAGATGACCGAATTTAGTACTATCAGTGCAAAGAAAAAACAAGCAAGGAGAAAAATGAAAGAAACAGGATGCAGAGATTAATGAACAAAATAAAAGATAAAAGGTTGAGATGTTGGAGAATAAAGCGACAACACTTGAATATTTAGTTTAGCTTTTTGCAGACCAGCAAGAAGTTAAATTTAGTTGCAAAATAGGTAAAAGATGCTGTTATAGTGCATGTTTTTACCCACATTTCCCTTTTTTTGCTTTGAAATATTTACAGCTCAAAGGCTGAAAGTATAACCTTCTGAAGATTCAATAATACACATTTTGTTTGAAATTTGAAAGAATCTTATTTTTGTTTTGATTTGGCAAAAATTCCATGATGCCATATATATGTTTCTTCCAAAATCCCTCGTTTTTGTTTTAAAGAAAAAAAATAAACTATTCAATAATTGACAGAGCTATTGATTTTTGACATTTTAAATCAGTGCATCCAATTCTTTTGCATTCCCAAATGAACACCTAACCTAACCTAAAAAGCCTTAAAACTATCTATAGCCCTTAGTTTGGACAAAAACATGATAGTCTCATTTTCTTAAAGTCATTATTTTAGATTTATTTTAAAATATTGGTTTCAACTGTTTCATCTAAAAACGTTTTCTGCACCTCTTTGCAAACCCTTGTAAAAAGACAAACCCCTTGTGGATCAAAGGCATTGAGATCATGCATATTTTGTGAGAGAAAATACAACAGAATTTTTTTTTTTTTTTTTTTTTTTACTGTGACAGGCATTAAAATAATAACAAGAAGCTGTCATGAATCGGTGAAAAAAATACCCTGAATATTCTAAGCTCCTTTCACATGCGCAGGAAGCTTTTTGTTAATCTGGTGTCGGCTGAATGTGTTGTGGTGGTGGTGTGTGAATCATCCTCCTGGTGCTTTTCCTTAACAACAACAAAAAAACGGCACTGTATGAAGAAACTGTGAAAGCAATAAAATTGTTAGAAAGAAGAAAATCTGCCCTTAAATTCTTTTAGATCCTTATGATTTATGTGGTCTACTTTTCTGACACTTAAGGAAAAGCAAGAACGGTAAGTCAAGATATTTAAAAGCCTAATCATTACAAATAATTAGACTGTAAAAAACGCGTAATAAACCCAATATAAAAATTTTTGTTACCAACATGATGCTTTTGGTGACATCTTGAGCTGAGTTCACACAAGGCATATGGCACCAGTCAAAGACATGCTGAATCCTAGTGCTTGAACGCACTTTCAGCAAATCATTTTCACACTGGACAAGCAGGGAGGGGCTTTTTTTTTCTCTTTTCACTGTTTACTAATTTAGGACAGAGTTTTAAGGGCCAGTTTACAAGAATTTATATATGTATTTTTTTTATTACGACTTTTAAGTCGTAAATTTACGAGAAAGAAAGTCATAACTGTTAAATTACGAGATTTTATGTCGTGAATCTACGAGAAAAAATCTCGTAAATTTACGAGTCATGGATTAATGAGGAAAAACACCAAACCTTTTTTTGGAACCTTTTGGTGACTCAAAATTAGATTATTTTCAGTAGAGCCGGCCTTCCTTTGTTTGGTGTCAGTAAAGCGGAATTTCATATGTAAAATAAGGAGCTCAGAGACACGTTTGGGTGTAGAGGACCGCTTCAGCCTTAATTTTCCTTTTCATTCACACACCCTGAAGTTCATTTGTCACCTTACGTCATTAAACTTGTCATCCGAACACCAATGCGGAAGCAAACACAACCTCCTTCGGATGAAACGTCCCGTTTCAACGAAAAACAACAAAGAGGAATGAAAATAGTCTGTTATATTAGCATAAGAACGTTGAAAATGCAAATAAGTGCTCCTCCTCAGACGGAAGCATCACACAAACGTTAGAGATCTGGTCTTTGGTGGAGAAAGAAAGAATTCAGGTGGACAGCTGCAGGGACACTGATTTCTTCATCAAGGGGATGCAGAGATCCTGCAAACCAACCATCAATAATTAAAATATTAATAAATTGTAAATCAAACAGATGAGCTTCCAAATATTTGGAAAGTTATCAATAAACATTCAGCTCACCTGTTCCATTGAGTTTAGTTGGTCTGCTCTGCTGCGTGCTGCGCTGCGTTTACTTGCTGCTCTGTATGCTCACTTCCACTTTAATCTCGAAAGTTTACGAGTTTTTTTCTCGTAAAGTTAGGACTTAATCTCGTAATTTTAGTTTTGTTTTTTTGTTTTTTGGCGGCCCAAATCTCTGATTTGTACACTGTTTGAGTGGAGTAAGCCTTCCCTCATTTCCCATCATCCCTTAGTGTACAGTCTCTTCTGTTAGTTTATAACTCCTCACAACCCAAACCTAACATTATCAACAAAAATGACGAGCAATATAGGACCGTTTTTGAGTCAGATGCCAGGTTGCACGAGGAAAACAAAGACGTATATAGATGTAGTCATCTACAAGTGGATGCATCAGACTAGAACGGAAAAGATAGCTTGTGGCTTGCTGTTATTGGTCTTACGTGACACCTACAAACTTTTTCTTTTTTGTCTCCTCCTGTTTCACAGTGAATACTCAGAAATCCAATGTTAAGCTTTATTTTTGTTATATATGGTTTCCATCGTAAGAAAAATGCTGCAAGAACATGTTAAAAAAATGAGTTTCATCAGGACCTATAACCCAGCATTAAAATAACATTTTAAAAGATTACTGAAGATGTCTTGTGAACAGAGACATTTCTAAGAAGGTGTGTGAAAGGTTTTGCTTTTAAAGCCAGGGCAGTGTCAAGTGAAAATATTAATAATCTGAGGAAAAAGGTCTTGCTTTTAAAGAAAATGTTAATGTCATCCTTGGCCTTTTATCTGTAATAACCCTCCTGCAAAACACAAGAATGACTCTCTGTGACTGATAGCTTAGGTAGGTGCCCTTAGATGTGTGCACACGCCAGGTTACATGCCTGTACCCTCCTTTAAGAGTGCACAGCATTGTGGAGTTCATAACTACAGAAAAACATCTTTATTGAACCACTTCCACTCCTGGGAGAGCTGTCTCACTGCTTCCTAACTGTGTTTTACAGGGAATGAAAAGCAAACGAGTGACAGGCAGGTGATGAGGTTCATCCACCAATCTCCGATTAGCTTTATTAAAAATGTACCAAGGACAAATGGAGGATGGGGCTTTGCTCTCTTGGGAGACGAGATGAACTCAGAGGATCTGCAACTGTCTTTCAGATTTGGACTGCGCAGATCCAGGGTGCTCGCGTTGGCACAAAAAAAATGGGACGAAAGACTGTCTAAGAGTACATTCTTAGAGAGGCAAAATGTGCCAATGAGAGTTCGAGATCAAAAAAGGGTGAAGGAGGCAAAGGCAGAGTCCCAGGGAGCGCTGCAGAAGAAAGGGAAAAGACATGCTTGAGAGAAGGAGAGATAGATAGGCAGAGAAAGTGGGAGATTGTGAGGTGTGTGGGGTATAAGGGTGGGGGCATGATAACGTTCTGCGGAGGTTAATTGGAGGTTGTGGCGTAATGATATGATTCACAGAGATCATTAGCATTCCAGAGCTAAATATTAATGACAACAGCGCTCAGATTCTCCCCGTAAGAACGCAGTGGTGCTGCAGATTGAGAGAAGAGTCAGAGGAATAAAAATGCAAAGTCTTTAGCACTGAGAAAAAATAGTTCATGAAAGATTTACTCCGTCATTAATATCATTTAACAAGGGTTTTCTGTCTGTGGATGCTGGGTGGAACTGGATGTTTTGTGACGAAGTGAGCATGTGTGTTGTGTTCACGACCATGCTGAACGTGGGTTTTTGAACGCGCTTTTAACATATGGTGTTCACACATACTGGACTTGGTGCGAAATGTCAAAGAGATGCAAATCTCACGTGTCTTGCTCCTATTTCTTTCATAGAATTATTTCCGGGCGCAAATCTGAATTATGAACGTTTCCTTCATGATTGATTTTGAAACCTTTGGCACATCCGTGTTTTGAAAATGACGCTAGCTATGTGTCACTACTAAATCTGAATCCCTTATTGGTCGAAATTCAAGTGGTTTTACTGTCAGCACCCGTTTAATGTTTAATGCATTTTGTACTGAAAACACACATAAAAACTTGCGCAAATGCTACATTCAGATCGGGCTTGGAAACACGCGTTCGAATGACTTTGTTCTATTAAGAGTCTACTCTCACATTCACATGTCAGTACGCGAGCTTTTATCTCAATTTTTAGGTTCTACTTAAAAAGCGATCGCCAATTAAATGTGTGCTGTACAGATAGGCCTCTGCAACTGGCGTTCAAGCAACCACTTTTAATGAAAACTCTATGTAAACGCCTGTTAACCGGGCTTCTGGATTCCAAACTCTCATGTCTATACGTCACTACGCAATTTAAGTCTGTTTTGGGCTCTATATACAAACCGGGCTTTCATTGAACGCACACTGAAAGTTCAACCAGTTAAACGTTTGACTGCTTGAATGCCAAACAGCTGAACTTTGACCAATCAGGGGGTCAGATTTAGCAGAGACAAATTAGTGGCATCCTTTTTAAAATAAGGAAGTGCCAACCATTTGAAAATTGATCATGAAGGAGAAGTTATAATTGCGATTTGTGCCCAGATGAAATTATATGATGCCAAACCTTTCACATATTGGAACAGAACTGCGAAAGGAAAAGCCTGGAGCAAGATTTGTGACATTTCGCACCAAGCCACTTCCGACTGTAGGTACATGTGTTTCGGTTGGCAACAGACATGTGTGAACACCATATGTTAAAAGTGCATTCAAAAGCTCACGTTCAGTGTATTCTTGAATGTCCACACGTGCCCAGTGTGTAGGTAGCTTCAGAGTTTTAAACACGGAAGCCTGAAAAACATGTTTCCGTGCCCGGTGTGAACCTTTCACTATAAGTGAGCAGAAAAGTTTGTATCAAAATTGCTGCTCTAGCCCTCCCAACTTCTTCCACATAGCAAGGCAGACCCCTGACAATAGGTTCTAGCATGGGCTTTGAACAAACGGATGTTGTACATGGAGGATATTGAGCTGAATAGCCCCAGAGCCTCGGTGGCACTGACAGATAGGGTGCAGAGGCAATTAATCATAAGCGCCAAGATCAAAGTTAGTCTCCAGAAACTTTTGCTGTTGGGACAACTTTGTGTTTAGCTTGTGTGACTATGCAAACACTTTTCAAGCACAGGCTCACCTGCACAACAATATTTGCAAATTTCACAAACATCCCCCCTGGACACAGGGAGCCGCTCCATTGTGTTATTTAAGACGGTAGATTGAAGGCCTAAGTCTTTGAATGAGTTCAGAGACGTGAGCTACAGTAAGTGGCTTTGAAATCCATAGTGGCAGAGTATTAAAGAATTTCCACTATTAGTGAGCTGGCAAAAGCTCACTGGAATGGAGACAGCTTACATGAATCACAGCAGATACTCATTGTGTGTACATGTGTGAAAATGTGTCTGACGCACACATACATGTGTGTATGTGAGAGTTCAAGTGCGTGGCTTCCACAAAGGCGTTTTAAAAGAAAATGGAAGGGGAAGGAAGAAAGGGTTGGGGAAATAATGCATTACTTTTGAGGTAGCAACGCAGGAGCACATCTACAAAACTATTAATCTTCTCCTCTGTCTCCATACCCACACCCACCCTCGACCGCATCTTTCTATCTTTGTCCTCTTTCTCCTCCTGCCTCTTCTCCCTAACTTTCTCTTCCTCCAGAGTCCTCTGTGTTTATTTTTTTAGTCTAACTTCCATCCTCCCTTTCTCGGCTTCCCTGTGTGTTCCTTTCACTTTACATTTTCTTGCTCCCCGCCGTTGCCATCCTCCTATGTACTCCTTTCGCCCTTTAGAACTCTTTGTCTCCATCACGACTAGCTTCAGTCACTCCTCTTCCTGCCTGCCCTCCGCTATGACCACATTTCACAATTTTCCTCCTCCTTGTGACCTCATCTCCTCTTTGTTTTAATCTTCCAGGCTCTCCCTCCGTTTCTCCTGTCTCTGTTCCTTTCAATCTTTTGCTCTTAACCCCGTCTGCTTTCTTGTCTTCCCTTGTCTCCCAGGACTGGCTTATACTCTCTAACCCTGCCCCCCTCCTTTCCTCTATAGCGTGTTGCAGGCCTCAGCATCACACGTGCTCAGGTTGTCAGAGGTTTCAATGCAGACACAAACACTCTCGGTCCCCAACTTGTGTCCAAACAACTTTCTGCGGTCAGAGCTGTAGTGGCTTTGGTTCAGTTAGCCGGGGATCCATGCAGAGCCTTTGCAATGAGGGAGAGGCTCCACTGCACTGACTCACTTTCCATCACCCCCCCTCCCCATCCCAGGCGGCTCCTCAGCCTTACTCTTACATCCCTGCCCCCATGTCTTTTGTTGCCTCACATGCCCCCCCACATCATCATCATCCTCTTCTCTCCTGCCTCCCTAACAACCTCCTCTGCAATCAGCCCCCTTTGTGTTTTTTTTTTTTACTGTATACCCAGCTGTCCTCTCCCAGACCCTGTAAAGACCCCCCCCCCCACCCCACCCCCACCTCGTCCCTGAAGACCATTCCCTCCCACTTCTGGCCCTATTGTCTGCAGAGACTAACACACCTTATTATTCTCGGTCTGCATCACCGCCCCGTGTCATGTGTGCGCACACTCGCATTCATCCTCATCACTTGCCTTTCCCACCTCGATACCCACACCTCCTTCTGTATCATTCAAGTGCCAGCTTCATGCGCCTACACACACACACACACACACACGCTGTAGTCCTCCTTCAGCCACCACTTGCCCTTTGTCTCCAGCCATGCAGTCATGTGTTGATGTGTGCTTCCACTGCTCCTTTTCGATCCACACATTCCACCTCCGTGGTTTTTTTTTCTTCCATCGTTTTCCTCTGTGACTACTTCCCACTTTCTCCCCCACATCCCCAAACACGCACACCCCACACACACACCCTCTTCCTTCGCCTGTTGTCTCCCTCGTGACTTCTTTAATCTCATCCACACTGTCGATACTCGTGGCTCCTTTTCTCTTTTACTATTTTGACCCAAACAAATCAGCTTTTAACACAGATGCTGCACTTTAGGAACACATTTCCCATAGAAAGCTCAGTTACGCAGCTCACACCACCCAATGATTAAAAGTTTTGTTTTTTCCCGTATATCTTTTTTTTTTACTATTACTGACCAGCAGAATTTGTTTTCTGCAGTCCTTATCCCTTATGGAAGCGTAGTGTATCTTTTAAAAAAAAGTGTTTTTTGTTATAATTTTTGTTAAAATTTCTTTCGAACTACAAGAAGGAAAAGATACCTAGAAGCTCGGCACATAAAACTATAACAGGAGCTGCCACAATGTTTCCAACGTTGGGGAGGTATTACATATTGAGCAGTATGAACTGTTTATTGCATATTGTTTGTGAGTCAATCCCAATGACAGTGTTGGACGCAAAGCAGCGAAGTCCTTGTGTGACCAGGACGTTTACAATGGGGGTATGCTTAACTTTGTGGCACACGGTATGTTTTTCAAAATATATTTTCTAATGATTTTTTTGTATAATTTCTTTGTTTTTGAGATGTGTTTTTTCTGTTTGTGCTTATTTGCTTTTGTATTTAGGACAAACAGCACAACTCAATTAGATCAAACACATTTTTGTTCATTTGAATAAACAAAAAAAAGCACGAAAAAGACAAAAAAAATTGCAATAAAATTGAAAAACACAGTTTTACTTTAATTGAATACAGACAAAATTAAACACCAAAAACACAAAATTTCTTTGATTGAATGTGAAATAAAAGAGCACAAAAAACACCAAAAATCTAAATGAAAAACAAAAGTTTTTATCTTTAAATGAGTACAAAAGAAGTTGTATAAAAACACAAAAAATGTAAAAAAAAAAAAAAAACGAACAAAAAAAACACCATTTTATTTTTCTTTAACTGAACACAAAAAGGAATATTTGCACAAATACACAACAAATTTGAATGGACAAAAACCACCAGGTTTTTGTAGTTATTTGCTTTTGTAGTTAGCAAAAAAATAACACACCAGTTTTCTTTCTTTAATTGAAAACAAAAAAAAAGCACAAAAAACTGTTTCGAAAGAGAAATAATTTTTTTTAAATGGATTCAATACATTAAAAAAATAGCACAAAAACACAAAACTTCATATTTGAGTGCATAAATTGACTCAGATTCTGAGAGAAGTTTGAGATCCTATCATGAGCTCTTACAACTATATAATAATATTCAAAACCTCAACACAAAAGTCCTTTAAAGTGTGAGATATTATAAACACACATCCAAATGTTTCTTATTTCTATTAAAATGAAGCCTGTTTTTTTTCAAGCCTGTTCCAGACACACACAATAAATACACGCACACACACACACACACACACACATTCCCTTCCCCTCTTTTTCTTTGTCTCCCACTGTCTCTTTTCCTCTTCCTCCCCCTTTCACGCCCCCCCCCCCCCCCCCCCCCCCCCCCCCCCCAAGACACACAGGCCTCCTTTACCTCGGAAAGTGCTACATTATTAATTGGAGTTGGCCATACAGTAGAGAAAGCACTCACAGTTTAAGATGCTAAGCCAGGCATCCAAATCCAACAACACACAAAGAAGCATGAACGTTTACATGTGTACACCAAGCACATTTAGCATGTGCACTTTAGTTTTTTTTACAGGTTGTTATTGTTGTTGTTTTGTACACAGCATGCATACATTCTGTCTGATCTCATCATACATGTTAAGAGCAGCCTGGGGCAGCTCCCTTCAGAGGCTACGCTATTACCCCAGTTGTGATCACAGACTGGTTCCCATGTGTTTTATTTCAAATGCCATTGTCTGCATTTTTTTTTTCTCTTATGTCTGCCTCAAATGAGTGTTTGCTAGTGACATATTGAACTGTATGTCTGCACAGATGCTGTTAGGTGTGATTACATAGGAACATTTCAATAAAATATGACTTTAGGAGTTATTTCAAGACATTACTTGGATTAGAACAGAATTTATTTCAGGCAATCCTGCCAAAAAATGAAAACTGAAGGGTGCTTTCATCTGACAGAAACTGTCTGGGGCAGTTGTTCTGGTCCATCGTGAATTTATTGCTGGGTTTTTTCAGCATGGATACTATATCCTTACATCCAGAGGGTTTTCTATTTATTTACTTTTTTATTCTTTTTACTGGATCTTTTTGACTCAGACGTAAGGATTTCAACATCATGCAATCGACGAATCGGTTCATGTCTGGTTAAATTACCAACATTTTATTTACCTGCAGGCTTAACGATTGGTTATGCAGATTTGCAATTGTCGCGCTCTGTTAGCCAAACATGGTGTTTGAATATGTGACAGATTCACTGAGTTAAAGCATTTTATCCTCATTTGTCACAGGCATAATCTTAAGTCGTGTGATTAGAAATGGAGATATAGCTCAAGTGCTTTGATTGTGCTGAGGCTTTACGCTTGTGGCTCCCAGCCTGGAGGAATGTCTTTCTCTGTGTTTGAGACCTACTGGTTTTGGGGACCTAAATAGTGTGCACAAACATGCAAAAACCAGTTCTGAACTATCAGATTTTTTGGGTGGTAGTTTGGCTAGTTTTGAACAGAATTAAACTTTCAGTCAGTATTTGATGATTAAGGGTCAGGGTTTGGAGTATCTCAGAAATAATAATGAAGGCCAAAGCAATCTCCTGATGAATACATCAATAAAAAAATAATGTTATTACTGGCAGTAATGTAGCACACTGCACAGTATGCAGGGTAGCTGTTATGGAAGTCAGAACAATATATATCTGTGGAAACACACAAACAAAGCCTGCTCTCTGAACAAGAAGCTGTCTGATTGACAGATAGGTCAGCCGGGGTGATCTAATGTCCTCACTTTCACCCCATCTCTCCATCTCTCGTTTTCTCACCCCTCTGAGGGGGGGATTGAGCTCTCCCTTAAATATAAATCAGTGGAACCACATGCCGTCAGAAGTCCAACTCTTCCCTGTAGTCTCATCAATCACCAGCATACCATGCCAACCTCTCTGTCTTCATCTGTCTGCTTGTCTGCAGCCTTTAAATTCTTCTTGCCCACCCACTATGCGAATTTCTGGCTGCTTTTTTTTTTTCTTTTTAATTTATGGCAGCTGCACTCACTTAAGTGGGAATATAATGGTTTAATTTCAATGCAGAACCCAGTAAAAGGATATCCAAACAGAATAGGTACATGATATCACAGCAAATTACCATTTTAAAATATGACAGAATTAGCTGGCAGAAAATCCCAAGTGGTTCTCTTAAACACTTGGAAGCGCAAATGACACTAACACGTAAAGTGTTAGCACATTTACCAAACAGATAAGCACAGAATGAACTTAAATTAGTATGCTATCTGATATAGAAAAACTGGCTTAGGAACTGTTTCAGGCTGCGCAACCAGGTGAAGAATAACTAAGCCGTAGGCAGTCCCGGCTGCTGAAATTTTGCTTAGCTCCAGGAAGACTTCAAAGCCCCACACTTTAACCGGAAGGCTTGCAGATGGTTAGTAACCAGCCAAACTCTGGTTTCATCCGTTCTTTTGTTGTTTCCTCTTTAATAATAACTCTTCCTTTCAGGAAAAGAAAAGTTAAAGCTTCCTTTATGTGAGGCACAACCACAATCTGGGACCAGAGGGCTCCTAAATAGGTGGATGGAATAATGATGATCACCTGTGCAGGGGGGAGAATATAGTGCAACAAACAGAAGGGAAGAGCTCAAACAGGGTGAAAGTTGATCTGAAACTGAAATAGAGAAAGTTGAGCACAAAAACCTTTAGACATTTTGGAAGAACAGTTGGACCCTAGTGGAAAAAGCAGCTTAAAAATAATAAAAAAAGAAAACTGACAAGTCAGACAAATCAGACGCTGTTACCAGAACTAAAATAACAAAAGTAAAAACACTTAAAAAAAAGTGAATTTTGTATTTCTGTCATGTTATTGAATAAATGTTTCTAATTAAATGTTTTTGGCATTTAGTAAAGAAATATTAAGAAATGCAATTAGAAGCTGTATGCGCTCCATCATCAAAAAAATGCGAAAAGAACGTGTTAAAAAAACAAAAACACAATTTTTATCTGTGAGTCTTTAAGATATTTCACCTCTGCAGGCTTGAAAATAATATTATATACACTCTGTTGTGTTGTATGGTTCAAAAGTTAGAAGGGTGTAAGAAATCACCTGTGAGAATTATTTGGATATGAAAAAAACATAGTTTTGGTCATTTTTGGCACTATGGTCAATATAAAAAAAGGATGTATAAAAGCAGAAAGCAGTTCTGGATTAAATCATTATCTGCAGTAAAATGTTAGTTTATAAGAAAAAAAAATAATTTCAAGGCCTAATAATGCTATGTATTGATAATCAACCGCTGCATTTCCATTGACTATTAAATTTGTATAAATTGGACTTGTAAAATCAATAAATTTGCCAGATGGAAACATGGCGGTTTAGGAAAACTCACATTTATCGAAAAAACGTTTTTGAGCTTTAAGGACGTGGTTTTTGAGGCATATTGAAATTGACATATCTTGCAAAACTGCAATGGAAACACGAGACCAAAAACCGGATACCCCTTACTGTCTTGGGCCCTGCACAGCGGGCGCCACAAGAGGTCCCACAGCATCACAGTACTCATCAAAAGTTGTGTGTATTAGGTGGAAGTGTTGGAACCACAGCTCCTCTGTAAAATCACCAACCACGATTTCCCAAAAATCGCTTCATACGTAGCCGCTCCTACATATTATGAGCTCACCGCTCCGCATCCTTAATAAGACGCCAACGTCTCCTTTGATAGATGATGATGTAGTGCCGTGGCAGAAATTTGAATGTATCTGCTGTAAATGAAACATTGTTCCCATCCATCGCCATGTTTTAGAAGGACTTATCGTGTGAGTTGGTTTGTGTTTATTACCTTAGTGATTTATTGGAAACAGTGTAATTGCAAAATGTTTTTTTCCAACATATTTTGAATTTTAATAGTTTGTGCTTGTATGTAATAGAAACAAACATATCTTACACAAATGTGCCAAGTTTGCTGATTTTAATTCAGCTCTCATGTAACCCCGACAATGTAATGCTCATTTGTGTTTTTTAAAAATAACTGTTAATATTGAACTTTAGTTTAGAATCCCATTATATAAACAACCTCTTTTTTAGCTTTCTTAAAGTGCAAAATAAAATGTCTCAGTATGTGTTGACAAAATCTATCCCCTCATGTTCCTTTTGCTTCTTTAATTTTATTTTATTTTTTGAGGGTGTGCTTTGCTTTCCTCTTTGCCTCTTACATTGTGAAAGGGTAAAGGGTGCTGCTGCTCCACATCAGACCTCTCCTCAAACAGACTCACTCATGAGTGTCTGTGTGCGCGTGCATCTGTGTGTGTGTGTGTGTGTGTATTTACTCTATGCTGCTGCAGAGAAAGAGAGAAGACAGCAGGAGTGAGGTGATAGCTGCAGGCAGTAGGTAGTTAGCAGCACATTACCTTGGCTGCACAGTAGGTGTTTTCTTGCAGTGACAATGTTTACTTCAGCGTCATTATTAAACTCCGAAAACTTTCCCCGGAAATGACATAGATCAAAAGTTATCCAAGCCCGCATTGTGATTAACAGATTGGAAAAAATGCCCATCTTTAACACAGGTTTTGGCTAACTGGACTCTACCACCCACAGATACTGTACTCTTTAAATTGCTGATTTATCATAGGATAATTTTTTTTTTTTGGAAAGGCTGAACACTGAGGAAAACAGGAATTGGCTGCAGTGTTAATGCAAGGAAGCAAGAAAACACTGACAAAGCATTTTTACATATGTAGAGCAGTGTGTCTGCAGGAGTTTGTGTGAAACAAATAGCACGTTTTAGTCAATCAAACAGCAAGAAAATGCAACATACGACCATCCTTGTTAGAAATTTGTGGCTGGTTTATGTTTGCACATTTGAGAGACTTTCAAAAGCCATATGCTTTCAAACTGATTTGAAAGGCTTTCAGTGTAGAGAGACAGATTGCATTTTAATCATTAAATAGGACCTTAATTGTGTCTCCAGTGTGCTGGTCCTGCTAAAGCTGAAGTTTACACCCAAGCAAATGATTGTTTGGTGCATACTTCACTGACAGTTCTGCTCCAAGGAAGTGCAGTTTGTTTCCACTGTAGAATGCAGAGTCATAATGATCTGGACTGCAGGGAGCCTCAAGGGAACGGCTGCACTGGATTATGGGTAAATTGTGATGGAAGTACACCCAGATGCTGTACTTAGAAAGCTTTATTTTAGTAATCGCACGATAATATGAATGTTTTGTTGAAGGAAAAAGATTGGGAGTGAAAGGATGGAGAAGTCAAACCAGCAAAATGTCCTACAGTGTCAGAGATGTTCATGATTCAGCTGGATTTTTCCTTGAACAGTGAAACTCTCATACCTTTTTGTGTGCTGTTAAATTTAGTTTTTGGTCATTGTTTCCCAATATTTCCCATAATGCATTAGGAAAGTGGCTTAATGTCATTTTTTGACATTTTTGTGTGATGCTGTAATGGAGAGAAAAAATGTTTGCGTGTCTAATGCTTAATACGTAACTTATGCAATACATTATGTGAGCCACTGTGTATTTAAAATTGTGTATTTACATGTACACTTGAATATCAAAAACATATAAAACTAAAATGCAATTTACACACATACTTACACCAGCTTAAAACTAGCTACAATGTTTAAAATAGTTACAAGAGAGGTTCTGAGACTCGTTTCACCTAGATATTTGTGTGAAAATTATGCGTTTAAATGCTGCTAGAATCCTGAGTCATCAGAGTTTTCTAATCAGCCCCTTTGAACTTAAATTAGAAAAAAACTTCCAGTAAAAAAAAAGTGACATTTTTTTTCCACTTTCCTAAACAGATAGCCCCGATAATGAAGATTAAAAAAAAAATCTATATAATTTTTACATGTCTGGGCATATCTATTTTGTGTGTTTCAGACAATTGGTGTGTACTATTTAAAGGTTTTGTACGCATAGGAGCCGTTTTTAATTCACAGTTAGTCTTTAAGCTGCTGTCATGTCAAGTTGTGCATGCATAAATTGTATTTCAGATTTGTACGTTTTTGATATTCTAGTGTACGTGTGAATACTCACACAGTGATGCACAAAACGTATTGCATGAGTTACAAATCAAGTTTTACGCACACACAAATCCAGTGGGACTCTTTCCTCTCCATAGATTGTAGTTACTGCATCATGCCAATGACTGTGGCTCCATTTGTATTGCAACGCAGATGTTTTTGCAAGGCCATCTTTATTTGAACATACATTTTTTTATAGCAAAATAATTCCTCTAAACTTAGAGGAAACTCTCAATGATTCTTTTTCCGCTCATGCATTGAGTGTCACTAGGTTTCACTAGTACGGGGGGGGGGGCATATGCAGCCGTTAAACAATTTAATCCGGCCTGTCAAACTGGTCAAAATTTCCACCCAAATTAAAGCATGTTTTAGTCTCGATTCTATGTTATTTCTTTCTCTTATGAGGTGGATTAGTAAAAAAAAATCACGCATCTGCTCCTGGTCCAGCCTGCTGTTACATTTTGAAATGCCTCTAATGCCTCTAAGTCAAAGTTTGCCCATCCCTGCTTTAGTACAGTCTAAAAAATGTGTTTACTAAATTACTGCCTATCTAATTCTGCAGTGTTAGATTCGGCATTGAGGTTTCATGTCTTATTATTGTTGCAGCATTGCTTTTCTCTTTTATAAATTAGTCTTAATTTGGTTCTCTTTCACACTCACCATCCCATGATAAAAATGAAAGTACATTTTAATGTAAGAATATCTTTATTTCTACAAAAACCTTTTTGTCATATTCATCATAGAGAGTAACTTTCAATTGTCAATAGAGATTGGGAGTAGTGACATGTAGCTTTTTCCTGCTAAAAAGTCAATGTTGCCTGAATGTTTTGTTTAACATACAATTAAAAACCTTGAATTTTGGTAGACACTCATTATTTGACAATTACAAAATTACACACACTTCAAATGTGCATTCGAATCATGTGAAACCAACCAAACCAAATGAGCAAAATAATTCAGTAATGTTCTGTCATACACATTTATTCAGTCACTAAACACTAAACCTAGACATACAGTAAGCTTAATCTCAACATCTTGGTCATTTTTACCATCTGTAATCAAATTAGAGCAATGATTTAAAGCTTCATTTTAGGAAGTCAAAATTAGTATAACTCATAGAAAAAGTTCTCAAACTGTTGGACAGTTTTAGATGTAAAACAATAACTTCATAATAATTTTGGTACATGGTATGTCGAGGTGACCTATCGCCACATAAGTCAGACGTTTGAGCTCAGTCTAACCCAATGTTTTTAAATTCCTTTCTCTTTTCTGCCATTTTTGACGGGAATTTCCATTCATAAATATATTCCATTCACAAGTGAGGGGAGGTTGTAACATGACAATGGTGAGTGCAACGTCTGCAGGATTGCAGACTTAGCACAAAAGAAGAGAGATCTGTGGGTTTTAATAACCAGTCTGTTTTCCTTCCTTCCCTATGGCTACAAATAGTGAGCTGACAACTTCCAACATTCTATGTCCTAAAAACAGGTTAGGCCAGAAGTATGTTGCAGTTCCTTGAATGACCACTAGACCTTGGTTTCAAAAGATAACACTTTTCCTTGATTCTTATGTTAAAGAATCCAACTTCTGTTCAAAAAAACAAACGTCTTAATCTTTTAACATGTGTTAATAATTACTGGAAAGTTGTTGCTTTTTTGTTTTATTTTTGTTGTTTTGAGGTCATATATTTTCAGAAAGAAAGCGTTAACCCTAGTCAAGTTGACTCTGCCAAATCTTTATTTTCTCCCATCAGAATCTTAGTGATGTCAAAGATTATTGGTCAAGTCAATGTGTCTAAAGACCGTGTCGCACAGCCAACACGTATATTTTACACGCATGACATTTCCGTCTTTCGTAATACATGCGTAATATAAGTAATTTATAAATGTTTCTTGTGTTTGTCATTCGTTGATGTGCGCAGATATCTGTTGAGGGTATTAATCATAGGGTCTTTACACGGATTGGGTTTTGAGCTGTACAAAGTGTTTAGGCGGTTCAGAATTACGGAGTTTACACGTATTTTACATAGTTTATATGCAAGTAGTAAATCTTATGCAACTGTGCATGATTTTTTTGCTAGATGCCTACGCAAATTTGTGGCTTTCTACGACTGTTCCACGTATGTGCATTTAAATCTAACGGACTTTTCACACATGTACCACCGATGTATAACTTTTATATTGTGTATACGGCACACATACCACATTAAAATTATGAAATTGATGCACAAATCACTCATAAATTGCAAAGCGCAATGATCACGCTTGGTTAATGTTGTACGTACATTTACTTTATTCATACTTCTGTTTTTTAACATAGTTTTTTCATGATACGTCTGTGACAATTTCACGTAAAGAACACAACTTTCTCACTTTTTTTCACGTTTATTTACACGACTATAATTTTCATCTGTGCAATATGTGCAAAATGTACGTAGTGGCTTTGTGACAGCATTTGAATCAGTCACAGTCATTTCATTTCAGTCTAATCCTGATACAAGTTCATTTTTGCATGGTTGGACCCTGGATTTAGAATGGCCCGTCTACTCTCAGAACACAAGGGGTACTAATTAATGTCATCAATTAGAGTGGAATGAATGTGTTTGCACTGGCCATTACCCACAACTGAGAGTCTTCAATTTACCCTCTAGACCTTTTGTCAAGTGGCCTCAGACACCCACTCTGACACACGCATCAACACGAAACACACATGCCTGCACACACACTTTCCTCAAGTTTGTGTTGCAATCCTATTCAGGACATTGCACTCCATTTGTTTGGTGCCTTACCCCTGTCCTCGGTTATGATCTGTTGCCCTTACAAGTCATGCTTACCCCAATTCGTAACACTGACCTCTATTCACACCTCAACACGGGAATGCATGTTCTGCCTCATTAGAACTTGTCTGTCCCCAGAAGGACAAGTGTTTTTGCCATGTTGGTGACCATACCTGAAAAGGTACTAATGAGACAA
Organism: Oryzias latipes; assembly: GCF_053564925.1. NCBI lineage: Eukaryota > Metazoa > Chordata > Actinopteri > Beloniformes > Adrianichthyidae > Oryzias > Oryzias latipes. The sequence goes on from NW_027616335.1 coordinate 11,065,630, forward strand.
CTCACACATATATCCTCTCTTCAACTGACTGCATTGTTGCTAACAGGCATTGCTGCATGGCACTGTGCTGCATGTAGAACTATATTTCTGTATAAAACTGGCACACATTCTCACTTGGCAAGTTTCCAAAATGTCAATATTGCACATATTTCAAATCCACTAATGCATACAAGTAAAAATACATACAAGAGAAAGTAAAGTGCATGTGGTCGGGATTCCACTCACATGTATTTGAGCACAATTATTCTGGGCTTATACAGTCCTTTACTAAGCATATCCAAGTGCTCTACCACAGAATTGTTGCAATGACCCTCATTACACATCATTTTTCACCAGCTGGCAAGGCCTATCAATGCGATGCATTTTCATGTACACTCACATGCACACACACACTTCCAATTAACCATTATATTGATTTTAGTTTTCTTCCCAGACATATGTCAGTGCGTGTTGGATGCTTATAAGCATTTTGGTAGACAGGATTGCAGTGCAAAGCAGGTGTTGCAAAGACTGAGCTTCAGTCCTGTTAAAAATGAGTGCTGACTTACATATCCTTTCACCAAATCAATACAGGTGTCATTGTGATGTACCTGTGCCCAGCACTCCAGTGTTATATGTCTTTGGTCCAGTGAATTAGTAACCTTACATCACATCTAAATGACTACTTATTTTGGTTTACACTGTGGTTTATACCTTTGGACTGCAGGGTACTGAAAACTCTAGCATGTGAATCTGTGCCTCTGTCATCAGTTAAGGAATCATCGTATTGATTTGTTCATCTATGACCTATAATAAACTGAAACTATTACTTATTGAGATTCATTCTAGGTTTTGTCTGTAGAAAGCAGCTACTACTGAAAATAAAAAGAGAAAAGGCTAAAAGATCATATGAAGCAAACCAAGAACCATAAAGAAATATGTACCGGGCAAATCATTAATGTTCAAATAAAGTATCTCAAAAGTGTTTTATTATTTTCCTTTTTTCATTTCTGGCTTTGTTATTCTGCCCAGGATATCAATAAGTGACGACATAACTCACTGCACAAATGGCTGTTTGAGCGCTCATGCTGAACTTCAATCCCACCGCAGGCATTTGATTTCACTTTAGCTTTGTGACACATGCATAACTGTCGTCCAATGGCCTGTAAAAAAAAAATGTAGCACACCCTTTTGGACATACTTTTTAAGCACTGTTGTTACACCTCAAACTCGCCTTAAACAACTGCTATTTTTGTACAAAAAGTTTGAAAACAAATTCTTAGGAGGAATAAAATATTGTGATCCTGCCTATGTAGTGATCCTGTCCACGGCAGGAGTGCATTGTGGGAGTTAGGGTTATTTCTGTTGGTGTTGTTAAACCCTGAGTGATTGGTGATTTCCAGGCAAGACCTTTGCAATGTTGTTTGGTTCTGTTTAACGCTGGAAAGGCCCATTAAATGGTTTTGCTGAGGACATTGGACTCTGGTCAGCTCATTCTTCTGCCTGTTAAAACGGTTTAGGTGATGGCTAGCACCCCTCTAGTCAGAATAGCTGACTTCTGCTCCATCCTGACCTGCTGGTCAGGGCAGCTGCTACAATATTAAATTGGTTTAAATATGTTGACTTATGAACACAAATTGAGTTTATTTTTTATTTTTTAGTTACCATATTTTATGCTATAAAGTGCACTCAAAAGTCCCACTACAATTATGTTTTTATCTATTGTAAAAGCATTTCCAGTGGTCTTTTAATTATGATTCTGATGTTTTAAGATAAAAGACATTTTCTTTTATCCGCAGGAGTTCATTAGAAATTCCCCTCTGAGTTGTGGGTGGGACTGTTGATGCGGAGTAATCCTGCGTTGATATCCCATTATTACTTTGTTAACACTCTCTTCTGCAAGTTTACAGCCCCTCTCCCCTCTAACATTAGCAGTGCAACAAAAGTGGCGAGCAATAGTTTGATCAAGATGCAAGCTCAGACGAGGAAAAAAAAGACATTAATGGATCCATTTGTCTGCAAACAGATGCATTGCAGACCCTTAGTGGTTTTGTCACGCTTTGAGTTTATATTTTAAAGCTTTAGTTCCTGCTGTCCAGCCTGGTCTGCTGGATTTTTTTCTCCGTCCCCACCAGTTCCTGACGGCTGTCATTCATAAAAATTTTTGCTCCGTCCCCACCAGTTCCTGACACTGTCATTCATAAAACTTTCATGCCTTTGTATGTTTGAAAACACCTGTCATATCTGTTGAAAGACTTCTGCTTAGTGTTAAAAAGCTGTGAATAAGAAGGTGGTAAGAAGAATGTGAAGGGAAACAAGCTGTATAAAGTAATGGAAAGGAGGCAGCAGTGAAAGAATTATACTGAGAGACTATGTAAAGTTTTGTTTACTTCTTACTAACTGAGTTTAGAGACAATTTTGGTGTTTTGATTGCAGTATTTTCCCATCTTGTAACTGAACAAGATACATTTTACATTAACAGTCTTTTAATAACAATTAGCTTGTGTGTCAGTTAGGTGCCATCTACAATTTAAAAAGAGCATTTCCCACACTATAAGGCACACCTAAAAGCCTTAATGTTTTTATTTTAAAGCTACAATGCGCCTTATAATCCAGAATGCCTCGTAACCCTTGTGCTATCCTAGGCGTTTTAACATTGGGAGTTGGGTCATCTAGACCCTACTAGACAGTGCACTGAACCTTTTTTCTTCAATGATTCTTGATCTTCACTGGTTTCCATTGATTACATGAAATCCTCTCCACCTTTATCCACCTTTGTCATGGTAGGGACAACATGTCAATGTAAGGGTGGGGTCATAGGATAGCACAAGGGATATATGGATTAATTTTGGTTGTGCATACTAATGTTAAAAATGTTTGGTTGGATGTTACCGTGAATATGCTAAAACGGCTAATGTGTAGCAGTATCTGACTGCTTTTTTGGTTACTAACAAGGCTGGCACTCGGCGTAATCACAGTAATGTTTTTTTTAGTGGTACCAGTCTGTTTTTTGTTAATAGACCTTATAGTTCGGTGGGCCCTTTTTTTTAAATAAAATTATTAAGAAAGTATAATAATATATATAATAATTATAATAATACATAATACTGATGTGATAACATTCTGTGTGCCTTACAGGACAATTTTCGAAAATATAACTCGTGTATCTTATAGTGTGGAAAATACAAGAACTAAGATAATATATAAAGTTTCATAAAATTAGGAAAAAATTACATGAAACATGATGTTTGAGTGAAGGATTTGACATTTTTTCATCAGAATCCAGTTGATATAGTCCTTTTAACCCTTGTGCTATCCTAGGCACTTTACCATTGGGAGTAGGGTCATCTAGACCCACTAGACAGTGCGCTGAACCTTTTTTCTTCAATGATTGGTGATCTGCACTGGTGTCCATGGATTACATGTAATCTTTCCACCTTTATTCACCTTTGTCATGGTAGGGAGAACACGTCAATGTAAAGGTGGGGTCATCTAAGATAGCACAAGGGGTAACAGGTGGGCTGGTACTCATCCGTGCTCAGTATCCGCACTTCAAAAAAAAGCTCTAGAGCAGTGTTTTTCAACCCTTTTGAGCCAAGGCACACTTTATCCTTGACATAAATCCCACGGCATACCAGCATCCAAAAATAAAAATAAAAATTATATTTATTTCAAATTTATAGTGCAAAAGCAATTGTAATGTTTTTATCAATTAAATGATCATAATATGTTTGATAAAATTTACACAAAAAGACTAACATTATATTTTTGTTTTCTGTAGCTAGACAAAAGTGAACATATAGAAGTTTTATTAGTTTTTCCTCTTGTCTTAATCAAAGATGAATTTTTGAAGACTTTAACAAAAATGTTTCATTTCTCTTTAGATAATTAAATTGTTTGAATTATGTTTAATTGTGTCTGTTGCCCACTTCACCTTAATCCTGTTTCTTAAATGTTGTTATTACCTCTTAAATTTAACATATAAATAATCCAGACGTTATCAGAAAAGTGTTTCAGTTAGAAAGACTTGGACCAAACACTGGGATGTTTGGCTGTTAATAAACACAAACCTTGAAGGAGAACTAAACTGTTGACCTCTGATTTCATCAAGAAGATTTAAAAACGCTGTCAATTTGACCCGATGCATCATGGGAAATGTAGTGCAAAAACTGCCACCGAGGGCAGACAGACTCGCGTCTCTGAGCTTCATTAATTTGATAATTTGTTCCATGTTCTGACACCTGATTCCGCGGAAAGCTACACCGCTAAAGATGACATTTAGCTGCTATTTTCCTTGGAACTGACAAAGTTATGAGCAGAAAAAGAAACAAGGAAGTGAGGACTTTAGCCACTTCTGATTGGTCAGACTGATGACGTGTGATTAAGCCTCCAAGAACAATTGGTGGAGACAGTTAAAGGGAGGGGGGGGGGGGACTTTTACCGAAAACAGAGCTGAAGCTGTGGCTAAATCGCGGTACCGTCATTCTTATCAAAATGTCTTTAATAGAATCAAATAAACACAAAGAAAAAAGTATTTTATGATCTTTCATATTCCTAACTGCTCAGTGTTTTATCAGGGCCCGTTTGGATGAACACAGAGCTGATATCCTGGAGATGGTAAATGTTTTCAAATGATCAGTGAATCTTGTATCAACAAGATGAATCTTGTAGGGGGCGCTCAAGAAAAAACAAAGTTTCTATTTTTTAAATTTTAATGACAATGTTTTCCAGTGTTTCGTCTAGGGCGTCAAACTAGCCCGGACCGCCTCTGGATGTAAACCATAGATATATATCAAGTGTGTTTGAGATTACCCAGGCTGATGCAGCGACAATTGACTGGTGCGCGCTGTATGCTGGTTGATAGTTGTTTTGCTCCGACATCAACCGTCAATCGTCATAGAAACATTGTACGAAAGCGGCTTGTGCAAGGTATCTACCTAGGCGAGCGCAGCTGGGAATTTGGTAATGCGAGTAAACTGCCAGCCGCCTATAGATGACTAAAAAACAATACATTGTGGGAAAAGGTGTCCTGACAGTTCTTGTAGTTTAAAGTGCTGCTGATCAGACAAGGCTGGCGCCCAATTAAGGAAATGTGTGTATACTGTAACTCTTTCTGCAAATCGTAAATCCCTGATAAAAAATATACAAGATTTCTATTTATTTAAATGGTTGTTGTAAATGAAATCATCATCACTCAGATTACTTTATCATTAGAAATTATTTTACTTGAAACTGTAATTCTTTTATATTTTCCATTGATAATGATCTGTGGTTTTTAATGCTAAACATCAGACAGACATTTCCATCTATTCAACAAAAGGAACTTATAAGTACAGGCATCACAAATCATCTTTGGTTATGTGTCTTATTGTTGCCTTTAAGTGGACCCTATATAGACCTGTTGGAGCCTTTTCTAAAGTGAAAGACCTAGTACAATGTTTGTTTGTTTGTTTTTTATTGTATTTGATGTTTTTTTATTTGACATGGTCTGGTAAGTTTTTTTTAACTTTTTTTTATATACATGGTGTACCTTTTACAGGACAGAAGAAATCTACTTGGAATTTGTCTTGAATGGTCTATATATGTTTTATGAAGTCATACAAAAGTGAAAGTAAACTAAAGTTTTTTAGTTCTATTGTTTTTGATATATATTTTGACATTTTATTTAATTACAGCATCACTTAGTTTTTATATTTCAAGATAATATTGCAGTTATTATTACACTGTTGTTGCCTGTAGTTGCCTGTTTGCCTATTAAATCAAATGAAAATCGGTGTTATAATTGTACAACATTTAAAATAATTGTATTTACAGTCAGTGTATGACTAAATTTATTTCTAGACTTGAGCTGACTTCCCTCTTAAGAGAGACGCATAAAAAAAGGTCTCCTTTTTATTGATCAATACTTATATTCAAGATTCTCAGCATTTTAAGTTTCGTTTTCCTTGAAAGAAGCACCAACATTGTTGTCCACTTAAAGAAAAAACAATTATCCTTTTAAGAAGAGACAGAGAGAAACAGTCGCCCATCTCCCCAATCCTATTATGAATGCCTAAATGAGTCATTTAGAATCAACACTTTGCAGAGTTTAATGTGAAATTCTGACAACTGTACAGCTGTGCTCACTCAACCTTTCTGGGTCAATTCCACTTCCCCTCACAATCCCCGTGGACCTTTACAAGGAGGAGGCTAAGCACGATAGACAGTGGCTAGACCACTTACTACTTCTGCTTTAACACACACACACACAAAAACACCTAGAGACCACCTGACACGGTGAGATGTTTTGCACAAGTATACTGGAAAGGTGTCAACCTCAACAGACATTTGAATGCACAGTCTAGATGGCAACTGATCACATTTCCTTTCTTATTAATGTCTTTTCCTATACTCTGGTCACAGACATTTTCATGTTCCAGCTTCTCCATGATGATTGACCAACTTTTCAACACATTCATTACTGGTATTCCAAATCATGCTATGTTCCACCTGGAGACACACTAGGGTATTAATGCAACATAATAATGCAACGTTTTGGCTTGAAAATGTGGACGTTCAGATGGTTATCTCTTACTTCAACCTCCCCATCTCCTCCTTACCTCTCTGTCTCTGTTCTTGCTGGGCTTTCTTGGCATGTACGAGTTGAAGATGACAGATGCATGCTGTACCTGCTGCTCTCCCCTCTGACCTCCCTTCCTGCACTCCTTCCTCTTGAGCCCTCACATTCTCCTCTTCCCTGGACTTCTTTCAAAGCAGCAATCTTGCTCCCCTTGCCACTCTCAACCCGTCTTGTTTACCTCTTCTCATTGCCAGCTTTTCTCCGTTCACTCATCCATCCATCCGCTGTCCTCAATTTCACTTTTCCACTAACTTGAGCTGACATTTAATATTAGACTTATTGACTGCCTTTTTGCTTTGTGCTCACCGGCATACAAAGAGCCACAGATGCATCAAAACCCTTAAAAAGGTGGGCCTCTGTTTTCCCACCAGCTGTCATCTTCATACATTGTCGTTTTTTTTTCCTTCCAGAGCTGCAGCATCAGTAGCTCAGCAAAGTCCTAATGACCAAAACACGGATGCGCAAAAAACACAACAGCAAAGATGCACAACCAAACAGATTGCTGCTTCTCTCTACAGGGATACAGCCTGACAGATGTACTTTCCCCTTTACCCCCTCATCCTTCTCCCTTCCTCGTTCTGTCTCATCTTTCCCACGAATAGTCACAGTCATTTACATCCCCCCCTGTTAAGAGGCTCAGCAGGTACAGTAGCATCTGTACGCCCAACCTTACTCATGGATATTTCATGCTGCAGAGCTTCATTGGACCAGACCGCACAGTTGTGGGTTTGCAGCGCAAAGCTGCTCAGTTGGAGTCACACCCATGCTGTGCTGTTCCCCAAAGTATCATAAATCCACATTCTCCTTCCCTCCCTCGATTTTTGTTGACATAAATATATATTTAGATATATAGGATTTCACTATATATTAAAATGATGTCAAAGCACCTAGTACCGACCACAATCCCTCCCTCAGTTTTTCCAGATTGCTCACCATTTCCCCAAACAATGTCCTCTGGAGCGACAGAGAGAAAGCGAATCACACGTCTTCCGTCTGCCACTTCACATTAATAGGAGACATGATCTGTCTAACCAATATAGCTCAGGGGACTGGTGCAGAGTTCGAAGGACTTTTATTAAATATAGCCAAGCTACCATATAGCTTTATGACTGCACTCAAAATAGAGCTTTTACTGGCTACTGCAGTGCTCTCAGTGGAAATGGGATATTATGAAAGAATGCACACAGCAAAGTATACTAGCAACATTTAAATAGTGTTGTACAAGCATAAGCTCAGGTGGAAAAGGATACAGCCAATTTGGAGGAGCTCCAGGGATGTTTGGGTGACAAGAGGATGGATAATGTTCTCATAAACATATACACAAATGTATGTATTGAGTAGATATTAAAGCTAAACCATTATTCTTTTAGTCGATGAATACTACATAAGTCGATGAGTCACCAGTTAAACACCCATTCCAATAAATATTGTGTTTTTGTTCATGTGAGTTTTTCTCTCATGATGGAGGACATTTATTAAGAAAATTAAGATTAAAATTGCATTTCTAAGTATTTGTTTATTTAAATTGTGGTAATTCAGTAGCAGATGAAAAAAAATCTGTTTGAAAAAGCTTGTAGTTGTTTTGTAGAAACTACAATCGGGGGGCCACAAGCTCCCAGCTCCGCTCCATTCAGAAGCATCACACTTGCACACCCATAGATTATTTAAAAGATTTTTTTTCCTTGTCTAAGCTGGCGTTGCTCTCCATTTTTGTTGCACTGCTAATGTTAGTTTGGGTTTGTGAGGGGTTGTAAGCTAGTGGGAGAGAGAGTAAACAAAAGAATGATGAGAAGTGTGGGAAGGCCTACAGTTCTGCCCACAACTCAGAGGCGAATTTCCGATAACCTAGAATATGACACAGGTTTTTCAAATTTTGCCTAAAAGCTTCATAATCATAATTAAAAGATCATAATTAAATGCTTTTAGAATAGATCAAAAGATGAGTGGATTGGGTCTTTAATCAATGTCTTGAGTGGTATATTCATTAAAATAAGATTAATATCAGAAACAATATCAAACTGGTCCCTTTAAAAGAGTAAAGAAGATAAAGTCATCCGTACATTATTATGCATGCAGAAGAACTCCTCAGACAAAATAAATAAATGTGACAACAACTCCATCCCCTGCGAAAAATAAACCAAAGACATAAAATAAGTCAAGCTACCTCATGTAAGAGCACACCGGCACTCTCAGTCGTGTCAAAGAAGGCCTACTCCAAACAGAAATAAGCTAATATTTATGAAGAGGCCATAGAGCTGATAGACACAATAGAACCTGTCTCTATAAGCATAAATATAAAGTTCATAAATCTGCCCCGCTCCAGCTGCATTGGCAAGAGCATCGCTCTGTTGTGTTGTGTGGGCTGGAAATGAGTGTCTCATTTTCCAGCTAACTGTCAACAACAGTCAGGTTCACTCATGCAGTGATCTAGCTCTTCAATGCACATATATGGATAAAAAGTATACTATCTTGTGTATAGGAAACCTATTTACATATGCATTTTGATAAAGACGGGCATACTCAAGTGATTGTATGCAAGGGTCAGCAAAGTTAGAGCTGCTTTCTCCAACCTTAAGAAAAGCCTACCAAAGCAAGCTGGGTAGAAATCATAGCCTCGCTCAAGGGCTGGATGACAATAACGTCAGTCTGTGTGTAGGAGGGGAATATTTGTAAGTGTCTATGTAAAAGTGAGGAGGCGGAGGGGGTTACACTGGGCCATTTGTCATAGCTGTAGGCTAATGGCTCAGTCACAATTGTATCAAAAATCTCACACATCATCTGTGACCTTTTGGTGACACATCAAACATGGCTGAAAATAAATACACGGACTCATTCAAATCATGGATAATTCATTCTGGCTTCGTATTATTAAGATCAGAGAGTCGGGACAGTGATCTGACCTCTTGGCTTTGAAGCTGATTAATGATAGAATAGCACCTCATTACGCACAATGCAATCTGTCCCATTTTTTTTTCTGTACATATTTTGAGACCTTTTGGAGTTTAAAACAAAAGGGGGGGGGCACAGCTGCATTCCAAAAATGTAATGCATAAAAGCGAACGAAAGTTAAAACCCCAAATAAGCATCACAGGAAAGTTGTCTTTGAGTAATGGACTCTATCCAGAATGCATAGCAATGTTGGCACCCTAAGCTGTCATTATGGCTCTGAGAGCAGGTTTTTACAAACACATTTGACAAATATTAGGTGAACTGCTAAATGTCAGAAGAGAAACATGTGGTTTAATGGTGCAGTTTGTGCAACCACACTTTGGTGCTTCAAAAATGGGATTAAAGAAATAAAATAGCACGGTTGTATGGTCTCCGCAAAGGCTCATGACACAAAAATGCAATTTTCCAATGCCCATGCCCTTAAGACCCACTCTCTCAAAGCAAATCTCCTTCTTTGCTCTCATCTATTTCCTCCAATCTTCCAATTCCTCATTTCTCCATCATCCCTGCAGTCACCTCAACCCGTGTCTACACCTCTCTGCCCCTGTCTGCGCAGTGCCTCGAATTAGCAGTTAAACGCTGTACCTGTTCAGTCGATTACAATAACAGCTCACATCATCGAGTCTGAGCACATCAAAAAAAAAAAAAAAAAAAGGAAAAGAAACTCACACTCACACGCCTGCAAACACAAAGGCAAGGGGGAGAGCACACACACGGTTTGGATTTGATTAAATGTGTAAACACAGATCTAAAAGTTAAACGAAAGCGTCTGATGATGACAGATCGGAGGCAGAGAAAACACATGCATACCAAGGAGGAGACATATTGAAACATGGCGTTTTGGTAAACAATGATGTGCATCTGAAAGGGATAGAGTGTAGACGAGATGTCAGCACAGCGAGGACGATACGTCAGTCAAAGCTAACACGGCTCTGAGCGCCGCATGGTATATGAGGGAGCCTATAAAAGCGCACGCCGATGTCTCTGAGCTGTCCCCTTAGGTAGAGATGCCAGTCAGCATCTAAGCAGAGGAGGGGAGCAAATGAAATATTGATCTCTGATAAGACATGAAGTACTGTGTCGGCAGCTTCTCTCAGCCTCTGTGTGTGTGTGCAATCACGGTATTCTCTGCCACACATGTCTAGATTACTAATGCTCATGAGTCATAAACGCAGTCAATGATGACCTAAGTAGACAGGACGCTGTAAGAGCCATGTTTTGGTCATTGTAACACCTGCTGGCTGATTCATGAGAAGGGTTTAGTAGTCATCTTGGTGCCAGAATAACATATTTGCATTTTTGGGGTTGAAAAATCTGAAACATTTTTGACTTTGTAAATATTATTTGGGAAAACACCAGGTTATACAGCAATATTTGTTTTAGTAAAAAAATAACCAGCATAGACAGACAGGAGTCTGTTGTCCTTGTGTAGAGTTATTAGGTGACTATAAAAATATCTTATAATGTCCTGATAGTACTTTATTTATCTTGTTTTTTGTCTACAGTCAAGTTTGTTTTATACTTACGGATTTTCGTGCCTGTATGCATTGTGTATGAGGTCATGCAGTGTATGTATGTACTACAACAAAAACATGCTTGATGATGATCTGCATTTTTTTTTTTATTTGAATTTGATTTGAAATGGTTTATTTCAAGCAATTAAGTAGAAATAATACACAAAAGCAATATAATCATCAGTCATACATTCATACAGTAACTAATCAAATTTAGGATGATTAGACATATTAATAAATATTGCTTGAAAGGGAGTGGAAGGAAGCGAACTTATATAATCCCACCCCCTTATACTGTAACCATTTTATTACATGATTTATCAATATCCGGTTCCTAGCTTTTATCAGACAGAATTAAGAATCATAAGGTATCGATAAAGCACATGCCAAAGATGAATTACTTAAGTATTACGCCAAAAATAACTATTTCAGAAATCAACATGGCAAATGCAGATATATATGCAGATTATGTTACTTATAAAAGTCATTCATATGAATAAAACATAATACTATATCAGTAAAGTAGACACAACACTGTTTCAGGAATTTTCATAGCAAAATTTCATCAAGTATCAAAAGTTAAAAACATGTGCAAAATTATGCTACATTAGGAAAGATTTTTGAATCAATTTATAAATTTTTGGAGCAAGTGAAGTAATATCATTAAAAGTCAATCAATTTAACAATTTTCAATAAGTGATTAATCATTTGTTTTACTTTTTTTTATATATATTTTTTTGTATTTTTATTTTTACTTATTTTTTTATAATAAAGTAATGCTGTAAGGGAAAAATAAAAAGGGTCCATAAT